>NW_026706858.1:5000-1205000 GCF_024137745.1 Phymastichus coffea | reverse complement strand
ATTTGCGCATTTCCAAACGTGCTAGTCGGTTCGGGGACTTATTTTCTGTTAATAAATACTGATGCCTGACCGTTATTGGTTGTTACTACTGGTCAAGTTGAATCAATGATTATCTTGGTATGTACTTCATTAATAAGCGACAGCTGAGGTTTGGATCACAGATCGGATATTTTGCACTTATCAATTGCAAAGTTATGTATAAGTCAATGAATAAATAAAATTCCCAAAGTTATATTAATGATTTTCATAAATTTCATCCTCTATTCATCAAGTAGAAGATACTTTTTACGTATTACAATATTATTTACATGTTAGGCATATGTCATTCACTTTTCAAAACCCTTCATCTCACTGCAATGAAAATTCACTTTAAATGGTCGTAGTCTCATTTTAACGTCTTGCTAAATTTCAATTCCATTCATTGTATCGCGAGCAAATGCAGTGCCGTTGATCAAGAGAACAAAATCACACCGAACAAACGTCGGTTAAAGACGAGCAATTATGCAAGTACGCGAGAAAAGTTTTTAGATACTCGCGTCTCTGCCTGTCAGACGAGCGCCACTATGTAAAATTGGTCGTAATCATCGTTGATTTTCGGCAATACCAGATAAGCTCACGTTCCGCGTCGTAGCTGGGCAGAGACGAAGGAAAGACAAGTACCCCCATGAACGCTTGCAACGGATGCTTTCGTCAGCGAACATCGATCGTTCCCGAATCATCATCGACTTTTTCAGGATCGCCAAATCGCTGGTGAATCGACAAACCGAGGCTGGCGTCGGTCGTCGATGCGATCTATCGCACAGCAGCCTCGGCTGACCGTTCTTATTCCGCGACTACTTGCCTACCTCGAACGGCGTACACGTTTTATTGGTCGCGCGGCGATCGCGACGATCGATCGACCCATCTGCAAAGGAGCAGCCAGAGGTAAATAACTCTGTTCCGCGAGAACACGCGCGGGCACACCTCTGCTCTAGATCGTGCGCGGTGGTGCGGCTGCTGCCGCGTCAAGGCCAGCAAGGACGTGGCTCGTGACGTCGAATAATCGCTTTGCTACGGCTATTGATCGCTTGACGTCACTAGGCAGAGGGGCCGCGCGCGCAACTGCACTCGTCCGCGGCCCTTGCTTCGCAGCTGGCCTGTACCTTTGATCTCTCTCGCGCTCTTGGCGGTTCGCCACGGACAAACTGGACTCCCGTCCGATGTTCTTTTCTGACGTTCCCAGGCGAGCTGTGAAAGTCGTTCGTTGCGCGTTCGCAACTCACAGAATCCAGCCAAAAAGTACACCTGATCGTCGCATAACAAGTAATGTTAGCTTTTTATTGCATCGAATAGAGAATTAGCAGCTTCTTGCATTATTTTCTCTTGTTCAAGCTGAATAAAAATGCGCTTGACCGTGCGATTATCTCTTGGAATCTGTGATCGAAAACACATCCAAACTCACTGTCGACTTACGCTTAGCAAGCGTACGTTCGTCAACTGCCATGGGATTTTCAAAGGAAACAGTCGAGGCAAAGTTTTCGTGCACCTGGCGAGGACCTAAGCGGTTCTCGTAATTCAATCTGACGTAGCGTTCGCCTTGCGAGTCTTTTCATGGTCGCTCCCTTTGTGCGGCCCTCTACTTGGTTTTCTCGGCGGCACGCACACACACGAGAATACACAGCAGGTGTGCTGGTACCCTTGTGCGAGCTCGCTAGATCAAGATAAGCAACTCTCCGGTGCAGTTGCAAGTGTTGTGCAAGGAACGCGCGATCGCTTTGAAATGTGTGTTGTGCGCAATAAAATGTTGTGACAGTTGCGATCAGCGCAACGAACAAAAATTCGTATCGAAACGTCATACCGCAGCGATGAGTGCTCTCTTGGATTCTGCGATTGTCAAGCAACGATTGAATCTTGGCAAACGATGCACGAGAAGTCTTTTTCTCGCGGAATGTTTGCCAGCACTAGGTGATTTCGATAAAATGTATCTGCTCTGAGAAAAGGAAAATCAGATTCGGAGGAGGAACGGGTTAATTAACAGAGGTTATATAGTTTCAACAGTGGGTGGCTCCGAGCTGTGCACCCCCATGAAGCATATGTCAGTGCTGTCGGATCGGAGTGTTCGTGGAGCAACAATGTCGGACTTACCTCGGGTAGTGGGTTCAGCCGAGTGAACAGACGAGAGCGCATCGATCGCAAGCGCAGAGGGAGAGAAAAAGAGCGATGGTTGAGAGAGAGAGAGAGGGGAGCCATAGTCGTGTGGAAGAGGCGCACAGCAAGAGCACACACCGCTCATTCAGACTATAGCGAGCGCGCCAAGCGCACGTACAAAGCTGCTCGCACGCCACGCCGTCCGCCTTTTTCATTTGTCCACTGCCGCCGGTTAGAATGTACGCGCTCTGCGCCGGACCGTAGGAGTGCGTGTGTTCGTTTGATCCAGCGATCGTGCAGTCGTTGCTGCTATTGCTGCTGCTGCTGTTTATTGACCACAAGCGTCCAGACGAATCAGAGGTACGCCGCTTTCCCTTTTCCCTGGGCAACTTCATGGGGGTAGTCGCCGCGCTCCTCTCGGTGCTGCTCCGTTTTGCTCCGGTTTCACTTATTCGACGAGGTCAGGCTGCTTCGGCGTGCACACGCACGAGCTCGGCAAATTGCTGTCGTTTGCCGCTGACTGCAACGCGCACCCGACCCGGAAACTAGTTGGCGTGTTGGCGATTTGCATAAATCTCGGTGTTCCGTCAGATTGAGCTGCGGTCGACGACAGGGAATTCGGGCCAGCGCGTGAAATCAGGACTCGATTGAGCCTCGTACTAGTCGATATCCGCGATCGATGCTTCGGAGCGTGCGAACGTGGGGTTGCGAAAATGTTCGCGGAGCCACGTGGTGCAGTTGCGGCGGCTATTGATTTCTGCAGCGGGTGTGCGCTGCACGAGCGCCGCCACGGGGGGCGATACGAATCGCAAGCAAAGTAGCCGGAACACGAGGGCCCGTCTTTGTCGCCGGCTAACGAGGCACGTTCTTCGCTCCTCAGCCTTTTCCTCTCGCTCACTCGAGCGGAGACTTTAAACGGAGTTCATCAAGGAGATCTTGACAAGTCCCCGGCGAGAGATGCCATCTGAAGTTTCTCACTTTGGAGGAAAAAAAGAGCAACAAGTAGCTTTGTTATAAAGATTCGTCGTATCGTCGTTACATGCGCGTTGCCTAAATTGCCTTTCTCTCTCTCTCTCTCTCTCTCTCTCTCTCTCTCTCTCTCTCTCTCTCTCTTTCTCTGAGTGGAGTATCTTTATCACGTGCCGCAAGAACAAACATTTCGGAAGCGAGAATGTCCACATGATGAAGGCACAATTTTGCTAGGCGCGACATTTTTTACCGCATACGTTGACTCGCGCTACTTGATGAGGCAACCTTTACCTGTTGTTTGACGATAGCAACCCTCGACGAGAACCACTCGCGCACCCTTGGCAGAGAGACAACGCATAAACACACGACTTATCGTAGTCTTTGGCCGTTTGTGCATCGGCGCTTCGGCAAACCAATCGATATGATACAACGACTGTTAGCCTGCCCATTCAGGGAACGAGAAGGGCGAAGCCCTTTAGACGCATGCAAGGTGAGCAAGCAATAGTTATAGCTTACCATCTATTGTGGAAAATTAGCGACTAATTTTCTGCGTGGGTGTCGCTCTCGTGACGATTGACTTCCGGCTTTGCACAAGTGAATTGCCCGTTTGCAAAGTTTCTTTTCCATCCGCTTAAAGTACTATCGATTAGCAAACTTCTCTTTCCGAATAATCAAGGATTTTTCAAGGAACTGCGTTTTCAATTAAAAGATATTAGGCATTTTAATCGCGAACATTACGACAAATGTTTAATCAATAAAATTTTACGTGCTCCCTCGAACATTCCGTACAATGTGTAAGCATCATCGTATTTTACAACGAAGTTACAACTTCGATCTGCGTCGCCGAGGAAACAAGCTTATAATTGTTCTCTCGGCGACGTGAACTCGACAACTAAAGCTCCAATTGTAAACTGATTTGATTTGAATTATACTGCGATCGAGTTGCGTAACTCATCTTTGCAACATTTTTGTTTTGTTTCGTCGTCAATGCGGAAAACTTGGTTTTACAAGAAAATCAGCACAGAGCGATATACTATATTACAGTTCCATAAGTTGCACTACGGACCCTCGAAGCAGTACGAATGCGGGACAGGAAATCTGAGAACGTACACTACCCTTGGCAAGGTACTGTATCGGCCTTTGATATTTCTAACAGATGAAAGAATATCTTGCAGTTTGATAGTCCCAAAATTAAAAGTGTATTCACAGGGTCGAATAATTAAGTATTTAAATTAATGCAGTCTTTTAAAATCATTTCGATGGCTCTGTTCAATGAAAGGTGCAGCAAAATCTTTAATGGATTTTTAAATTCTATGTTTTCGGTTATATGTAATAATAAAATTATCGAACTTAGTCGTGATGGAATGCGTTTCATTTGCTTATCTACATTAGCTGATAATGACTAAAGATATCGCTACAGCTGCACTTAAGAATATAAATCATCGTAGTCTCATGTCATTTTCTGGTTCTCCGATTTAATTTTCTAGCGATTAGTCTCCGACGAAATGTTGTCTTCTCGGTGACGAAGACAGTCTCGCTCGGCTCTCCTTTTTTGTTGTCTCGCACGAAGCAGCGGAATCCCGAAGAAAAAAAAAACTCGCAGAAAGAGAGAGTAGCGTATATATCCGAGATGAACGCATCTACGTTAGCGGTTATTTTTTCCTTTTACGATCTATAGACAATGGCACGCGCACGAGGAGAAATCCAGCGATCCTCACCTTGTGAATTCGTGTCTTCTGAATGCAATTTATCTTGTCTTCGATCGGAAGCTCATAAATAATGCGAATAATCGATGCGTATCCTTTAATTACTCGTAAAAGTACGAAGAAAGAGTGAGGAATAGAGGCTGCATTACGCGACGATTTCTCGAGGGATCGCGCGCAATAAATCCTGAGGTCTTGAGCCAAGATAAAGACGCACTCGGTCTTCTGCTTCTCGTTGCTTGCGATATTTTCTGCCATATGCGGTGGGCTCAATGAGAAACCGAGGTTGATTTCGCTTACGCGCACGGGTTGAAAAATCTCGATTGATGCAACAGCGCGCAAGAGAAAAATATCACGGGACTTTAGCGAGATGAGGGAGAAAGAAGTGGGTCGATCAGTTGCTGTCGTACCTTTTAGATTAACGAGTGGTAAAGCGCAGTATGTGTGTATGTGTGTGTGTGTGTACGTACCATTTGGCACGAAGGTTAACATTGCATTATTCAATGGAAGAGGAAATCAAGGGGATGCAGTAGATCCTCGTGGGTGGATAAAACATAGTGCGAGAATTTATAGTTGTCTGCGCGCTAATTCCTAATTTCTTTCAATCGATCTGACAATTCTACCACATTTGTTAGAAAGTTTCATCCGTGAAATATATCGATTTAACGAACATAGCTAAGCTACGCCTACAATTTAATTCCAACGAAATGAATTAAACAATATGTATTTCTTGTGAAAGAATTGTACAATAAATTGTTGCTCAAGGCAGACAGTTGTCTACCGAATGCGTAAATTATACAACGAGCGCATTTGAACTGGATTTTCAGAATGTCCAAGTCCGGCAGCACGAAAGGCAGCATAAAGGATGGCGAAGCGCCAGACGCATTCGACCAGGTGGGCACAGGCGACGAGATTAAACTGGAGGCGAAAATGACCCTGTTGAATGGGGTCACCGTGATCGTCGGCTCGATCATTGGTTCCGGCATCTTCGTCAGCCCTACTGGTGTGCTCAAGTACACTGGAAGCGTCAACATGAGTTTGATCGTATGGACCATCTCCGGAATTTTTTCCATGGTGAGTTTCTTCCAATATGATAAATATATTTGACAACTGAATTTACATTGCACAGTTGATTTTTCAATCAAACGTTCTCGAGGTCTAATTTTTCTTTAATTTAAAAAAATAAAAATTCAACTGGTCCTTTTCAAAACAAGTGAATTACACCATCATCTCGTATTTCTTATTACATATCCAAGCAAAAACGCATAAGCCACTATTTCTACCGTCGCTTTGTCGTTATTTTGCAGACTCAACAAATTTCCACGAAAAAGGCTAAATTAAAAGCCTCAATCTCTACAATACTCTATGTATCACTCATCGATCATAGCAACTGGCTCATAGGCATTTACATTTGCAGGTGGGCGCCTACTGCTACGCCGAGTTGGGCTGCATGATTCGGAAATCCGGGGCAGACTACGCCTACATCATGGAAACCTTTGGCCCGTTCCTCGCGTTCGTTCGGCTCTGGATAGAATGCATGATCGTACGACCGTGCAGTCAAGCTATTGTAGCGCTCACATTCAGCAAATACGTGCTCAAGCCATTCTTCGAAGGATCCTGCACACCACCTGACGATGCTGCTAGGATGCTTGCTGTTTGCTGCATTTGTGAGTTTCAATAGGGTTTTTCTTCCGTTTGAGAAAGTGTCGGTTTTTCTTATAAAAACACACACATGCACAACTACTCAGATATTTGACGAAATTATGGCATTTTTGCGAGACATTGGCATTGAAAAAAAATATTTGTCAATTTGGGTACCATATCGGTGTGAGTTCCGTCGTAGTATTTAAACTCGAGAAAATTTTGCAGCAATAATATTGACACTTTGCATTCGATAACGACCTCTTTTCGTTAATAATAACTTTTGATCCGGCAATGAAGGTCAATAAATTCTTTTTGATCTGGTCTCAACGAGTATAATGAACGTCTAGCGCTTTCCGCTTCTCGGAAAACTTCTTTTTTTCTCGTCATCCTCCTTGTACCATACTTTTCGCAGCCTCAAGTAAAATTTATCTGCGCCTCGCAACACTTTTTATAGTTTGCATCATAAATCGCGCGTCGTCCCTCAAATAATTCCCGATGCGTCATGTGCGAACATGCAAATTTTTTTAAACATGCCTTATTACAGTTTGATGGCTATTCGAGCCTTGTTGCAATTAAAAGTCTAACTCTATATTCAAAGTAACTACCCTAGATTCTCAAACTGAAACTCATCCCGCGTTACGGCTTTGGAAGCAGTTACTCATCGATCCGTAAGCTTGTAAAGGTTCAAAGCGGTATTTCCTAGACGAAACTTAATTGATATAATACGATGGTCATCTGTGAAATACTTTTATAAATGAACAAAAACGCACTGTCGTCAGAACTTGCTTAGAACAGACATTTTTAATCACTCGAGAAGTCGTTTTGGTGCCAAAGAAGCATAAATTACAGTGAACTCTTCCTCAGTACAGTACTTGTTCAACGCCTACGTCGGACAACTAAGTTATCGACTTTACAGTTTTTCATTCATCGGAGAAAATACGCTACATTTTAGCTTAATTAAGGTCACTTTCTATTTCAGTAAACACTGATTTTATCTAATTTTCAGAATGATTCATTTTCGAAATTGCTTTTTCGTTAATATCCTAGTTTCAGATAAGCTGACACATTCTTTACCCAAGTGCTAGTTCATAATGTGAGTCTCCGAACATTTTTTTCCTAGTTAATATTATGAAAATCAACAAGTCAAACGATATATCTTTACAGAAAAAGTATCGGAAGTTCACACGACCACACAAATAGGAGTAGAAAGTAATCCTTTGTGGCTACACAATTTCCTTAGACCGATCGATCATCGGGAAGATAACAATTCTCCTAATCATTCGCAGCCACGTCAGATCGTCTTCTTTTATTCATCTTAGTCATTTTTATTTGCTTAGGTGGTTAGGGGGCTCACCGTGTTAATCGTTCAAAAATCTTTCTCAATCGGCCAGATTACAACTAGTATATCTTAGCCCGTAAGGCTGATGTTGCACGCGAGTTTTTACATCAATGGCTCTCCAGGGAAATATAATAGCAAGCAAAAACACGCACATGTCATTAGCAGTACAATTTCTGTTTACGCGGACGAATAAAAAAATTAGCGCGCGCGCGTGAATACAATGCTGAATACGGAAAAAAGTTGACTGACGCAACCTGAAGGTGAAATTTCGCTGCGGATACCTACAAACTAAACACGCTACCTTCGTATATTTTCTTGATCGGCACGTGATATATGCATCGTGCTTTCTTTGACTGTAATTTGCCCGCATTCTCGACATTTTACATTCGTGATGTTTCAAATACATGTAATACTTTGATCGTTATTCATTCGAATTTTTCAATTTTACTGGACTTAATCATTCATCATTGAAGCAAGGAAATACACATTTAAGCTATTATAAAATAATACTCGAACCTCCGATGAATTGATCTGAAATCGGCTGAGATAAAACTTTAATAAAAGCGTGAACGAAGTTGTAGTAAACATCAACTTGCACAGGTGATCCATTAAAGACGATTTGATTCTTTGAAACTCGAGAAGCTGTAGAAAATAAGAGGAATGTATCTGTCGGGAGCGGAGAGATTTTCTCTACGATGGCTACGAGAAAAAAAAGTGACAATTTCCTCTGGAATTACATTGTCTCCCCTAACAGAAAATTCTTCGACTTCCTCGGACGTTATGAGGAAATTCGACCCTCTTATGAAAGTGCTAACTACTTGAAGGTAAATCCCTCGCAGTCGCGTAATCAGCAATGAATTCCCAATAAGTAAAGTAGAAACAGATTTATGAGCTTTTTTCCATCAGTTACCCATTGATTACCGTGGGCCCGTTATTTAATTCATGCGTTCGAATTGAAGTCTTGGCTTAAATGGATATTCGTGACGCAATCGTCGGAAGAAAATAAAAGGAAAAAAAAGAGGAGAAAAGCTTTCAAAGTTCTTGCAATCGATTATGCCCAAGGCTTGCAGCATAATGACACATTCTCTTTCAGTCTCGTTTTCTTGGCGCAATATCGGTGCGTGTCGACGGGGAAATAACTTGAAAAATGTTAATTACGAGATCGAGAGACCACAAGACGTTGAAAAATCCGAGATACTCCGTTGTTTTATTTCACTCTCTCTTTTTTTAATACATTAGGTTTTTGAAAGACCTTTGCGAGTAAACTTGAATGCAGTTTGAATCAAAATGATATACTTTTACTCAAGTCAAGATCAACCTTAACTTATCACAACTGGTTCAGATCGTTTTGCTAAATTGAGATTATTGTCATTTTTATATTCAGAAAAACATTTCACCGATCCGAATCAATAAAAATGGCATGCAATGAAAGTATTTGTAAATATAATTAAAAATTCGCCTACATCTCGTCTTTAACTCCAAATTAGAGCCCCCGGACATGAACAAGAAAAAAAAGAATGAAAAAGTAATCACATGCGCATAAAAGTGCTGCCGCCGCCTCCATGTTTCATACACGTGCGCACGAACGAAGACTCCTAGTCGGCAGTTCTGTCTCTCTAATTGCGTCCAATTTCTAACAAAAATCAAGGTTGCCCGCGCGCTTATCTGCACAAAAGGAACTGCTGCCTATTCTCAATTGGCCGTTTGAGTGACCCATTGTCGAGGGCCACTAAGCACAATTTCTTCTCTCTCTCTCTCTCTCTCTCTCTCTCTCTTTCTCGCTGTCTCTCGCGTACCGTATAATATTGGCACCGATCATTACCTATCGTCTTCGTGGATTTTACCTCATTATTATGAATGTGCAATTTCGATGAATCAACGGTGCCCTACCGGTGCGCGTAGGCATTTTCGAGGATTCTCTCTGACGAAAAGAAGCATAAGATTCTAATATGCTTTTTAAACGTAATCACAAGTGAAAGAGTCCTTTTACTATATCATTTCATTCGCGGTGATGAAAAGTCGAACAACCAAGCTCAATTACGCAAGGTATCTACCCGAATAAGAAGTAGAGTGTAATGTGAACGTTCGAAACGACACTCGAAGTAAGCTGCCAAAATGAACTGGCCAGCCGTGTAATTTTAAAAACTCGATATCACCGAAAGCAGGAAAACTAATTTGATCAATGTTTTGATGCGATCGATTGCAGGTATCCTGGCTTTCGTCAACTGCTGGGATGTGAAGTGGGCAACGAGAGTACAGGACGTGTTCACCTATGCCAAGCTACTCGCTCTGTTCATAATCATCGGCACAGGAATCTACCAGCTGGCTATGGGTGAGTTGACGTGCTATGCCAGACATCTTGGGCAAAAGCTATGCGGCAAAAGTAGATCAGCCGCACGCGCGCGAGCAGTCTGTATTTCTGAGAGTGCCGGACGAGACAATTTGTCCAATCAGAAAGGTGGTTAAACATGCGTCGCAACAGCGTGCGAACCACACACAATATGCCGTTCACTCGCGTAAAGACGACTCTCGGCTTCCTCAATTGATTCATTCCGACACGAGTGCGCGACTTCTTCCTCGCACAATGCCCACCTCTACCTACATCTTCTCCCTCAATGGACAAACCTTTGCCTCGATCTTCATGCCAGTTTCAATCACTTGCTTTCAGGGCAGATGCAATTTTTCACGTTTGATCATTATGAGGCCCCGGCAAAAACTGCACCGGAAGTCACGGACATAGCGTTGAGTTTTTATTCGGGACTGTTTGCCTACAACGGCTGGAATTACTTGAACTTCATCGTCGAAGAACTGAAGGATCCAGTGAAGTAATAGTGACATCTAATTATTATTATGTCGCAAAAATTGTTTCGGTTTACGGTCGTTCAACAATAACGATTTACTCGCTATAGAAACCTGCCGAGAGCCATTTACATCTCATGCACATTGGTCACCATTGTCTACGTTTTCACCAACGTTGCTTTCTACACGACGTTGAGCCCCCAGGAAGTTTTAAGCAGCGAAGCCGTCGCAGTTGTAAGTAATTCACTTTTTTTTGGCCACATCGACAGCGAAAGTTGCTGGTGTTTTCTTAGACGTGCAGATGCGTTGGCTGGAAAATTACAGAGAGGGTCCATTGTTCTCGGCTCGTAACGCATTATCAGTTAGTTTTCGTAGTTTACTATTGAGGTTGCTGAATTGATGCATTTCCAAAGACAAGCCATTCATAAACTTCTTTGATTTCTTTGCTGTGTAAAGTTTCGCGAAATAATTTATTCCGTTACACCCGCAGACCTTCGCCAATCGGCTATTCGGTCCGCTGGCCTGGACGATACCAGTATTCGTGGCCTTGTCAACGTTCGGAGCCGTAAACGGTATCCTGCTAACTTCTTCAAGATTGTTCTACGCTGGCGCCTGCCAGGGACAGATGCCTGAGATCCTCACGATGATACAGACCTCGAGAATGACACCCACACCGGCTGTGATCTGCATGGTAAATTTTTAATGTTAGCCACGAATTTTGTTCTGGCGACGCCACTCCCACAGGACCATTATATCGCGCTACAGCGAGAGTTAAATGTTTTAATCAGGTTAGAGAGAATAATAATCGCGCGTTACGAGTAGAATTACGCGAGTGAGGCGTCTAGATTTTGTATTATCGGCTAGCGCGATGTTCTTTTTATCAAAATTAATATCCTGATAAATATTTCAGGCTCTTCTATCGATGATGTATCTGTGTTCTTCGGACATTGTGGCTCTTATTAACTACGTTGGATTTGCTTGCTGGGTAGGAAAAACTGCAGTATACTAATTGCGACATTGAAAATAATTGCAACGCAACTTGATCTTTTTACAGTTGAGCATTGGTGCCTCGGTACTTTGTGTGCCATGGCTGAGATGGGTACAGCCGAATTTACCAAGGCCCATCAAGGTTAATCTTGCCTTCCCCATTGTCTACATCCTCTGTACGCTGTTCGTCACTGTTGTACCTATGTACGCCAGTCCGGTAGAGACAGGTAGAGACCCGAATTTATAAATAATGGAAATGCAAATTACTGATACTTTATATACTTATTCGTAGGCTATGGATGTCTGATGATTCTGTCTTCGGTACCTGTCTATTTTGCCTTCATCGCTTGGAAAAACAAACCAAAATTCTTCCAGAAAGGTGTCGGTAAGCACATTATAATAATAAACATTTACAGAACAGCTCTCATGTCATCGAACGCGACAGCCGACCAGACAGAAACGACGTTTTTTACTAAATTTTTCTTTTTTGTTTCCTTTTCTAATTTTTTTATTTCTACAGGCGGTGTTACTATATTTTTGCAGAAGATGATGGTTGTCGTTGGGCCGAAAAATCAGGTTCAAAACACGCTTCAATTTTACTCCTCCATGTCAAGCATGTTAATTATACTTATTCTTTATCACACATTCTAATAGATACTAATTCATTTTCTCAAATTTAAACGATTTACTGCATGCAAGTGTTGAAGTATCCATATATATACACGGATGCTTTCGTGAGTCGTACAATTTTCAAAATAGATTACTTTTTAAAATGAAGATATTCCATTCATTTTTATTTTTATCATTATTAAATCTTTAGTTTAATCATGTCGTACCAGACAGCAGCATCACAACACAAACAAATGTTATATTTATGTAATTTAATCAATCAACAGTTTGAAAAAGAACTTAATATCAAATTAGCAAATTTTATAACAAAACGTGTATATTATGAATTCAGGATCGGTAGTATTGTGTAAATTTCTAGCTAATTATTAATTTTTATATAACTAAAATAATTATAATTTTTAATACTATGGTAACTTTGTCCTTCTAACTAATATTAATAGACTTAAAGATATTGATATTCATCTATGAGTAATACAACTGATTAGCTATATTTGATTTCAGTAAACTTTACCAAATTTTTGCAAAAGATCATTTTGGTCGTGGGCAAGCCAAAGCCTGCACAGCTTTAAACATCGGCCTAAGATATTATCGGCGTATGGCAACGTCATAATCAACATTTTGTTGCCAATGTTTTATGTGAAAGAATATAAATACTCGCCGGAACCTATAGCAAGTGAATTGAATGCATTGGAAATCAACAGCACATTACAAATGGACGACTCATAATAACAAGGAAACAAATAGAAACAATAGATTATTTTTTAAATCAAGTTTGACGGCTTTGTCGAGCAAACGAACTTCTACGTATATCTCATTAATAATTGTAAGGGTATTCGTTTATTCATCCGGTCTTAGCATTCAAACATTTTATTTTATTATGATATTACATCGAATGATGAAATATTTTTGCGAGGAATTGAAAGTTGCAACAATCATTCACTGAAATCAGCAATGTTATGCTAAGACTGGATTTTGTTGATCGATAAATCCAAGTAATAAGAAATGATTGCGCTACGAGATACATATTTGTCGTGGAAAATGACGTTGTTGACCTTGCGTCAAAGTCATTAATTTTTGAAAATGTTATCGGTCTAATATCCTAGAAGTAGAATTGTTTTCTACTACAAGTATGTGAAAGTGGCGTAATTCATATTTTTGGTGTTCCAATTGATCGTTCAATGATGTTGTTCTCTATGTGATTTTACGTCACTGAACCGAAGAATATAAATATACGAACCTACTAGTAACGAATAGAAGGAACTGAAAGACCGCGCTAGATCGTAATTTTTAACATACAATCATACAATTAAGTTTTGCATTTAGTTATTGCAAAGTCAAGAGGTTTGCTATTATTTGCTAATAGCTACATTTCAATTATACATAATTCACTATTCTACGCGTGTTAAGTATTTATTATAACGGTTATATTGAAACATCTAAAAAATCTTGGATACTCTGTTAACTTTATGAATTAAATCATTGTGGGCAAATACATTCAGTAATTTATGTAACTACACAACTAAGTTTATTAAAGTACTTTATCGACTACAGCATTCGGGAAAAATACGCGATAACGTGCTTTTTTAAGGTAAATGGTTGCTAGATTTAACAAAACTCTTGACTACTGCCATATTCTCTAATCGTAAAATAAAAGATGTTAATATTCATTATAATTCAGGAGGCTGAAATCTAATTGCATTTAGTTTTACTTAGATTTGTTTTATAATACACAAGTATATTTTTGAAACGCTGGATTGGCGCATAATTATATTACAATGATATTGTTGCTATCAAACAAAAATAGGAAATATTTTGAACGAGAGTCAGCTTGTGTATATATTTTAGGTATTTTGGAGACAGATAAGGTAATGACATTTGAAGACAGATAAGGACGTGTATTGATATGTATTTCGTTGCAACGATCTATCTTAATCGATTGCTTATGCTGTAAATGTTTCAACATACTTGTTTTTCTTGTAATATCTTTTTGATTACTGAACTGTTAATCACGATTATTTCAATCTGTATTTCTCATTATTTCTAAAAACAAGCGTTATGCTTTGTTTTCAGTTATAGAAAATCCTGTTTGATGAAATTTATACTCTGAATGACTATTATGACGCAAATTTCACAATAATTAAGTATTACTATATATTTCCGTTAAAATCATTAGTTAAATATTGAACAATTTTTCATTTAATTTTATAATTTGAGCTATAATTTATTTCAATTTATATATATGATACTGTAAACCGCACAATGTGTTATTCTTGGAATTTCTGCGTGAAGTTTTTGTTACGCATAATATTTTGTTAGTTCTTAATATGAAGTCACGTAAACTTTTGTTTTCACCGCATCTGTATACAGTTAACATGTAGCCAGCAGTAAATTGCAGAATGATAAAAATTGTGACATTCTTCACTATCGAAACCCGTCTATATACATTGCAAATATAATCGTAACTCGGAAAGTATCGGTGTAGATATGGACAATAGATCAAGAACATCGTTTGGAGGAACATATCTCACGGTGCTAGCGAATTTCTATCGGACCAAACACTACGCTAAACACACTCAAATGTCTGTAGAACAAAGCTTTTGTGCTGTAAAATCCTTATATGCATTAAAGGAAAATGCTAGATGGCGCATAAAAGCAATAGACTGAACAGTTAAAATTTCCGCTGTATTTATTTGCCAATAATTTTGGAGGCAATAATTGTCTGAATGTATTATGGACAAAGCTTGCAGTTAAAATATTTTACGATTTTACGAATAAATAAAACAAAATGGAAGGTTTCATTTTCAATGAACAGTTGAACACGAAGCAAGCCATTTTTGAAACTCAAAGACAATAAGGCTTTGACTGATTTTTCATATATAACTGTAAATGGTGTGCTCAATTGATGATTGCTAAGAATTGTAACCAATTTTTACGTTTCCGTTAGTATGAATTTAGGCGAATCACATTTTACTCGATTTCTGTGTCAAATCTTTTTTTCATTGTAAAATTATATATTTGCTCCCGAATATGTTAGGTGTGAAAGCATCTAGAGAATTGCTTTTATATAGAGTAAGAGAGCGACACAAAGCACATGTTTATCATATCAAAATTTCAAGAACTTATCAAAGAAACTGCTATAAAATTAAATAAACGTCGTTAAAAATTTAAAAATTTGAAATCGTATCACTTTGTGTGCATAATGTGTCGGATAATAAATTTTTCATATTTAAGTTACAATTCGTTCTAATGGTGAAAATATTAAAATGCTACTCGATTGAAATTATTTCATCTGATAGATTAATTCTGAGAATACAAATAAATTGCTGTACATACATAAAAATTGTCAAAGAAATCTGTAATACGTGCATAAATCATGACTACAGAAATATCTAATCAAGTATGCACAATTTAAAAAAAATAGATTGTGCGTGTACAAGATTTTGAGATTAACTCACGGAGATTACTGTAGTTTAGAAGCTGAGAACTTGAAAGAAAAATTGAATAAATGACCTGTGACAATATGTACATAATTGTAAACATCTAGCAAATTTATTGTTCTTCCAGTAATGGATACCAATTTTTACGTTCAGTACTTCATGAGAGAATGAAATGTATTTTTGACAGTATCGTTCAATAACAAGCTGAAGTATAATAATGTGATAGAAAAAAAATGTACGCAAAAAACCTCAAGAAATATATAGCATTTGCTTATCAACGAATTGAATTTCGAGTTCCTTGTTGATGAAATAAATAGAAAAGCATATTTTGAATGTTATATGTGTATGTGTTTATATTTTCATGTACAAATATATATAATCTACAAATATATTATGAAGTCTATATGAAAAGTTTTTAATTGAATACTCATACACATTGCATTTCATGCAGCTTCATTTATTTCACATGCTCTTCCATATCGATTTTTTACCGTCATTCGAGTTTCAGTGTTGATCGAGTTTCAATATTTTATAAGGATTTTAAATTATTTTCAAGTCGAGGAATTTTCAATCATTTATTTATGTTTTAAGCAATTTCATGTTCATTTTTTATTAAAATCACACGTCATCAACTATAATACTATGCACCACCCGCACACAATCTTTCTCACGTTCGCTTTTTGCATTTTTGTTGTCACTCTGTTGATTTAAAGTTAAACAAATGGGAAAATAAATATCGTTAAAGTTTACCATAACATTTTTTCACAATCACACATTGGCATTTAAAACGCAACAGACATTTTGGTGGAATGGTACAAATTGAGCCCTTTGCGAAAATTTCGACACGTCTAAATACTTTCAAAGTAATGAGGTATTCTTTTTTACATATTATTCGATATTGAATTCCATAAAATCAACATCAAAACGTAAAATAAAGAGATGAATTTCAAAACAATAATTTCAATTGACTGATGAAACATCACTATTCAAAGATATAAAAACTAAATACTACAAAACATATTTTTCTTCTCAATAATTATAAAATTCCTTAGGCTTGCTTGTCAGGAATAGAAATTACATCAAAGATAACATGACGTTGCAGAACATTCAATACTATTAATACACTAAGGAATGTCGTTTGTAAAGTACTTAGATGTGCCGTTGTAACGATTACGTCGTCTCGGAAGCTTATTTGTAAGAATAAGTATCCGTGCACTTTCGACAACTCATCATCAGTCCACTAAACACGTGTACTTTCGATCGTAAAAAGAGATTTTTAAACTAAAATTAGTAAAAAAACAAATATTTATCGACGGTTCCGTTACATCTATACAAATATTTCTTAACAAATTATAAAAAAAATCAATTGCGATAAAAGTTCAGCAGCAACCGATATTGTTGACGGCGTTGTCCAAGTAGAAAGCAAATTTATTAATCAGTAAGGGCTTAAACACTCACTTATACAGTTGATGTGAAAGCAAGACAGCTTTACGATAATGTGAACATTAAGCTTCTCTTTTTTTCTCCTTTTTTTTACTTTGCGTGACATATTAACGAGTTGGCGAAGAAACTTTACGAAGTTCATACTTTGACGTTGGAAAAAAACGAAGGTTGAATTCAATTGAAGACGACGAGCGTAGAAAAAATAACATGTTCGCATGCGCTTTACGTATTTGCAAGTTACGCACCTGTTGATTTACACTAATAAACGGAGAAAAATTGTCCAGTCGTTTACGTAGATTCTTTTAATGAGATTCGATAAGTTGTCGGAGAGCTCGTTGCTCATTCATTTTCTCTCTCCCTCTCTCTCTCTTTCTCTCTCTCTCTCTCTCTCTCTCTCTTTCTCACTCTCTCACTGACTTGCATACGCAGCGCTTTTTTTCACTTTTGGAAGAACAGGCTTTTGTGTACAAAGATCAGTTTATCGCTCTTGCTCTTTCGCACTCCTCCTCTCGCTCAAAACTGTGATTATGATAATTTACAGTGGCTATACCAGGCGCATATTTGCACAACAAGACTACATTACAAGAGGTACTGGAATATGATAGCTTCCTGGGATTGTCGCAGCTTTCTGTTGTTGACGATGAGGTTGTTATAAATGAGGAGAACATACGTACGTTTAATATTACATATGGTTTAGATTTGCGCTTTATAAACATTGTTCAACACATCAACTTCTGTACTTTTTTTCTCAATCGCTAAATATTCTAGCTGTTCAATTTAATTATCACAAAGAACTGCCACGAATTGATATAAATCAAATGAATTATTTTTACTGCTAATGAGTGTATCCAGGCAGTATCATGGATTTTCGATCATATCAATTTAAAATTACGTGTTTTTTTTGTTTTTGTTAAGATTTCATGAAAAATACATACTTTTATGTTTGTCTGTGCGGGAAAGATTAATTTACATAGCGTACAACACTTATTTATGAACACATACTCAATTGAAATATATCAAATTGCATTTTCAAAAAATATGAATAATTCGATATTCTTTTGTACGTTCTTGCAGCATTGACTTTTATCAGTTACCATAGCTTCTAGAAAAAGAATGTATTAACCTTGTGTAACACTTCCATTATCACTCCCGAGGAGAATAAAAATAAAATGTAAACCATACGAAAGCAGGAAGTTCACGAGTAAAAACCTCTCAACGGTGCTCGACCATCTTCGCGACACATTAACGAATATTGAAATCAGCTTATTACACGGTTATACAAGTAGGATGAACACACATTTTTATCTTGTACAAGGCGTACAAATCTATAAGATATATATTTATATAAAATCAAACGAGAACGAGGAGTAATTTTTCATTTTAAACGCCAGTCGCCAAATCCCTTCATTCTTTCATCTCTTTTTCTTGTTTTCTTAGTGTGGTAATTTTTTTTTGTTCATTAAGTTACTATAATTGCAGTTGCTTATACGTAAACATTGTTATTTTTTTTCGTTTAACTTGTGCCATGAGCCGAAGTAAGAAAACGTGCGCTCCCAGAATTTTTGTCTCGTCCGCTTGTAAGTGATCTCTGTTATATTTCACGATAAATTGCATGAGCCGCGAAAAAAACGCGAGGTTTCTGTATTTCCTAACGGACGGGTGCAATTTTGACAAATTGTTTTTTGTTCACTACTTATGTACTTGTAAATTTTGAATATATATTTAGAAAAGTTTTAGACGCGAGTATCCGAGTGTAAACGAAATTATCCTTTTGAGCTTTTCTCGCGTCATCACAAAAAAGATCGTATCTTATAAAAAATGACTACTGAGAGACGTAGATAGGTACGTATTCGGCAAAAATAGCATTACGAAATGAGCTAGTCTAGCGAAATACGTAGCGACCTCGAATAAAACATTACGAAAATGAAGAAATTTGCTTTGTATTAAGAGATGTACCGTACACGTAGTCCGCGTTACACACTGATAAAACTAATTTCAGTTGTGGGATAAACGACAGGCACCCTGCACAGCTGACATCGCCTTTGTTCACTAATTTTCGACTAATTATCGTGCTTTCTTTCTTCAATGAAATGACTTTACGGTCACTTGAGGACACAATTTAAACAAAGTTTATCAATTTACCGTGGTAATATGATGTAGTTCATTATATAGTGGTAAAATATCGATAAAAATACGTTACATAAAATAATCTCATTATTTTTGTTCTTAGCTTATGAAGTATAAACTGTTAATATAGTATTGCACTCAAAATTTTGCAAAATTATTCGTGCATGTCCTATACATCGCATATATGTATGCATATACGTATATAAAATGGGAATTTTTCGAATAATGTATATTTAAAAAAAGAACAGCGACGACAACGATATTTTTGTATCAAGAGGTACATTCTCGACCTTAATTAATGTCGCGCTCACAATGCCTCGACAGTAAGTAAGTATTTATTATTCCAATCCCCGAGGATCTTGGTTTATCGTAACAAGAACGCTTTTTTTTTATTTAGACTAAACCAACTTCTCCCGCTTAAGACGTAATTTGTTCTAAATTGTTTAGCCCTGTTTTACTTGGGATAACAATGTCGCGTCAGATCGCACGAACAATAATATTTATCTTTAAAATGTTTTTACGCAAAATTTAGGAAAAAAAATGCAAAAATGTCACCTGGGGCATCGAGAAGGATATACAACGCGCGCGCACACGAATATCCAAAGCTTGTATATAACTTGACTATTTGTGCTCCAATCTTTGATTCTTCGTTCTCAGTATTAAAAAACAAAAAAAAAACAACAAGTGTCGTTAGCATGAATAAAAAGAGAATACAGGCAAAATAAAAAAGGAATTTCCCCTCCACTCTCTCGCTCTGTGTCAATCTCTCTCTCGGCCTATCTGTTTGCGGTTGAGAGCTCAGCTCGTTCCAGTAATCACGAGACACATTGGCCCGTTGTCGAGTGACTACGGAAGCAATCAGGCGTCGTCGGGCTTGTCCGAGTTCCAGGCGAGGTGGCGGCGTAGATTGCCGCAGCAGAGCTGCCTTGGAGGCGCTGACGACTCCTCCGTTATCGTCGCAGTCGTCGCCGTCATCACTGCGTTGCCGTTGTTGGCCGAGTTCATCCTGGATCAGCTGAGCGGCATCTCCGAGCTTTGGCTTTGTGATAGTTCTAGCAAATGGCACTCTGATAGCGGAATCTCACGGGTTCGCGCGCTCTGCTTCTTCTGCAACATTCGACACATTTTTCGTTGATTTTCTTCGACACTCCTGCACTTAATCGACTTTATTGTCTAATCACGGGCTCGAGAAGCGAAACACCAATCCAGAACGTTTAATTCGCGAGGCTCTCGTGGAACGAGAAGAAAACAGCTTCGTATTATACTGCATTTGCAAGTTCAGGGAAATAAACGAACTTTGCTAATTTACTCATTTTGCTAATTCGAACTGTCGCAATTAGGAATTTCCGTGTAGCTAAATACGGGCATGATAATACAGGTAATTCAAAAACTTTAGTTATCCCAAGTTTCACCCGAGTCCCTCGAGATTCGCAACACACGGCAGTGCAGTCACGTACAAAACTATTTCATTTTGGAATACGCAACTATGTATAAATATTGCAACGATTAAATTGTTCACGATATCGGAACATTTCCAAGTTATTTGAATTGGAGCAGCGGCCGTGCGTTTGCTTACCAATTGAACGATCACGTGGGAATTCACACCTGAACGTTGGTGCCAACACTAGCGAGCAGAGAGTTTGAAACAGAACATGTAGCGCGCGAGCCGCGGAAATGGCGGATACCGCGAAAACACACAAAGCGAATTTTTCGCGATTACGCAGCAGAAGCAGTGGCTCGGATATTAAAGAATCTGAAAAGTGTGCTCTCAACAATGCACGCCCGTCGGAGCTTATAACTCGCAGGAGATTGTGAACGATGTGTTGGTGCGCGACGACGAGTTTTTCATTAAAAACGGGTACCTTTCTGCGGAAGGGAAAGCAGCCTCGGTTCTCATTGTTGGGCGGCGGATGGTTTATCAGCAGATCTGGGGTGGGCGTATTGTTCGGGCCGAACACGTTGAGCTCCTTGAAGCACTCGGTCTCTATCATCTGAAACACAACCGGCAAAAAAACGAAAATGGCAACGCATGTCATCTCGCGCTCTTGGCTGGGTGAGCGACTGTTGGTACGGATTGCAATTGAAAAGGCTTTCTCTTCGCTTTTTGTTATCGCGTTCGTCCGCAATATTTGCGTGATAAGGCGCTTTGTGGCACGAAAAGGATATGTACGCAGGTTGTTCGACAAAATTAATCGGCGAGAAAGGAAAAATTATTTTCGAACTGCCGATGTCGAGGCACTCGTTGGACGTCAGTTTGCCAAATCAACAAATTTGAAAGTAGCACTCGTGCGTAAGCTACTTTGATATTGGAAATTCGAAGACTGTCATATGATTGATAAAGTCAGCAGCAATTGACGTAGCAGCAGAAATTGATAATAGAAGTACGAGAAAAACTGGAAAAACGTCGGGACGATAGCTAGAAATATTTCCGATTCCTAATACGTTACTTCGCTTACCTCGGTCTGCCATGGTATGGACACGCTTCCTGTATTGAATTTGCTGTAAAACGTGTCGTCCTGCGCGTCCAAATTGACGCCCTTCACTGTGGAAAATTGCTCGATATCCAGCACGTCCTTGGCGTAGACCGCGTGGGGCTGCGCATGCGAGCGCGACAAATGAAAAAAGTTACAAACGCCGCTCGTCCGAAGCAAGATAAAAGCAAATTGAATGGCGAGCGTGCACGCAGCCCGGCAAGTGCAAACAGTACTCACGTCGGGAATGAAGGGTGGCTCCCACATGCCTGCCTCCACCCTCTTCCAGTTCAAACACTGGAAGAACTGATGCATCTTCACCTCCTTTGCGCCGTGCCTGCCGCACTTGCAGCCTAGTCGGTTCTTCGGGTTCTTCTTCAGCAGCTGCTGGCAGAGACTCTTGGCGTCGTCGCTGAACTTGTGCGAGTACTTTTCTTGGTCCTCTTTGACTCGTCGGTCGACCTCCTCTCGCTTCACCTTTTCCTTACGTGCGCGGAAAGGTGCCTGGCCCTCGATCATCTCGTAGATGAGACAGCCGAAGCTAAACCAGTCGGGCGAAAAAGTGTACTTCTCGTTGTCGATCACCTCCGGCGCCATGTAGCCCACCGTGCCGACTCGACCTCTGACCATGTCCCCCTCGGTGATTTCCACGGCCAGACCCAGATCCGAGATACGCACGTGGCCGTGGTCGTCCAGAAGTATGTTCTCTGGCTTGCAGTCTCGGTACACTATGCCTTGTTGGTGCAGGTGCTCCAGTCCGCAGGCAACCTCTGCCGCGTAAAACCTGCGCCAAAAAATAACAGTTAGCTTAGCGAAAGCAGCGAAAACGCGCGCGAGACGCGCTTTCTTTAGCTCTTCCTCTTGGCTAATCTCATTCAATTGAAGCCTGGGAAATATTAAAAAGAAAGCGCTCAAAGTAAGCGCAAAAAATCTTGGCGGCGCCCATCGAGGTCTAGGCTGCGCTTAGCTGGCAACGAGATGCGACAGAATCATGGAAAACCGTCGAGGTCGAGAAACCTGCTCACCAAAACTTTATTATTCACACTCGCGCAAGAAATGACGGAGTGCGGTAATTATTCCGAAAACATTTCAGCGCGAACGTGTCATCGCGGCAATGATAACGAGTGTCTAATCGGAGAGTCCTTGAAACTAAAAAATTTAGCTACTAATCACTTAACGACGTCGGTTGTTATATTGGCGTTTGGCTATGTACTTTGACAGTTATTCGCAAGTTTATCGTCGAGGTGAAAGAGAATGCGCGAAATGTAGGAAACGAGTGATCAGATGAATGAAGGCGGCGCGGCAATTTGAAAATCGCAGAGTCTGAAAACTGCTAGTGCGCCAGGTGAAAAAGCGAGCGCAATAAGAAGCAGCAGTAGCAGCAGCGAGAAAAAGGAGGCTAATTAATATTCAGAAGCATACTTTCAATGCAAATTGAAAATCTAGTCCATAGAGTAGCGCGTGAATGAATATTGCACGGGCGGTTTACGATGGCATTATTACAGTTTGTCAAACTTATAATCAAATTCCAAGCTCGCGGGCAGCAATAAAGCAGCAGCGAGAGCGCGATGCCCCTTCTGCCGAGGATGGGCGCACAATGGCGCGAGGCAAACTTTGAACGCATATCCGTTGCTCACCTCGCCCTGTTGATGTCGAAGCCAGGCTCGCCGCCCATGTTATAGATGTGGAACTTGAGGTCGCCGCCGTTCATGATAGTCAGCACGAGGCACAGCGCATCCTTGGTCTCGTAAGCGTAGGCCAACGAGACCACGAATTTCGAGTTGATCTTCTGCAGGATGCTCTTTTCGACCAGCACCATTGCCTCGCCCTTGCGCTTTTTTATCCGCTTCTTCTCCAGCTTCTTGCAGGCGTACATCTTGCCGGTGGCGCGCACTTGACAGGCGCACACTTCGCCGAAGCCGCCCTTACCCAGCACTCGGTACATGCGGAATGTCTTGTACGTTATTGGCTGCGCCTCCAACCACTTCCACTGCAAATACCTGCCAACCGAAAGCACGCAAGCCGGTTAGCGTTCCTTTGCTCGTGCCCCTCCGACCTTTTAATAAAGTTGCTTTAATGAATGTCGTTTCTCGCGCGCTCCGAAGAGCATGAAATTACTTTTTCCTCGTGTTTGTTCAAATGCCACTTTTTATCCTTTCACACGCCAAGACGTCTTTTCCCCCGCGCAGTGCTGTTCTGTACCAATGCCGCCGAGTTTACGCAACACTGCGAAATGAGATTAATAACAATCAAAAGAATGACGTGAGCTCTACGCGTAGAAACTTGCATGGATATATATGTACCTACATTTCCCTCGAAACAACATTTAGTTACGTAGGCAAAGGTTCAAGGAGCGAGAAAGGATTCCTATATAAAACTTTGCTATTTTGTCCCCCCGATTCCGCTTTTCAATCTTTTCAATAGACCAAGCATTCGACGCCACTAAAAATTGGCGCAGTTATAAAAACTTGCAGCTCCGCGAAGTACTTATCATCGATAAGCCAAGTTGGTACGGGCGAAATCGCTACGAATAGCAGGTGTCGCGCGGCGTCCGTTTCTCGACGGATCACTGTAGTTACCTGTAGAAGTAGAAAGACGTGAGGAATGAGGCAAAGGGCTCGCTGGCCAAAAAGTTCTTGACGATCTGTGCGACGTCGGCGAAGATCTCCTTGCCGGCACTGCCGAGCCTCTCCTCGCACTGGGCGATAAGGGCGTTGTTGAGTATGTCAACCACGCCGGAGTCGTCGTGCTTGAGGAACTGGTCGAAGACACGCTTGGCCAACTCCGTGCGGTTCTCGTCCATCTCCACCTCGTACTTCTCGATGGCGTCGAGGAAGAGATTGTAACGGTGGTAGGCCGGCTTCTTGTCCTGGCAGTACTGCCTGAACAGCAGTCGGCCGATCGGCTGCTGGTCGACCACATAGCCGTATCGGATGTCTGAAACAGCGCGCAAACACACCACTTCAGAGGCTGCTTCCCGAGGCGAGTGCAGCCGAGGCCCACGGTATTTCGGAAGACACGCTAATTGCTGCTCTTGCGAGCCAGCGACCCGGCTAACGACTAAACTCCTTGGGTATTGACTAACGTCGTTACCAGTTGTCATTCTCTCGCTACTTATTTCGTTAGTCATGTATTGCGAGGCACCCGCATGGCTTTAATTATCGCGCGCGCGACAGATGCCTAATTACCTACACCACGTCACTGCGTCGCGAGCCTTTCCGCTAAATCTGATCCGTGACCTGCGACAACTCTAGTAGACAGCCAACTTGGTGCTGCTCGTCTCGCTCCGACTCTTTTTCCCGATTCCAACTGCAAATTGTCCCTTATCATGTGTGACTTACGTGGCAGGAGATATGATTTTTAACTTGGATAAGAATATATACGTGCGCGCGCGCGCGACCTCGCTTTTGTCGATAACAATGCGAGGTCGCTGAGTAAACAATCAATAAACGAGCCTGCCTGCGCAAAATAATTCCAAAGACCGACAGCTTGTCAAAAAAGAGAGAAAAAGTAGGAAAATAAATTGATCGGAAAAGGTATAATTCGAGCAGAAGTGATCATCGATAGCAGATTGTCTCTGAGCAAACAGGATGACGCAGACAAGTAACACGCAACACCCGAATCGCGCAGTCATCGGGTGGCATTCCGATCGAGCCTTACGCTTCTATTCTCGGTGAGATATCAAGCAGGTCGATCGCGATGCTCTCTCTGACGCCCTCTTGTTTACCCTGCCAACTGGGACGCGACGCAACGCAGGCAACGGCTTCTATAAATTTTCGCCTTAACGCTCACGTAACGATGCGCTTTTTACGTTTGCGAGCTGGAAGATTGGCTGCGAAAATCAACTGTATTTCAGTGGAAGCTGCTGAAATAGTCTCGTCTCGGAGCAAAGGAAGAACTCTGAGAAAGAAGCTCGGTCGGTCGAGTTTTCGCGACGCCGTCGTCGCTCGTTGGAAATTTTGCGAAGCGCGAAATCGCCCTCGGAGGGAGAGAAAGGCGGAGAATAAAAGCCAAGTCCGCTCATAAAAGCACTTGCGACTCGATCTCCCGCGCGCGGGCTAATCCCCTTATCAGCGATCGATGCGCGCGAGCGGAGCAGAGCGCTGGCTCTCATTATGTTGGTCCTGTAATCCCGCGAAAGCTCGTTAGGTCGAGCGACGTTTCAGCCAACTGCGCCGAAACGACGAGGCCACTGCTCTTCTCGGCTTTTTTCCTCGCACGCTCGCGCCCGTCAAGCAAATTCCCGTAGCTACACCTTACAATTGAATTCCCCTGCAGTCGTGGCGTCGTTCAGCGGCAGCGAGAAAGTTTTGTCGAGTTTCAGAAAACGCGTTACACGCGCTCCTAACGGCTAAAGTTCCCAGCACAGCCGAGTTATAATCATCGGCGTCTCTCTCTCTCTCTCTCTCTCTCTCTCTTTCTCTCTCTCTCTCTCTCTCTCTAAGCGGACCAACTTGAAATTTATTTATCGCGTGAATGAAACTAGGGAGGGCAGCGGGGGCTGGTCCCCTGGAAGCCTTATTCCGCGAACAATTAGCTTACAGGTACAGCTGGCGTTATTTCTCTGGCCTACTTACGCCCCCGGAAAATTGAATTTTTCGTCTCTCGGTGGGCAACTCGCGCGCTTTATCTGCCATTTAATTATAGACATTTGAATTAGCGAACGCGATGTGAGCGGCTCGATTGAAGGCTGCCGTGGCGGCGCTATAGTTTGCCAATTATAGCGTTATAATGATCCCGACTCGAAAATAGATCGTGGTCGCGCGCGCGTAATCGTATCGATCCGAGAGAGAGAGAGAGAGAGAGAGAGAGAGAGAGAGAGAGAGAGAGAGAGAGAGAGAGAGAGAGAGAGAGAGAGAGAGAGAGAGAGAGACGGTGAGGAGAAGAAGGCGCGCTAGCGTGCGAGCTCGCGAACCAAGCGATTCGTGAAGATAATCTCGGCTGCGGGCGATCGATCGGCCGAATAAAACCAATGCTGCGCGCCACTCGCAGATATGCTCTCGGGCACCGCCGCGCGCCCGGAAATCAATCGATATAATGGGCAACAGACTCGTAATCCAGTCGCGACAAGCGCATCCGCGCTCGCAGCCTCAAAGGGATGCGCCACCTCCTCCTCTCCCGTTCGTTCCTCTTTCTTTTTATTTATCAATCGAGTTCAAGGCGCGAGCTGATAACCTTTCTCGATCAATTTTCATTATTCGCCTTGATCCATTTCTTCGCGCGTACACCATTTGCGAGCCTCGCCAAAGTTCGGATCGACACGCCATCGTCCATTGCTCGCGCAGCTAAAAGACGCACGCAGCCAACGTCGCCGACTTGTTTGCAGCCGACGTTTTTCGCATTAACGCCCGAGCCTTGCTTTGACAGATTTACTCTCGTCGCCACTGCCGACGCATTCGCGCAGCTTCTCTCCGTCTCTCTCGCGCTCGTGCTTGCTCATAGGAAATGGGCGCAAATGCCAGACGAGTACAATACGTATCTACTCTGCAGTACACCCTAGAGTGCTAAAAATCTAATTGGATTCCGGCAACTTTACAATCTGCACTTTTATTGTTATTCAATACACTTGACCTCCTTTTCACGGATATTGTTGATCGAGTCGCGGCGCTAACTCAATTAAATTCTCGAAAAAATAAAAGAAAAACTGCTTTCGAACTCCCAGCTTCCAGCAATAGCGCTACTCTGGCATTGTCGAGATTCGCGTAAATAATACGTCACTATAAATCTAATCTTATCTTATCTCGCATAGCTACATCATTTAGAATGGTCAATAAAAAGTAAATTGCTGGTGAAGCCGATGGAAATAAATATTAATTTTTGCGCTAAATACAACTCTATCAGTCGACGTCTACTCAATGAAATACTGCAAGCGTGGGACTTTCAAATATAGCCAGTTGCAATCGATAATGTTATGCACGCAAATCGAGTGACTCTATCGCCGCTGTCGCCTATTCGATGCAAAAAATAAAAGAGCACTGCAGAACGCTAACTCGATTACAATCTATAAGGTAGCACACAGAAGTTTGCTAAGATTTTCAAGCTCAGCTGACTGTGGTAAAACATAAAACTTGCAAAGTTTCTTCTCCGAGATAATCGAAAATCAATAAGACGAGCAAGCGGAGATGCATTTCGTCGCAACTTTATATAATTTAACGGAAAAGCAATTGCCGATTTTAGATGAATTGCTGGTATATTTGGAATAAAATAGCGCCCGCGTTCGTTAAAGGTAAAATTTGTCCACGTCCTATATCGATGGAAATTGATTTGTGCATGTCCTCAGCGAATCCTAGCAAAAGTGACATCCATTTGCCCATCCCAATCCTAGCTCGTGCGTCATCACTCGTGACCCCCGTTTGACTTGGCTTTAAGACGACGATAAGTAACCGCGAGGATGATTGATCAAAGGGGGAAGTTGGTCCTTCTTCGAGACTTATCCATTCCTCTCAGCAAAGGAAAGAAGTGCACGCTATTGCCGTGACTAATTACGTGCGCTTAGAAACAGAGCCGTGCGTACAATCGACCTGGCGCTGTGAGTAAAGCAAACGAGCTTGACTGACTTACCGAGCTTATCTTTGAGTCCGATACACTGTGATATGTGCGGGAACTGAAGAATCTTGCGCCATTTTTTACTCTTGCCCTTGTTGCTGTCACCACCACCTGCAAGCATACACATAAAAACGGTTACGCCGCAATTCACTCGCCCCGAGTTGGTTGAAAAACGAGGGCGGAGGAGCAGTGCGAGGGACGGGGTACAGATGTTCGGCGAGCCGTAATCTCGACGGAAGAGCGAACAGAATCGCGGCGGCGATAATTGTCATTCCAATTACAGTACATCGCGTGCCTATTCGACCGAACTTGCTGCTCACACTCTCTCTCTCTTCCTCGCTTATCTCTCTCCCACGTCCGTGCATAAGCGCGCGCGAAGCGTCACGCCAACAACAACAAATTCTCGCTGCAATTAGCCGGCGCGCTTTCATTATCGCCGATCACAAGAACGTTTCATTTCTTTCTCCGCATTATCGCTGAGAGAGAGAGAGAGAGAGAGAGAGAGCGCGCGCGCACGCAGAACAAGCCTCCCTCCCGAAGATCATTATCTTGGCGTCCGAAGCGGGGATCAGGCGCATTTAGCGCTTCGTTGCCAGGCGCATCAGTGAGCACGCGCGCGACCGTGCGCGCTGCCTTCGCCGTTCGCGGTTTTATCTCGCGCTCCGTGAGGACGGCACTCCAATTAAATCCTTACGACGATGATTAATGTTAATTTGGCAACGCGATAACGTCGCTCGCGCTCGTTCTCGGACGTAACTCTCTAGTTTCGCGAATTTTTTTTTTTTTTTTTCATTGGATCGGTGCAAGTCAATGATATGAAAATCAGTACAAACGTTATACGTGTTTTTTTTACAATCACGCTCGATATTCGAGTCGCGAGCACTCGTCACGTGATAAATAATACTTGGCGCAATCGAATGTCATGCAAATCAGTGGATTCGACAATGCCAACACAGAATTTACGCAGGCGAAGCGAGCTGACTCGTGTTGCGAGGCTCACTTTTTCACCTCGATAAATATGCAAATACACAAGCTTCGCTCTCTGTTTTACAACTGCTCGATCTCATAACCGGAACGACTTTGTATTCCAGTGCGGATGCTCAATTGCCAAGCTCCTTACAACAGCGGGCAAATCGACGAGCCGTAAAAATCAAATAATAACGAGATCGTAACGAAGAAGATGACTGCGACTATAGGCACAACCATAAAATAATTGACCGCAATCGATCTCGCCCGATCAATACACAGTGTCATTGCGACTACGTCGTTATCGTCGTCGTCGGCGGCGGCAGTAGTCACTTATCAAAATCAGCACGTGCTCGTCGTCGCGGCAAAATGCATAATGCTCCCGGCGTAGCTCGAGCCGCGACTCGTCGGCATGCGATATTACGAGCTGCGTAATACGTCGCATTGCCTTTCCTCTCTCTCTCTCTCTCTCTCTCTCTCTCCCTCGCTCAGTTACTGCTGCTGCAGCAAGTGCTGAGGAAAAATGATGCGAGTGCATCGAGCGCGGCTCGGGAAATTTAATGAACGACGCGATCCACTTTCTTTTGGTCTTACTAAGCGCGACAATTTAATTGTCGCGGTTCTTTGACATTTCATTGCTTCAATTGCTATACATATATATCTTTCAATCTAGATCGATTGGGACGAATTTTTTTTTCTTTCTGCCGAATGAAAAGCCGCTCGCTCCAAATGAAATTTCATCGGAGCGTTTAAAATCCCGAGCTCACTAATGGAATTTCTTTGCAGCCCTCTCTATCATCCTCGAAATGGCGTTGCGGCCAAACCACGCGTTTTTTCCTCCCCTTCAAACATACCAAAGAATTTAATTAGAAAAAAAGTCGACGGCGGGCAGCTTTACTTTTCCATGTCACGCTAATTCGAATGATCCGTCGACAATTTACGAAATTCCTCAATGTTGCTGATCGAGCACACGCGTCGATGACGTTTGCCAAGTTGACATTGCCTGCCGGAAGAGGAGGTCGATTTGCACTGTCGAGCTGCGTAAATGAGGCTCCGAACAAGCATCGTGTGTAATTTTCAATATGCTTGAGTCGAGCGTCGCAGCATCAGTGCGAACGAGGAAATATTTATATTAAATTTCATTTTGTTCTCCTATGCCGCGGCTCGAGTCCCAAGGACGTCCCTGTTTGGCCATTTTCCCCTTGCACGCGTTACTCTCTTTGCCCTCGACGTTACTTCCGCGTTTCGTTTTTTCCAGCGCACCACGTGCGCTCCATCTTAGTTTTATCCCCTGCGCGTGAAATCCAGTTTCAATCGGCGCGAATTAAGATAGAACGTCGCTCGTTATTGCCTCTTTTCCGACTTGTGCAGCAGAAACATGGGCGACGATGACAATGAGAGTCGGTGTCGTGAGAGCGAAATGTTTGTTTCGGGATAAATGTTCTTTCTCGATTATTTCTTTTTTTCTCATCGGGTATTCGCGTTCGACAGTTTATTGGTTGGTAAGACGTGTGTTTACCGCAGGTGTGACTTTCTTTGACCACACTGGAGCACAACACACCAATTTCTATTTATAACCCGACAGTACACGCAATTGATTTTCGTCGCTCAAGTGTTTTTTCTATTAGCGGCTAATTCTAAGTGACATGATGCCTGACCATTACCTTGCAAACGAACCTTCGCAGATGGAAATTCATTCCAAGCAAAAATCCCGAGCAGAAATCCCGAGCAGAAATCCCGAGCGTTGGTTTTAGTCGACGGATCCCTCTAAAACAATTGACAGCCTTCGGTTTTTTAGGCAAAATAATTATCACTCTTTCATTACGAAATGACTATTTCGTATTTATGTCGCGCGCTGCGCTCATCCAATTACACAGAAAAAAATTAATTGCTCGGCACTTGCGCATTATTTTCATAAGTGACGACTATTTTGCTTGTCGATCGTAATTGTCGAAGGTAAAAGCAGCAATTAAAATAGCAAGCGAAGTCGAAGCAAACGCACGGTCGCTCCAATCTACCTAATGGACGAATAATTTTGCCCATCTCGCCATTACGCCGCGCAGGTAATTCGTCTTGTTTATCCGCGAAAAAATCTCGGGACCGCCGTCCCTACTGCCGAACGTATCAAATTATCCATAACGCAATTTTCCAGCGAAGTCGCTGATGGTCTATTCCGAAAAAAAGCGCCCGTCCACTCGAATCCCCGGGGATTCAATTTGGCAGAGTGGTGGGTGTATACGCCGAGCTTCCAGGTCATTAAATCGTCATTAATTCACTTTCGTCGAGTCGTCCATTACGCCAGTAAGTCGATACATATCCACACGCGCGCGCACACACACACACACACGCACACGCACACACGGCTGTTCCAGAAGTAACGGTCTGCCATGAAATATTCTGTACTCGAGCCGCGCACTTGCGGCTATATATACGTGTGCGCAGCTCGCGCGCATTTGTTTGATTTTCTGCGGAATTCCATTAGACCGACGAGAGTAGCGCTCGCACATGGTTCTCTCTCTCTCTCTCTCTCTCTCTTTCTCGTGTTCGCCCGCCGCTTGCTAATTGACAAATTGGCCTCGATTTTTCCCATCCAAATATTCTTTTGTTCTCGACTATTATTAATCGACAGATCGATTGGCTCTTTGTTAATTTACTCAGCACAGTGCCAAACGAGCGCATTTCCATGGAGAGAAAGAGAGAGCATAAAAAATCACGGAGGGCATCTATACGGACGGATACGGATTGGCGCGCGATTAATACCTTATCGCGAGCAATTAGCCGCGCGATAAGATTGAAAAATTCGCGTAGCGCTCGATTCGCATTGATGATCGTGAGAGAGGTTATTAGCTCAGTTGTGCAAACATCGTTTCTTTATTGCCTCATTAGCCGCGCACGCCGAGGCAAATAGTTCGCGCACTCGATCAAAGGCCGCCGTCGTCGAATCACAGGCTGACCCTCGTCGTTTCTCGTCCGCGCGCGGCCATGCCTCGCAGCAGCAATGTCGTCGAGAAGCTCGCTGCCACGGCTGGCGCTGAATATTCATTTCGGCGCGCAAACGAAAGCTCATCGGCGTGGCTCGACTCGCGAATACAAGTCCGAGCAGAACTTGCCGTTCTCGCTGTAAGGCAAGCATCTCCAGCCTCTGATTCCTCCGCAGCAGGGGTTTATCGGGGTGCGCGATCTAGGGAGCTTTGATAAAGGGGCGATGTGTGTAGGGCTGGGATGACGGCGAGGAGATGCCGGCGTCTGACCTTCTCTCGCTTTGAGGTATACGGTATTGGCTACGATGTTCTCCAACTCCATCAATTCCAGCTTGATGGTGATTGCGCGGCCGAGTGTGAGTGGTGCCGGCCGCTGCTGGCCCGGCCAGAGCCTCTCCCATCTGCCAAACGGCCCCGAGCACTATTGCCTCGCCGTTGCGCTTCCTTCTCCGGCTTGCTTCGCTCTGGGCTGGGCTCGGTTCGGCTCGGCTCGGCTACCTCGCGGACGCCGGCTATTCTTCTGTGCTGCTGTCGCCGCCTGCACGCTCAGACCACAATGCTGCTGCCTAATCTCTTGCGGCGGCTCAAGGCCTCCGGTGGCCGGATGCCGAGCTGAACTTGCACGACCTGCTCAGGCGATTCATCTTGGCTTGATCTGCTCCGGCTGCCTGACCTACAACATCAAAATTCCACGTTCTCGCTTTTACAGATTGCTTGGCTTTTGCCGCGTCGCAACTTGGATCGTACGTATTGGAAGGCTGCTATCATTAATTCCAACGATCGAATGCCTAGTCGAGCGAAGTGATTGATCAGTGTTTTCGAGTGCGAGAGAGAGGATCGGTTATGCGAATTGTCACGCGCGGACGTTGGAAAATCAGTGTGCGTGGAGAAAATCAGAAGAGTGAGGAGAGGTCCGACGAATACAGGAGAGAGCGAGGTCCGGTTGTAGATCAGGCGAAAAGTGTTTTCATCGTGAATCGAGGACCTTCCGCGTAACATTGGTCGCGGAGCAGCGAGAAGTGCGCTAACGAAGGCAAAACAGCGCGTCGCCCGCAGAACCGCGGAGATAAGGAAGCACTAAGCTATAGGGGCAGAGAGAGAGAGAGATTGAGATTCTTGCGCTGGCGCATTTGATGTTGGAAAACCAGTTTACGGGGACAGGTGCGAGCTTGGAGATAACGCAGAGAAAGAAAGAGAGAGAGAGAGAGAGAGAGAGAGAGAGAGAGAGAGAGAGAGAGAGAGAGAGAGAGAGAGAGAGAGCCCTTCGGTTCCTTTCTTCGCGCTTCGGCAAGAGCGTAATCGCTTTATGCCGAATTTCGTCCTTTTTCTCTTTCGTCCGCGCGAGCGCCGCGTCAAGGAAAAAAGGATGAAGAAACAGCAGAAAAACGTCTCATTGGATATTTTTGCCGGTTGAGCAGGATTTGTTTTTTGTCCGCTGACGAGGGTGATGTATATTCCTTTGAGCCTTTCTAACGTACACCTAAATATAGCCTGTGGTATGTCCGCGCGCGTATGCCTTGTCGAACCAGCGAGATTTCGGGCGGGGGGAGGCGGTGAGACTGGATTTTATATCTGGCGAAAAACTGGTCGTGTAGAAACGCGCGCGCGACTTTATTGACCGAAGCTCATAGAGCTGGCGAGTCAATTAGCTCGCGAAAGGACAGAAAGAATGGCTTGCAGCAAAAGCGCTCGAATAAGACAATGTAAACTTCGATTTGCGGATCTCGTTAAATTTTTACGGGGCGATGAGTGTAGAGAGAGAGAGAGAGAGAGAGAGAGTGAAAGTTAATTGTCGTCGCTCGACTGAGCTTTCGACGTACCGGGCCCGGCTGCTTCTGTGTAATGAGTATTGTTCCGCAGTTGGTGCTGCTGACGCAACATGTTCGCGAAAAACTATACTCGGAAGGATCGTTATATTTCGCAAGGCTAATAGCCCATTACAACACGAGCGCGCGTGTGTGCAGCAGACGACGATTATCAAAGCCATGTGCGACAGTGCGCATCGCTAACGAGCTGCTGCTGCTGCAACGAGTTGTCTGGAATGTCAGCTGGCGGCGTCCCGAAAGCGACAACTTTTTCGTCAAAAAACGAGCGCCTACTTTGCACTTGCGAGCGAGGCTCGAAGCTCCGTGCGGAGAGATGCGATGCGCGGTGAGCTTCAGTCTACTGACTTGGCCAGACGACCGCAAGGAGGAACGTCGTACCGTCAATTCGATATTTACACTATTGATTCGGCGCGGCCAGTAATTATAAAAGTTCGCTCGTGCTCTCGGCTCCTCGTCAAGTTTTCATGAGCGTTGCCTTTGTTCCCGGTTTGTTAAAAAAAAGGTCTGGCGTTTGGCTTTCACGCGCAGAAAAAGGCACAAAGCTGCAATTACGCTTTATCGGGCTCTTCGCAGTTTGTCGCGAACAACGTACCCTCTTCTTCTCCTTTGTGCGCTGGTAATAGATGGCGCATTATATATATAAATTAACGACTCGCGTCGTCGCGTCTGTGCGCGGAAAAACGAATAAAAGAGTCGGCTGCGATCGACGCGCTTGCACATGAGTCGGTACAGTTAGCGGCGAATTTATCCGGGGTCGTATCTCGTTCGCGGCGGCGAACGAGCGAGATTTCAATATCAATCGAGCCGACGTGTCAAAGTCAACGCTCGGATTGTCCGCGACCGTGAGCAAAGTGGCAAAAGTTTGCTCTTGCTCGACAGCTTGAAAGACGGAATCGCACGGCACGATGTAAATCGATCCAAAAGTTAGATGACAAGAGGAGAGCCCACTCATAAGTTTGCAGCTCGAAGAATTCGGAATCCTCGGGGAAAGCCATTAGCGCGCCCGCGGCTTCACAAGTGAAGTTTCACTTGGCAAAGAGTGCATGCACCACTTTGAAATCCGAACTCGCAGCCGAAAACCCGCGAGATCAAAAAGCTTTTAGTTGGTGCGAGCAAAAGGCAAATATTAGAGCCAGGCAATAAACCCTTTCGCCGGGCTTTTCCGCGCTCTCTCGCTCGCGCGGGCGCTACTTTTTGATTTTCTTTCGTTTTTGCAGGCCGCACGTGTTCGCTAGACCAAACGAGCGCTACGTGTGCGCCGACGGCTAATCGAGTACACATCGGCGCGGCCATACAAGAATTCCGACGCTTTCCCAAACATAGTTAGGATCGTTAATGGAGTCCCCTTTTTCGGGAAAATCGATGAGTCAGTGCGCGCCAACAATAACTCGCGTACGCGGATCGCTCGCGCTCCTCTCCCCCTACGGCTCCAGCAGCAAAACATTTGAATGGGAAACATCGCGTCTCCGAACATCGGTCCACGAGACGCGACAACGGGCGCTGCTGGTGGCAGCGTCCCCTAGCCCCCGATCGAACGACCTTTGAATCAAAGCAGCGGGGCGAGAATTGCAGCCACGAAGATGCTGTCGGCGGAATCTCTCCTCGAGCAGAGGACCGTTGGCCAATCAATTAATTACCGCAGGAGAGCCGCTGCTGTAGCACTAGGACCCCTCGCAATTGCACTTCCCGGAAGCTCTCTCGCTCGCTCGCTCGCTCTCGTCGGGGGTCAATTCCCCCCTGCGGTGAAATTTCAGCGCCTCTCCTCCGCCACGCCGCTGTCAAGGAATTCCGCGTCGCTAGCCGACCACTGCCGCCGCCACCACCTGATCATTAAAGCCCCGAGTAGATAGTTCCGTACACGTGATCGATTATTTATATGTACAAAAGGTTGTTCCGCCGTCGCTGCTGTTATCCGCTGGAGTGGGCGTAAATGCTGATTATACCTAACATACACGAGTCCCTGCGCGAGAGCGAGAGAAAGAGAGAGTATCGTGTACGCTCGCTCTCTCCTTCCTTCCGAGAGCAGAGGACGTGTTCACGCACACACAGTTGGACAGACAGACAGACGGGACACACGAAGAGCGTGCGAGCGAGCGAGCGAGAGAGTGAGAGAGAGAGAGAGAGAGAGAGAGTTGCGGCGCCGTTGGCAGGAGACCGAGAGCACAATGGCCGACGGCGACGACGCGGCAGATACTTACTCTCCACTGCTGCTGCTGCAGCTCCGACTCTGCTCCGCCGCTCCGAAACACCGTCCACGCTGCTGCTGCAACTTGCTTCTCTCCCCGGTCGCCGGAATGTCCGGTTACGCCGTCGTGATTTGGCGCTCTCACGACTGACGATCGTGCACAGATTACACACTCGCGCGGGGACTGCACAGCACGAGGAAGCGACTAACTCGGAGAGCAACACTCCTCGAAGAGAAAGAGAGAGAGAGAGAGAGAGCGAGAGGGAGAACGATAGAAAGAGCGGCGCAGACGTATCGGACTGCTCGACGTGCGGCACACTACTATGCGCGTCGTCGTGTACCTTGGCCGCCACTCACTCGCTCCCCACGCAATAAAGAGAGGAGAAAGAGGCGCGCGACTGCGACTGTACGTGTGTGCGCGCAATTGCGCTCGACTGTGTGATCGGCGCGCGACTGTGTGGGTGGGATGGATACCTCCGAGTCGGGATCACAGGCAGCGCACAAACGTTACGCACGGCGACAACCCGCGGGATACACTCACACACGTTTCATCTTTTGCGCGAATCTCAACTGTCGAGGAGACTGGCTTGGGAAAACCTGGCTTTTGCTGTTACGCCGCTTTCGAGCTGCTGAGAGTGCTGGTCAACACGCGATTCGATCGTAAATCGGAGCAGAAACTTCCTTGCCGGCATGGAGTAAACGAGCTCGCGAGCGGTAAGGGAGGGGGTATCAAGCGAGTCGGCCCGGCACTTGGCAAGCGTACGTTCGACACAGTCGGCAGTTCTCCACTGATTCCGTAGATCTACGCGTAGATCCCTGCCGACTGCCATCTCGTAGTCTAGCTGACTGGTCGCTACATCTGCCGACGAAACCACCAAGTTCGTACTGTGGACTAGAAAAAGCGCCAGAATCTTGAGAAGTTCACGCATACCGTCGAACAAACTTATGCTTTTTTAGAACACTTGCACTTTTAAGATTCGTATTTATCTTTGCCGTCGTGATAAATAATTTAAACGCGTTTCTTTAAATATTTATTTGGCAATCAATATTGATATTGAAATATAAAATAGTCACCTATCAAGCCTACAAAACATGTTTAAATAAATTAGTTCAATTTCAATTATTAATTGGTCTGAATAATTTTTCATTCAATTTTGTATTACGTTCAATATTCTTTAAACGAGATTGGCATTTGATTTTCGAGCAAAATGACATTACGAACACTTAGACAAGGCCATAAATTATTACGTTTATTTTATGTAATAAAAAGAGACAACAACGCTCGCGAAGGTTAAATTTATATCAACTGAGTCACGGGTTCATTAATCGATATTGTAAAATTAGTATAAACGTAATCTGGTAATTGGCTGAGATACAAATACATTTATTGTATTTGATAATTTGGAATACTGTTTTGAATTTCTTAATTTGAGCAAGAAACATCTTTAAAGTGAAGTAAGTTATAAGTTTATAGTCGTTAACAAAAAAAAAGTTTTGTGTTTTTCAATATAAAAAATTGTCGGTATTTGATGAAGCTGAGTGAATACGTGATTTTTGTGAAGCTTTCGGGTACTCCAGGCAAAGCAGTGCTGCCCGTCATCCTCCAGCAATATGTCAACAGGATTCAACGAGCAGCAATAAGGAACATGGACAAGATCAGGCTAAGATCGGAGCGGCGAGCATTGTCCGCGGACAAAAGCTCAGTCCCGCACTAGAACTGGATTCAGCGAGGTCGCAAGACACGTTCGACGCGCTCGTCGAACTTGGAAGAAGCTCAAGAGTGAGATATTCCGTCTCAAGAGCTCGGGGATAGACTTGGCCTCACGTCTGTTGCACAAGGATTCGAGCGACAAGGAAAGAGAACGACAGAAGAGATCAGCCCGATAAACTTTGAGCGCGTGAAAGACCACCAGGATATTTCGCGCCGGTGCCGTTCATCATATCCAGTACGGATCGCCGTGAGATAATTAACGAGAACAATGCGAGCCGAGATTTATCTGGCTGATGTAGCTCTCGTTGCTGTGCGCGATTTATTCGTTCACACCGTCAACGGCGGCGGCTCGAATGAATGATTCGAGGGCAATGCGTGCTCGAAAATACTGCCTTCTAAAAGTATACGCACGCGTGTGGAAATCTACTCGAGCGGTAACTCGTTTACAACGAAACGCAATTTCTGCCAAAGCCATCGGCGCACGGGTTGGGCTCGCCTCGGCAGCTCGCCGAAGAAGGCCGCAACAGCAACTTGGTTTCTAGATCAATTTTTTTCCTCCTGCTTCCCGCGTGCAAATTGAGTCAGATATAATTTCAGTAGGGCGAAGCAGAAAAAAAAATCAGAAATCCCGATGAGGCGTGCACGCGTGTCAGGGACGCGTCGAGATTCGAAAAACGGGCGTGATTGAGCGTTGTAAATTGGCGTGCGTGCAAATATCAGAGAGGAGCTTACGCAACGCTATATCAACCGTCACGAGCCGCATTAGCCGAGAACGAGCAGACAGAGCGCGGACAGCCAATGAGAAATGTAACGCTCGTACATTTTTACGGGTCTGAAAACGAAAATATTGGCTCTCGCGAGCTGCCAGGATAAAGTTTTATGGACTGCGAGCGGATTAATTTTTCAGCAGAAGCAGCGTCAGTCCCTTTATAGCCCGGGAGCTTTCGCTTTTTGTCTCACTCTTCTCTTTTCATTTCAGTGAGAGAGAGAGAGAGAGCGGATTGCCCACTGCTTCGCAGGAGAGAGAGTGGAATTGTAAATAAAGAGATTTATTTATGCGCTTGTTGCGTGCTGCAATGACAGCGTCAACTTAACGTTGTGTACTTTACGTGTGTCGGCTGCTGCGTCGGAAGCTTTCTCCTTGCTTGCTTTCTCGTTTTTTTTCTTCAATTTACAAACGGCCGATAAACGAAGAATAATTGATCGGGGATACAAAAGGAATTTTCGCGTATTTGCTCCCTCTCTCTCCCCCCCTCTCTCTCTCTCTCTCACTCTTTCTATCTCTCGCGTGTGTAAGCGTGTTTGGCTTTAGTGAGAGAAAGAGACGTGACCTACATAAGGCGATGAAAAAGAACAATGATAAACATTATCTTTGCGATCGTGTACACGTGTACAAAGCAAACTTTTGCAGAGGGAAACAGAAGGAGAAAGACAATTGCTGTTGCCGAGAGAAACTTGTGGTACGTCGTTGAAAAAAAAACCACAGATACGCACACACAGATGCAACAGCAACAATCTCGCGAGTCTTTGACCGTTTTAATACTTTTATCTTTCCTTTTGTGTGCAAACTTAATATTTTTCACCTTTATTGGCAATATTGACTCCAATTAAACTTCGTGAAGTAGAAAAATTATGATAATTACAGTGGCAAACGAAAATTGGCGAAATAGAACTGACGCGGGCAATCAAATGAAAAGCAAACAAAGTTGCGCCGAGTAGTGAGTCGATTAGCAAGTTTTCGCAGAGTATAACACTCGTAGAACGTCAAGTTGACTCGAATAACAAAAGAAAAAACAGTCGAGTGAAGTGAGTGTCGCAAACTAGAGAGCAAGAACGAGCGATCGCTTTCGTCAGAGCGCGGAGCGTGACAAGTTGAGAGGGACTCGCCGCAAGGAAATGCATATAGCGCAGCGCGGCGGCTGAAAGCTCTGGTTACGAGCGCATTGCCATTTTCGCGCGCGCGACCAATGAATACTCCGCCAAGCGAGCGTGAGGTCACGCAGTTGTCTCCCTTCCACGAGCGCGTCCAGAAGAAAGATCTAATCCACCCTCGCAGTCTCCGGAGAACGAGAACGAGCGAGCATGACAGATCCTCCTTCTCGCGCTGACGCCGATGACGAATCGGCTCACGTACGCGTCGCACTACTGGCTTATTAAGTATCGCGGCGAGTGCGCGCCGAGTGCCAGTTTCGCGACCGCGAGATGCAGTGACCGCTTCTTTCGTAATCATCGCGAGAGCGCGCACGCGTCAACTAACTGCTGGTGTAAGCAGATCGGCAGTGATTACCGCTAACTGACTCCGTCCTCACTGCACTGCCGATCGTTTGCCAGCCGACTTTCTTTTTCCTTTTTTTCGCTACTGCTGAGGTAAGCCACGCACTGCCGTTTTGTCACCCAACAATCATTCCAATTACAAAATTTGACTTCTGCACACTTTGCAATATCTTCTACGTTATCGTGAAATACTCGAAGACTTGATGTAACCTTTGAGCACATGTTTTTACAAAGTAAAATAAATCTCGCGTCGCGTGCTACTGCAGCTTGTTGGATTATGACATTTAGAATCTTTATCCTTTGAAAAATTAATATTTTTTCGAGAAACTTCCCTTCAGAACTTCAATAGCCCCTGCTTATTGGGAATAAATCTAGCTTGCCCAAGTAAAATTTCCATAAATTGTGAAGGCAGAGATGAAAGAATAGAAGAACTGAATTGCGCTGCTGTGACGTTTAAAAGGGGTTGGAGTACGTGAGTGTTTTACGACAAATTGAAAATTTTTCACATTCTAAAGCGCAATGAAGCGTTTGAAATCGATAAATTGTTAGTACTATACTAGTGGAATGCCTATTACTAAATTCCAGCAAAGTGTTACGGTAATTCAATAACAACGCGCGTAATCGCAAAATGAAAGATTACATTCAGTATACCTCACGAGACAATTATAATAATTATTTACTCACGCCAAATTGACGTTGAACAGAGATTACATGTGTTTTCAATGCAAACGTTTGAATACGTACAAAAAATTTCATTCTTAATACGAAACCTTATCATTATACGGTCAAACGTATCAGTAGTAATTGTGTTCCATCAGTGGGGGTCCTTTATTTGGATAATAGTCTGTCCCATAATAATCCAACAATTTGCGATTCAATCAGAAATTATTTAAAAAGTAAGATATCGCCAAAGCAAGCTAACCCTGAACGAACAATATTGATGTGTCAGGCGAAATTTATAACTTGTCCGTGGCGCTCCGCCGCGTGATAAATGCAGTAGTCTAGGTACGGCTGAGCTAAATCCAGCGATGATAAAGAAAATCATAAAAGGCATAATAACAAATCAAATGAGCGAGCAAGTCAACTGTAAGAACGATTGACCCGATAATCATTGAAAGTGCCGCAACAACTGTACGCAGCGTAGCAGTCAATTATACCGTAGGAAACAGGCCTGTTGAAAGAATGAAAGCTCCAATGAAGATTCTGCTATGCACGCTGCTCGTCAGCGCAACGGCCGCAGAGGAACTCGTGGAGACAATGTCAAAGTCAGAGTTACGTCGCGTATTCCTGCAGGCCAAGCACTTCGCCTTGAAGAAAGATTATCGCCGCTTGAAGAAGCAGGACGGCGCGATCAAGCTGGTAGGCGGCGAGAGACCTGCAGAAGGTACGAATATTTCCTCTTTCTCGCGCGCAGATGACAATCGCGTTGACTACTTAGCTCTCTCGACGGAGATATTTTCCAGACTACAGAGCAGAGCGAAGAGAGAGCCCCTTACGTAAGCTCCCGGACGGGATCGATCGATCTCGCTCGCCTCCATGGCCGCGAGACTAGTATATCTGTGTCGAGCTAGCAAGGGACTTTTATTGGGCTGGATTTGTGTAACGGGACGCGCAGTTTGACCGGCGAATGTCTACGCCCGCGCGACTCTCTCTCTCTCTCTCTCTCTCTGCCCCGCCAGCTCGTCAATTTTCGGCTCCACGTGCTTCATTATGCACGAATTTGCCCGACTCTCCGTGCGCCAAACTCCTCTTCGGCTGTTTTTCTTGCTTGCGCTCAAAGACAATATAATACAGGTCCCGGCGCTGGCGAATTATTAACGACGAGGGGCGCGGCTCAAAGGGAATATAGACGAGTCAGCCCGTTTGTTTCGATACTACAATTACTCGCTTGCCTCGGTCGCTCGCGCGATGTCAGAGTAAATGTCGATCTGTCCGGAAATCACGGCGCTCTCCTTGTTTTGCCGTCGCACCAAAGGGAATCGCATCGCGTTGAACATTGTCGTGACTCTGAGTTTTCGCGCCATCGAGAAAGGGAGGCCAGGCCGAGGGAACGAGTCTCGACCTTGTTCGGGAGGAAAGGAAAAGCTATTTTGTCCGTCAATGGTGAAAAAGAAGCTAAATACGCATACGAGCACAAATGAACGCAGTATGCATCGAGCGAGCGGACGAGCAATTAAAAGGGGGTCAGCGGAGCGAGCTATTCACTTGCTCGCTGAGATTAGCCTTTCTTTCCTCTCCTCTCCACTCGGTCTCTCCTCCTCTTGCTCCGCTTCTTGCTTCTTCGCGTATGCACGCTACTGTCTGTGAGCATGTGCTCAAATTGGTTAGCTGTCGTCAAGATGCATCGATCAGTTCCTGCGCAAGCTTTTTCTTCTTCGCATGCAGTTGGCAGTTCAGCATCCATTGAAAACTGCCGCACATAGCGAACAAGTGTCGAACGACGAACATATTTGTGTGCGCGCAGGCAACGTGGAGATCCTACACAAGGGCAGATGGGGCAATGTATGCGACGACGAGTGGGACGAGATGGAAGCAAGGGTCGTCTGCAAGCAGCTCGGATACACTTCTGGCAGAGCCAAGCCTACCTACGACGCCTTTTTCGGACAGGCAAGAAGTAAAGTTAAATTGCTTATTACACGCGAATCTTGAACGATAAGATTGCCGCGCGCTCCGTGGAAATATGAATTTTTCGAAGCAGCGCTCTACTCCGCTATTTCCATTAGCATTCGTTACATTTTAATATTACATTTTCCGGAGGAAACTTAATCAGCCATGCGTATTACAATTCTTCTCATGAAAAGTAATTTTTATTTGGAAAGAAGAAAATTTATTCAGCAACCGGATTTTCACGCTGAGATTATTTGAGAAAATTACTTTTCCGAGTATTCAATTTAATACAGTGAATAAGTACTTGTCCAATTATAGATTTACCTTATGTCATCATAGTACGGCGAATGAATAGAAAAAAATAGGAGAAATGGTAATATCACGTTTGAAAGAAATGCTTTCTTTAGATGTTGACGATATTTGACAAAATGAAGCAGCAAATTCTGATTCGAGCATTCAGTGACATATTTGTCAATAGGTATTCATTGTACGATAAGCATAACAACTTAATGCTTCCGAATGCGCGAATTCTTGCGCCGAGCGCTCGAGAGTCAGTCTATACGAAGCGATTAATTGAGAATCAATGCAGAAACTGTTTAATTACTCTACAAATTGAATCTGAGCTCTCAATCCCGGCTGGTTGGTTCTCTTTCACGAAATTCAAATGACGGAGAATCAATTATTTCGTTGCTGAATACATTAGCCGAAGGAGTTTCCGTCGCCGAGTTGGTCAATATTTCCGCAGGCAATCACATCTCGGTGAAAACATGATTGTGCATTCCGAGCTGCGTGGCACATTTTCCATCCGTACACCGGCAAAATACGAGTGACACATGGTTAAGAAACAGAGCTTCGGCGCAGGACGCTACTGGATGACGAATCTGCTGTGCGAGGGCAATGAACGCGAGCTGGCGCGATGTCGCTTCAACGGCTGGGGCCAAGTTCACTGCAAAGCCAGCGAGGCGGCTGGCGTGAGCTGCGAGGACGATAGCGACGGCAAGACGACGATTGAGGGCCGCGCGTCGAACGTGAGCTTTAACCAGACAAAGCGCAAGAGCCGGATAGGGGACAGTCCCCGCGGCGGTGTAGCACTGAGACTCGTCGCCGGTAGCTTTCGTCAAGGCCGTGTCGAGCTGAGATTTGCCGACTCGGGTGAGTACGGGCTGCCGGATTTTTACGACTCACGTGCCTGGCTCTCTGGCATTTTGTCGACAGATTGGGCTGCAGTTTGCGGCGACGGCTGGTCTCTGCGGGAAGCCGCCGTGGTCTGCAGACAGCTGGGACTTGGATTCGCTGCCCAGGCCTATCAGAGCAACGTCTTCGGCGCGGCGCGCGTCCCCATGGCCGCCAGTGGGATTAATTGCCGTGGCGATGAGAGACAGCTCGCCGAGTGCAGCCATGACACCGTACTTGATTGTCCTGGTTTGTTGCTAATCTCTCTTGATGGCTTGTCGATTTTTTCCCGCGTGACAGTGACTGACGAGTGACGTTGGCAAACTGAGTCGCATGGCTTTGCGAAACGAACCAAGCGTACTTTGCATTGACGCACTTTCATTACATTACGACCCTTTGCTGTGCACGTATTTTTTGCGCGAAATTTCGAGTTTTTGAGGATGTGAAAAACACGCGAGCTTACAGCTGCTGCTACCGTTTTAATTGAAATTTTGCCTGTTTGTCGAAAATCAATTGCTATGCTCTGCGTTGGATTACCGAAAATCAATGGTATTTTATCTTCGAATTCCTGTCTCGCATTCGTCAGATAGTGGGGAATGCTTTCAAAATGCTTCTCGATTAAATTCATTGTCAATTTTAGTATCGCTGTGATAAATGAAATTTATGCAAAGTTCTAATTTATACAGTTAAAGACGCTCGTTCAAAATCTACACTGCAGTGGAACATGGAATAACACAACTTTTCATCTGGATAGAAAGAAAAAGGAACTTATATCCTCACTATGAAGTCATGAAACTCCGACTAAGGATAAAAATTTCAGCTTTCCTAGCGGGACAACGCGCGTGTCGAGCATCGCCAGCCGTAAAGTAGAAAAACGAGGTAGCGAAGTTTAACTTGGAAAATTTATGGCTGACAGGGGTGGGCGAGAACGTCGCCGGAGTGACGTGCACTCAACGCATCGCCGACTTGGTATTGGACCACACTGAGCTGGAGCGCACTGCCCACCTGGAAGACCGTCCATTGTATAATTTGCAGTGCGCCATGGAGGAAAACTGCGTGGCATCGCAGGCATATCGGTCGCAGCGCGAAAACCGAGATTGGCATTGGGAAAGCCGAAGGCTGCTGCGTTTCACCGCGAGGGTGCTGAATTTGGGCTCGGCCGACTTCCGACCCGCGCTTCCGAAACACCTCTGGGAATGGCACATGTGTCATATGTACGTACGTGGTTACAACGCGGTGCACGTGTTCTTGGCTTTTTCGCGCACTGCATTTTATGGCGCTAGCTGCGAAATCTGGATCAAGCACATTTTCACTCGAGAGTTGCATGCTGCTGCTGCTACTGCTGAGTTTGGTTTTTTGTCCTGCGAGCCTGATGCATGCGTCGCGAGTGCTCGTGAAGCTGCTTTTTCGTTGCCGCGAAGAGGGAGCCTTATTAATTGCTCTTTGCCAAAGTTTTCCTCCAGCACAGTTTCGAACTGCATTCGAGTAGCTCGCTTCCATTATTATCGAGAGTTCGAATTCTAGTGGCATTGATAACTCGAAAATGCAGCTTCCGCGAAACTTTCCAAGATGTAGAAAAAAGGTAAACGTAAACAAGATCGTTACTACCGGACTTTTTGAGCGTTGCCTGCTTGGCTGGGCGACATATGGAAGTTGTTCGAAATTATACGCTCATGTTACTAACACTTTATTATCGTGCGGATCGCTCGTTATAACGCTAATTTTATACTCATGAGATTCAAATGGCTTTGTTCCAAGTAATAATGAATCAACATTTTCAACAATTCGACTGTTATTAACTAAATTTATCATCGAGTGCACTTCATTAACGACAAAAAGCGATGGAAATAGCGTACTACTCTACGCTCTAAAAAACGCGCAGAACTTCCATTTTTATTCAGGAATAATTATGCATCCGCACGAATGCTTTAGTCTTATACATGCACGCTATTAATTAAAAAGAACCGCTACAGCACGAACGGTTCCACTGATGAAACGAGGTGAAAAGAAAGAAAACACATGTCAAAGGCACTACCACTCGATGGAGGTATTCGCGACATTCGACATCATCGATTCGAAGGGCAGGCGCGTGGCCGAGGGTCACAAGGCTTCCTTTTGCCTTGAGGATAATCAGTGCTTACCAGGTATATGGCCTAGGTGAGCGTATATATGTGCCTCAGCAAGAAGGCAAAATCCTTCATCTCGTTAAAAGCGAGCGTTTGACCCAATTTTGTTGGCGCTTACGTGCAGGTACAGATGCGCGCATTACGGCGACCAGGGAATTTCGGTGAATTGTAGTGATATTTACCGGCACAACATCGACTGCCAGTGGATCGACATAACAGAGCTTGCTCCGGGATCCTACACGCTCAAGGTAATTTTTACGCACCGCCACTAATGGGCTGCTATACTCGGCGTAACTGAGCCAACTTCGCCCGATAATGTTTGCACGCCACCGATGATTCATTTCACCTATAGGAGAGCGCGAGCGTTCTGACGTTATTGCCCGCGCGGATAATTAATTTGATTTCGCGCTATTCTTGTTTATTGCGATTGATATTGCTCGAGTGGCCATTCAAGGCTTATTTATAATCAATTAACGTTCCGTAATCCAATCAAGCAACCCTTCACTCCCGAGATGATGTTCATAGATCTTTATTGATAATGATGATAATAATCAAGGTGGTCTTTCGGTTAACATGGTTGCATTTCGATATTGCTATTTGTGATTTCGTACCTGCGAATAACGAGAGCGATAAAGGCTATACCAATGAAAAACCAAATGGCAAGCAGGAGATGAACCGTATTATAATTTGTATCGTTGATACCTCGGTTATAAAGCGCCAGCTCGCGCTGGGCCATTTGATCGGCGCCGAGTGTAATTAACGAGTTCGTTAATGAGCAGAGCGATAGGCACGCATCGAGATTGATCAATACATACGCTGGGCGATAATTTGCAGGTCGCGGTGAATCCGGAGGCGAAGGTGGGGGAGATGTCGTTCGACAATAACGCCGCCACGTGCAAGCTCCTCTACGCCGAGACGTTCGCCAAAGTCCATAGCTGCGTGATGGGCAGACCCTAATGGACTCACACTTGCACAGAGCGCGCAGGCATATATCGAGAGAGCAGATTCGATTGTAAATGCCATTAACGAGAGCGACCCCCTTTGTCGACACCGCGTCTCGCTGACTTTGCACCTGTCTGTGTGCCGCGCGCTGCGTACATGCGCGTGCCACTGTGTGGCCGAGGCTTACAATATTGACCTCGATGCCCTGCCATACGCCCAGCACTGCCCGCCACCAACTTCATACACCTACCCTTTTTCGATGCTGCTCGCGATTGCGAAAGCTACCTCTCCTCCTTTATTGTGCGCGAGTTTGTTGCGTACCAATGGCGGATTTTTTACTTGTATCTAATACATTTTTATTACGAAATAAGTGTTACCTTCATTGTTCAATCCATCTGTTTTTGAAATAAGCAATGAACTATCTGTCGTTGAAGTGCTTTCGAAAAGCGATTAGCGTTTATTATTTTAATTAGCAATCAAGGAACATCATTCAGAAGATTAATCCAATTGGCGTACTATCAATAATGATCTAAAAATTTGGACGCTTTGAAAAATATCCTCTCGAGAGAAAATTTCGTCTTGTCATAAAGAGATTTGTTCTTATTATAAGGGGATCTGACAAGAGGATTGGCTTAAGAAGAACTTTTTTCTCCAATCTTTTTGTATTGATAAAGAAAGGCATCTTTATTGACAACAATATGTTATTGACGACTCCGGATTACTAATGTTACAAGTTATTTTAATCACTCAATGGTTTCTCTAGACAATTTTAATAAGATGGCTTTCTTCTAATGGTTAAAGTTGAATTTGATGCAGATGCTACATAGTATTACTTGTGATTTAATATGTTACCGTTGTACAGTAATGAAGAATATTTTCAAACTTCTTTCTGACTGACTAAAAATTGATGTTCGAACAAAATAGTCTAATGCATGACATTCTCAATAAAAGTAATTGAGTGAGCATAGGAAAAAACTTGAAAGGAGACCGTCGCACGAAAGGTACAAGTTCCTTTCGCAATTCGCAATCTTATCGGAAGTCTTCGAGAAGATGCATCCTATCAGAAAACGTCTTTTCAATGTGCTTACTCGATCAATTACAGGGCGCATTCAAGTGCAGCATCCACAGTGGGTTCCAACGAACGTATTTTGCCAAGCACAAAAACTTTTCTAAACGGGTATCGATAAAATATCGAATTCGCGATCCATGCTAAAACATGATCTCTCATCTTGTCCACTCGTGCTAAAAGAATATATGTGGAGGCATTTGCGTAACATTTACACGCCGACGTATCAAGCCGCACGTCGAGCCGAAACAAGGTACATTTCAAAATAAACGCTGGCGCCCAGGCGCGCGCATACACTGACTACGCCGACCGCAAAACTCGGTCGAACGCGTGCGCGATTGCCATAGAGCGGAGAGCAGCGAGATGCGGAAGAGTAGAAGTCGGTCCGCATCGGTGTTATCGTACACACAGGCGCGGGTACACACACATTACCGGAAAGATAGAGAGTCAAGCTCGACGCTATTATGCGTGCAATTATGCATTAAGCGTAGAGCCGTGCGCAACGAGCCTCGTTCGAGCTGAGTAGTTTAACAATATGCGTCAGCCCTGGCAATTGCCAGCGCCAAGTGTCCCTTGTACACCATGACAACCGCTATATTTACCTCACTCGCGTTAAATTTGTGATTGCGCGTTTTTGCCTATGAAGAAGGCAAACAAAAGCAACGCGCGCGAGTTTACGACCAGCGACGTACGAGCCAGCGCGAGACCGCGTGCAAGCTGCAAATTAATCCGATAACGGGTGACGAGGGGGAAATTGGAAAATGAGCGAAACGCCTGGGCCGATAATGAGTGCGTGAATATTCTCTGCCGGTCGAGTTAAATGGACGTGATTACTCTATTGTACTCGCTCGTGCGAATTAATAACGTAGCCACGAGTTAGATATGAGTAAATGCCTGATGGTAACCTGAGTAATGGACGAGAGGTGAATGTATTCATGCTGTGCTATAACTCTACCGATACGAATTGATTTAACGGAATAATAATTTTAAAGTTAGTGCGACTCGCGTGCAAGAGTCCATCTCGTTGATTTTATTAATCAAATAAAAGATTTCATTCTCTCTTTTTTCGCGAGATATGTACCAATATACGCAGAAAATTGGATACAAATTATACGTTTACGCTTTATCTTTTATTTTCTGCTCTCGCGTGCTTTCTTACTACATAGTCCGCGACTGATTTATATTTTAGACGAGACGAGCATCGTCCTAATTTATTATTTACGAGCCTTTCTCCACGCGAGCGCGCGTGTGTTGCATTAAGTACGCGCATAAATTAAAACGCGCGGAAAACATTGAAAAGTGCACATAAGTACGTTTAATTAATGAAATGTGCATTCATTACACTTGAAGGAAGACGCAAAACCCGCACGCACAAATGTAAAAACGTTGATAGATTGTTTTTAAACAGATTACTTAAGAATTGCATTTTTATAGTTCGTGAAGGCGAACGAGAACCCCATCAGATCTGAACAATGTCGTTTGGTAATACTCAAGAAAGATTAAGGAGATGAGTTGATTTGAGAAATTCGAAGCTTAGTCTCTCTTCTTTTTCTTTACAGATTTGTTTTATTTTCTCGACAGATTCGTCCGCTTGAATAGATGGTTCTACAAACGTGAACTCCGCTGCTAACGTCAATATGTGAAGATGATAACGAAAAAGGAAATTGTTTTAATTGAAATGCATCTAACGTGAGCTCGTGGCAACACCCTTTGGTTCGCTCATCTTCTTCTCCTTTTTGAAAATAAGCGCTCCGTGAAAGTTGAATTTTTGTCAGGAGAAATGAATTCGCTCTCACTAAATACTTGCGGTGAACGAGCAAAAAGTGAAGATGATTGAAAAAACAGAGTATCCGCGGGGGATCAAAAGAATTTCCAATGCATATGCGATCATCTACTCTCTCCGATAAAACGTGAAAACTGTAACTATTGGTTCGAGAACTTCCTAGCAAGCTTTGCTCTTTTGAAAGACGCCAAAGGCACGTTTGTGAAAGAGCTGTAATAAACACTCGGGCACGCTGTCGGTCTTCTCAGTCTTCTACGAGAAAGAAAAAAAAAGAGAAAAAAGAAAGAAAAATAGAGCACTCGAGAGGCCAAGATTGAGAGCTCTTTTCAATCTTGGCCTTAACAACAGCGATCGCGGTCGATTGCGCAACTGATTTGCCCCTTATGCATCGAGCAAGAGTAGCGGTGGTGGCAGCCGTGGTAGGGTGCGGCTGTCAATTAAAGCGCCCCCTTTTCGCTCGCAATCCAACGTGACTACCAAGCTATAATTCGTTTAAGACGCTAGGACGCGGCCTGGAGAGGAATATGGCTTCGCTAATGCAGTCGACCATCACCTGCGACCGGAGCGAGCCGAGTGCCGAGCTTCTTTTTTTATCTCTCTCCTCTCTTTCTCCCCAAAGAGAGAAAGAGAGAGTTTCGAGCAACGGCGACGACGTTGCCCCGTTCCAGCTGGACGCCCGCCAAAGCGGGATATGGAAGGTGACTGAGACGATAGAGCACGCGGAACCGGCTACCAGAGTGAGCGTGTGATATGCGGACGAGCCTCGGAATATTGCAGCGGTCGAGTTGAGAGAGGGCCAGCTACACGTACACCGTGCCCCTTCACGCCAATTTATTTCGGTTTTATTGCTTTGCAGCTCACGCTGCTTTGTTTTCGCGCTCACACTTCAGGGGCTTTCCGCTTTAAATTGACACACTTTTTTGCAGTTGACTCGAAGAGCCGTGTCTCGAGTTGAGTCAGACTCTAGATTGATGGTTGTCGTTGTCGATCGATGTGGAGCCAAAACGGAGAATTGACGACGAATCGTCGAATTGGCGAGTGCATCGGTGAACGAAAAAATGAAGAAGTTGCGCGGTAGTACGATGTGCTGCCGAAGCCACGTGCGGTGATCGAGGGGGTTGCCATCTCTCTCCGGTCTCCTCGTGGATATCGACTAAACACGCGCGCCGCTCTAGAGAGAAGTCGGGCTTTGGCTTTGTCGCTTGTGGCAGCATCTGTCACGAGGAGAGAAGCATGAATCTGCCAGGCACTTGGCAGCTAGTGCTGCTCTCGTTCTTCGGGCTCGCTTTAGCCATCGAAGACCTAGTCTGCTCGAAGAACCACTCGGTGGTGGAGGTGAGCGGCGATGCCGTCCTTTCAGGTAAGCTCCAAAAGCTTCGGGTTGTTCGCCCGCGTAGGCACGGTGGCGCGTGATTGCGCGGCGATTGACCGACGGTGCATCTTTGCCTCCGCAGTGTTCGTCGACACAGACTACGGGCCCGAATGCAATATTTCATCGCCAAAAAGCATCCAGGAGGTAGCCACGGCGATGTTCGTCGCGCAATCTCTCAACAAGCTGGGATACGTACCCGGAGTGACGATAGGTAAGTAATTTGGAGTAGGTCGGCACTCGGCACTCAGCTGCCCAGCTTTGATAGCTCACGGCTACACCGGGCGTACCTTTCGCGATGCGCGAACTTGTAAGAAAGCGGCACGCATGTTGAAGGTATGCGACTGTACGACACGTGCAACGACCGTATCTCGGTGTACAAGCAGGCCCTGCTGTCGGCAATGGAAATGGACTGCTCGGCGCACTATGACCTTGGCATTTTAGCGCCGGAGCGCTACTCGGAGGTGCTCGAGCCACTACGCAACTTGGACATAATCCCGGTGAACACCTATGCCTCGGCTAACCTGTCGCGGCCGCTGATCGACGTGCTCGTAGACTTTATCGCGAGCCGATACTCAGTCGTCGATCTGGTACTGAGCAGCTCGCGTCGGCTGCTCGATCGATTTCTCGACGCCAGCAAGGAGGCGGGCATTTGCGTCAAGAGCGATAAGATGCACGAGCCCGACGGCAACGCCACCGACCTCGTCGTCGTCGCCATTGGCGACTACGACGACGTATCCGCTTGGCTCGACGAAGAGCAGATTGGCGACCACGACGATAAGAAAATTTGGATCATCCTACCGGTCGACAACTCGCACGTGGACGGTGAGCTCTCTGCGCGTCATTTTCAAAGATAATCATAGGCCTTGCAGCGGCGCTTGACGATGAAAGTTCGATTAACTGCAATTCGCAGACTTGATACCAGAAAGCTCGTTCGTGGTGAAACCCGAGCAGTTCCAAGTGGACCTCGGGCCGGAGCTCGACATGTCGGAAATATCCGTAAGCACAATACTGCACTCGCCCCATCTGCTGAGTGTGGGCAAGGCCATAGTCGAGATTGCCAAATCTATGCTCGACTTGCAAACCAAGAGTTGTCCTTACGGAACAACGGGTTGCGTCTTACCACGATTCAGCCTGCCCGAGAGAGCCTCCATCAGCAATGCGCATCTCTATGAAATACTTCGAGTACCTGCTAAGTCGCACTCGACCAAGTAAGTAGCGACAAATAAGTCTCGACGCAATCATTGTAGCTACAGTCGGCGCAATGCTGACGTAGTTCACCGATATTCTAACGGCTGATCCCATGCTCCTCAACAATCCAGACTCCCCTTATCGGAATTCAATAACCGCATTCTCTTCTATAATTTTAACGAAAGTCTCTCCCTCTCTCTCATGGACTTTTGTTTTTCGCAAATGTTCGCAGGTACATCATAGCCCGAAAGCTAGGGGACGCAGTGGTGGAGATAGCCAGCTACATGATCGACGCGACGAGCGCGCGCTACCGAGTGATGCCAGAGAGAGAGATGCACAGAATGCCACGTTTGTGCGTGAAGAAGCTCGCCTCGAGATGCGACATGTGCATCAACTTTCAGATCCGCTCGCACGACGAGGACGAATACGACGACGACGACTACGGGGACAACTCGACGTTACACAACCTAAAGCCCAATGTCTGGGTGCCGATCTTCCTGACTATCGTCAGCTGCGGCACGCTGGCATGCGCCTGCGCCGGGGCCTTCATCGTCTATCGCTACTTCGTCGAGGAGATACTGGACGGCAATCCCCTGATGACGCTTGTGCTCATAGTCGCGACGGTCCTCATGCTGCAGAGCATTGTGCCGTTCTGCTTAGAGGACAAGGTTATGGGCGCACAGCATCTGAACGCGAGGAAGATTTACGTGTCGAGCTTGTCGTTCGGTCTGGCCTTCTCGGTGATGCTGACCAGAGCCTTGTTCCTCGCCTTCACTAGCTGTAGTCCCAGCTTCACCAGCCACATCAACGGCTACCTGCAGGGCTGCATGTTGCTCTTCATGGCGGGCGTCGAGATCGCCATTTCCACCATGTACTTCGCGCTGAGCACCAACGACGCGGCTCGCGTTATGCGGGGACCCGTGTACATCGCTCTCTTGGGTGAGTTCACCGCAGTAACCTGATCACTGGCAGAGTTAACGACAGGCCGGCGGTTCGCCGCCTCGCCCGTCCACAGGCTACGACATATTCCTGCTGGTGGTGTTGTTCGTGACGTGCTGCTTCATCGCGCACATCCCGCGCAACTACCGTGAGGGCATGTGCTTCTTCGGCACGGCGATAGGCTTGCTGATGACCTGGGCGGTCTGGCTGACCTGCTTCTTCCTGATGTCGGCCGAGCAGCGAGACGTGATCGTCTGCTACGGCATCCTCGGCACCGCCTGCCTCATCATCGTCGGTATCCTCGTGCCGCGCACTTACTTCATGCTGTCGCATTATTCACGAACCGGCGACAAGGATTTCATGGGCCGTTTCGAGGTGGCCGACCTGCCGGATCCAAGGATGAATAATGCAGCGCGTCAGGTAATGCGGATCGTCGGCCGCTCCGCGGGCAACTCGCACCCGCGAGAGAGCGCCCACGAGGCTCGCTCGCGCGCCGAAATTGCCTTCGTTAAGCTTTCGCGAAGTGGCTTGATGCCTCGCGCGCTACCGGATCTATTTGCAATTAGATGGCGAGTGAGCGCGCGCGCGCGCGCGCCAGTTCCCAAGAGCACCGGTGCGCGCCCGCCGCTCCTGCCTACGATCAACGCTCGCTGCTCCACGGAGCGAATACTTGGCCGAATCGCGTTTCCGCGATCGCGTATACGACTCACGGTACATCGTCATCGTATACCCCGGCTGTCTTCGCACGAGCGCGAAATTCTCGTCGAACCCGCGGCATCGGAATTCGATGCGAGAAAGAGTCTTGCGACGAAACTCAACGCGATAGGTGACCCAGCGCCTCCGGTGCTCGAGATAGCGTTTCGCATTTTCGAGCCACCGCGTGTTGCTACACCCGAGTGGGACAAGTTTATTGTGCTGCTGAGTGCACGATGCTGTTTTGCATATCGCGTACGCACGTATACGCGTCCGTGCTGCCGAGGCAAAAATTTCAACGAGATAGCAGACTCCGACCAGCAAATTATCGGCGCCACCGCCCCCCCCCCTCTCTCTCTCTCTCTCTCTTTGTGGCATCAAATCTCGTTTCGTCTTTCTCTTTCCGTTCATTCGTTGACGCGATATGACGCTATTGTGCTCGCTGCTGTATTTGATCGAAATGTCAATTGATATAAATGTTCCGATAATTACTTATACCAAATTATAATTGAACATACGCTCATCCATTGTCGCGTTCAGTTTCATTTGTCGCTCCAAATATGTCGACAGTTGAAATACTCATCCTAGCTTGTCTAGATTAGCAAACCGAATGAATGATGGCGGTGCGACGGGTACGCAGAACGCGTTCAGATGAAAACCACTAATTGCTAGTTTGAAGAAAAGAAAACAATGACGCCCCAGTCGCAACAGCACGCACGCGATGATCAGCAGAGAAATTGATCGTGCGCGCGAGCTTCGGCGCGTGTGCACAAGCAAGCTTGCAATAACGCGGGCAAGCTTATAGCAAAAGTCCATTAGCGCGCGCTGGCTAATTAGATGCTATCGCGATGCCTTCGGTGGCGGGGGCAGGCAAGTTTGACGAGGTGCTAACGGAAGCGACGTGCTCCCATTGTAAAGGCGTTGGATTTGCAGTCTCGTCAGCCGTTCTACGAGTACGTGCAGCAGCAGCCGCCGTCGGCCAATTACTACGGCAGCACCAGCCCGAACAAGCAGCCTGGCAGCGCGAGAGGCCGACGCAACCAGCGCAGTCCTGAGCCGAGGCGCACGCCTGGCTACAACAATTACGGATTTCGGCCGGAAATGAGGGAGCTCGAGCAGGCTTACGTCATACCACGACTCTACGTCGACGACCCGAACGTGAGTACACACGGAGCCGCGTCGCGCTCATATGTGCCTGCAGCTACGCAGCTGTTTGGCTCCCGGGCCGGACGCTGCCCGGGTGCGCTTTTTCTCTTGCTCGCCTGACTAATTTACGCGCTAACGAAGAGAAACTAGCGCTCACTGCCGTTCGCACGAGCACTCGCCAGAAAAATCCAGTCACGCGACTTGGGCTGCGCGGCGCACTCGCTCTCAGCCTCAACTTGGCGCGGACCGAGCGCGAACGAGCAGCACGCAGCTCACGAACGACTCGCGCACGCACGCACTCGAGGCAAGTCAAACATTGATCCGGGACCTATCTGTCGAAGGTTAGCCGTATCCAATCGGTGGTCAAGAGCGAGGAGCCACTGGAAGGGCCGGCCGCTCAAGAAGCCCGCTACGCACTGCCCAGATCTCTGCTGCGGAAAGCCCGAGGATTGGCTGGCAGCATCAACCGGAAAGTCAGCGGACGAGGAGAGCAGCAGCAACCGACCAGCAATCCCAACGCCCGCAACAACCGGCCCATCGAGACCGAGGTCTACGTTCAGGATCGAATCTCTCCCCGGCGCCTAGGGCCTGACGAGCACTTCCCACCCCTCAGGAGCCCCAGTCCCAAATTAACGCCGACTCACACCAGCATACGCGAGGAGGACGAGATTCACGACTACAACAGGATTACCCGCTTCTAAGCACTTTCCGAAAGACCAACTGACTTGTCGTTGCTCTCGATTGTTTCGCTGATTAGTTTCTTAAGGACCAAGTCCAATTCTATGACCAATTCTGAAGATTTGTTTCGAGAAGATAACTTATTTTGAGACTGCCTCTGCCGGCTCGCATACTCGAACAAAAAGACTACGAGACTACGACTGTTCTGTACAGAAATAAGTGGAACACTGCCGCTCTTTGGAAATGAATCTAGTCGTTTATGTTGTAGCTGTTCAAATTCAAACAAGCAAAATCGAAGATAAGTTCGATACGTCTAACTTTAAAGTAATTCATATTTTATTTAATGATCGATTGGTTATTATATTGTTACTTTACTTCAATCACTAGGAACATTACGATTATGAAGTTGATTATTATATTTTAAATCTATCATACTCAATACTTTAACCACTTTCACAAGTTTACTCAATTACTCAGTTTGGATGGAATATCAATATATGTGTTGAACGGAATGACTGAATAAATAATCTCACTCTAATCTGAACTGATAGATCCAGGGCTATATTATAGGTGGATTGATTAATATATAAAAATAATATTAAGTAAACCTCATTAATGTTATCATAAGAAACATAAGAAGTTTATTTGATGAATGTTCATTCTATTGGAAGACATGAAATTTTTCGATCAAACATGCGTGATATTTTTAGAAAGATTAAATTTTTTGAACACTGCAAAAAATTTTTGATATATTTGGTACTTTTGAAAATCAATATCTGATTATTATGAAATCATCATATGAAAAATGATATTAATTGTGTATATAACGTGTATATAGGATAGCTGCGCAGAATTGTTAAAAAAATAACGTTAATTCTCAAAAAGAAAGCCATCCAATGTAAACTGTCGAGCTATAATGATGATACATAAATCATCTTTTCGCTTGATAAGCTTTAACTATTTAACGTATCCTAGCCACACTTCCAGCTTATCGGCATTTTTAATTGAAAGCTCTCTCTCGATTAAGGCTTTTTTTACCTATGTGGTTGACGCATTTATCGTCGGTGCAAGCACAACATTCATGCGGCAGTGCGAAAGGGCAATAATCGAGCTTAATTAGCGGAAAATCGAATACATCGGGTCGACGTAATCGATCGAATTTGCTGGAGCGCGAGCGCAGAGCAGAGGGAGACTAAAATAAAAGAAAAAAGGAAAAAGCGGAGAGTCGATCGGGGCGCAGGTGTAGTTGGTTGGCACGCAGTTAGAGAGCGGCATAATGGATTCTTCGTGGGAGCTGTCTTTGGTCTGCTGTGCCGCTGTTAAAGAAAGGAGCAAGGAGAGAGGTGTATCGCTGAGATAAGCCTCCAGCCAGTAAGAGAGCTCGCACGATTATTATTTCCAGTCCATGAGCTCCGGAACTAAGTCTGTCGCTGGCAGATAAGCCGGCAGACGCTGCCACTGCTGGGCGTGTGGCACGCGTGATCGAGGCGCGAAGAAATCGAAAAGTGCAGGCAGTCGTGAAATGAGCGATCGCACGCATGCGCGCCTTCAGCCGAGGGACGCCATCGCCACGCTCAGCGCAGGATATAAAGTTAGAGTGGCGAACCGATCGGTTTCCAGTACAGGATGACACTTTCGCTCGACCGTCCTTTGTGTGCCCCATGCGACGACTTAGCATTCGTTAGACGCAAGCCAGCTGTATTTTTCATATCGAAAATCACTTTCGCTCTCCGGTCGGCAGTCAGCAATTAGTTACTCTTTTTGGCCATGTACGAGCTGATGGAAAACTCAAGATTCCTGCTAGTGACGACGGTCTACTTCAGCCTGTTGCTCGACAACATCCTCCTTACAGTCGTCGGTAAGTCCGGATTTCCGCGCCGAGGATACTGCGCTGTCAGTTGCCCCTCCCTCGTTTGTTCTTAGCTTGCAGCTCGCTGACTCGCGTTTCCTTTTTCTCCGTCTTCTCTGGAGCTCAGTACTCCCAAATGAACGAACAAGGCCGAGCTGAGCATTTGCTCCAGCTGCGCTTTATACGTCTGAATGGCTCTCATGCCAATTCCCTTTCATAATTACATGCCAACTCGGACGCTCTTAAGTTTTCCCTGAAAAAGCTTAGCATTTAATCAGCTTTCCTTTACTAAAACATTACGGACCAGTTCAATTTCACATCGCGCAGTACAGTCCCATTACACGCATACGTATGACGCGACCAAGACAAGCTTGCAGCTTTACCATAAAGAGGACTAACTAATTGAAAAAGAAAAGTAATGGAACTAAAAAAATGTCTTCCTCGCTGGCGCGCTCGCGGAGCACTTAAATCCTTTAACGAGAATAATTATAGGAGAAGGCGTGCGGGCGCTTTTAAAAAAAATTCCCCATGACTGCGCGTCGAGTGCGGCGGGGCTTCGTAATAAAATTCAAGCGGCTCTCCATTTTCCCTTCACTGGAATGGAGAAATCCGAGGTCGCTGTAGTTGTCGTGTGTGTGTTCGAAATTTTAGTGCCGATAATACCGGACTATCTCTACACCCTCGAGGGCAACTCGAGTCTCAACGGCGAGGAGGATGAAAACGGCCGGGTGGGTTTACTGCTCAGCTCCAAGGCTTTCGTGCAGCTCTTTCTCAACCCCGCCGTTGGCATTCTTACTGGCACTTTCGGTTACGCCAAACCTTTGTTACTTGGCAATCTGAGCCTACTGCTGGCTGCTCTGCGTAAGTATTTTACTTTGTGCTGTTACTCCGGGCATACGCGACCTTCAGCAAAATGTCAGCGTACTAAATTTTTGGGCTATTCTGACTGGAAAATGTGTAATTGCAGCGTCAGATGCATATGAATAGCGGTTTTATCCATTATGCAGATGTGGTCGTAATTTCAACGGTACATAGAATTGACGACGAGTGTAATTTAGCAGCTGGTGAATTTGCAGAATTATGTAGAATGGCTAGAGAACACTTAAAAAACTATTTAAGCTTCGCCACGTGCACGTGTACACGCGAATGATTATGAACTTGTGAAATTGACGAGAAACGAGGGGAAAATTGGCAACGATATAGCAAACGATTATTTATCAAAATGGCTTGCGGCGATTGCCAGCAAATGACAGTCTATTGATTATTTCCTTGATATAACGACAATTTTTCAAACATTGTGCGCAGTGTTTGCCGTGGGAACGACGTACGAAACGCTATTCTTGGCGCGCAGCATTCAAGGTGTATCATCAGCGTGTATCGGCGTCTCGGGAATGTCGCTGGTGGCTTTCCAGTATCCCGAGGAAGATAAACGCTCGAAAGTCATGGGCTTCGTCCTCGGCAGCATCGCCCTGGGAGTTTTAGCTGGTTACCCCATTGGCTCGGTACTGTACGACCTCGAGGGCAAAATGGCGCCGTTCTTGCTCGTGGCAGCTCTCATCGTGTTACTCATAGGTTCGTGTTTCACTCGCTCTGGGCGCTGAATGTTTTACGCTTCGTTGGTAATCAATTATTAACGCAGCTTTTCCAGCGGATTAACCGTTTTTAGCCGCTGCTGATCTCTTTTCCTGGCTTTTTTTTTCTTTTTTTTTCGCTCGCGGATTCATACGTCTAAGAAACAGAGTTCAGAGATAAATTTTTTATTTGGCTTATTCCTGGGAATTTCATGTCGAGAAAAACAAAGTAAAGAACCGAGATAGTCTCGTTTCGCAATTAAATATTTTTGAGGTGTATCTCACAGGACTTCAGTTGTTCGCGTTGGACTTCGATCCAGTGACGCAGGTGAGCGCTACGCCATTCGGATTACGCGCATGGCTCGAGGCAAATTGTAAAGCGCGCTAGCTCACTTCTGTTGCAGAAGGGCGAAGGCGAACAGTCAAGCTGGATGTACCTCTTACTCGACACTCGCATTCTTATAATTGCGGGAGCCATATGGTTCTCAACAACACCCATGGCTATTTTAGAGCCTTGCTTGCCCATCTGGCTCAGGACCCACATCAAGGCGAAGGTTATTAATCATTACTATTTCATGAAACAAATCCGTAACTCGACGATGTAGCGCATGCTTGCCAAGGAAGGAAATATCTTTCGAAGCAAACGTGCTGGACCTAGAGAGAGCTTGCAACAGAGCAAAACTTTTCTCTCAGAAATGGCAGCTGGGCGCGGCATTCATCCCGGACAGCGTGGGCTACCTGGTCGGCACGAATTTCTTCGGCATGATAGCCTACTACTACGGCCGGTATAAAACGGCAGTGTTGGCAATGCTGTTAGTAGGCTTGAGCGCAACCGTGATACCCGCGGCGAGCAACATGTCCCAGCTGATCATCCCGCATTTAGGCCTTGGATTGGGTATCGGCGTGGCGGATGCGGCGCTCGTGCCGCTGCTCGCTTCGCTGGTCGATCAAACTGGCGGCTACGGACCAGTCTACTCCATCCAGCAGATTGCCGTCAGTCTGGCTTATTCTCTAGGTGAGTCTGTCGCTTCGACCCGCGAGAGACACGTCTGATCAGTTACGCGCTTGTACTACTTACCTCGCTAGATTATCGTTGCCGGGCACTGACTCTCATTACCGTTCATTTGTTCTTGTGCGTTTATGCTGACTCATTTATACTATTTGGTTGAATAAATAATACGTTGCCTGCTGATTCGATAATTGTTCAATGAGCTCGTACATTTGTGAAGACTTGAAATAATTAAACGTGCTGAAACAACAGCTTTAAGAGAGCAATTAAGTTATCAATTTGCGAATGTATCTAAGCTAAGCTTTTCATCATAGAAATATCTTTCGTATAACTATTTATAATTCATTCCGCGATATTCAATAATAACAGAGAAAAGCATACAAGATATGAAAAGACGAAATGAAATGTCCGAGATGAGCAAATTTATCAGCAAATAAACGCATTGGAGAAATAAAGTATCCGCTCTAGCAACTAGCAACGTTACATTGACAGCGCTGATCTGTGTGGATAAGTGTGTCCATGACATGTTAGAGTGGCCAACCAGTAAAGCAGTTTCGTCACGTCCACAGGTCCGATAGCGAGCGGCGAGCTGGTGCGGAGCGTCGGTTTCCCATGGGTAATGCGCGCTGCTGGTCTGGCGAACGTAGCCTACTGCCCACTGCTGATTTATCTGGCCCTGAGGCGACGCACGGAGCCAACCCTGGTGAACTCTTCGGGCCGCGAGTACGATTCCTTCGAGAAGCCGCGCCAGTATCAGCGCTTCTATGACTCGGACGACAGCCTCTAAGCTTTAATCTCGCGGCAGCCAGCGGTAAGGGACCATTCGCATACCGAGCACACGGTACGCAACTACCACTGCCAGCTGCGCCCCCCCCCCCCCTCCTCCCAAGATAATTGTATGATTTGCGAATTAGATGCTCGCTCGAGCAAAAAATTGGCGTGTCACGCTAGCACGCGTTTCGCTTGCCTGTTTGCCTGCTAATACCGGTGGCGTGACGTGGTACGCATACGCTTATCCACGCCGTCTTCTTTTATTTTTGTTTATTATCACAGAATATTTCTGCCGCTCTCTACCAAGTCATTATGTATACGCTAATGAGCTATTTCTTCTTTCCGCGTTTATTTATTCCTCTTTTTTCTCTTTTCCTGGTTTTTCTTAAAATATTTACGCTGTCCGTGCATGCTTCGTGTCAAATGCCGTGAAAAATTAAGCCTCCTATTACCGTTGTATTTGTACGAGTCGTTTTGGTTTTAAAGCAATTTCACTTCTATTAATCAGAGCTGTGATAAATTAATCCTAGAATTTCAATCCATTATAAATACGTATACGTAAGGTTGTATTTACATTTGCCTCTTTCATTTCATGTATTAGTATTCCCTGTCGTACCATTAAAATTCTTTTGAACTTCGAGTAAGAACTGAAAAATTGCTTTTATCATGTATTCTAAATGAACCATTCTTCGTAGAAAGTATTAACGTGTCTTAATGTTTCAAAAAACTACAGCTGAAATTCAAAATTCAATTTTCAGTTTTTTCAAATTCATAAATTATATCTTACAAATGTTCGATATTACCTCCAATCTTCAATCTAATCATAACGCTGTAAATATTCATGTTCGAAATAAATATTTTTTCAATCAACTATTAGTTCTTGCAATTATTATATTACGAGATATTATATATCATTATATTATTTAATCGTATATATCTAAGAAAAATATGTGTTATAAAAAACAATGAATTCAGCAATGATTAATGAAATAATTTCAATGATAACGAATATTCTGAAATGATGTTAACATAATACCATTCAAAAAAAAACTAGATAGTATAGATATATAAAATTTTAAATACAACTTCGGAAATATGAGAGAAATGTGTATAATCAAAGTTATTTTCGCACTTCGTATTTTTTCTAAATGGTAAAATTATTTTCATTTAATTTTCAATACTACAAATGTCGTATTTCTTCATATTTTGTTTTTTTATTGAGTCGAAACTGTAATACAAGGTAAGTAGCGATTAAATATAAGAAAAGTAATACTTCTTAGCGTATAATATTCTACATGCAACTAATTAGGTAATGGATGCTAAAATATATCATTTCGTTTCACAAAACAAAAAGAAAATAAGGAAAAATCATTTAATTGATTAACGTGTGTCATGTGAAGCAATTCAGCTATTTATATATAATTATCGTTTCACATCTTAATTCATTTGTAAAGTAATACTGCAATGATATTGAACATTTTCTTTCTCTCTTGTGGTATTAATGGTCAATATTTTCTCTATTCATAAGTATTTAATTACATTTGAAAAATAATATTACATTATACATTACTTTTTGAATAAAATTAAATTAGATCTCTCTTTATTTTATTTCATTGCTTTGCATTACACATTTTACTTGCAATATTTTAAATAAAATATATTTTCTTATACTTTGTATTTCTCAAAACTTGTAATTTGCAATTATTCGTGATAAAAGTTTTCTAGTTCCGTTTATATTATACAACTTTCAATCAAATAAAAATCTCCTGTTTTTATTAAATTTTTTATATATGAAACACAGTCTACATTTATCTATTAAACTTAACGACTTTGTAAAAATTTTATTTTAGTTGCTCATAAATATATATTATCGAAAAAGTTATATTTTTCTAAATGTATTAATATTTTTCAACTATTTATAAACTATTTTACATCTATTTATAAAAACTGACGATATATTATACTGTAATAGATAATATTACAGTATTATGTATTATATTATATAATACAATATGTTATTTGTATAATATTTATGCAGATAATTATTATCTGTAGAAATTCTATATATTATACACATAAATTTTACTGTGATTTGTGGAGAACAAGTACATTTCGCCACATCATTTGAATACACTGAAAACAAAGTGGATCCACAAAATACCTTTGAAAACGATAAATTATATAAGAGATTATATTACATAATAAACCTTATAAATTTCATTATTATATTTAGAAATTGGCAATACGTATTACTCAAAGGTAGATTTATATTTTAAAAATATAGATGTAGCGTTTATTAGTAAGTAATAATCTATTGAATAATAATTATATAAATATTGTAAAATATAATAATAATAATACTTAATGTATATGAAATAATTTTAATGCTATACTGAATTAAATATGATCTTGTTATATTTTTATATCGCCTAAAGACAAAAGTGTAAAGTATTTAAATCAACACAAATGGTCAAAGATTTGTTCTTTGAATTAAAACTTGGGAATAATTTATATTCGAATATCATAATCAGAGGTTCTACTCCGTAACGATCCACTTTCGACGTTGTAAATTGGGATTTACTTTCTTTATTATTTATTTGTAGTTTAAGCTAGTATGACATGATGAATCAAATTCCAAATAATCTTATCTGCTAACAAGATGGAAAGAAACATTTTTCATTTTATTTAGAAGATATAAGTATTTCTTGTATTTAATAATATCTAAAGTTCTTGATAACAGCATCTTAAACAATCTCAATATATATTAATGCATATTCTATGCTACAAGGTACGTGCTTTTTTTAACCCATTATTACGCAAGCAAAATCCAGGCCAGATAGCACCAAGCTAACCATTAAATCACTGTTAAAACGAAATAAATTTACCCGTGTTTTTTTCTTTTAACTATTCTAATTGTTTTGTGAAATTATTTAAATAAAATAAACAATGACGATTTCAATAAACTGATAACGCCAAACGATTCGACAAAAAAAAACACATCGAAAACCTTTGTACCATTTTTCCGTCAGATTCTATTTTGTTAGTGTATTATCGTCAGAATATCAAATATTCAGCTTTATTTGGAAATCAAGATTTCATTCTAACCAATAGCATGAGACATTTGGGCATGATTTTTTTAACCGATTTATAGTTATATAAAAAAATTTTAAAAAGATTTTCTACTTGTTTTTCTGCATAGAATCGATTGGTATCACCAGTTTCTTGAAAGTGGAAAGTTTATTATAATTTAGTTATATAATTTCGTATAAACAATTAGAATCGTAATAAGATAAACACGGTTTTTTTTATCGTGTGGAAAGTGGTCTTGTAGTTAGTTTGGTGATACCTAGCGTAGATTCAGCTTGGAATAACACGAAGTACAGCATCTCTGTTTGAGATGTCATTGTTTATTATGATAATACACTAACAAAATAGAATCTGACGGAAAAATGGTATAGAGGTTTTAGATGTGTTTTTCTTGTAGAATCGATTGGCATGATCAGTTTTTTGAAATCGCAACATTTTGTTTATTTTGTTTAAATAACTTCGCAAAACAATTGGAATCGCAAAAAGAAAATATACGATGTTTTCTTTTTCCGTTTTGATAGTGATTCAATCGTCAATTTAGTGCTATGTGTCCTGAGTGTTGCTTGGGTAATAATAGTTTAATGAAGTTTCTAGCAAATCACTAATTTACATAGAAATATATAGTGGTATTTAATTAAATTCTACAAGTAAACTTTTTAATTCTTAAATACTACAAGTAAAGTGTGTACGATGCTAAATATTTCCTATGAAATCTCTTTATTAAATTAATGCAGGCAACGATGGATGCCGACCTCATCAAACTCGTACTCCCTGTGGAGATCCATATTCGACAATTTGTGGACAACCAATACCTAGATTTTACCTCGCAGTAAGTGATATGTATTACATCACACAACATACAAATATCATAATTACTTTGCACTTCTATATATTACAGGATATGTTTACCGTTTACCTACATTTGTAATAATAGTTTCTTTAGGAAAGGAAATGATTGCATTAAAAGAGAAGACTGTTGAACATTGACCAAAAATAATTTTATACAAACGTGCAAATCTATTAATTGTATATTAAAAAAACAAATAAAAAAATTAATACATACTAATAAAACTTTATAGATCAAATCAATAAATCTGATGAAATCGTGTTCTAAAATCTTTCAATAATTATTATTTATTTTTATAAATCATTCTATTGATATTTTAAAATACGTGCATGTAGAAATATCATAATAATTCATTTGTAGTAATTTTACGAAAAAGAAATATTTTTATTTATGTTTTATGAAGAAATATACGATGAAAACATGTAATCAATTATTAATGTTTAATTGTTGTTATTCAACAAATTACAATTTAAAAGTGCTAATTTGAAAAAAGAAATTTGAATAATTCCAGTCTACGTTACTATTGTTATTTGCATTTGTTATTTGAGAAAAGAGAGAATAAGATAAACTTTTACCGTATCATAAGACGGAAGCAAATAAGGAAAATTTACGTTATTAATCAAAATACGTCACTCACAATATGAGAGTGTTCTTACTAAAAACCTTGTGCTGATTCGATTCACTTCTAAAGCAACACCCCAACCGCGATAACGAAAATGTTTTTCTTGTATTTTGCAACGTTGGTTGTCAGTCATTTAATTGTTATAAGTGAGTATGTTATAATTCAATTGTTAAATAAGTTTTCTTATTCATCAGTTAATATTTATAATATTTAATATCAGATGAAGCAAGCACACCGAAGTGCCCTGCTAACCACACGTATGCTCAGACTGTTTCTGGATGTCCCGCAGCGTGTATAGTGTTACGCGTAGAACGTGCAACGCTGACCTGTCAATCCATTGTAAGTAAAATGATACGTAAGAACAAGTTATGCATAAGCGATCTAAGTCTCACTTTTTACAATTCGCAGGTTGAAAAACCTGGCTGTTATTGTTCTCCCGGTTATATTTTAAAGTCAAAAAGATCTAAAAGATGCATTAAACCTCAAGACTGTTAATCCATTGAATAAAATAACATTTTTAAATTTATGCTTATTGTTTTCAATTAAACGTCGTTAAACTTTGTTCACTGAATATTTGGTAAGTTTCATTAACTTTCACGTAAATTATGAAGAAATATGGTACGTCTTAGAAATTTCGTCGAATTTTCGGAGATCAACGTCAAATTATATATAGAAAAATAAAGAATAATTAAACAATGAAACCTCATATTCTAGAAAATTTCTAAAAATTATCATTCTTGTATTTTAGTATATAGAGAATCTGATTTTAAGAGTATAATTAAAACTAAAGTATATTTTGAATGTTCAATCAATTCTTTTAAAGAACTTTGTAATGAAAGCTGCTTAAAAAACAACTTATAGCTAATGTTACCTTCAAAATTAATTATGGCTATTATCAAACAAGAAAATTGAAGAAAAATACAAGTTAAGTATTGTTTATATATCTACAAAACATTCCTTATCAGCTAACGCAAGTTGTGGAATACTGAATATTTTGACTAAATGGGCTATTAAAACGGCAAGTTCTGCGACTGAATTATTTCTTTTATACGAGTAAAATATTACGAATCTTATAATTAGACTCTTACTGTATCTTTCAGTAAAATAATTGAAGCAAATGGTAAGTCATAATATTCTTTGTCTGCATGAGCTTTGATAACAAAAATTACATATGTGAACTTTTTTATTAATTGTTTACGATCGTAGCTTTGAAGCTTATTATTTTTGGAACAATTATGATTCTATTTGATTTCATTCGCAAAAACTCCAAATAAGAAATAAAGAGTCTGTTACGTGTAAGCTGTCTTCATGCGTTTAAAAATCCTAGTACAAATAATTATTGTTTCTATAGCGGATAATCTGTATTTTAAATATTATTCAATTAGTAATAACATGCAATCAATTCAAATAGCTGAACATCGATGATTAGTTAATTTAATTAAACTTATTCCATATGCTCGTTGGCATGTATACTTTAAACTACGACAAAAGCGTGCTAATATTCAGTACTCTAATAAATAATATGTTGTATGTACATCCTTATTTAAGATATATTGAATTCCCTTTTCTTTTTTAGAACTACGTTCCAGGTCGTACTTGCAGTGTATTTTACGCTTTTAAAGGTCATAAATGCGTGACAATAAATAGTTGTCAACAAAATTTTATTGAAGCTTGTGATTTCTTAAAGAAAGTCTTCAAATCATAAAGAATGTCGAATATATCTTGATAATTGTTTAACCGATCTGGAATAATTAAAATACATTGTTGAAAATAGATCAGTTAGGTGAACATCTTATACAATCAACCACAGGCATTATATTTATCTGGCTCATTTAATAACTATTTCATGCTTTGAAACCGTAAAATAGAGCGGATTTATGGCATATGTCGCGCGTATACGTAGAAAGGATTATAAATGACAGATCAAACCAGCTGCTGGCATGTCAGTCGAGGTTCAAAGTACATTACTCCGTGAGATAAAGTGAAAGAAAAGCGAAAGGGGTCCAAAAGAGGAAAAAAGATTAAGACTCGGCTCCTTTGTTTCGTTCGCCCACGCTGTGTATAATTTTCCAAAGACACTCCAGGCTCGCGCCGCTCGTTTCTTTTGTTTCCGCGCAACAAGAGACTTCACCGGATTTTTCCAATACGCGATGTGATTTCTAATGGTCGTTTAAAGGTCCTCTCTTGCCGAGAGCTGAGCGATCATCTGGAGTGAATGTTTAAAATGTGGGTTAAGCACACACACGTGTGCAGAAAAATGAAACTGTCAGCTTCAATCAGATGAAGCCGTTTTCTAAATTCAGCTTCAATAGACTACGAATATGTTGTGGGAAAGTTTACATTGTTAATCGGAATATTTTTAACTTTGAATATTAAACGTACACCGTGGTATTCATAAACAGTGAGTTATTTTTTTTTCTTATGTAAGTCTAATTATTCTTTCCTACCTTGTCTCGTTTTCACAATCAGAGATATTTTCTTAGTGCGTTTAAAAAGTGAACTTTGTAAAACTGGTTATGATAATGTACACGAGGAAAAAAACCCGTACCAACAATGACACATGCAATAACACTCTGCACAGATATCTTAAGAAGACGCTAAATACTTTCGTTGTTAGTCGTTGTAAAACAGTGCTATCTGCCACGGTGACTTTGGATGAAGTCATTGCCTTAATGAGAGACTGTCTGTTGGAGTATACAAGTTTTTCTGATACCACATACGTCTAGTATCTCGCAAAAGAAAATTAAAATGTTTAAAATTATTTGGCTGTATCTCTTGCTCTTGATTACCGTCAGTGTCATACAGAATATCGAAAGTAAGTAGTTCGTTGCTATAAACCATCAGTAGCACAGATTTATTGCAGTAGGTTTTACCGAATCTCAATAAATGTTACCAGGTGAAGAAATAACCGGAATGGCTCCGATTGTTTGTCCGGTAAATCAAACATATCGTACTTGCAGTTTGATATGTCCACCCAGATGCTCTAAAGTGCATTTCGTGTGCCTCATACGAGTATACTTTGCTTTTTCTATACCATTCAATCAATTTAATTACAACGCAGAAAGAAAGACAAAATAATTTAACACGTTATACATATTTTACAGATATGTGGCGAGCCGAAATGCCAATGCAGCGATGGCTATCTACTTCTTGACAATAAGTGCATCAAAGGAGAGGACTGCCATTTATTGTAAATTACGAATGGCGAGACTGTAATTCAATGTCATACAATATTCAAAATAAAGAATTCATATTCGAGATTTTACTCATAAAAATATATCAATATAAGTATACTTTCAGCAATGAAGCACTGACAAAAATAAAAGTGAATTACTTTCAGATTCTTTGCATGGGGGTTCGGGTTGGATTCAAAGATATATTATTTTCGAACGCAAAAAGTGCACGTGACAGTATTTGCAATAAAGGCTGGGAAATGATTGCTCGAGCACTTTATCAAACTTTCCATCGGTAAGTAATGCTCGTTGAACGTTGCACTTTTTTCCTCCTGTCGGCGAACTTTTAAAGCAATAGCGTGGGCGACTGGAGCACGCCATGGGCTATGATAACTTATTAAAGCCATCGGCGGTTTCACCTATCAGCACATCGGTCCATAAAAAGAAACAACTCGACAGCGGATTTACAATCAGCTTGTCGCCATCTTACGCTAGGCGTACTTTATTATTTTGTTGTTCCGAAGCTTTGTAACGAACGAATATAGATATATATATATATATTATTTTTCCTTGCAACGCGTACATAGCGATGAACATTAAACGGGAAATTTCATTTGCGGAAGCGAGTCAGATGATTAATCAAAACGTATATATTGCCGAGAAAAACAAGGGCTCTTTTACAATCAATCAACTTTCCAGACATTGTCTCAATTTTCCAGCACAAAGAGCTCGTCGTCGGTCCGTTCATTAATCAATCCGTCTGTGGAGAGCGTAACGCGAGAACACCGCGCTCGGGTCACTGGATGCTTTTCGAAAATCAGCGCGCGATATCGCGCCTCGAAAGCCCGCCTAACTATTCTGTTTGAGCTGCGAAAGGCGCTCGAGAGGGAAGGAGGAGAGGGGGGGGGTGGAACGCTGCAATTTGCCCTCTTTCATCGCGTGCGGAAAGAATGATGCCAGTTAGTGGTGCATGAAAAAGCTCGCGCGGCCTCCTACTCCCACAGCTGCGCGCATTACCATAATCCGAGCACTACGTGGAAAAATGACAGCAATTCACTGCATTCGCGTCTGGGCAGTCTTCGCCTTGTACTCTAGCGCACGCCTCGTGCTTTGCTCGCCTTTCTCTCCTATCTATTGCACGCGCGATGAATGTTTGATCGGCGTGGCGGCGTGGATTTCTCTCTTGTCTCGAGCGATACCGGAGAACAAATTTATCGTCAAGTTTTCATGAGGTCAGCAGCTGCTGTTTCCGCTGCTAGGGTGCTACATACCGTCACGTGTACCATTGTGCTTTAATGCATTCGGCTTTATTGCCCCTGCGACTCTAGTTTCTTCTTCTTTCTTTATCTTCTCCGCTTCACTCAGGTTCCGCGTACGATTTCCTCGATTATCCTTGACGACGCTTTTAAAATTCATTGTGCATTAAGAGCAAGGCAAAGCGCGCGCTTAACTTCCTCGTCACTATACCTAAAATATTTCGAAAGCCGCGTCAATATTTCACATAATCTCTCTTTTATCCTCCACGCTTGCTCGGTTCATTTTCCTTTAACTTTGGTGTAAGCGCCGACGATCTCAGCACCGTCATACTGCTTGCTAAATGGGTCAGTGCCGAAAAGTCGGAGCTTTCTCGATGGCAACTAGAAAGGTGAAAACATGCGGACGTCGCCGTCCAGTGAAACGCAAAGAGATATCCAACGGGCTCCCTCAAATTCTTGCTATCCCTCTCAAATTGACGTTTCATTTTCAGCCCTCGGGAATAGGGAACCGTTTGACTTCTCTCTCTCTCTCTCTCTCTCTCTCTCTCTCTCTCTCTCTCTCTCTCTCTCTCTCTCTCTCTCTTTCTCTCTTTGCCCGTTGATATTTCCAAGGAATTTAATGTCTTTTTATCCCTTTTTCCCTTTAAAAAGAACTGTCGCTCTCTCAAAACTTTTTCCTTTTTCTGTAATTTCGACATCGAGAAAAATTTTGCACTCAAATTGAAACTTTGGTACCAAAAACTTGGCATAATTATGATTTCATCACGCAACTAGTAGAAAAGACAAAACAAAAGGAAAAAAGAAAGTTATAACGACCCCCCGTAAGAAAATTGAAAAAAAGAAATCTCTCTGTGAGCCGGATCACCGAATGGTATCAAAAGTCAGTTCACCGAAATCAATGCTCACAATCGTTCGAGCGATCTCATGAAAAATGCAGGAAAACCACTTGCAACAATAATGATCAATCATCGGAGCCTCATCATTCAATAAAGTTGCGCGCGTGGGCACAAGAAAGAGAAAAAAGGAAAACAGAGCATACGCACATGGAGAGCGATTGGTTCTGGGGGGAGGGGGAGTAGATGTGCAAAAGCCGCCGAAAGGGGAAAGAGAGGTTGGATGCTACGTCCGGGGTACTGCTATAGCGAGAGAGAGAGAGAGAGAGTGAGCCCACCACCACCGCCGAGTGTACGCTCTGCTGCTATCGATCTCCCCGACTGCCCCCAACCAACTACCACCAGGCCGGCACTGTGTTAGTGTGCCGGCGGGAGCTTAGCAGCACTCCCTCTCACTGGCTCGCGCTCTTATGCCGACTTTCCAACCCGCAACCTCCATCGCCCGAAACAATTTAATATTTTACTGAAAAAAAATTGTCAAACGAATTTCAGCGCGGAAGAAGTTCGTCGAAAGCTCGTACGAAGCTGTTGGCGCGCATAGCGTACGGAAAAGTCGGTGGGAGAGGCGCGCGAGCTTGCAATAGTGGAGAAGCGGTATAGCGAGAGGGTAGAGGGAGAAGCAGCCGAGGGAAAGCCCGCGGCGGAGTCGGCGGCGCAAGCTCGGATGACAAGTGCGCCTGGCGGCTTGCTCGTTCAGTGAGCTTGCAGCTGTCGAGCGTCGCCCTGCTCTCCTTCACTCTCGCTCTCGATCCCTCGCGCGCGCATCCTCTTATTCGCATCGCGTGTACGCGCGTCGAGAGTACAGTGCGAGCACGCGACCTCGTTCAAGCGAAGCCTGGTCCTCTCGTGTTCAGCCGGGCGCCGTCTTGGTTTCGATAAGGCAACACAGCAGCAGCCGCAGCCGCAGGAACAGTAGCCGATTGCTTTGCCGCACAAGAAGAAACGAGCGCCAGTCATAAGGTTGGCTTATGTTTTTCTGTTCTCTTTGCTTAATCTCACTCGGATTTCGGTTTTTCCGTTTCTCGGCGAAACGTCCCGCCAGAGGCTAACGATCCCTCGGCGAAAGTTCGTCATTCCCCCTGGCTGTCGTTGCGCGCGAGGCATTCAAAACAAATGTTCGCCGTGCTGCTCCCGGCGCGAAAAATTCGATACTCGTCGACTGGCGCGCGCGCGCTGCGGCACGCGGAAACAACAGCGCCGAGCTAACGAGGACGAGGCACGCGAGGGACATTCCTAGCCTCGTGTCGGCTTTATTAAGAGAACGGGAGATGAGCAGTCCGGCGCCGCAGCGTCTTAGCGACGAGAAAAGACAAGCCTATTCGCTCTCTCTTCTTCGAGCCCTTGTTCTGGTACGCTTTCTCGCCTTCCTCTCTTTCACTCGCTGCCCTCGTTCACGCGAAACGCTGCCCACTCTCAGCACTCGCCCTCTCTCTCTTTCTCTCTCTGCAGGCATTCCCGAGCCAACGAGGAATTCGTCGTGTTCGATGCGCTGATTTCACGTAGCCTCTCTTCGCTCCTTTTATACGTTTTAAAATTGGATTTAAAATGTCCGATAACACGAATCACTGATGCTAGACCCAGCGCGAGCCTAGTATTTTTGATTGCACCAGTTTGCTGAGAACAGTTTTCAAAGGCAGACGTGTTCGCGGAGGGTCGATCTAATCTTGACCTATACTACTTGATTATACGGGCATCTCGGCTATTCTGGAATACCTCGCGAGCGAGTGTTACGTCGAAAAGTATGAAAAGTAAACTTGAATCATGGACGTTGAAGAGACCAAAGAAAGAGATATAGGAAGAAAAAAGGGAAAAAATTAATCAAGTGAAGCTGCGAACGGTGCACAAAGTCTTACCTGTATATATGCATATTCGCTTTTGAAATACCATTTTTGCTGGCGCTGGAACACTCACGTTTTACAGCTTTTCAGATAAAGCCGCCTCTCGAAAGTGAGTCGAGCTCTGTATGCTGGATCCTATATACGTATATTTCTTTCTGTATTCCCGCGTGCCCACGTGCAGAATAAAGGACCGCACGGTGAAAGCATAGCGCATTATCGTCAATCAAATTCATCCGGATGCCGCTATTGCACGGTCAAACTGCAATTTTCACAGATTCCCTTTCTTGCTTGCTTTTCGACTTTCATCTAAAAGCATTCGTTACGAAACTCCGCAAGACCATTTTGCAGTAACAAGTTATATTCCAAATGAAGCTGGTAAATGGTAGCGGAGCCTGGAATTCCCAAAACCAGTATATTTAGTTAACGTCCGTGGAAATGAGAACCCTGCGTGCATTTGCATGCTTTAAAGCCGCTGGCAAGATTACGCGCGGTGAGTTGTGACAGTGAAAGAGGTAGAGGAGGACAGCGCTTCCTCTTGATTTTAGGCGCACATTATTTATAGCCTTTGCGGCGAGTCCTTTCATTTGCCTCGTCCGCTCCTACCCCCCGCGAGCTCGACACCACTTTCCAGTTTGCTCATGCAAATGTTCGCGATCAATTAGGCGTGCAATTATCGAGAAGAAAAATGCCACTCGGAACGTACTCGAAGAGTATTTTTATAGATACAAGTCTCACTTATGCGGAAAGAGGTAAAGCACACGCGAATCAATAATAAATTTGCAGGTGCAGCACGCGATCGGCTAATCGCAGCCGATACGAGTCCCGCGAGATTGCTTTCAAGTCATAACTGGGTAAACAGTGTCGTCGATCATTGCTCAGCTTTATATTCGCGATTCGAAAATCGCCAGATCTTTCTATCGCGTGCGTGAGCAGCAACAGTAGTGGCAGCGGCGATGGTCGTCTCCTGTTAAAAATATAAATTCGCGCGAGAGGACTCTATAGCGGCAATTGACGGGCATGGTTGGAAGGCTTGTCGGCAGAACTAGCACGAACGAGGGATAGAAGTTCTTTTTTTGAAGGATCATGGTATTGCAATTGCCTGCGCGCAAGTTTCAAAAACTCAAATTGGAGTTTCGACCAAGTTTCGATGGAATTCTTGATTTTTAGCCCAGCTATTACAGTAAATTCGAGATATCGCATCAATGCTTGTTCTATAACAAACTTTAAACTATATCGTAGTTACGTGGCTAGCTCAACTATTACCTCATTGCATTAATCATTGATACGACATATATTTGTTTTTTGCCCAGTGGTCTGAAAGTAGCATTTTTCCAGCGGTGGCTCGGTCGCTAACATGCTAATTTCGGCCTCGCTGGACAAAAAAGTAGTATGCACACCACGACCTGGAAATTGGCAAACCCATAGTACGTATTTGATAACGTCGGCTCGGCTTTTTACGGATAGTGAAGGGAAAGAAACTATCGTGGCGCGAAAAAAAATTGGCACTCATCGCAAGAGAAGCAGTAACAAGTTAACGATCGTACGTTTGATAACTACCAGCTGCTTGCGTACGAATATCTGAATATTGAATAAAAAAGTAAGTTTAATACTCGCCATAAATTACGAAGTTACGAGCAGTAAGTTTCTGTTGGTGATAAATAAAGAGAATTTGTATGGGATCTAGAGTGATCACATAATATTCTAGGAAGCAACTGTTCGACAATCAGCCTTCGCACCATCGGGGAATTGACCGAATTTGGAATATTAATGACAAAGAGAGAAAGAGAGAGATAGATTGATCGTAACCCTTATTTTACCAGTGGTAAAAAATAAAAGAATATATGTTATAGATATTTTTGTACGAACAAGTGCGATAAAACTAACTTTCGTATAAACAACTGCTTGCGCATTGTCAGATAGCAAAAGCTTGTTATGTAAAACATTTTATTAAATCAAGGCAATACAAAGAGAATTTGGTCGAAGACCTATCACAGTAAGTCTAGAGATAGAGTTTTTCTCAGTCACAGAAGTGGAAGATTTGACAGTCCCATGGAGCAGTTCAATTTAAATGCAGTGAAGACAATGCGGCCAGGATGAGAATACAGTGGAACAATCAAGTCAAATAGTTCTAGACGGTTGGGGAGTCAGCCCCTAGCTAGTCTCCTTTAGCCATACTGGAGAAGGTTACGGTTCCGAGGAGGGTTACGTACCGTCCTCTTAAACTCACCCATCGACGGGAGACTACGAATAGTCAATGACAAAGAGTTCTAGAGATGAGCCCCTACAACCTGAAATAACACCCAGTCCCAGTTACCGTGGTCACCCTGGGAACAGTATATTCAAGCTGTTGTCCTTACTAGTGGGCCTGGGCTTATGCACAGTAAAAACCCCTGCTAAGTATGAAAGTCCGCGTAGTCTCATGGTGAGGGAGAGAGAGAGAGAGAGAGAGAGAGAGAGAGAGAGAGAGAGAGAGAGAGAGAGAAGTTGAATACGAAGAGTGACGCGCGTGTGCACGGTTACGTTCAAAGTTACGTCCCCCGCTGGCTGCCGTGTGAATAATATTAATTTTCAGCTTGGTCTTGCAGATAATATGAGTTTCATACATCTAGGAAATTTCTATCCGCGTTAAAAATAAATCGTGTATGGTTCCTTAATCGATCCACTCGGACACAGCCAACACACACGATCGGCGTTTTCAATCAAGTGGTCGCATTACACACAATAGGGAGGTTGGGAGGAGGCAAGCAATTACCGATACATTTCCCAAGGGACTGTTTCACAGTTAAGTCTCCGCCGAGGAAATCAAGCTCTCTCTCTCTCTCTCTGCACGAGTATATAAAATTCATAGTTGGCTGGGATTACTCTATCGCGCTCTGACTAGGCTGCCGCGCTGACGCTGCACTTACAGTATCTGCAAGATCAAATTCCCTCTTTTTCGCCGTTCGAGACTTCCAGCTCCCAGCCTGAAGACGGCCTGGGTATTGACGGTTCTTGGCGAACTTGCCAACGATGAATTTGTAGCTTCGGTCCTCGCTCGCTGCCCAAGCTTGTAAGAAGATTGAACACCATCAAACGCAATTTGCTTTATCTGTCATCGGATAAAGACGATCGACATTATAGTGCGCGCACGCGTGCTAAAATAATCGATCGCAGTTGCCACGGAGATTAATGTCAAATTGAGGACTAATTTTCCGGACTCCATTTCAAAGTCCGCGGAAAAGTCATCACGTAAATGAATAATATAAAGAGAATAGAAAAACGCCTTAAAGCGTGCGTAATCACAGTAAAAGGAAGAAAGGGCGGAATCGTTTACTCGATACGTCTTTTTAAAACGCCATACAGCGTCATTAAACAAATATATAAAAATTCACGGTTTTTTTATTGACTTGCGGAAAAGCTTTCAAAAGCATAAGCTCACTGTCGCGAGCGCATGCATCGAATCTGTTTTCCAATGTAAAGTGCCGAGGAGAATTATGCAAGAGGCCGACGAGCGGGAAAGATTGATGCACATTGTGCCGCGCCAACAAGCACCTGGCGCTGCTTTTTCAAAAAACACATTGAAATAGCTGGCCGCACTGATCGATCGATCGGCCGCGCGCTCTCTCATCCGCTGTATCATTTTCATTTGGTTGTCGTGCGACGCGAGTGTGAGTGATTGAAAGCTCGACGCCCGGGAGTCATGTCACAATGTTGAGACAACGGCGCCCGGCGTCGCCTCGTGTCATCTTCATCGATTAGCTACGGTACGGCAGGCACCTCCAACGGGCGGGCGTTCGTCTCTCTCACTCGGCGCCGATGAAAAGACCACTTTGCGCGACGTTTAATTACTCGGGAGCCGAGCAATCGATACTCCGCCGGAAAGTTTGCCATTTTTGCACAGCCGGCATCCCCAAAGCGTTTGAATAATTGCCAAGATTACGGAACCGCGTTTGCCGTTGGTCTAAGCCTCGATATCGCTCAGGCTTAATTAGCGCTGCGACCCGTGCGTGCATTATTTATTTGTTTCGTTGCACGAGCACGCCGTCGAGCCGCACAAGCTCCATCGTAAACAAGAGAATTCAGCTTTTTCCCTCAATCAATTTTTAATTAGAGCGAGCTCACCTCTCCCGCTTCGCTTTCACTCGTGTTAATTAAACCGCGAATCCAGGTGCTAAAACGGATATTGGCGACTAGCGGCTTTAATAAAGGCTTAATCTTTTAGTTGCGCTTTGCGCGATCGATAAAAAAAGTCATAACAGAAAGCTCCGGCAAAAGCTGGAAGCATCGTATTTACATCGCGATCGAGAGACGAGATCGAACATCTATAAAAGAGCGCGCGCGATACTACTCGTTAGAATGGCATTTCATCCGGGCACATTAGAAAGAGCAGAGAAAAAGAGAGAGACAAGTCGTCGCGCGTGACGGCAACAAAGTCACTCGAGGCGTTTAAGAGTGACTCGCAGTGGCCACTTGGCTGGATTACATACACAAGCACGCTCGTTAGTTTGCCGACTAATTACCTGCTTCGTCCCTCATCTCGTCCACTCATTGTCGACTTTTACAACGTACAGTTATTTGCCCCGACAGGCAGCTACGCGTATTTTGTCCGCGCGACTACGTGAATCTATCGAACGTATAAAAGTGCGCGTAAGTCGGACTATAGCAGCGACCTATTCCACTTAAGCAAGTAGACTGGCGCTGCGGTTATTCGTACGATTTCCTAGTATAACACAGGCCAATTTCTCGGCAGGCGGCGCCAGCGGACAAAAATGAATTGAGCGGCCAGCTAAGCTCGGCCGCAAGCTCATTTGTTCGGTTAAAGCTTGTTAGCCGCCAGACTCGCATTGCTGTCAATAGGACGGAAGTGCTGGTACGAAGCGACGCTCCTCCTTAAACTATAAACTTTCGGTCGGACGAAGCCGAGCTAGCGGTGAGATAGGGACAAATAAATGCCAACGGACGATTTTGTCATTGACTAATGCTAAGCGAGAATAGGGTGAAACTGTTGCCAATTAAGCTTTTCTTTTCTTCTTCGTCTCCTCGCTTTTAGCGGCCCCTCTGACCTACTACCCTACACGACAAACTACTATGGATGCTTGATTTATCATATTTATCTCTTTCTCTCTTTCCCCTCTGCATCGTTTCGCTGGGACAAAATCCAGCTTACAAAGTGGCTAGCTCGCACGAGGTACAAAACAGAGACGTGCAAGCCCTCGCATGCGTCATTCGTTCCGCGGAAAAAACCGATAAAAAACTTCTCACTCTCTGACTTGGACGAGCGTTGATATGCTGTGTTAGTTGTCTGTATCTACGTACATGCAACAGACTTTTCTCTACAATTAATGAAAAATTATTTACGTCAGAGAAAAAGAGAGAGAGAGAGAGAGAGAGAGAGAGAGAGAGAGAGAGAGAGAGGGAAGAGGAATGTCTACGCTATGCAGTTTTTGAACGGCCACTCGCTATCGAAATATTTATTTATAGAACGTTTAAGATTTGATACACACGGACGTATATTTTTCGAGCCACTGGTTGTTTTTTAACGGAAAAGTGCGCTAATATCTTTACCGAAAAACCTCTGGTTTGCGAAAATACACAAGTACTAAAGCGCTGAAATTGATGCTGCTGCTGCTACTGCTGCCCGTCGGGAAATCATTAACATGCCTCTCCAACGCAACAACTCATTGTATTCTTGCAGAAAAAAGGACTTGCGATGCGTAGTTTTTTCGGTGAAAAGTTTTAATGAGAAATGTTGATCGTTGGGAGCTTCGCACGTTTCAAAAGCTCCCATTGCAATCGAGAACTGTTTCAACTAAGCCACCAGCGATGAGAGCCCGAGAGTTGCGAAATTTCTCTCGTTAATCACCAGTGAGTCGCGCAAGGTGCAACGCGTTTGAATAGCGGAATGCCTTAATCAACAATCGCCATTATTTTTCGCGAACGTACAAAAGATCCAGGTGATATCGGTTACAGTCACTTCAAAACCACAACCAACGAGTCTGGAATATGAAATCAATGACTGTTAATTTTTTTTGCCTTTGTTCCGTAGTCCAGATAACAGCGGCGGCGGCAGACACGCGGCGGTGCATAATGAGGAGGGAGGCGGAGGGTAGGATAGTCGAGTCGGCGGCGACACGTCTCGGCCGATGATAGGGTAACGAGTCGAGCAACCAACTCCATGGCGAGAACGAGCAGATGATATGGAGTCAGGGGACGAGCTGGACGAGGACTCCGTGCCGCCACCGATGGATCAGGTTCAGCTCAAATATTTTTTTTCTCTTTGTCCGTGTAATCACTCGCTTCCTGTTTAACTCTCTTGACGCTTCGAAGAGTCTGATTAACACTCGGAAATAATGGTCTAGCCCTCCGCTGAAGAAAGCAGATTACAGAGAGAAAAATTGCTGCTTCATTTGAATATTGAAGGATAATGGAAGCGTTGCAAAATTGGCTTTTGAGCTGATCGAAACAAGCGATAAATTGGTCGGCTTTTGTAATCCGTATTGAATTCGAAGTTTTTACACAACCTTTAATTTTGCAATATTATCCTCGTTAACCGAAGCGAAACCTTTAGCTTTAGCAAAATCGATGCTTGTGCAATTTTCGGATTTTTCTACCTTGAAATACAAAATATAGATTTCCTTCCGATAAAATTAACTTCTCTGCCGTTAAAGGATTTAATTACAAAAAGACAAAAATTGCTGCCTATCTAGGTTAAGCAGTGTACATATTCGTGAATAAAGTGATTTTACTGCAACTCTTGGAAATTAAAAAATAAAAGACCATCCTAAAGAGACACTTTGACTTTGCGCGAGTTGTAAGAGTCGAGAATATTCTGGAGATTGATATCTTCCACAACGTGGCGAACGAAAGTAGAAGCCTGCAGCGACAACCTGCGTTTTTTTTTCTTGTTTGACTTGCCACGCGTGTTAGGCATGCCTCGAGAACAACAACGTCCAGAGCAGCACGGAAACAATGAAAATCTCGGCCATGCCAACGTCCTTGAAGGTGATGAACATACAGCAGCAGCGAGTAGTCGGCGGGGGAGTCGAGCAGGAGTCGTGTCGCTGGCAGGAAGAATCAAAAACGCCCGCAAGCTCGGCCAACAAGATTGACGCCGACAGGATACCTACTCGGCTCAAGAGTCATTCTTGTCACGAGCCTATACCCGAGGACGATGATATCGATATGGAAAAAATCGGCAGGTCAGCACTTCTTATCTTTCGTTACGTCTCTTGCTTTTTTTTATTTTTCACGAAACCTCCTCGCCCTCGAGATTGAGAGGAATACCAATTTGTGTATGCGTGCATAGACAGAAATAAAATTTTTCATTTATGGCACAGTTTCCATTTTATACTTCTTCCGCTTGAAGTTTCGATTTGAATTTCAACTCGTGCGCGGATATGAGAAAAGCAAACTTCTCGTAAGTAAGATCAACTTTTACAAAGGAATTTATGTTCTGAAGCGAGTTAAGTTAAGCTAGTTTAGGAAAATCTAATTGCTTATTTATCATCATAGAAATGATTGAATTTTTCAATATAAATATCATAATTTTTCAAATAAATACTTTTTTGAAAGATTCGTTTGTTGAAGTTCACTTAATAATAAAATTATTAAATTAGTGCGTATCAATGTATCATGACATTGTTGTTATATTACACAAAACTTGAATATCCTCAAAAAGTCGATAAATATCCAAGGTAGTCTTATGAACCTCTTCGTTTCCACTAACAAAAATCCATCGCGCGCGAGTAGAAAGTACTATTTCCTTCCAATAAGGTTCACGTCTGATAAAATCTTTCATCTAAATTGTAAAGGCATCCTTCTTCACATCTATCAAATTTTCATATCCAATACAAAATTCATACTTTGAAAACATTCATGCCGGATAAATGTACAACGAACATAATCACCACGGCATGCTCGTGAAAATGTCTACAGCTGAGCATTAAATAAAGCATAAAAAAATTTGAACACGCAGGTACCTAGAAGCGAATCCAGTACGAGCGGAGGCGTGGATCCGCGAGAACGCGAGCACTGAGTTGAAGCTGCGCCTGCAAACATGCTGCCTTGAGCCGACGACGAGGAACATAACGTCGAATCTTCAACCCGACGACCCACACAATCGCGGCAAACGGAACAGCATTACGTCTGACCTATTCCAATCATGGCTCGCCTCCAACTCGCCCATCAAACACAGTCGTAGTCCCAGCAGGTAAATGCTCGTCGCCTTGCTGAACCCATTAATGCTCTGCACCGTCCCATTTGTTGCCTTCATTTTTTATCGAACCCAGCACGAATTTTCGTCCGCAGTCACGAAAAGAAAGCCAGCCACGCGCGACGAGATCGAGTCGTCGACTACTGAGGATAAAGTACACGTGAAAAAAAGCACTTGTCGAATAACCTCGTCAAATATTTGACGCGTTTGCTCCCCTGGAAAATGTATCGCAAACAGGAAAAATCAACAAAACCCCGGATTCGCGTGCGCTCTCTCTCTCTTTCTCGCCGCGATAACATCCGTTCCCGTCCGCAACAGAAAAACACGAGAGCGCGCACGGCGCGGCTGCACACTGCAAACACGAACAGACGCGTTTCCCCCTTTTCGCACGTATGTGTGTGGCCTGTGGCAAATGCAGCAACGACGGCAAAACACGTGGGTGCGCACGTCTATCTATGGCTCATAGATCGTCGAGCACGCTGCTGGACCGCAGGGAGGAGCTGACGAGGCTCGGCGAGAACGACCTGTTCATGGAGCTGATTCGCGACGTCGCCAACGAGCTGGACATCAACGTGCTCTGCCACAAGATCCTCGTGAACGTGAGCCTGCTAACGCACGCGGATCGCGGTAGCCTGTTCCTGGCCAAAGGCACCGCGGACGACAGGTATCTGACGGCCAAGCTGTTCGACGTCACGCAGGACACGGAGTTCGAGGAGGCCGTGCAGCGAGCCAGGAGCGAGGAGATTCGGATACCCTTCGGCGTCGGCATCGCCGGATACGTTGCGCAAACCAAGAAGATCATCAACATCAAGGATGCTTACAAGGTTTGTTACAATCGATTCAGCCAGTGAAATCGATGAGCTACCCTGCGAGCTTTCCGTGCTAACGAGAGCTCCCGGTCGTCGATCTTGCAGATGGAATGCTAGACGCCAACATGTTAACGCTCGACAATCAATCCTCCGGAGCGAGATACTTTTAGCGATAAACTCGTAGGACGACGGCTTATCGTGAACAAACGAAAGATTACGGCGTTCTCGCTTCGGAGTCGACGGAGTTCGGTGCCGCGTTTAATTATTCCAGCAAAATCCTGACGGCCCTGCTCTCGCTTGCGCCAATTTGCAAAAGTTAACCAAGTTTACTTTGAGAACACTTTGGCGCTGGTGCGCCGTAGAATTCGAAGCATGTCGCGGAGCACCAGTTATAAGCTCAAACAACCATACTCAAAGAACGTTAATACAGCGCCTTTCTTCAACTCCGTCAACAGCGCGTACCTAGAATCATACCTATAATGGCTGCATTGCTGCCAATTACCCATATTGCCAATACCAATGCGCCAGCTGTTGCCGCGCAAATAAAATCTGTTAAAGTCAGGAGATACCGAAACAGGCCGATAACTTCTTCTCCCTTCCTCCTGCTGGCCTGTGCTGACACGTACACGCGACATAGAAGAGAATAAACGCGAACTCACTCTTGATAAATTTATATTTCTCGCTATGCTATCTCGAGCGCATCCATCGGAGAGAGAGCGAACAAAAAAACTTACGCTCACGACGAGTTGCCTTCGAGCTGCCGCCTCGCTGCCATATATTGGATTCCGCGTGATGGATGCTCGATGTGCCGCTGTTGTTTATCGTGTCTCGTTCAAAACGTCGCGCGATTGCTACGCCCGGCCACGCTAACGCGAGCCTTCATTACGCGCGGATTTTTACTCGACTGGGGTGTCTCGGGATTTCCATTTAATTAACCCAATTTACATAACATCACAGCTCGCAAATAGGAGAAAAGACAGAGGAAAAATGGGAACAAACAAGGCCAAGCGAGGCAGTGGACTTTGTCGCGGAATTTCGACGATAAATCCCGATCTTAATCTTGAGCTCAATCTTGTTAGTCCGAGTGGCGTTTGCGAGCACGTGGAAGCATGGAGACCAAATTAATTCCGGTTGGAAAAGAGAAAGAAAAGGAACGGCACGCTCGCTTTGAGCGTACTTGATTGCTTTTATTTATTTTCGAAAGAGCGCAGGAAATGGAGTCTCTCATGCACACTCGGAGGAATTTTTAACCGAATCAAGGGCCAAGAGAGAGAGAAAGAAGGAAAGCCGATTAGTCTTGGCGCTCATGTACTACTTAGGTTGGCGCGCGCGGCGGACGAGTGCAACGACTGTAACTGCGTTTCGTGCCGCCAGCGAAGACAGACCATTTGTTAACTTGGCATTGACCAACCAGCTCAGCAAAATCGGCTTTCTCTCTAATCAGCGATAAAGCGCAAAAAGAAAACTAAATTCCACGTAACTTTGGATTATTTCTCGAGTAAAATGACAACTCACGGATTTTCCTTCAATGCTTGCTGATTCTAACGCGATATCTCTTGATTCTCTTTGTAATGTGTCGACAATCTCGTAAAAGTTATTGACCTAGATCATCAGTACGAGGATTAAAATAAACGTAAGCGGAAAAGACCGAATGGAAGTTAACGCAAGGTGCCAACCTGCAGGATCCGCGTTTCAACAGCGAGATCGACCGGCGCACCGGTTACAAGACGACGTTGATCCTGTCGATGCCGATCTGCAATTACGAGGGCGACGTGATCGGCGTCGCGCAGATAATCAACAAGACGAATGACAGCCACGAATTCACTGATCACGACGTCGAGATATTCCAACGCTACCTGACGTTCTGTGGCATCGGCATCCAGAACGCTCAGCTGTTCGAGCTGTCGGTACTGGAGTACCGTCGCAATCAGATTTTACTAAACTTGGCGAGGAGCATCTTCGAGGAACAGAACAACCTCGAGTGCCTCGTTACCAAGATTATGACCGAGGCTAAGGAGCTTCTTAAGTGCGAACGCTGCGCTGTCTATCTGCTTGACCTCGACTGCGGCGAAGCGGTAATTTCGTTTGTTCATTGTTCAATATTTCAGCCAGCCACCACCGACTCTACGCGCTCTCTCTCTCTCTCTCCACATATTTTTTAGTCATCTCCTCTTCCTCTTTGCAGGGACACTTAGAGAAGATCGTTCAGAGGCCGGGGAAGTCCATTCAGGAGTCAAGAAAACCCCTGTCAAGGAGAGAAGTACGTATTCCATTTTTCTTTCGACTTTAGAAACGCATTAACGAAACTATTTCAACGTTCAGAGCAACAACATCGACATGGAGGACATACTAGAACAGCATGTAAGTTAATCGACCTCGACGATTTTCTCGCGCGCGAGCCTATTTCAAATTAATCTAACTAGAATTCGCTCTCGTTCTTCATTGATTACAGTCGGGTGAAGACACCAAGTTCACAATGGTATTCGAGATGGAGAATGGCACACAAGAGGCCAAGATATACAGACCAACTACGGGCAACCTTAAGAGTCCGCTGGGGCAAATAGCGCGCTACGTCGCTGCCACTGGCCAAATCCTCAATATCGGCGACGTTGCTACCTGGTCCAAGCGGCAAGTTTTTCAGGTAGGTTTTCCCGTTGCGGAATATTTCATCGACGAAGCTTTGAAACAAGCGCCATTGAAGATTGACAGCATCGAGAGCTCGAGCTCGAGCAATGAAAGCTTCGAAGAGTCGATCAATATGGAATGCTTGTCATAATTGAGTCTCTTATCGCAAAAGAGCAGTTGTTCAAATATATATCTATATATGGATTTGAAAATTGAGCTTGCGTGTAGTGTGCGATAACCGGTATGCTTACTCGAAAATGTTGGTTGAAAGGTGGGCAGCGAGCCGACGCGGAGTATCCTGTGCATGCCGATAGTGAACGGGCAGCGCCAGGTGATCGGAGTGGCCCAGCTGATAAACAAGGACAACGGTTTCTCCTTCACAGATTCGGACGTCACCATATTCGAAGCATTCGCCATATTTTGCGGCCTGGGCATTCACAACACTCAGATGTACGAGTCCGCCTGCAAGCTCATGGCCAAGCAAAAGGTCGCCCTTGAATGCCTCAGTTACCACGCGACCGCTTCCAACGACGATGCACAGAAACTCATGTCCGACGAGATCGCCCCAGCCGAGCTGTACAATCTGTACAGCTTTACCTTCATTGACTTCGATCTCACCGACGACGACACATGCAAAGCCACCATTCGTATGTTCAGGACCTGCAATCTGATCAACAAGTTTCACATACCGTACGACGTCCTCTGTAGGTGGATACTCAGCGTCAAAAAGAATTACAGGTGAGTTGCAATTTTTTTTCTCTCTCCCGATGGAATAAAAATATTTTTTGATTGCGAGATGGACAAAGATAAAAACGCTCGACGAGGCAGTTTGAAAAAGTGGAAGCGAAATGGTCACTTGGCATGAAAACCACTTTATCCACTTTTTTTCACTACGTTAACATTATAATTTTCCGTACGGTTCGTTTTTGCTACATGTGGAATGTTTTAGCCCGGAAAAATCAATAGCTTCTGCACGAGAACTGCTGAAAGTTAGTCGGGCATGAATATCAAAATGTCAGATATGACCAGTACTCCCATTTAAATAACGGTCGTTATTTTTATTTTAATTATATCGTTTGCTTATTATTCGCCGAGAGATTTATTGCGTCTCGATACCCGATCAATATAACGAGCTGCATCTCATAAATATATTGCTCGAAAAAACAATAGCGAAATTGCACGATACGTACAAACATTTTTCATACTAAATAAGGTTCGCTTACGGGTTGTCCATAAATTACTTAAGATTCGCTAGAGGGGCCGGGAGAAAAAGCTTTGGGGTCGGAGGAAAAAGGGGACTCGGAAAAACATCTCACGTGTGACAATGAAAATAAATCTAAATATCGACAAAATCGGCTTTCAGTTTCATTTATTAACAAGCCTTACGCGTCAGATGAAATTTCCTCGAATCGGTGGCAACCGTGCTAAACTGAAAAATAAGGGAACTCCATTGAGAGTCGTGTGATTGCAAAGCTGACGAGCTTTGCGATTATTCAATGTAATGCCGATAGTCATGCACAATTGACGGCGTCTAGAGATCTGTAATCGGATTACGCGTTGGCATTCACCACGAAATCGATACTAATATCACATTGAAAATATCCCGTCAGAGCGGCAGAAGGAGAGAGAGAGAGAGAGAGAGAGTATTGATTTGAGTCTGAGCCTTGTGCGCTAATAAATATTTATTCGCGCGAACGAAAAATGAGAAATCAATAGGAGAAAACGCGATGTTACAGACCGGTCAAGTATCATAACTGGCGGCACGCGCTCAACGTCGCCCAAACGATGTTCGCCATGCTGAAGACCGGCAAGATGGAACAATTCATGACGGACATCGAGATACTCGGATTACTAGTCGCCTGTCTCTGTCACGACCTCGATCATCGCGGCACCAATAACGCCTTCCAGATGAAAACCGAGTCGCCCCTGGCCATACTTTACTCCACCAGCACCATGGAGCATCATCACTTTGATCAGTGCGTGATGATTCTCAACTCCGACAGCAACAATATCTTTCAAAATCTGCCGATGGAGGATTATCGTAAAGTGATGCGAGTCGTCGAGAACTCGATACTGTCCACCGACCTTGCCGTTTACTTCAAGAAGAAAAACTTTTTCATGAAGCTCATCGACGAGGGCGAATTCGACTGGCAAAGCGAGGAGAAGAAGGAACGTGAGTATATTCTAGCTGGCCAGAGCTTTTTCATAAAAGTCCTGCCGTCACCTGCCTTCCTTACTACCATTTTTGCCAATACCAACTCCAATTGACAAAAAGCGCGATCGCTGAAACTTTCGTCCGAATCGCCTTGTAAATACAATTCCACCAACTTTAGTTCCTATCGACTAACTTTCTTATTTTTCCAATTCTGTACCATTGCCATTAAGATACACTTTGTTCGCTTTAGATTGACGAGTTTACGGCGTGGCGCGCGCTTCGCCAGAGTTGCGAACGGTATTACTTTGAAACTGTCGAAGCTTTTTGAAAGCGGCAATGTACACCTGTTTGAAACACGATCAAGCTGTTCTTGTCGTGACGGAAAAGCGTTTCGCGCAGCTTATTAGCTTGAAAATTTGTCACGTCGATTTTACTCGCAAGACTACAAAGCTACAAATTTATCTTACTTTTTGATATTTACGCGCCAGTTCGAATAACGCGATTAATCAAAGTGGATCGACGGAATAGAAATTTCCAACACATATTTCTTCTTTGCAAAAAGCAATCGATAGTCCGCGCATCATTAGTTCACTTTTGAAGCCGAAACATCATTGGTATCTGAAAGATAAAGTAAGCGAAAAGAGTATTCTCGCAGGCGAGTTCGAGGTGAAAACTGAGCTCAGCCGGTGTCTCGCGAGCGCGCGGCTTCGCTATCGCAAGTAGAACGAGCATACGATGCGATCAGCCGGCCGCGTGCTGTGTGCTTCCTTTTCAGTGCTGTGCGGTATGATGATGACGGCGTGCGACGTTAGCGCAATCGCAAAGCCTTGGGAGATTCAACATCGAGTCGCCAAGTTGGTGGCGGATGAATTCTTCGATCAGGGTGACCTCGAACGACTGCAACTCAATCAGCAGCCCGTGGCGATGATGGATCGCGAGAAGAGAGACGAGTTGCCGCAGATGCAGGTCGACTTCATCGACTTCATCTGCCTGCCCCTGTACAAGGTGATGGCCGAGACCTTCCCTTGGATGAAACCACTGTATGAAGGCACTATGGAGAACCGGCAGCACTGGCAGGACTTGGCGGAGAAGGTTGAGATGGGACTCACCTGGATCGATAGGGACACCATCGAGGAGCCCGTCGAGGAGTTCGTGTCCATCGAGCCAAAAGACATCGAGTTCACGGTCACTACCCTAAACTGCGCTCAAGCGGATAAAAAGGACGCGGTGAGTTTTCTCCCCGTTGACTGTTCCCCAGAATTTCTCACTTTGTCGTCCGCGTCGACTCGCCTTTTACGAGGGTACTTTCACTCGAAACGAGCGCTGTAATGCCATTATCTGCGCGCTTTTCCTACGGGTACGCGACGGTCAGGTGTCATGACTCGCGGGAGACGTTGTCGCATGCTCGTTATGCTTACCGAGGCTATGCGACCAAAATTTAATGGAAAATGCATGTTTTTGCTCGGAGCGATGGGTTCCTTTATCCACACGTGCTCTGGCACTTCGGGAGAGATGACTGGCTCATCGGCTCCGCGCCCGTTCAGCTCTTCTCTCGGCCAAACGAAAAGGAGCGCGCTTGGGCGCGCCTAATCTGCTTTGATTGCTCGCTCGCTTGGCGCGCGGCACCAGCTTTCGCGAGCGATTCAGTTTCGGTCGATCCATCGATCGATCGATCGATCGATCGACGAGCGAGCCAAGTGCCGAGGGCGAGAACAGCGCCGCGGCGCGGGACAAATGAGCCAGAGTGGCGAATTATTCAAAAAGGCGTCCTTGATTTGCGTGAAGCAAGGGGCGCAAAGCCGAGCGAATAAACAAGCGATCAATCAGCGCGCTTGCGTGCCTGCGTGTTTGTGACCCTGTGTCGGTTTTTGACAGCAGCAATCGCAGGACGGCGTCAAGTCAGCGCTCGGGCGCTTCGCCTCGCTGCGCAAGGGCGGGCGCAGCTTGAGCAAGGGCATGCGCAGCCGACTGAGTCGGTCGCTCTACTCGCGCAGCAATTCCGAAGACGCGGCGAGCAGTCCGCCGGCCTGCGCCGGCGCCAGCTGCAGTCAGAATCCGGAGTCGGGCAAGGGCTCTGCTGCCGCCGCCGCCACCACCGCCAGCAGCAAGGCGCTCGTACCCGAGAGAAAGAGCCGCAACAAGCTGTGCCTGCTCATATGACGACTGACCTCGTCGACCCTCGAGAGCATTCCCGAGTGACGCGACAGATTACTTCGCAAGCACAACAAATTTTTTCCCTTTCTTCGCTCCTCCCTCGCCCGCTTTCATTCGTCCCTTCCCTTTTTTCATTGCGACCACGACGACGCAAGCTGTTCAATCAAAATGAGTATTATTATAATGCCGCGTGTACATTGTTATACATACAAACATAGCATACATATATATCTTTATTTTTTCTAATTCTCCGTTCGTTGTTATGGATATGTATTTTATGACAGATGTTTATCAGGATTGAATCTTGTTTTTTTCTTCCAGCTCTGTTGATGAAAGGCGCCGGATGTCTCGATAAGCACAAGTACAATTTCCATAATTAATTTTGCATTGCCCAGCACTTGCATTTAATAATGCGGATATTTGATACGCCAAATTCATGAAAGAATTTGTCTTCGTTCTTTACTCGTAGCCTCACTGTCTAGTCGTGTTAAGTTCTTTTTCATCTCTTTATTCGGTTCCTTTCATTAATCAAAGTGGAAAAACTAAACAGAAAAAAAACGCGATCAATTATTTGATGAGAAGCGAAGTAGGAGTCGGACGCTTTTGCCTGAAATGTTTTCAAAGTTGATGCATCAAAAGGCCGCGGATTGTGAATTAAACCATGCGGAATGGAATAGATCTCTTCAAAGTTTTCCTTTTATTTTTCGGATTTGAAATGGATTATTAAATAAGAGTTTGAGTGATAATACCGTATATACCTGCCGATGTCCGTTCCAGTACTTAACAAATCGTGCAAAATGGAATTTACAAAAAATACTTATAAAACCAGAAAGCATACGTAAAACATTCTTAGATTTTAAAAAGAACTTCGCATAGCTGAAAATATTGATTAAATGGGTGGTATAATGCCTGAGCTAGTTGAAAAACCATGAAAATTGGATATTCCATAGAGAGCTACTGAACTGTCACAGTGGCAACGTTTATTTTTTGGCATAACGCAAAAACTTTACCGACACCGTGAAATCAAAAGTTATATAAGAATACCAGATTTTCGTCATTTCAAAGTTTATAACTAATAACAAGGTATAGCGCGCGCTATTTTTTCGACTTTTTCCAGGATACCTATCGAGTGTGAGTGTGCATCTAACATAGAGTGTAAGCAAAAAAAAACTAAACTAATTGTCACAACAATAAAAGTAAAGCAAAAAAACGTAAGGTAGTAATAATTAAAATAATGTGGCTGTGCGCTGTATGTGTGCGCGTGTGTGTGTCAAGAGAAACAAAAACGAAAATAAAAGTGGACGTAGAATTCGAATTTCGACAATCTATTTGTATAATTTGAAAAAAAATATCGTAGGAGAGAGAACTTATGTGTGTCGAATATTATGTATTACACAGCCGCCGGCAAATGATTACTATGGACTCGTAGAATTATTGCAATGAAAGTGCGCACATCATGCTATTCGTGAATGTAAAATTAACGTGCAAAGGGAACGTAGTTGTACAATGAAATTGAGCAATCATAAAAATCATCTTAACGAGGCAATCGTTTCTACGCAACCAGATTGATTTTTATGAGAAAAAGCAACAATGAAAGTACGCAATACGTAGTTCAAGTTTATTGTACAAAATAACATTCTGCTTGGTCAATTAAAAAAACACAAAACAGTCGATGCAAAAGAGATTTAACAAACAGCCGATCGATCGAGTCTTGGTTTACTTTTAGATGGCATTAAAACTAAAGATACAACACTAGGTGCGTGCCACTTGCAGCGAGAGGAGACTCAATAAAAAATACAATTTCGATGTAAAACTGTCCTTGTCGATCCCTTATCCTCGTTGTATTTTCTAAGAGAAAGTACGCGTAACGAGTTATTTTTATCTCTGCAAAACAAAAACATTAATAAAATTGTTTAAAGCTCTTCGTAAGCCTCGATTTTTCAGACAAATTCTGTACTATAACGACGTTGATATCTCGTGTAATTAACGATATACGTGTATATTTTTAAACATTCAATGTGTTTCAGCAAATTCATTATTATTAAGATGAGTAATAAAAGAAAACTTTAGTATAATAATCCCTATCATTCCTAACTTGAGCGCTTTGTCAATTGATTTTTTTTTCTATTTTCATTTACAGGTATCAACGTCTGTAAATCAGTAATGTCCTTTACTTTATAAGATTCTTCCACCTTAAAAAAAAACTACTTATTTGTTCTTTTCTGTGTATTTAAATGCGATTATGTGATTGATTAATCATACATTCAAGTTCTCGATTATCTATACATAATAATACTAGGAAGTTTTCAAGGAAAAATCTTTCAATGATTCAACGCTCCAATTAAAGATGATTGAAGCAAGTTTATCAGACTTGCGTCGATTTTATTAATAAAACACTTAGAAATTACATTCGAACGCCGGTAATCGCTTACAGTTATTTTTAACTTTGAAGATATTTGGTCCTACTAGTAAATGAAGTATATAACAATTTTTCGATTCATCTTTTTTTTAATTACCTCACTTTTTTATCTGCATTTTAATTTTGTCTTTGAATCCATACACCGGGCGCTTTTGTTTCACAGTACTCATTTATTTTTTTGTTTTTTTTTCTTGTTTTTGCACAGTCTCCAGCACACAGAGAAAACGCATGTTATAGTGTTTATACCTTTTGTGACTCCATATAACAGTCGACGAGAATGAATAATGAAAATGAATGAGGCTTACAAATAAAACAACGAAACGAAAAAGATACAAATACGAATATGTGAAATTTTCCATTTCAGTCCACGGCAGTGACGCATTGTTATGATTTTTTCCACTTCCTTAATCTCTGCATAGTTAGATTTTTTTTGCCTGACACGCTTTATGTACCTCATACACTTTCATCTCGCAAGGACATTATCATTAGCCTAGCTTCAAGACATTTTCTCTCGTTATCGCGAGCTTGCACGCACCAATTGCCTCGATCTGTTATCGTCAGGAATTAGAGCACCACTGCGGAAAAGTGTGCACTCAGCCAAGATTACAGCAATGCAAAATAAGACATATCAGGTACTTTTACAGTCAATTATTTACAGAGCTCCGGGGCTATTCAATATACTTTTTTCCATAGATAATATCATTACCATTTCTTTGTTGTAAACAAACGTAAGATTTTTAATTATATTAAAAGTTTGGCAACGTAAATGCAAACCGAAGTAAAAATTTCAAAGGATTAACGTTCATTTGGATAAAAAATAAAGTATTTTCCAAAAATGTTTAAATCAACAAGCTTATTGTTTAACAAAATCTTGGCAAACTGGTCGAAATCGCTTGAAGCAAGCTACGAAGTTTTGTAGGCTACCATAAAAAAACAATTTCGCTTTAATAATATATCATGACAGTAATAGCAATAATAATAGTAAATATAAATATACTTAGTCTAATACATGTTACTATTTCAATTTATATGCATTTTTTGGTGACAAAATCTAACAAAATTCATGTTTAAATGAAATATTTCTATCCACCACGTAACTGAATGATCGATCGTTGAATAAATATTTTCAATCAACTCACAAGCTAATATTATGTTTTCCATTCCCTTCTCGAATCGTAATATAACAGTAGATTTCTAGCCGACCCGTGGATCATCTAACAAAATGTAAAGAAAATATTTATTTGATAACTAATCCAGTCGCAAACTTATCACACACCATTCAATTCATTGTATATAGAAAAAAATGTTTCTTGAGTTTATTTGATAGATTTTAAAACTGCACCTTAGTCACGTAATGACGCTAACATTGTCTTTGTTCTGTAAGCAACAGAGAAGTGAGGGTGACGGAAGATAACATCTGGAAGTATGATACAATTCGACTGTAATATGCAAAACATTATTAAATACTAAGCAGCAATCTGTTGATAGCATTGTATAAAAAATAAGATAAAATGCAGTGTCATTTCTATACACAGTGACAAATTTTTACAAAACTAAAAATGCTTACTACTGTATATATCTGAAACATAATTTGTAATATAAATGCAAAATTAGCATATCTGTACTTTTTTCTACAGCTTTGAATTAAAAGTAAATGTAAGAAGCAGTGGCAGCAAAGAAACAGCATTCTTAACAGTTTGTAAGATACATGAATTCATTCACTTCAATAACATGAGAGAATTCCTGATATTCAATATTATATTTTGATTTTGCTTATTTGTTAAAAATCTGCGAACATAAAATTATGGAAGATCTGTTGACTTAGCTTACAAATTGCTTATTGAATAGAATTGGCTCAGTCATGCAGAACTTCTTTGTCACCACTGGTACATACGTAGTAGGTTTTGTTGCAGCTTAGGATTATCCATCACTCAAACATGGTAGCCACAATATTTTTTATTTCAAAAGTTCCTGAATTTTTAATTAGTCTTTTTAGCTTTATTACATTATTAACCACAAATAAAAATATAATATGCAAATAACAAAACAAATAAATTCATATTAACTAAGTTCATTGACATATTAGATTTTCTTGGTTTTATAAGCGATAAAATATTTTATGTTTTAATGAACATTTTGCTTGAACTAAAATCTTTATGAAAAAGCAAAGATATAATAGCATCGAGATAATTATAGATAGCGATAACACATGTATGAGTCATAACTAAGTAGGACCATTATAATTTTATAGTTTAGTCACATCATATTACGTTCAGATAATTTTATATAACAAGACTCTAAGCTATTCTATCTACAAATAGAATCAAGAAATATATCTAATATTGAGAAAGCATCAGCTATATTTTTGTTTTAAAATCCACTTTCAGGTACTTGAGATGATTCAAACAAAGTGACCACCATGCTGCAAAGAAAAAACGAACGCATTTTATTCACGAGTGTCGATATCGTTCGGTTTTCTCGCGCACACCGCATAATACTTGCGACACTTTGCATAGACATATCGACAATTTTGAATCACGGTGCTCATGATGTCTCGTAAAACAGAGACACCACATAGCCCTAGGCGCGAAGGTGTGGATTACTTATCTTCTTTTTTTTTAACATTTTGTTTTCATTATATTTTTTTAAAAAAACGGCAGATGCGTTAAGGTCACATGAAGATCTCAGTAGATCGGCTAATATGCAGTCACGACGCGGGCCTGTCAAGCACCGAGATTTCTATTAACCTGAGGCCTCTTGTCGTTGGATCAGTCAATAAAAGCCCGCGAGGCCTGTAAACTCTGTCGTTTTGTTCACTCACAAATTTGGCAACCTTACGTAGACACTTTTCGTAGTGGGTCTCCGTGCATATATATATGAGGTATCCTGTCAAGCAAGCTAAACAACCCTCACAATAAGTTGAACAGCTGGCTCTTTCTGCCTCAGCAAAGTATGTATTTAATTGATTGATTGTATATTCAAAAGACTGACGGTCCAACTGCAAAAACATCATATTGTTCATTACAACTTGTGATTATACAACCTGATATCTCTACAAGCTCCACATTCTCTACAGCTAATTATATTCATCAAAATCCTTTTATCTTTGAATTAATTTAATTTAATTTATTCAACAAAATTATGATACATGACGGCATAACTTTTTGATTTCATAATAGTTATCATAGACTTGCTAATTAAAATATCTGCATTTTAATCAACAAATCTATTGATCATACCTGCCCTGAGCAAATTCAATATCAGTTCTTAAATCTAATGATTAATGTAGAATTTAGTTGCACTAAACAACAGGATAGTAGAAACATACCCGTTCACCAAGTTCAGAAGGAAACCTAGTTTGGAATTTAACCATAGTGCCCTCGCCATAATCTCGTTGGATAAAAACTTTCTGACAATTTTGTGGAGACCCTCCGCCACCTTGTCCTCGACCAGCTGACACGTCTTCCAAAGGTACATGATTGCTCTGGAACAATCAATTGAATTAATAAACAATACTCCACTCTTTCAATGAATACATAACATTGATTATTGTATCTCATACAAATGTCACACTATAAGCAAAATGAGAGTATATCACTAAGAAGCTTGTGAACAGCTCAAGATCACAATAACAAGACTATCAATCAGCAGAGCACTCTTTGAAAAAATTGACTAACCGCACCCTGGGCACACGTTACTTGCGCGAGCAAATCACACAATCTCATTAGCATTAGCAAAACATTCGTAGAGATCAGAAGGCCAAGGAGTGGCTAAAATTGTGGAGGACAGGTTGAGTTGACTTACCATTGGCATTTTGAGCTTCGTTTTGCAGACGGGTCGGGGACAAGACGGCAAAATCCACAGCGGAGGCCAAGGGATCTTCGCTGGCAATGCAGTCGTCCGTCGTGCGCGTAAGCAAGTCTACACAGTCCACAAGCAAAATAACAGATACGACCACGACGAGTAGTTAGGCTTTCTCCGACGTCACGCACGATGCGTTTTTCGTCCGAGTTGTGTAGCGTCTTTTCGTGCGGAGAGACGCAACACGAAAAACTTCATTCGGGAGGCACGCAACTAATATGCTTCTCTCTCTCTCTCTTTCTCTCTTTCGCTCTCTCGACGTGCGAGGCTATTTCCCGTTCGTTTGCACTTGCAGCTCTAATCTTTGGCCTAGCCTACTACTGCTGCTGCCACAGATTACCCCAACTCCATGACCCATGTCTTATGCCGAATGCAGGAAAGCGGAAATAGAACGGAAAATGAAACATGGGCTCTTTTGAATTTCAATTTGGCGCGACGGCTATTTATTTTTAAATATCGTTAATCCAAATTGCATTACATCACAATCACATTTATTTGATAATTCAATCTGTTATTTCTAGTATTGTCTGATTACCTTATGATGGTAATTGAGGAAGTACCATGTGCTAATCAGTAGCATACCAGCAATACCGCATTATCGATTTTTCAAATATCAATAATTTAGTCGACGTTATGATAGTTAATTTAATAATAACAGTTTTGTGAATCTATGTTTTATGGAAAAAAATAGAGTATCTCGTCATCTGAATTTCTCACAGTGGTAATGTCATCACATGCCTAATTACATTTCTGAACATTTACTCAATTATATGACGTGATTGCAATGCAAATTATCGTTGGAGTAATTAAATTTATTTATGATAAAGATTTATATTTGTATTTATTGCATGAATACACGTATAACATAGGTGGTTTAAAAAGTCGATGCATACCGTGAAAATTGTTTCCGCTATTACTATAATACATGGAGCAAAATGCCCAGTCGAGACAATCAAGCTTGCAGTTTATCATGCTCAGTGAACAGTTTTTACTTGTAGGGCACCGATTTATATTGTTGGAAACTCGATACCGGCCGTGTTAGCGAGCTTATCAATTGCCTTCTCTGTACGTCAATTTACGTCGGCTTTCCTTTTCATCCTTACGAACTCGATGACATTGTCAAAACGAAATTTCAGCTAGATTGAAAGAAATATGCTGTAAACTCATTTGACTCCTTCCATTACTGGCGAAAAAGTTGGCTATACACTTACCCTAACTATATAGGGGCAAACAAAAAATCAATGTATACTATATTTCAACATTGAAAGTTTTCCAATCAATAGAGGCAAGTCACGCTCGGGAGAAGCGCATCGCACCTTTGACCGTGCGCCTGGCGAAACCGCGTTTCCTGTCTTTATGCTGGTCGGCGAGAAAATAAGCATCGACTGCGGAACTCACAGGCCAGGGAAAGAAGCTCAGCCTAATCCCGCCGATTGATCGGCGAGCGCGCTTTCACCTAACCGACGTCGCCGCCTTCCCTCTAACAAAAGCTCAAAGCTCGCCTAGCGTAATAACTATGAAAAGCGCATTTTCAATCTCCTCGAAACTTTCCGTTCGATATCCTGGGAAGGAGGGGGGAGTGAGAGAAAGCGAAGTGCGTCTAAGCCGATAATGAAAGACAAGGTGGCAGTCAGCGCGCGCACCGCACGAACACGAATGAGAATAAAAGAGAGACAAAGCGCACTTTCAACGTCTCCGGAGTGAGCGAAGCTTCAGATATACGGAACTATGCAAATCTCCCGCAGACTTGCCTAAGATGGAGATTAGTTATGCCGGAGCTACCACCTCGTGGCTTCATCTATCCATCTACTCGTTCTCTCTCTCTCTCTCTCTCTCTCTCTCTCTCTCTCTCTCTCTGTCAGAAACTGCCCCTGATACTCTGCGGCTGCAGCTCGCTTTGCGGTTTCCATCCAAGCATGCTGCGTATGAATTAATCGTCGCGGCCAACATACGCTTCAACATCTTTGTGTCATTTCATTGCAATTATTTATTACCGGATTGTGCTGCCCCTGTAAACGCGCCCAAACTGACTCTGACGAAAAGCCCCGTACTTTTCGCTAACTTGCAAACACATTTCAACGTATCGACCCGAAAAGCTGAAACAACCGAGCAGCGAATCGAATCTTCATTACATATTTATGAAATTTTCTAAGTTACCTTCGCACGCCGAACAAAACAAGTTTAAAGTCTGTACTTCTCATTTGCAGCTTGGTTTACACGCGCATACACATAAAGATGTGTACAATCTTTATCTTTTTTCTTCAAGAATTACAATTGCATAGACTCGGAACAGCTTAGCCTATTTTTCAATTTTTTCACAATAATCGAATGTTACGATGGCTGTATTTACATATATCAAACTTTTAATAATGCTATAAGTATTTTCATTGCCGTTTTCAAGTCTTTGATCAATAATAATGCGTTGAGTTCCTTCAATACAGTTTTCACTGCTGCGTACGGCACACCGAAGTGCTGGTCGTGCGCAGAACGTTTTCTATTTGAAAAATAAAAAGGCAAATCAGATATCATATTTCGAATTACAATTGTTTCGAGGTGTGAAGCTAGTTTGATTGTTAAACTAGACATTTTCTAAACATATATAAATAAACCTTAATATAATAAACACTGATCAAGAGTAGAATCAGTTGTTATATATTCCAATTAATTAACTATGCCGAACGAACTTATGGCACAGGTAAAAGCAAAGTATCACAATTTTATTGATACAGTGAAATACATCTTCGGGAAAGATGGTCTATCAGCGCGTCATCGAAAAATCGGGATCAACGGTGTCTCTTCGATAATCTTCAGTATTGTTTTTCTGACTGTTATTTTTCCTATAATTCTTGAATCGCTCATTCAGAAGGTTTGTAATATTTATTATCGAACGCTGATTTTATTACAGTAAACATCAACCTACGTGCATCATTAAACTTGTCTTTCAAATGATTTAGCACTCTGCTCTAAAAAAAGGTTGGTTTATGAGAAAAATGTGGAGGAAATCAACATACGAGTTTCATGTTTATTTATTCAATGTGACAAATCCAGAAGAAATTGCTAAAGGTGACAAGCCAACATTAAAAGAAGTTGGACCATATGTTTATGAGTAAGTTGTGCATTTTTTCGGATCGTTTAATTTTCATGATTGTTTGTTGTGTCTTTTTCTTGAACAAAATATGAGTTTAGCGTATGGCAAGAAAAAACGAACATAGAAGATCACGAAACTGATGATACGCTGACCTACTCGGTGAAAAATACATTCTTCTTTAATGATGAAAAGAGTAGATGTCTTTCTGATGATGACGAATTGACTTTAGGTCATTTTGTTTCGCTAGGTATACCAAACTATTTTTTAATAACCAAACCTCATCTAATCCCAGTTACAAGTAAATAATTCAATTCTAAAGTAGCATCTATTTTTATTTGTCTAATATCTATTATACTGTAAATTTATAATCTGCTTTTTATTTAGCAAAAGTAGTAGATGGAATCGTAAATAATCCGCAGAGTGTATTCGTGAGAGCCAAAGTCAAGGATTATTTGTTCGATGGTTTCGCGGTCGATTGCAGCGGAATTGACGATTTTTTGGCAAAATCAGCCTGCAATGATATAAAGGAAAATTATGTCAAATATCAAACAATCAAAGCATCAGATGATGTATATAAGTACTCTATGTGGGGTTATGTAATTATTTAAAAGTAATTAAATGACATATTTCATAAGAACGTTTAGATGTGATTCCTTGTTCTTCTTAGTTGAATTTAACAGATACTTACAGTGGAAAAACACGCATACGACGAGGAATTAGGAACATAATGGAAGTCGGCGACCTCATAGAGTTTAATGACATGAAGAATATGTCTGTTTGGGATGATGATAAATGTGATGCATTTATCGGCACTGATGGGACACTATTTCATCCGTTCATTAATAAAAGGAAAAATATATACGTAACTAATACATTCTTCTGTCGAAGACTTACTTACAGCTACGATTCTGAAGTCCAATTCGCCGGTACGAGAAACCAAGTGTGGATTCAACTTTGGTATTAAGATTCCAAATCGTTTGCAGGTCTAAAATTATTTCGATATACAACTAGTCTGGGAACTAACTCGCAGACGAATCCTGAAGATAAATGTTTTTGCTTAGCGCCCGATCGTTGTCATAAAAATGGTGTATTCGAAGTATGGAAATGCCTCTCAAATGCTTACGTAGCTTCTAATCCTCATTTCTATGCTGCTGATCCATATTTCATTAATTCTGTTAAGGGCCTTAAACCAGTAAAGGTAAAAATAATTATTTATTTACTATTTTTATTCTTCATAGAGTGACAGCAGTTTGATTTATGTGTATCCAAATAAAGGAGAAACATTTGACAACTATTGACTTTGATCCACTAACTGGTTGGCCAATACGTACGCAGTTTCGAATGCAATACAATTTTGCATTAACAAAACTGTCAAAGTACAGACTAATGGCAAATTTCCCTGAAGCGATGTTACCGGTCGGATGGATTGATCAAGTAACCATTCTACCGAGTGACTTTGTAAAGAAAATAAAATATTTACACGTGATAATCAAGCTTTCAAGGTAAATGTAGGTTATACTGTATAATTAAATATCAAGAATTTTAAATCTTTAATCAACTAAATTATTTTCAGAATATTCAGTGGTCTGATAATATTGGTAGGATTTATACTTTGCTGTTATACAGTGTTTCATGAATATAGATTATACAAAATAAGAAAAGCACAAAGAGCCAATATGAGAAAAATCATATCAAAATGGAGAACATTAGCAGCAAAGCAAGACAAAAAGACGATGGGTATTTCACTGAGAACAATTAAGACACTAAAAATAATGCAGCAAGCCCAAGTTCCAGCACGCATAAGTTAAGATAAACAAATATTTCACTAAATAAAGTCTTAATTGTAATGATAGATTAATAGTAATTAGTTTATTTATTATTATGAATTCATTAACTACTATTAATATTAATAGTAATTAACAAATTAATTAGTCTCAATTGTATTAATATTAATAGAAGATTTTTCATATTAGAAATTTTGATGTGTTAAGAAATATAAGTAGGATAAAGGCATTAGCATTCGATCACTTTTAGACAATTCTCAGTTTAAATCGATACAGAAAAAACATGTTTATATTGATAAAAAATAAAAAATGAGTAGGAACTTGAATAAAAATATCATTTCATTTTCAAACGTACTCCGCGTAGGAAAAGAAATGATTGAAGTTTGAAAAAAAAAACGATATTCCACTAGTAATGGGTTAATATTTCTTTTGAAATTTTATGATTTTGATCAATAAAAAATAATAATAATTCAACAAATCATTAAATTAATCGTCTTAATTCAAGGTGGATGACTATACTAATGTTGAACCAACTTCTTTATTCTACAAGTCCCTTTATTCTACTATAATTTATAAGTATAAAAATATTTTATCAATACTCTCGATGAATAAAAGATTTGATTGCATCAAAAAATTATATCTTTATTGTACAATGTTTCACATGTTCGAGTAGATATCACAATAAATTAAACGTTAAGTACAAAAATGAATGTATAATATTAAAACTAACAATACCTGATTGTAATATCAGATAGCAAATGACTTTATATTTAATTTTATGTTGCATTTCTATTTTTAAATAATGTACTCATTTTTGTACCTAACATATAATTAATTACGATATCGGAGTTTTTGGTTTTACGTATGCACATGTTGTTACTCTGAATAAATAGCTATGCTCAAACATGTAAAACGATAGTTAATAAAGTTAATTTTTGATAAATTTAGAATAATTGGTATTATTTTTTTACTTTTTTGTTTTTAAAAACGTGAAAAAATGTTCTGTTTATCTTAATTTAGATTGAATTATGCATATAATTGAAATAGTCTTATTTTCTATATCGCTTTATACGGTAACTACTACTATTTTAGAAGGAAGTTTATAAAATAATAATTTTTAATATCTAATATTATGAACTTACCATTTTTTGTTACTAATTCATTTGTATGTGTAGTAGTTATATATTTAACATTTTTGATTATGTTGTTCTATTTAATCGCATAAAAAATTGTCGCATATATATTTAACATTTTTGATTATGTTGTTCTATTTAATCGCATAAAAAATTGTCGCATATTTAAAAAAAATTCTCTATAAGAGTCTGAAATAAGACTTTTATAATATATATAAAACATTTTGTTGCATCAAAACTTTCTTTTTTCTTCATGACCTAGGTTATTTAATGCCTCCAAGTTATACTGCTTGTTGTGCAGAAGTAGCATGAACTAAAAAGTTCTATATTATTTAAGAGATATATTTTGAAAAATTAAATTTTAAGTAATTTTATTACAAAAAGGCTATGATTCCAAAGAATTGATAGAAAAATGTATTAACAGTTTTTTTTTTGTTTTATATTGTGAAATAATTTATAATAGTAATCATGGAAAGTGTACTTTCAAGACAAATAAATTTTAGGTTCGTAAATTTCGTTTTGAAATTTATTTTGTGTAATGATATATTGCCTACGCGTTATTAAATATTTGAAATCTGTGATTGATTCGGTTACTTTCAGCATTGGATTCAAAAATTGGTATTTTGCTATATTTTTTCAATCATTTATTCAACGAATGTGAAGTTTTATATTTAAGATAGCTTTATAATAAAAACTATTAAATCATTTCACAGAAGACTGCTCTGACAAAGAAAAGGATTTATAAAAAAATCTAGAATCAATTAGTAATGGTATAAGAGTTTCCGATGTATGTTTTCAATGCGAGAAATCAGAGGATATGAACCACGGCATAAGTCCAATTGTACACGAGATTGGCCCATTTTTCATAAATACGTTTTCAGTATATATTTTTAGTCATTATTTTATTTGCATATTGTTGTTTCCTTTGTGAACTTTCAATAACCTTGTTTCAAATACTAACGGAAATTTCCGCGAAATATAACGTACAACAAGAAAAAATGCCAATATAAAGAGCAATGAAAGTGACGATAGATATATTTAGCAAAATTATGTATTTTGTATCTAAGAAAAAAGTAAATGTCTTACCAATGAAAATAAAATCTGCACAGTTATATGATGCAGGTAAGACATTAAATGTATATGAGTTATAAATTTGTAAAATGCTATTTTATTTTGTGACATAATCATTATTTGCCTTGTAAAAGTAAAGCAATGGATGTAATGAATAACAATATGTTCGTAAAAGCAAAAGCAAAAACGTATTTATTCGATGGCTTCGTAGTTGATAGCGATTGAATGAAAGATCAGGTTGAAAAAGCTTTTTGTTTTTCATCGCTTTTTCTTGCTATTAAAAAGTGCTCGCAATGTACATATACCTAAAAACTGCTTTTCGGCGATGTGTTTTATATGAAAAATCTCAAATATTTCTTATTTCAAGATTGTTCACTGTCCTGTCAATTTTTCATTGCAATGACGCCAGGATCAATTACAGTATTCCACGATTGTAAACTATTGAAAGTAAAACATGTATAAAAATGGAAGTTTTTGATGGCTAAACAAACTAAAAAGAAAAAATGGAAGTTGATGTAATGCTGCAACGATATATACGATTTTAGCAAAAATCATCTTCAAATCGTGATTATTCATCGTCATGAAAGAATATATGAGACCTCTCCTTTTATCCAAATTCTTTTATTAAATGTTGTGAAATGAAATATGTGGCGCATACCAGTATAGTTATCGAGTAGATGAAAGTCGATCTAATATGATAGTTCATCCAGCAATAAATATTATCTATAGAGCTGTTTCATTTCGTGAAACTTTAGATCAATATATTATCCTCTCCTGCTAGTGCTAGCGCATTTCTGCTAGAAAGGTATTTAAGCATCAAAACCCTGCAGTCAAGTTAGACAAAGCGAGTTGATTTATCTTTCCTTTAGCACGGAAACTTTTTAATCGTGATTAATAATACGAGCGCATTCGCTAGACGGTTCATCGGGTTTTTCTTATAAGACGTTAATCTTCGCAACGAGGCGATAGTGCACGTTTTAATTGCTTTCCTTGGAAACCTAATGAGGCGAAATTCTTTTTTTTTCTTTTTTTGTATACATATTTTTTTTCCGTATTGAATAGCAGATGCTTAGCATCGATGACGGATAGCTGAAATTTTGCAAAAGCGCCTGATAAAGCAGAAAAGACGATGTGGCGATTGATGTCAAAGTAAGACAAGAGAACAAGGAAGCATCTTCTTTTACGTGATATTCTCGAGCTTTCCCTTTTTGCACGGGATCGCTTTTTCTCGTTTGAACTTGGAAACTGACGGCGAGATTCCTCTTCCTGCGGATTTTCAATTTCTGAAATGTTCTCTAATGAGTTTAAGCCGTTTATATCAAGAGTACTCTTCCCGTGATAAAAATATTTTCCTTTGAGGAAAATTGCATTTAATGCAATCGCTTAGCTGTTTTTGAGTAGGAGTGAACTGCTGGATAACAGCTTTACGTAAAAAATCAACGTGAACGATCATTAAGCCTGGCTCATTTGTATCGATTCGGCGATAAAAAAAAGATTCTAAAGTTTTGGAAAAAGCCTTGCCATAAGAGCACATAGCGGAGTTTTGAAAGTTGTAAGACTCAATTTTCACTGATTAACAGTTCGGTCGCACCTGCTTCGTTCGGTGAATTAATTCAAACTTTGCGCAGCGAGCTTTTTTTACGGCATCGGCGGCTGAAAATAAGCTTTCATCGATAACGGTAGAAGAGAAAAAAGCTGGTCCGAGGTGGAAGCTCGATGTCATCTCGGGGAAACTTACCATCTTATTAGAGCAATCTGCAATGCTAAGTGAAAACTCAGCAGCAGAAAGACTTGCAAAGATTGTCGATGAGAAAGCCTGCATTGATTAGCCTGCGTTCCGAGCGTTTCACGAAGGCAGAGGGCGGAGATGTTCCCAAGTGAAATTTTATCGTTAATTCGTTCGATAAAGTCCAGGAGAACGAAGGCTCGCTCAGGAATGATTTAAAGCATCATGCGTCGAAGCGAATATCTGTGACATCTAGCATTTTCGCGTTTACGATCAGCGCGCTTTGTGCGCTTTTTAGTATGGCAGCTGTGCGCGCTCGCGACTGGCAATTTCACGCTGCCGCGGCATTGTTTTCTTTTTCGCCTCTGCCGCGCGCGCCTGAATATGTATATTTCATTTTTTGGCGAATTCTTGATGAACCGGCCCGCTTTACAGCGTTGACCCGTAGTGACATCAATTGGGTGAATTGCGCCGTCGTGGCTCCACTAATCATGTCAATGAAAATTGCAGCTGAATATTTCGCGCGTAGAGCCAAACAATAGCGTCAAAGCCAACGCGTGGATTATTATTTTCCATCGAGTGCGTGTTTATTACCCAGATGGAAAAAGCAGCTGAGTGAACTCACTTTATTATTTGCCATTTTGCACTCGCCATCGCGAACAACGTGGCCGAGATATTTTTCTCTTTTTTTTTTCGACTTTGAAAAAATCAACTAAGCCCACTCGGTCAATTAGCTTTTGTTATTTCGGTTTTGAAAAAAGCCGAGGATAATTAAATTTAAGTTAGAACAATGAACATTAAAAGGCCATTAAACGCTCGAGAAGATCTTTTGTTAAACAGTTCAGTAGTCCGAAATTAAACTAAATTTAACTGAAACTCGCAGCGGTTGATCCAACAATAAATGCACTCGAAAACTTTAGTAAAGCATTATCATGCCGCATAAACGCGATCCGCAGTTTTCGGCTCGACAAACACAAGTGATCAAGTCCCTTTGTGCATAGTAATGAGAAGCCGCGTGCGAGCTTTCTCCGCAGCAACTAGAACGTGGCTTTCGATATATTCGACGCCTCGCCTTTTCAAATGCTCTCATTTCTTTTCGAGCGGGGAGGTGATTTCCGCTCCCGAATAACTTCGGCACGCGATTCTGCGCGCGTTGACCGGCTTCTTTTTTCCAGCGCCGAGAACTTCTAAGCGATGCCTTCTATTTTGGTTGTGTGGCTTTTACGAGAGCACGCTCCTGGCTTTTCGAGAAGCGGCAAGGATGGAGCGCAAGCAGGAAATCGAAATGAAAGTGGTCGAAGGAAACGCGCGCGCGCACGTGTCGAGCGAGCAGACGGGGCCGAGCGGACGGCATTCGAAGGGTCATCTTCGGCCTGTTTTTCCGACGATGCGTCTCGCCGCGGACGACATTCGCGCTCGCGAAACTCGCAAACGGGAGTTTGAAGCGAATGATAAATAGGAACGCTTGACAGCGTCACGCGAAAGGGCAAGCGCAAAGGCAGATCCGATGAATTTTCCGGACACGTATTTCAATTCTCCTTTCCAATTTGTGCGTTTGCTTGAGACCGCTACCGGCGCTAGCTATAGCTGCACGCGCCCTGGCCCGCACATAATCTCTCAAAGTTAATGCGATCACGACAAGAAATAAGCTATGCTCGCCGGCCCTTCGAGTGGCGCAGAGGTGAAATGCAATTTTCTATATAGCGCGCGCGACGTTCCCTAAGATTTTTATTCTATTGGTGTTTTATTGGAACTGCTCCGTATATCGCGCTTATCGCATTGCCTACATCTATATGGCAAATGCTTTCTCTGCGTTGCCCCTCCCTTTCTCCCCGGTTATCTTGGCAAACGATAAGAAACAGACGCAGGTAGCTTATAAAGTAAAGGCAAAAATAGAGCAGAGCACCAATGTCTTCGAAGCTATGTATACGGCTTCTCCAAATAAGGGCTACTCTCCAGTACGGCGGTTCTCTCAAATATCGGATTTTTAGCAGGGACGCTTTCATTTGTACGCGCAGCGCCGAGTGAGAATTAAAGCCAGCCACGTGAGGCGCCTCGCAACGACCGTCACTCTGGCGCGCGATTATTTGAACCCGAGATATGTAATTCCGCGCGATCGCCGTTCGCACCGAGCATTCATCGAAGGTAAATAGGACCGTTGTCGCGTGCATTATCATAATTGCTATTTCATCGCTGATTTAATCAACGAGCGCGCCGAATGTAGCGGCTGGTTTTAAGTACAATTCAGCCAGTCCTGGCCCCGTCTGATCGATAATTCGATAAACAGCGCTGTAGATGCCGCCTGGCTTATATTTCCATTACGCGCAATCCAATTATCTTATAGTACTTGGCAGCGCACTTCAATAAACTTTGCTAAATGCCTTTGTCGAGTTTCGTCGCACGCACGCCAGCACAAAGTCAAGGGCTGCTCCTCGGTCTCGTTCTCGTTCCTCGTGCACTAATCGCTTGCCGACGCGACGATACGCGCCCAATTTCGATGCTCGAGCGCGCCTCGAACTCTTGAACTGGGATCAGTACGTCGAAGGCGGACATCCGCTCGCAGCGGTCCGCGAAGACCCATGGCGATCTCACTTTTGATTGAGAGTCTCCCCGTCGCCCTCGCCAGCGCCGGCGCAGGCTTACCTCTCGGCATTTCTCTTTTCGTCTCTATTTATAGCTCCTCCAAAATAACTATCTATTAGCGAACAATCATTGCAATCTTGCCGCGGTTCTTGGGCGTACCCTCGACAAACTGTCGAAACGTATTGCCCAGAGTGCGCATGCGTCAAAGACCTAGAAACGCTTGTCAAGTCTTCATTTGCATGATAAGTTTTTTTTTCGAGGCAAAGCTCCGTCGCGTGACATCGACTCCTTTCTTGCAACGTATTGATGTTCTCGATACTTTCGTGAGTCATCGCGAGAGAAAAGGAAACATCGAGTAGGTTCAGTGAAAACTTGACGTTTCAGTACTTTGCTGCATGCATTAACAAAAGTACCATCATCGGCTCGCGGTGCAACGTGAACCTGATAAACCATTCCGTTAGATAAGCTGCCAGTCAATTTTGACAAATCAATCATTTCCAATCAGCTGATTCGAATAATTGAGGAAAACTCGAACGTCTTAATTTCACTAGAAAATGGCGAAAACGCCGCAAAATAACACGACAGTGTCAAATGATACAAGCGTGTTTGAAGCTCGGACCGAGCGCCGGAGTTCGTTCGATCAATGCTTTTTCAAATGCCATTAATATAAATAACTGGAACAGTCGGAGTAGACATTTTCATTTGAAATTGCGTCATAACGAGACCAATCGAAAGAAATTCAGCTGTTGTACGCTGAAAAAGGCAATTGGCCAAATTGTCCAGGAATCCATTAGCCTGATAGCATGAGGATGGTCACGATCGCAAATCTTATAGCCTCCCCGGTGCAACGCTTCTCGTCGATTCTGGCTTAATAAGCAGCGATACGCGAAGAGTGAATGGGCAATCTGACGACAATCATGCATCTTCTCGGCAGAAACACTCCGAACGAATGTAGTAGGGCCGACCTGATCCTGGCAAGAGAGAGCACGCGCACACCTGCTGCACGCGGTGGCGGCGGCGGCGGCGGCGGCGGCGGCAGCGGCGGCGGCTGCGGCGACGACGCAGAGACAGTTGTCCTCTCGCTTGCTCGCTCGCTTGCTCGCCCGCTCGAGCCATCCATCAGTAGAGCGAAGGCGCTTGCGCGCGCCCTCCTCTTTTCTCTCTCTCTCGTTCTCTCGCTCTCTCGCTCTTTCGGGCGCGCGGTACGTACGCGCGGGTCAAAGTCTCTCCGTGTCTCGCGCGCTTTAGTCTAGCCGTACACACGAGACCGGCGCGTCCGTCGGCTCTCCAAGCACTCGTTTCGGTCGCCGTATCAGCGAGCTCCTCGCACGAGTGTGTCGCGACGCCGACCACCAACGAAACAGTCCTCTTCGCGCGTGTGCAGTTGCTCGTTGTTTTGCTTCTCTGCTCGTTTCATCGGCGAGCACGCGGCGACTCGTTTGAAGGATCAACCCCCACGGAGATGCATCCGTTCGCCCCGGACAGAGGAGGTGAGTTATGAGTGGTGAGTTAATTTCCCCCGCGGCTTTAGCTTATCGATTGCAACAGGTTGCCTCGTCGAAAAACTTTTTCATCCAGCGCGTGCACCGCTGCTTTCGTCTGCGTTTCGCTCGTTATCAGCGACTGCGACTGCGAGTGCGACTCCAGCAACTTTTTCCCGCTCGCTTTTTTGTCTCGGCTTCGGCGGCCGTGACGAAAGTTTTTCAGCGCCACGCCGAGGCCATCGTTTCAGTTCATTAAAATTATATTATTAGCACCGCAGGGCGAAATCGTTGCTAGTTGGCCGTTTCGGAACCAATTAACCGCTTGCCAGCGCAAAACTTGCATCCTTTTCCTCCGGCGAGTATTCTAATCGACGGTGGCATTAATGAGACTGACGAGCGCATTGCAAATTAGCATTAATTATTCGATATAATTAATGCAGTCGAAATTCTGAAACAATTGGCTTAAATAAATAACCTACATGGGAATCCTACTCCGGCGCTTAGTGCAATTATTGAATAAACTAGCTTTCGAACAATTATTGACTCTGTGTTTTTCACAGTCAGTCGCGCAGGTGAGAAGCAAACCTTTGTACATTTCACGAACGGTTCGCCCGCGTATGAATCACAACCTCGTTAAATTTATATGTAGGTATAAATTTCTTTTATATAGATCTCTTGAAACGGCACTGAGCACCTAACGATCCGAAACGTCGAGTTTACAATAAAGTTTTTTGCGCTCCGACTGGACCGCTCGAGTCTGTTCTCATTTTTGCACGGACGTACTTGATACATGTCCGTGAGCAAGCTGATAGGGAAAACTCGCAGCTATGCGATGGTTAACAATATATCATCGTGCTACTCTCAAACTCTCCGCCGCACTATTTCTTCGTAATTATTCACTACATCATAAGTGTCTCGTCCGTAACCGTCACGCTTATCGTGTATACTTCATTATAGATTCATCATGATAACCGAATCTCGTTTGTTTGAAAAAAGCATCGTGCTTTCCTAAGCTGGCATCGTGAAAACGCGAGCACGCTGGTCCAATGAGAACGTACAGTAGGTGGGTTATTTACACAATTGTTTGAACATACGCTCGTTCCGAATTGCCCGCCGAGCGCGCAACGCGCACAGCCGCACCGATCAAAAAGGAGACATTAAAAATAACAAAAAACAGCTCTCAAATCGCATACTGTTTGTGGGTACGACTACGCGCTTGTCTCTCGATTCAATGGCCAATGCTATTTTTAGCCAATTTTCACGCAACAGGACTTACAGCAATCATAATTGTCGGTAATTGAATTCTCGACGAACGCCGCGCGCGCACACGACTTCATTGTAGCAGATAACAAGTCCGCGAATTGGGCAATTTGATGCTTTACGCGCGCGTGCCTGGATATATTCAAGTGACGATTTGTCAACAGCTCACTCGTGGCGAACGGGAAAATTGGTAGCTATGCTAGCCACGCGCTCGCTTCTCATTAAATATTGTATCAGCGGAATCAGCAGAATCTGGCACTCTCTTTTTCATAGCGTTTCGATCAAGCGAGACACGATTTGGCAACGGTAGCTTACCTGCCAAGTGTTCTGTTTACTCCAGCTCGAGAGCGCGAGAGCCATCGATTGCCGTAAAGCTTCGTGTATGTCTTATCGATCGCTGACGGTCAATCTTCGCAACGCACTTTCAATAAAAGCTACGTTCGTTAAAATCGCTCTCGAGGCGGAAAAAAGGGAGTTTAATTGCTCTCGAAGCGTCAGGGTTGAGTCGACTCGCTCACGGCTGGGAGAGGGTTGTTTTTGCTCTCGACTAACTTCGTTGCTTTTTCTTACAATTTATCGCCTCCCGAGAGATAGACGACGAATTTTCAAGCTTACGGCCTGGCATCCTACCTTTTTTTCTCCCTCGCTTTTTCTCTCTCTCCATTTCTCTCTCTCTCTCTCTCTCTCTCCCTCTCTCTCTCTCTCTCTCTCTCTCTCACTATCTCTCTGACTCGAGTGGTTTTCTAGTTGCGCTTACGGTAGATCTCGAGTAAACTCGTGAACTGTGTTAAAAGTCAATGTTTTGTCTTAATGTTTACTCAGCTCTCTTGCTCTATCGCTCTCCCAATGGAATTTTACAACTTTCGCACAAACACTCATACTCGGACATATCGCTTTTTTTTAGCATTTTATGTCTTCGATTAAAGGTGATTGCTTTTGTGCGGAAAAAGTACATTCGCGTTTTATTTTTCGCCACGTTTTAATTCCGCGGGAATCGTTGATATAATACGTCGAGTCGCCACTAGAACAATTTGCATGTGGTAATGCGCTCAACAAGATAGAACAGCCAGTTGTAAAATCATTCAGTGACTCAAGAATGGAAATTCACGATAGAAGATGTAAGTGCAAATGATGAAACTGAATAAATTCTTGCGCGAAGTCGCACGTTCCCAAAGAAAGTCTCATCGTAAAAATGAAAAAATCAAAACCGATTTTCAGCTGGTTCAACTATTCTTGAATGTTTGAGACAAAACAGAACAGTAGTATTTTCACTTGCGTGAGTATTATTATTTAATAGTGTATATAGACTTTTCTCCGAACTTGTTCTTTTTTCCCTGCGGATTTCTTTTACGATTCCACTCGTAAAAGCATTGTACCACCTGAAAGAATCTTCCCTTTCTCTTTTGGCCCTCGTCCGTGAGCGATGAGCGACGAGCAGTTGCATAAAAATGGCACTCGGCAGCGGCAGCAACAGCGGCTTTGCCAACAGCTGTCGTCGCTTGCTCCTTTTTTCAGCTCATTTTTTTCCTCTGCACTTCCTAGCTTTTTGGCTTGGTTATTCAAGTGTGCTTTGCCCGAGAAAGAGAGAAAGAGAAGCGTTGCATAAAGATGCTCAGGTCCTGCTCTAAATGCAACAAACAACCAAGTAAAGCGGTTGCTCTCGACAATATTGAAGGGAAGAAGTAGATTCGAGCTTTTGCCTCTGAATAAAGCATCCACGGATTAGATTGAATTTCCGCAAACATACTTTTTTATCGCGCACCGCTGCAGTATACCTGCATTAAATCTCCACAGTTTTATCCATAAAGAGTGGCGTCATCGCAGATAAATCTTCTACAAGGCTATGCTTTCACAACAACGAACAAAACAATGTTGCGCTGTTACTCGTGATAGTGCATTGCATCCCTCTTCGTTAGAGTTACTTAAAAAAGCTCTATCGAGGCAGATAAGATAGTCGAAACAAAACAAAAAGAGGTACAACGTGAAAGCAAGCCGACGCTTTCGTGTTAAATTATTTAATTGTGTTAAGTTAGACGACTTTGTTCAATTATTCTCTTTCGGCGAATTCTCTCTTCATTTCCTGTCGGCAGCTCGCGCCTTTTTCCATCTTTCAAAGCAAAAAAAAATTCATTTAGCCAAAGTTGCGAGACAACTTTTCAAACTTTCCGTTTTTTTTGACTTTGTTTTTCCATTAATTTTTTGAATCGTTACCTTCTTCAACCCTCCGGCCACGACTTTAATGTTTCTGACCTATTTAAACGCCCGAAAAGTTCGGCGTCACTGCTTCTGCATAATTAAGTTCAAAGTTGAAATTCTGATAACTTTTGAATGTTACATCTTGAGACTAATGAACCTGTTTATTAAATAGTAGTAAAGAGCTCAGTCAGTTTATCGGCATTATATCAAAAGCTTATTTAATACGCATCAAAACTCTGGCGCGCGATCTAATTACATCCAAGCGTCTTTCAGTTAAAGCATAACGCGTTGTCACTTTCAGCAACTCATTTACTCCGCAAGCTCTTTTCCGCTTTTCTTTTTCAATGCACTTGCTCTGTTGCGCACGACACTCGTATTTCCGAAACCTGAAACTTGGCGCGCAGTAGAGTTATTATCTGGAGGGGTGTATCTTGCTTGATGGGCAAAGTTGCACCGTCGGTTTTTTGTAATCCATTTCCAATAGTTTTTCTCTTGAAACACACGCACAGAAACGCGGGCGGAATTCGAAATACCGGTCGAGAGCGATAAATCGTCGCGCTGTTGCGATTCCTCGCAGCGTCGAAAAGTTTTTCGATGCAAGCTATGCGTTTTTTCGTCGAGCGAGCGCGCAAATTCGTCGACAAATCTATACGAAGTAATCGTGTCTGCGCGCTGGCTCACGTGCGAGAGGAAAGGGAGAAAGCTCTGGAAAGTTTCCAGCTGCACGCGATGGGCGTTAAACAAATGTACTTACAGCCAGATTTACATGCAATTAGCTTTCGCGCGCGCTCGGAGCTTTTATACGGCAGAAAGCTCCGAAGAATGAATTGTCGATCGATTTACCGTCTTTATAGAGTCGTAGGCGTGCGCGCCTGTTGACTTTAATCCATGACTGATCAATCTGAGTCGCGATCTATCGATTGTCGCACTCGCTGCGATGAGACGCGAGTCGCGAGACCAAAGTTGGTGCAGATATCGAAAAAGAAGCTATCGATTAGCATGTTGAGCGTTGGTGCGCCTCCGTACCATCTCAGTCGGTTCGCCGTGTGTTCCGCGCGATATCCCTTAAAGAAAACAAACGCATTTTACAGCTGGAGTGCTTTTCGCTCTCTCAAGCTTGCCAACCTATCGCGCTGTTCGTGACGGCGCATACGACAGTTCCATCCGAATCCAAATACACCGCAAGCGACTTTCGACGTTCGATATATCGACGACTCCGCGCCAGCAACGAGCAGCGTCGCGCCCAACCGAGCCTTCGCCTGCGTCTCCTTCGTTATTTTCTTCTTTCCGCGGAAGACTCCTTTCGCGCTTACACGAGACGGAATACGCGAGTCGCGCGATCGAAAATATAAGCGACGATGAAATGCACATCGACGAGCAAGCATTGTACACACCGTGCGGATGTGCGTTGTTGCGCGAGACGGAAGAAAACTGACAGGCTCGAAACATCATTCGTCACCAGGTCGGCCTACTCTGCGAGTCTTTTTCATCGCGCGCTCATGCGTGCATCGACAAGTGGTATGGATCCGTCATCGTCGGAGGCAATTGCTAAGTCCCGGGAAACGCGAGCGAGTGTGGATATGCACACAGCAGATTAAATAATCGACGGCTAGCGTGATGATCGTTAATTACCCGCAGGCCGACTCGAGTCGAAAGAGATATAACGACGGTGCAGCTCGCCCTCCTCTCGACTTTAGTCCATTAGCGGCCGCGTCGCTAAAAAAGAGGCTACCGAACGAAGACGAACATCAATCATACTCTACTGCCAACTATATTCGTGATTCCGAACTCCTCGTTTACGCACCTCTTCTCGCTTCTGCTTTCCGTATCACGGCTCTTTTAGCCGTGATTTGCCTCACGGAAGAGAAAACATTGCGCGACATCGCGATGCCTGTGCTTATATATCAATCATTATTACGATTCGCTGACGAGCAATTCAGTCAGCCTCTAATGAGCTCGCAGCTCTACTTAAAGGCGGCTTTCGTTGGATTTAAATAGTTTTATGAAGGCAGATGCCAATGCGAAGCGCTGCGTGCTCTTGCGAAAATCAAGATTTAATTACGTCGCTGCGCTTCATACTCTATACGAAGCTGATTTAATTCGTACGTTGCACTAATAAACATTGCCGAGCTCATTAAAAATGCACCGCACTCTCGTAAAGTATAACAAACTCGATAAATTGTGGCGGCGTTTCGCGAAATTGCCCGGGAAAGCAAATTCAACGGCAGAAAGGGGCCTTGTTGTCGAGGAGCTGGAAATAAAGAGAATAAAAGAAAAAAGCCCCTTGAAAAAAGCGAAATATTGAGAGCTCATAACACCCGGTGGTTTTACCACCTCGTAAAATCAGTCAATAGAAGACGATAGTGACGAACGGCTGCGATTCAGGCGAGAGGAAAAAAAGAGAGTAAGAGAGAGAGAGAGAGAGAGAGACAAAAGTAAATAATTCCGGAGGCTGATATCCAGCGGCAGAGAGGAATGTACAAGGAGGATTTTCTCGCCTGATAGTCCGGGAAGACATAGTCACGCATGCATCTATCCTTCGGTGATACCTGCAATAGCCCCGGTGGAAGTAAGAAATTTGTCGAAATTACCCGGGCGAGCGTGAAGTAACCGAGAAAACGTGTATCGCGCTGCGCTCGGCATGCATTTATGTATAAGCTCTAGCAAACGCACACACATAGTGAATATTAATATCGCTTGCCTCTCTCTCTCTCTCTCTTTCTCTCGTGAGCTTTGAATAAGATAAGTCGCATTTCCATTCGACGCAAGCTCAGCGCGTACACACGGCCTCGGAATGCACCTCAGCAGTACACATCGCTCTGCTTTATCGATCACTCGCTAACAAGCTTAAGATCTTTCCATTAGCATGGGCTGCCTGGCAAAAGATACCTTTACTTTTCTCGTAGAAAGAGCAAAGAGCAGATCGGCGGAAAAGGAATGCTGGCGCGCGACCAACGATCCGTTACAGCGCGACGTAATGGCCCGCTAACACGATTTGACGCACGTGCGCGCGCGCGCGGGCGCACACACGACACGCGTCAAAGCTCGCTTCTGTCTTTCTGTGTATAACCGCGCTGACGGCTCTGGTTTCCGAATCGGCCGTTTTGATAACAGTCGTCGTTCGGTGCGAAAGAAGCATAATAAGCATTTCCGTCCTAGTTGCGCGCGAGAAAAGAGAAGCAGGCTGATGGAATATTTGTGGAATCGATTCGCCGCCACCACCGCGGAGGAGCGATTAATCTTCTCGCGGCCTATGACGGACAGCCGACAACCCTTGCGGGCCGCTCGCGCATGTGCGTCTGTGTGCACTCGCTTTCTATCTCGGACTTTCTTCCCACGCTGATACACGGCAATTTTCGGACAGCTTTTTTTCATTCTCCCTGTCTTGCTCGAGGGAAGGGAGGAGGCGGCGACGTAAACCTCGTAATATCTCTCGACGGCTAGGGCGTTGTTGGAATGGACTTTCATCTCCTTTCATCGATTTCGGAATGTGCTCTCTTGCTGCGCTGCGGCCTTCCGCAGCCTCTCTCACCCTCTCTGTCTCTCTTTCTTACTGCTCTACGTTTCGGATCGTGGCTCTGAGTGACAAGTAGTATATAAGAATACACAAGTACGCGTTTTGTGATGAGAATATCCGGTATACTCGAGGCAAGCGTATACGGCTTTTTTGGAATTCTATGAATTTTAAATTGCAACGCTGAGTTCAGAATCACGATTTCTTTTTAGAAAATTACGATGACTCGCTGGCATTGACGCTAATCCTAGAAACGTTTTTGATGGATATTACTTATCTCTCTTGTGTCAGCTTATATATCATTTGTATGAAATATCGGCAGGGGGAAAAAGTATCCGCTGCTACTGCTACTGCTACTGCTACTCGCTAGCTTTGCGCTTTGAAGTTGCATACTTCATCGATGGAATGTAGGTCAGTCGCAGTTATTGGATTTACTTCTGCACTTTTTTTCTCTTTTAATTTCTTCGAATCATCGGTCCGCATTACATACACTCCAAGAATAAATATTCAGCAGATTTACACATTTCTTAGGCAAGTTTTGCGACGAGCAGCTTGGCTGCGTCTGCAACCCCACCCGTAGCATGTCGTAAGAAATCACTTAAAAATTCGCAACTCCGCCGCCGCCGCGTGCAACGCACATCGTTTCTCGGCACGTCGTCGTAACGAGCGCCGCCGCCAGCTGACTTCGGTGGCGCAACTTTGCCGCGAAAGCGCGCAGCCCGCCTTACTTCGCTTCATCTCTGCGCCATAAAATATTCTCGTGATGCATTATACGAAAGTTTGCGCGTCGCGGGGCTGCCCGTCGGATTACCGGAATAAGCAACACAAAGAAGGAGTGAGAGAAAAAAAATATGGAGAACGAATGTTTCGGACGTTCAGCAAACGATCGTGGCAATCTCTTGCAGGCTCGCAAGGGCCTCGTGTATCGAAGACAGCCCTGATACTTACGTTCGAGATACATTCAGTCGTCGCGCCAGAAGCTGAGGAATTCTTCAGCCGTCGGTCACTGACGCGCCAGCGACAAGATCGTTATGGCACGAGCACCCATTTCACGTATTTCGCTTTCGCCTGTCTCCTCGAGAACGCAAACTAGACGGCTTGCGCCTGGCGCATAAAGTGCAAAACAGATGTGCAAGCTATCTGTAGCTGCCTATAGTGCTACAGCCATAAATTACGTAGGCGGCGCGCTGCGAGTAGAATTAAGTTGCAAACGGAGAACAACATAGTCCAGCGATAAGTTTGTCACGAGAAGAACGAAGTATTAACGATTGTTAGCGACCAAAGACAATCAGAACTACGAGTGTGTTGGGCGGAGAGGCCTTGGGTACGCCTCTCGCGGGAATCCGTGAGACGCCGAGCGGCCATATAAATGACCCTCCTTGTGCTGCCCATGATTAGAAGACATGCGTATAAAAACACGTCGCAAGATCGCTACGACTACCTTCAGACCCATGCGTGGGTCCTTACACGATTAAGGAAGCCGTGCACGTGACAAGTCGGAACATATAGGTTTCCGCAGTTGGAAGACAAAAGACGGAAGAGGGATCAAAATTTCCTGTTTTCTTCAGAGAAGAAAAGAGGCAATGAGCGACCATAAAAGCCGAGTGGCAAGACTTGGAAGAGGCCGACTGGTGTCTCTCTTCTTGGACCCGCCCGGGTAAACGCACAGACTGACTCTGATGCTCTAGTCAAGTTTGTGATTTTTACGCCAGACAAGCAGGTTTTCCGCGTATAGTTAGTAACAACTAATTAATAAAAACGCTTCGACTATTTATACCGCGATCCCATGTTAGTCTTCGAGTTATTATTTATTTAGATTTCATTTGTTGTTAATCAGTGTTAATCCATTGATTCAACTTCGTGTTGTTAGTTTTTTATTGTTGGGCCTGTCATTTTAGTCTTAAATATAATGCTAAATCTATCTGTCGTGGGTTTAGTTGATTGTTTGAATTGGAATAAATTTTGACTATGTAACGAAAAGTCGAGTCACAGTATCACTTATTCTCTCTCAGGTCGATGAATCGGTTATCAAAATCAGACAATTTTCATACAAATTGTACATGCCGGACTATTTCTCGCGCTTTCGATAGGTTCTCCCAAAACAGCAAGATCGGCGATAAGTTTGGATGTTCCGTGCCTGCGCCGAAAAAGAGAGACGATCGTATGCTATTTGCGAGCGAGAATACGGTTGATCTGAATATTTACGGCGATTGTTGTAACACCGCTGCCGGGACAATAACCAAAAAAAACCGCGGCTTTCCCGTTGCGCCGGTAACGCCGTAATAAGCGACGATCCGACTGCGCCCGAATGAATTTCAAATACGGCTGTGATTATAAACGAGATGTATATCAATGAATAGCGTATCGCATTATATTTTTGACTTTGGCTTCGACTCGGCCAACGAATTTACATGTTACGCAGCAGTCGACCAGGTTTTTAAATAATCAACTTGCCATTATGATTTGCTTTTAAAATCAACGAGTGTTTTTGGAGCTCTATTCTCATTGGCTTCTCGGTCGAAAACGTCAAAACGCCAGATCTCGTAGCGTTTAGTGTACCGCTCGTCGCCGAAAATAAGTACAGTGACGCGCTTCTTTTTTCTCGTAAAAAATGCTGCTTGCCGCTCTTAACTATCTCTATTGCTGTTGATACTTTATAAAAAAGCCATTAACTCGACGCATAATGCCATAAAGCTCCCGGCGAAAATACCCCGTCGTGTATACCTGTATACCTGAGACGCAGGGATGCCGGTGCATCCTCTTATCTCGGTCAACGTAATTTGCACTCGCTGAGCGATTCCTCGCTTGGCGGCGATACGTTGTCCGGCCACCGGAGCGACCGAGAACGCCGCGCTTCCCTCCGCGAAGCTTCCATGAATCGCGCATCGACGCCATATCCTTAGCGTTAATTTTCACCCGGCTAATTCTGTTTATGGACGTGGCCTGGTCTCTTTACTTGGCTGTCCCGTCGCGCACCGGAAACCAAGGCGATCCTAATTATTTGATAAATGCGCGAGAGGCAGAGAGTAGCGAAAGAAAGCGTCTAACTTAGGACGGCGACGAGCTCTATCGGGTGAGAGCGAGCGCTGCGTGGCGCCGGCGTATTTTTTTTCAGCCGGCGCTCGTTGCCTTTCGCACTATTTACTTGTGCTCGGGAATTTCAAGGAGATTGATGGCTCTGGCTGTGCCACGTTGACAGCTGCATATCCGCTGCTCTCTCGTGCCCGCGAGCGCTGTTTAATAATTGTTTTACGGCGTCCGTTTATGCCAGGCGCGATGCGCTTATTGATTTCGATCCCAACTCTGCCTCCCCCTTCCTATAATTGCGGTAGCCCGGATTACCTACAACGGCGCTCGAGTCCGCTCGACATTTGACAGATTTTGGGAAGCGACGCCGGAATTCGCAACGAATGGGTTTTACGAAGGCTTACACTCTGTTTCGCTTGGTCGTGCGCGCTCGCACGAGCTTTCCATTGGCTTTAAATGTACTTTGTTGACGAATCGATACGAGGTAGAAAAGATTTTTGAATAATTTCCCGACGTTGCCAGAGCTTACTCTGCGACTTCGATTCGAAGATTGATCGATGTTTCCGAAAGGCAAAGTCGTCAATCATACATGTTTCAAGCTTGCAGTGCTAGTTTGAATCCGAGAATCGAAAGGAAACAGGTACATAAATCAATCAAAAGTGTTTGGGATCAGATAGCGTCGATAACATTTTTGAAAGAGGCGAAAAATCAAAAATTAAACCGAAATGAGGGGAAGGACGGGAAAAACTAGTGTCTGTGCGCGCGAATGAGATAAAGAGGCTGCGCCTTTAAGTCTTTCGCTGCATCCTCCATCTGCAAACGCAGATTGAATTAGCAGCCCGTTTCTCCTCTTTTCACAATTTGTTTCGAATCATCCATTCGCGAGACAATGTGTGTTCGTGGTCCAGCGCGCGGGGAAAAAAGTGCGAAAAATCAGAAGGCCAGTGGATAGCTGCCCGACTACTACCGCTGCGTGACAATTGGCTTACTTGGAAAAATGTATTTTCGTGCTCGTGCCGCTCGGCGGCGTATTTACACTAGTAGCCGTTGCGCGTTCACTCAACCGAAAACTCGAATTCAACTATATATGTATATAGGAGATTCTCTCTCTACCAGCAGTTGCGCAGTTTTGATCTTGCAGTGTCTGCTCTTTCAAGCAGAGCTTGCTTTTGCTGCTGCTACTGCCGCCACCGCCGACGCCGCCGCTGCTGCTACTGCAAAGAAGTATCAAGACTTCCTTATGCATTGAATTTTCTCGATTCCGCGAGAACTGTGAAAAGGACGCGTGAAATTTCTTTCCGAGTAGATACTCTTAGAACTTCCTTAACCGCACGATACTTTCCAATAAGAATGTAAAGCCACCTGATATAATATAATAATAAATCTGATAAAACAAAGTAACCGGATAAAATTTTATCCGATGAAATTGTTTGCGTCCTACGTTATAACTCCGATGATAAAGGAAAAAAAGCCAACTTTAGTCGTCGCGCGCAGAGATTCTGTACAAGCTGTACAACTCACGCATATATTTTTCGCTCGTTTGCGTAAAAAGTATCCATTACTTTGCGTGGCCGCGCCGGCAAACGCTCGCGTTGTGCATACAGAGTGTACTCATCATTTTATTCCCTCGAAGCACGGGGTTTGCCACTCGGGAATAGGAAACGAAAATCGGACGATCCAGGAACTAATTTCAGCTCATTAGCACAACTAAGATAAAAATTTGTTACTAGTTTGTAACTTGGGGGCTGAATAAAGTTCGAGAGAAGATCGCTGAATTGCAGGATTCCTGAATCCCACGGAAACGACGAAACAATTGAGCAAGAACGAGTTGCGGAAACCGCAAATTCGCTCCTCGCAGGTAAATGCTGAATATTTATTGAAATCTGCGTGCTACGCGGTGCGGGGAGTGTCTCGATGCAATCATTCGTCGTCGCGCGTACGTGCGAATCAAGTTGGGAGAGAACCAAGTCCGCGGCGACGAAAGCGAAAACATACGGCTCGCAAATAAAGGACAAGCGGCAGCTAACGATCGTGAAATAAAAGCTCAAAGCACAAGTCAGCCAACGGCGAAATACGAGCTCTCAGAAAGAGAACCCTTTCTTCCCTTATTCCGCTTTGATTGCGTCGCTCGCTTCTGCTGCTCGCGGAAAGAAGAAGGAAAAGCGCTCGAGTTTTCTTTCTCCTCGCCTAAGGATTTCGATTTCAGAGAGCAAGGGTAACGCTAAAAACTTGAACCGACGCGAATTGCAATGACTTCGTTAGGGGATAATCTTCTCTCGGGGATGACGGAGACTCGACGGATAATCACTTCCTGCCGCAGGCTCCAGCTACTAAACTCGACAGCGCCTAGTTTGCTGCTCTGTGATTTTCTACCTCTCTCGTTTACACCTGCAGATCTATTGCAGTACTTTTGTTGTTACGATTCTACCGAAAAATACGATAGCTTTTTTCTGTTTTCTGTCGCTTTATGGCTTGTTGCATTGTCCATAGCTTTACAAAATGCTCTTTGTCGTTTTTTCGCGTTTTTTTGATTTCTCTCCGGATTTCGTGAACGAGAGCTTTCTATTTACAAAAAGCGGCGAAGAAAACGCGAACGAAAAATCAGATAACTCGATATAGAAAAACATCTGCCTGTTTTTTGCACTCGTTAGGACGAAATATTTTGCTTTCGCGATGCAAACGCTGCAATTAAATCGTATCCAATTTTGTTCTCTCCAGCACTGCTTTTTAATTAGCAAACACACTCTCTCCCAGGCACTCAATTAGAAGAAAAAATTTAGCAATATTTATTGGCGATGCAGTAAAGGACCGACGATACACCCGCAGCACACTAGAAATTGGACGTGCGCCCCGACGAGCCATGAGTCACGTGGAAGAAAGCGGAGGAAAGGCAGGCTGAGACTTTTACTCTCGCGGGCGTTCGATTGGATTCCAAGTTAGAGTGAAATAGAGCTACGAGCGAGCAAAAGGTGCGTGCGGCGAGCTGGAATTCTAAGCTAATGCAATAAGCGAGAATGTCGAGCACCGGCCGGAAGGAAGGCATATCGGCCGGGGCTATAAAGCCCGAACCGCGCGATCTCCGGATCGGGAAATGCCTTTGCACGAGACCTCGCTCTGTGCCTCTCCGCCGCTGCTCCTCGTCCAGTGATAAAATCGTTATTTCGTGCTCTATTGTTTTCCTTATTGCGCGCCAGTCGTAAGCTACTGCCCCTTGCGCCGACTTTGCCGATATTGCGATGGAGCCGTGCGCTTTTTCGTCTGGCTTATTGAACTTTCTTCGATCTTGTTTCTTGAAAATCAATATTCGTTTGTTAAAAATCAACGATTTTCAGTTCGTGCCGAAACAACTTTGAACCGTCGATCCGACACAAATGCAATTTCGTTGTAAGTGCCGCTGATAAAGCTTAGCAAAGTCGAAACAACGCAAGGGCCATCGGAAAATAACACGATTGCAGAATATCTGCACTGGCGATCCCGCGGGCAACACTCAGCGCGGCAACGCGTTAAGCAATCAAAACGCGAGCTCTATCAAATGGTATCACCCGCGCGATCAGCGGTAGCTTTTTCAGCTCCGATCGCAAGTGGCGTTTTACGGGAAATCGCGTTATCAGATGGATGAGAGCTCGCGCGTCAAAACCGCAATATGCAAACGCGCGCGGCTCTCCAGAGTTTGCGCAAACAAATTATTCTGTCATTGTCGAAGAGAGTGCCGAGTCGCGCGACGAGAGGGACTCGCGTGAGCTCCGAATTGCGCTTGCTGCCGAGTCCCGAATGAATATGCAAAAGCGAGAGCAGGTTCGAACGAGAGCCCGAAAAACTGGAACTGGATGGCCTCCTAGACAGAGAGAGAGAGAGAGAGAGAGAGAGAGAGAGAGAGAGAGCAGGCCTGCGTTTAAATGCGCGCCAATCTATATGTTCCTTAGCCAGCTGAACAGTGCCAATTAATAGAGCATAATTGTAGCTGCGCTAGCATCACCGAGATATCAATTAAATTCTCAATTGCAACTGGCAGCTCAGATGAATGGCGAGCTAATATAATTAGTCGTGATCTGCAGATGGAAGCAAAGACAAATATGAGCGAGCCGCAAGCTGCAGCGGTCCGAGTGGCAGCGCGCGCGTGCAAAGCTGCCGATTATCATCTGCGCGCGAGGTAGTTCAGCGTCCGCGTATCCCATTGATAATCGACGCCAATTAGCGATCGAGTTACTCGCTCTCCTCCGCGCCAAATCAATCTTCTTTGTCCTCGATTCGCCGGATAGACTTTTGCGCCACTCGGTGCGATCTGTCTGCCGGTCCGGCAGTAAATATACTCCGGCTCCTTCTTTCGCTTTTTACCATTGATTTTTCATAGCACGCAGACGATTTAATCCCCATCTCGCAAGAGCCCGCTATAACGAAGCGAAAGCTCGCAACGACGTTAGATCCCACGCCAAGGAGTAGGTAAATATATGTGTATGTGTGTGTGTTGCCGCTTTTGTAGCAAACGACACAGCTCCCTCTAGCACGTACTCATTGGCTGTCCGAAATTGCCTCAGGAGCACGGCTAACGTTCGCGAAACGTTATTAACTCGTCACACGACTAACCGTATGGTCTCTAAACGAGTTTTGATCTGCGTGGACCAGACGCTTGATAACGTAAAGTCTTCAAAAAAAAAAAAATACATTAAAGCATACCGCCGGGTTTTCAAATTAAGAAGTTCTCTCGAACGCTCGTACGCGAACCAAAGCAGATTATCGCAAGCTCCAGGCTGTATTTATTGCGAATTGTTTACACAGATACGACGACTTCTTTTGTATCATCCAGCAAACAAAGCCTTCGCAAAACAGTTAAAAAATTAATAAACATCCACCTGTGCTTTAAATCAAGTGCCACTTGAAACCGAAGAAGCCTTAACCCGCAAGGAGTCATAGTGCAATAAAAATCCCTTAAACGAGCGGCAATAAAAAAAACGAGGCAATTGAAAGAGTAGCGCTGCTGAGTGCGGCAAAAGAAACTTGGAGTAACTGAACTTTTCATTAACCCCCAAAGCAAAACGAGTCAAAGCAGCAGATCGCCGAGAGAAAGGAAGAGGAAACAGAAGGAAAGAAGGCAGAATAAAACGATATGTAGAGTGGCTGTTCGACGGACGATTAGAGCGACATCTGGAGAAACGGCCAACGAGCGGAAAACAAGAGACGAGGAGTTCCTGGGCGGGACGTATGGACTCTACTCGTCAGCGTGCATAGCCAGTGGTCAGCCGGCTGGTGTACTTTATACAAGTGTAAAAGCACAACAAACTTTCGCTCAAGATTCCGCGAGACAAAACTCCGCGGCGCACCACTCTTTCCTCCTCGCTTCCTTTTATCTGTGGGATGGATAAGTACGTCGTTTCCGCCTCTCTCCTATGTAGTGCAACTTTTCGCGCGCCCTATTTGAATAATTTTATGGAACTGTTCGCTTCTACTTTTTCCCCCGACGCTGAGGCCACATCCTCCTCGTTTGTAGTGTGGCGTGACTGAATTTGAATACGGTTTTGCTGGGAATTAAAGAGATTCCCCTCGTGAATGATAAAGAAGAGGCTTATTGCATTATGCACTTGCTCGGCTTCTGTATTTTATAGTTGCTCGTCCAAAGTGGAGCTGGAGCTTTTGTATCGACGGGAGTGCTTTTAAATATTTCCATGCAAAGTTGAGCCGCGCATAGCGAGCGTAAGTGACGAGCCAGCAAAAATGCTTGAGCGCTGACCGGGCTCCTCCGCGATACGCAAAGTTCAGCCGCGCTCCGGCAGGCAGCCGCATCCGCGAGCGCTTTCCGCGCTCGGAACGGCGCCGCTATCGAGTGACGCTCCGAAATGCTCTAATGGAATGAGCGCGCGAACGTATACATCATCTTGGGTCGAAGCGCGCGTGCACGGGTATTGCCTTTTTCGCGCTCCGAGGCGAAGAGCAATTCCTCGAGCGGCATCTTTCTCCGATGCTGCGCGCGCCTACACAGCCAGCGAGAAATTTTTATCTTTCTAGTTCAAAGAAAGGCTTTCAATTTTACAGAGCATTCAGAGAAAAGAAAACGGCGACGACGACGCGTGGAACGGCATATCGGTCGTGCGCGCGAAAATTGCCATCTCGGCTGCGCCGGCGAGGAAAGCCGCTTTCCGTGCGCGTGCAAATCGAAGTGGAAGGTCGTGAAAGATGGATCCGCGACGACTGCAGCGCCGGCAGATAGGACCATTACGCAGATAAAACCGCCTGAATGTCGCGATCAATTGTCCACGATCCCCCTGTAGAAATAAGAAATAAATTAGTTGAAAATATCCTTATCGACTTGTTTGTCCACCTACAGGGCGAATCGCAACTTTCCCAATTTTCCAGATAATTGAGAGTGCAGCATTCCGCAAGCAGCTGACTGCTGTGTTAATTGTCGAGAAATGCAGCAGCTCACCTGACCAGATGCTCAATGAAGCAGACATCAAAACGGTCCTGCCCAGCCCAAGTTTGTTTTCGAAACAAACTGTGCGCGCGTCTGGAGGAACTTGAGTCCGGTGAACACGGAGGTAGCGGCGCGCGTGCGTCCGAGATAGAGAGAGCGAGAGAGAGAAATAGAGTGAGAAGGAGCAAGTCTTGGATCTAATTTAGAGCAATTTTCTTCTCCTTTCTCTCTCAAGTTTTCTAGTTAAAGTTGCATGCACCCGTTCCGACACAGGATGCGAACAAGCGATTCGCCAAGGCGATCGCTTCCGCGATTTTCATGGCTTCCGGTGTCGACTCTCATACGAAGCTTACGTCACTTACCCAATCAAACGCGTGCCCGTTGTGTTTTTTATTTATCGGCCTAGTCCTGTGCGTTTTTATGCTGGAAGTTTCGAGCGCCATTCGATTTCAACGAAACAGCACCGGTTTACTGCCCCAAGTGAGATAACGTTACGCATTGTGTCGTTTATCTCGAATGGTAAATGACAATTACCAACGAATTCATCGTAACCGAAATTGATAATTTTTTAAAGCGATAAAATTATAGAAAACTTAAGAACTTTGACCGTAAGCGGACAATAGGCATTGATACCATCTGCAGAATAGAGAAAAATCTCGTCTCCCGGCGATAAAAAAAGGTAACAGAATCCCAAGTAGAATAAGGTGAAGTCTCGCTCGCGACGTTGAATTGGCATTTTTCCTCGTGTTCATCCTCTCTTTCTTATTCCCGTTACATTGTTACGAGGTAACGCCGGATAGATATCTCACGGCCATGACGATCGGCTGCTATAGATCAGCTGGATAAAGGGAGCCATATCCCAAACCTTCTCTCTCGCTCGACGGTCCGAGGCGGACAGTTAAATGCACATAAACTTTCATTTTATTCTCTCGTCTTGACTCCGTACATTTTTCTTTTATGACAATATCCACACCCGCTATCTTCTGTTTATTCATGTATCTGAACTTTATGCGATGTCTCTTCCTTACCCTATTCTTCACGCCTGACCATACTCGGGCTCTTCTACTTGGCTTACTGCCACTGCCCTTTTTTCACTTACTACACTCGCCGAGCGCTCACGTTTTTCTAGACTTTTCATTCGAAACTTTTCGCTTTTATTGCTGAGCTTCTACTTTGAGTAATCCAGCACCTTTCCGACAATCATCTTAGGCGAAAGTTGTCAGCAAAACGCGAAACGCCGTTATCAGTCGCTAAATTGGATTTCGCTAATTAATATTCGTCTAATTGTCTCTTACAGATGAGCGTGCGTTGCGCATGATATATGCACAAGCTTCCGTTCGCATCCCGCAGATGCACTACGAACTACAGCTCGTAATCCGGGACCCACGACGCGAGTAGTGCTTTTTTCGCGAGGACACGCGCGCTTTTCTTTTTCTCCCGCTTAGCGCAATTCAAAGCCGGACAAAGACAACACGCACGAGCGCCCGCGTATGGTATTCACGGGACTTTTCTCACCGAGAGTGCCTTGTATTGATGTTTCGTATATACAGACGATGCCGTAAATTGTGCTATGAATGCCTACTGGCGTCTTGAAAGCGTGTTTACCTTTCATACGAGCACGTTTACTCTTCTCCTCCTGCCCCCCCCCCTTCGTGGTGTAGAAGCTGAAAGTGTATTTTTCTTGGCGATAATAGCATTGGAATGTTAGCAATTAGAATGTTTAGCTCGCGCGGCTTCCTACATCTTCCGCTCCGTCGCTTATTTACGTCAAACCTTTCCCTCTGGCAAAACATCATCTCGATAATTATTCGATAAACCGCTGGGATGCTGTTTTCCTTATTGTTACCAGGAGACTTGATTAATTGCGCTCCACTTGTATTGACGCAATCCTGTGCAAGATTGGTTTTCGAATCGAATTACAATGTCTATTTCTTCCGCTTCTACTTCCTCTTGACGAGACAATTGCGTCAAGCGCGCGCGACTTTGACGTGGTTGGGCCTTGGCAGCCGATGTTTATTTACTCATCCGGCAAAACCGCGCATCTTTTGCGTTATGTAAAGCGCCAGCCGGGAATAGCTTTTGACTTTCGAAAAAAAGAAAACCAATATAGAAGGAATTGAACGCGATTAGCCGAGTGGAGTTGCGCGATTTAATTTACCGCTGAGAGATTTAGCAACGGCTTGTTTACTTGTTTGTGCCACGCACATTGAATCTGGGTCGAAAAAATAAAGTGACAAAGATAGAGAGAGCGAGAAAGAGAGGGAAAGAGAGCAGCCAAAAATAGATCGCGGAAGGGTTTCAATTAATTAGTTTCGGCGTTAACCTAATGTCCGGCCGCAGAGTAGAGGTCCACGCGGATAACCATTGATTCCGTCGCATCCAAGTAACAGGTACGTGGGGGTTGACGTACGGATAAACCAACGATCAAAATTCAATTAAGTCAAGAGACAAGGGCTGGCGCACGAAAACAACCAAATTGTTTTTCCTTTGGCGACGATGCCGCGTCGCGAAGCAAGAGCTGACCCGTCGTCTACACCACGCTTATATACAGCTTGCTGAACTAATCCAGTCACGTTTGCTTGCCCTGGAGCGCGACTCTAATGGCATTTTTTTTAAAGAATTAGCCAACATTGTTCACAGTTGGCCAACTGATTCGCTGATACCACGAGTGGCTGCTCGGCGGGTTTTATCGGATATGTGAATGACGATCGATGCGTGTTACGTCTATAGTACTGTAGCGAACAAAGTGACTGGAGATTAGTGGAGCGGCAAAAAGGCATACGGTCACAGAGAGGTGATAAATCGACTCGTAAAGCAGTGGCTGGAACTCATCAAGGTATATCATAAACGAAGCTCGCGCGCTCGTCTTTCCTCGGTCGAAACTTTGACAATAAAGCCAGAACTGCCGTAGTCCCTTTGCGAGAACTTGAGAAAAGATAAGAGATTTGGAATGTTGTCGGCCTACCAATAAACCGCGCGCTCTTGAGCAACTTCTCCGCGTGCGCCATATCGCGCGTCTGCAAGAAAGTTAGTCGTACTGTAAATTACTCGAGGTGCAGAGCCACGGGCGGCAGCAAGAACCACTCCCATTAATAAGTGAGCGCCACATTTTCCGGATCGCCGCCCGTCCGATCGGGTTATCGGCCTGTGGCCGTGTAGAGACAATGGGCGACCGACCAATTTTTTGCCTCTTTTCCACGTACGCCGCGCGCGCGTAGCACCCGTGATATTGGATTAAACTGCCGCCGTGAGCCAAAGTGCAGATTGCATTAATTTATCGGGTTTGCAGGCAGCGGCCAAGCGACCAGTGGGAAAACAGGCGCAGGACGTTATGCAGCTCCAACGACGCGATCGGATTAAGCGCTTACTTTATTATGTTATCCTTGGCTTATTGCTGCCAACAGAACGTTCGCGTGGTCACTACATGTCAATTGCGAGACTCGGATGAATCGCGCGAGCCTTCTCGGCGCCTATCTCGAGAAACAATCTCGTTTTGAGAGGTTCGGCGTGCGCGAGGATGACAGGCACGGCCATTTCGCGCTATCTTTCCGCGGGAAACAGAGCAATGGATAGCTCAGCGGTGGGAGCGTCGAAGCTCATTTTGTTCACCCATCCGACAGATGAATCGCAGAAGCTCGAATAGAACGACCATCGAGGCTCGCGTCTTCACGGCAGTGATGCGTCTTTAACGAGGTGTCGTTATGGCACATACACGAAGACACTGAGCCGTAGCCGGGGAGAGTCAGCGCAGCAGGGAATAGCCAAACTGAAGCAGCTTCTTGAGGAATTAATGTTTGATCGCGCTGCTATAGCCTCCGGCCGCAGCAGCAGCCCGAACTCGCGCGCAGTTTATGATGGGCCAGTGCGCTCTAGGCTCGCTCGACGGTCAATAATTCACTCGCCACCTCGGTTATTTTTTCCGCATTCGCGAGCACGCACACGCCCGAGTTGGTTGGCGGCGCCACTTGAAAAATGCACGCAGACGGCGCTTACGTCCGATAAATTCGCAGGCAATTGCAGCTGGCGCGCGTCCGAGCGAAATTAGATCAGTTTCGGGGCTTGTCCCCGCAGAGAGGTAGGCAGCTCGCGACACGAGGCTGCGATGGCCTTGACGTAATTAAACCGGCGTAATTAGAGAGCGGCCGGGATTTTGCAGAGCGCCGGCCGCCACCGCCGGCGTCGCTCGGCGAGGCGCTTTTATTTTGCGCGCCGTTCGCTCACCCACAGCGTGCGTTCAATTTGCCGGCTTGCGCGATGTATCATCTCAAAGAAGGGAAAACCTATCGCGTCGGCTATAAAATCGGATAATCGTAAATTGGGTATCGGTGGCGTTACTATCGGGCCGGCCGCCGTGCGCGCGTTTTGTCCGCGGGGGGGAGAGCTTAAACAACGACGCACTCCAACAAACAACTGCAATATATTCTAGCAAGTGCACTTAAACTGTTTTAGCGATTATAATCCCCGGGCAGAATTCCAACGAGCATATTCATGTTTTGCACGATAGCTCGAATAAGCGCCACTCGCCTATCGTCAAAAGAAACCAAAAAAAACGCAATGGACATGACGTAATGGAAACGTTAGTGGCTTTCTTTTCTGGGAGAAAGCTCAGGGGAATGAAAAGGATGACGGACAAAGAGGATCAAGTGAGAGTGAATTATTGCCTTTTCGCCGTGCACCCCTATCACACAATGACCGCATCTAAACTGCTACTAAGAAGAGGGAAGCATTGACAAATGGCGCGATGCATAAGAAATTCACTCGATTGATGCAAACTTTTTCTATAGCCTCGCGCGCGTGTGCGCGACTCTTCTGCGTGCAAGTTGCGACGTTATTATGGCATAAATTCAGCTTCAATAGCAAACTACCTATTGTGTATATACGTGTGTGTGCGCGCGCGTTCGTGTGGATGTGTGCGACAACTTTCCAAAGTGCTTCGTCGTCCCGTTCGTACATTTCGAAGACGTTTAGAAAATGAAAAAACTTTGTAATGAAATTATGTTGTTTTCCAGACCTCTCTTGACTTGTGCGCGAACGGGTCACACGCCTAGAACTAGCTTTTCATATTCAGCATTCGAATCGTACAAGTTCATTAAAGTTTTTCAGTTTGCTTTTTACACACTGTTAAAGTTGTCATGAATATTAAAATATGTTTTGCAAGAAGAAATTGTACTTTGCGACGTTTCGAATGACAAAAGGCATTTTTTTTTTCGCCAAAAGAGCTCCACGAACTCATATTTCGCTATAAGCTTACGAACATTAAAGCTCGCCTTGTCGTCCCTGCCAACTCGACGTGTTCTGTGAAAAATTTTTTTTTTCATAAAACGCGCAGAAAAAAAAGCGAAAGTCGTGGCAAAAGTGTGACAGGTGAGAGTGAAAAGGTCGGAACGAAGGGAATGACTATCGTTTGGAAAATCCAATATGGCGATGACGTCGCAATTTCGTCCCTTGGCTAGCGAGAACGAGGATCTTACGGATAGGATTTCGCGCGATGGCCCAGACCGCATCAGCGTTGATTTTCATTGAGCGCTCGCGAGCTCATAAATAAAATATAAGCCGCTGCCTAGCGCCCCGATAGATTTACAAGCGAGCCCTACCACAGCCGCAAACTTTTAATCCGCATCGATTATTTATATGACCGCTATATCAGCACACAGAGAAATGACGATAAATATAGCTCGAAAGCTAATAGCGCTATGCCATTAATCTCCAGTATTTTATTAATACCGTTGTCGAGCAAAGTTCTCGTGACATGGAAGAACGAGTCGGGGAGGAACGTCAGAGGCAGACTGCATTTCCGTTAATTGAATTGCAGTCTCTCTCTCTCTCTCTCTCTCTCTCTCTCTCTCGGAGCCAAAAGAGATAGGTAGAGAAAGAGAGAGAGAGTGAGAGAGAGAGAGAGAGAACTAGCTGTCTTGTGACCGAGTTTAGGAGATTAGCTTCCCGCGTCCACGCAAAATAGATATGGCTTTCAAGTGAGCTTACGTGTTTGCGCACGGCGCTCGCTAGTACAATCGTTATTACTGTGGCAGCCTTCTTCTCTCTCTCTCTCTCTCTCTCTCTCTCTCTCCCCGTTTCGTTAATGCTACTTTCAGTGATAGACGTCGAGTTGTTCCGGCATTAGTACCAGTACACTAAGGCGATTAGATTTGGCGGCTCGAAAAGCTTTGGCATTGGCGTCCAATCTCGACTACACGAAAAAAGTAATTCGTTATATTCTGGCCATCGTGTTTAAACGTCATCTCTGCGGATTTGCACGAGATGATATTTCGCAATCGCGAGTCAATATTATACCGCTGTAATATTATATAGTCTACAATCGATATTCTCGCCAATGCATCCAAGCATAATCAAACATTTACGAATACGTTTGAAAAGATTGCGAACAAGAATTGGCAAAGTTCCATCAAGGACGTTCGTTACAAACGACCACGATCGAAACTGGAAAGAATCGCCAGACGCCAAGTAGTTACGCCAGCAATAATAAATGTGTAAGTTAAGTGAGATCGGTGAGTTGATGTTGAACTTCTTTGGCGTCGAGAGTCGCGCACTCGAAGCGTTCTCGAACGAATGAAGATAACTTCCATCCAAGTTGGCTCGGACCAATATTCTAGAACAAATACTCATGCATTAAACATATACTCATGCGCTCGGTCGTCAGTTCCGATCGAAGAGATGCGTCTGGATCATAGAGCAACAACTCACGTCAGTCAAATTCTAAAATTACAGCAGTTCTCATCGATGCCTAGCCGCAGCGCCAAGATACAACGCCGTAAATAATCATTTGTGGAGAGGCGCTCAGCGCAGAGCCAAGCTTGGCGAAGGATTGCGTTACATCTCATTAATCTTGCGGTAATGCATCAGAACACTGCGTGTGCACGAGACGTTGTGAATTTCAACGCCGCTGCACGTAAACTGCGCTGCGCGCGTGCGCGTATTATATCGCCGTTCGCTTACTCCTTCGCAACGTGTCGCCACACATTTTTCCGAGCGAGCGAGGCTATTGAAAAATCGCTCGGCGATCCGTAAAGGAGCGCGACGCGCGACCGCGCCGCGTCGTGTACTTGAAGCGCACTCGTTTTTCTCCTCTCCTCGCGGCGCGGCTGGGCACTCGCGCCTCTCGATTTTTCAACTGCAGCTTAAGCACAACCTGGAAAAGTCGCGTGGATTTGACCGTTTAATTGGCCTACTTTCTTTCTCGCCGCGCTCCAGCTCTTTTCTCTTTCTTTTCCGTAGCCAAAGAAAAATAAAGCGAATCGCTGAGACGACTGTTTATCATGGTGGTGATTCGCTGGAAAATGAGAAAATAAACGCCCGGCGGAGAGCTCACCGGTGACAAGCTTGAGTGAAAAATATTTCAGTTGATTCTCGTCGGTTTAAAGTTCTCAAGTCATCGTGTAAAGTTTTATCCCGCGGAACCGAGGAATGCTCATTGCTTGTAATAATGTCAACCAGTATCTAGACTTATTACTATTAATGGTCAGTAAGACATTGCCAACCATAAAAGGTAGGTATCCCGAGAAAAAATAAATGACACACTCGTCCACTTGCTTGAAAAGTCAATAAGTATCCCCCTCTCTCTTCGTTTCAATATTAAATAGCGTCTCAGCACGTGATGGTACCAATGCGCCGTCACGCGCGCGCACCAAATGTCAATACCAGTCTTCAGATTTTACATGTCTAATGAACAGACAACTAATGCATCACGTCAAAATTCGACTCCTTTGAAACATCATCTCGCGTGCATAACGCAATCTTATTTCACTCGGCGGGCAAATGCCACGATAATACTGTCAGACGGAGAAATGCAATTTGCGCAAGACAAGAAGTTCCAAAACAATGCTTGATTGTTAAAAAAGCCTGTTTATCTAATAATTGACGAGCTACATTCTTATTGGCATTTGTTATTAGTAGCCACTGCCGCAGCCGCATTCTAAACATCAATGCCCGAGCAAACAATTAATTAGCGTGACGCAACGCATGCACATACACCGGTTTAACAAGGTTGAGTGAGAGTGAGAGAGAGAGAGAGAGAGAGAGAGAGAGAGAGAAATAACGCGAATTATGAAAGCCGTGAAAGAGCTGAAAGCAAAAAGCATATCATTTGGAAGTCATAAAAGCTCGTTGCAAAGAAAGAGCGCACTCGCCTGAATGAGCTCCTCGCATCCCAACCCGTAATCGTTAATCCCTCAAAGCTCGGCTATTTTTAATGCCCATCTCATCCCTTCACGACAGACATTGTAAGGAAAAAAGGAAAGAAGCACGTGAGAAAATTTCCACTCTCATCCTTTAATGAGCACCGACGATTCATTAGCGACGCTTTTTTATCGCTCGACACTTACACCGCCCGACTATTATACCTCTGTCTTTTCCCAGTTTATCGAGCTGTAATTCATCTCTCTTTCTCTGGCAATTTGCATGTGCCCATGAAAACAAGCAACAAAAAAGTATTATTCATCGCGGTCCCTGTGGAGCACGGTAGCGGATGGAGAGCGAGCTTTTTTCGACGAGGAAAATATTAGCATCGGTAAAATTAAACGTTAATTAGCATGCAATTTAGCTTCGTAGAGAGAACGAATGAGAGAGAATAAATTAAGCTGGCTTACAAGAGTCCCCTGTAATCACTCTTTATAACAAAGTTGGGGAAATATTCCAGGCGACGTAGTCGCACTCTCTTTCTCCCCCTCTCTCTCTCTCTCTCTCAGCTAAAAGGTCAAAAATGATAATACGACTAATGAAGTAGCTCAAGTTTTAATCGAGACGTTTTTGATGCCAATTGTATTTTGCGAGAAATTCTCTTTTGGCTTTGTATGTAGTGAGTAATAATTTTGTCTTATTTATGCACTTTTCAGATTTCCATTCACTTTTGCGGCGTAAGCATGAAAAATAGCCTTTAATGTACCACGGCTTTGTACAATGAATTCGAGAATGAAGATCTAAGCCTTTATGGTTAATGGAGTATCATCAAGAATGTAGCCCTGAAATTCTAAATATTATTTGTGACTTTTGGCTTTTATTCGTCGCGAATGATCATTCGAACACTGATAAGGGTGAGGTGAGCAGGAAATAATCGTATGAGTTTTCTTAGTTTTTTTTTTATTATTTAGTTTACAATTATTAAATTCCCGAGAGCAAGAATGAGCGACTTGCGCGCTTGCTGGCTGGACCAACAGTGCTGGTTCTTTCCTGCTCTGCCTCGCTCGGCGGAAACCTTCCGCAAGAGGCGCTACAGGTTTTCGGCAAGCAATTAACCGAAGATACGATCTGCCAGCAGTCACACATGTCGCTCAAACTTTTACAGCGCTATATATCTTATTTAATACCCTACTTATCTAATGGTTCATGCGTCGCGCATATGGTTGTCGCTTGGGTCGCAGCACGCTTGCCGAACAAAGGATTTTCGAAACCAATCGCGGAAACCTTCTACGCTCAGTCCGGACGCGAGTTTCTTCGTTTGCCCCTCCATTCGATCTTTCGCCCTCACTCTCGCTTATCCGCTCCCTTGTCCGCTTGCCTGCCGGTCTAGGGTAACATGTAATTACCCTTCCCGTATTTACGCAACTTGCGTAACGCTGATTGTTGCTCAATTCTTTAGCCTCCAGGAGATAACTCCTCAAAGCTGATGGGGCATCACGGCCACGAGTACGCCTTCCAAGCGCTCGCGCACGTCCATGAGCAGGACAAGGAGCGGCAAAAAGACGAGGCACATATTCAACATCCCGGTTCATTAATTGTAAACAACCGCGCACGAACTCGAGAACGGCTTACGACGCAGGGCTTCGAAGAACCTAAAAGGAATATGATGGGACACGTCTGCGTCACACGTGGCTCGCACTCGTTCATTAACGCTATCGTCACCGAGATCGCTCGAACTCCCGCCCCTCACAACCTTCACGCGCTGGTCAAATTTTATTACTTTTTCCAAAATTTTTCGTTTACGCCTCTCGAATACGGTTTGAAGATTTTACTTTCGGCGTTTCTTACAAACACAAAAAATTTGTATGAAAAACTATGGAAAACATCAGCCTGGGTTGAAATATTTCGCGGAGGATGCCTCGATCACGGAGATGTGCAGTGTTCGGTTAATCGGTTAGTATGGAGAAAAATATTCTTCTACGGATATCCGAGAAAACAATCAAAAGTTGGTTGTTCCGAGGAATAAGGTGATTTCGTGCAGTTCAATTTAATCCGATAAAAGCAATACACACAGGGGCGTGATCTTGCGTTTGGCACCTGACTGAAACTCCGTGGGAAGACACAACTGAAAACAAAGTTTAGCCGGTCAGTGGTAGCAGAGCAGTGGCGAGGCCGCGCTTTCATCGAGTTATGAGACTAAACAAACTGCTCCCTGCGAGCCGCCGAAACTCAAGCTAACAACTTGCGATCAAAGGTGCACGAAAACTTATGCGCTTGATATTTCCTCTCGTTTTTCTTTTTGTTAATCGAATAGTTCATTCGTCTTTTCAATTTGCTCCCCGATGCTAGCGTTTCCACCCCCAAGCTTCCCTTTCACGTTATCTTTGCAAGCAGTATCTTTAGTGTTTTGTTTTTCCGGAAGGACAAATCGTAAATTCGCTGAACTCGTGCGGCACAAGGAAGAGAAATCAATTTATCGAAGCATTTTGACGAGTTGTCTTGTTAATAGAAATTGATTTGAAAAAATATGGAGTCTATTTTTGGGATATATATACCGTGGTAGTAAACAAAATTTACATGAGCAAGTTTGTCATGCTCACTCAAAGGGAACTTGCCAACATTTTAACACATGGAAGATCTTTTCTGCCGGTGATCGATGTTTTATCGAGAAATATCATTAATATCTATTTGCATTTATTCGCCCGGGACTGAAACGTGATATTTTGTGTATTTCGTGCTTCGATAATGTAGCATAGCTTTCGCACGAGATAGCAAATAATCAAGCGCAATACGTAATTAACGACTCCAGCCGCCTAGTTAAATATTTGATTTTTACTCAATTGAATGAATGCCGGATACTTTTTTCGTTTGCAAAATTAATGACATTGAGACTGTGTAGTCTAGTAACTAGAAGCTTTATTGTTTCAACGTATTTCCGCTAACTTGAAAAGTACACTTGCAAGCTTGCAAAGTCTATCTTCATCTCCAGACTAATCAAGCATAGCGCCTCCTCGGGCATGGGCGAATGAGAAAAAAGTCCAGCTCCGTGCTAATGAGAACGAGCGCGCGCAGGGAAAATAGCCCAAGGATAGCGCGTCGCCTCCCCCCATTGGCGATGCAGTACACTCGAATCTCGTTGAAAGTCAGATGCTTCCACAGTTCATCAAAATCAGCGAATTGCATTTAACTAATCAAGCGGAGAAAACGGGTTTCCCCCCCATTAGCGCCAATGAACGCGAGGATTTACCGCTGCTCATTTTCTCTCGGTCTTGTTTCGCTTGTTCCGCGTGCAGTTTTTCCGGTTGGGTGCGAACGGATGTTTCCGTCTGAAGCAATCATGGAAAGGTCGAGCTGCCCTCCGCGCTGAGCCGCGTCTTTGCTTTGGGCCACGTTTGTCATACGGACCACCAGGCAATTCGACCGACGAATGAGCCATTAGCAAACATTTAGCCGCGCCCCCGATCAAGCCTGGCCACGCGAACAAGCTCATTATCGGATGTAGCGCCGCGCCGCTAGCGTTTGTCTTCGTGGCCTTTCAGCGGCGTTTCCCTCGCCGCGCCTTTGAAAAATCAGCGCTCTCATGGCCGGTCGGATAGGCTGCCGCTGGCGCATGTACTTTTCCGCGTGATCGCGCGACAACTCGCAAAAAAGAGGAGCGACGATCGATCCGAGCTGCGCTAGCCGGCGCGACTATGTAGAACGGCGGCAAAAAAATGCGTTTCACGCGCGGGCGGCAAGGACCTTGTCGTCGCTGTACGGACAACCACCGACGGCGAGCTGCTTACGGCAGCTAAGCGGATTAGGTGTCGCAATGGGAGTAGCAAGCTCCCTTTCGCTGCAGCAGCCACTACTTAGCTCAAACGCGTCCTCCCGCCTATTTTTAATGCTAATTTTTCTCGTTCACTCGATACGCCTATCGCGCACTCGTTGCGCGCGCCCTGGGTGAACAGCTTTTAACCTTTGATGCCAATCTTAACTGTAGCTTCGGCAGCGCGCTCAATGTTTCTTTCCATTCAAAGATCGATAAGAGCGTGTGTGGGTCGACGACGGTTCTGCATTGTAATTCAGCGTGAAGCCTTTCGAGAGAGAAGGGAAATCACCTCGCCGAGATCTTTTTATCTCGGCGGGGTGTTTCACGTTGAAGAGAAAAAGAGCACGGCTTCGATTGACGGGAAGCGAACTAGCGCTGCGAAACCCGTAGGTCGATTCATAAATAGTTAAGAGTCGCGGTTCACAGGTAGGCGAACTGTATGCATGCAGAGTAGAAGTCATTAGGAAAGATCGAATATTCCAAGCCTATCCTGCAAGCGTGTACTATTCATGAACATCAGTGCGCACAGCCGCTGGTATGCACCTTCGAGGACCATTAATATCGCAGCCAAGCCGTCATTATACGCTCTCGACAGACACAGAGAGAGAGAGAGAGAGAGAGAGAGAGAGAGAGAGAGAGAGAGAGAGAGAGCGCTGCGACGCGTAGATAAGATGCCCATTGTTCATGCCGCCCTGGAATGCCACTTGTCCCGTTTCGTAGCCTGTATAAGTTTCATTTACGGCCGATGCCACTCCGTCGCACGAAAGCTCCGCGTAACGTGTAAAGCGGCAGTCGCGCGCAGGTAAGACGGACGTCCGAGCGCAAGAAGTGCACGAGAAAGCGGCAGTTGTTCGATTCCGCATATTACACGGAAAACTCAGCCTCGCAAGCAGCGGCAAGCTCGTCCGCGTAGCCTCCTTTTTGCGCAGGAGGGTGAGTTTCTCGCGCGCTCGACCGCGCAATCGATACGCCGCCGCTGCAACTTGCAGCGCCCGCGCAAGTTGCATGTGCTCTCGCGCGAACGGACTTTTTATTCGCAATAGCGCTCGGCGTCGAGATGTGGACTCGCTCGATACGCAGCTATCAATTCGTCAATGTTGCGTGATAAAAGCGAAGAATAAATATTCCCGTCTTGCAGACGCTCACGCGCTTGGCGCGGCAGAGCTGCTCGGAAGCTGTTTGCCACCGCATAATTAATGCAGAGCACTTGGACGCTAACCAAGCGTTTTGCATAGCCATTACGCGGCTGAGCGAGCAATCGTGCTGCCGCGATTCGCGCCTGAATCAACGTCGAGTTTTCTAATTGGCGGCGCCACCGCCTGTCCTTCATCTTACACGCTCGCTGCACTCTTGCGTAAGCTCGAGCGCGTATTTGCCGAAAAGATCGCCGAAGAGATCGCATATCTTTTCGGCGCTGTAGGTCAGCTCAAAACACACAAGCCTCGACGGCGATGCTCTGCTGATCCCTCGGTGATCACGCTCCTCTTTGCCGAGGACAAACAAGCGACAATCCGCTCGAATGCACACGGCAAATCGAACGACAGCAGCAACACGAATATACTGTGCAGCCCGTTTATACGTATATATGTATAAATGATCGGCCCGCGGCCCGAAAGCTCGCGCGAGCGTGCTAATCGAAAACGTATAATGCTCGGGGGCATTGAATGATCGTTTCGAGTACACAGCCTGGCCAACCAATTCTTCTCTCTGTCTCTCGACCTTTTTCCCGTATCTCATTGCCAAATATAGACTTGTAATTGATGGTCGCCGAAAAAATACACGGCTAATTTGAATTCGACGGAATGTTATTGTGCGTCGCGTGCCTCGATGATTGAACGCTGTTTGCTTATCAGCCTGTACTTTTTTCCATTTCGGAGAATGCGTTAACGGCTAATGGACGTGCATTGGCTTGATGGTTTGAAGCGAGCTTCATTAACTTAGGACGCGTGCTTATTCCATGTGCATTAATATAAATTTGGCTTTTATACAACGTTCAATAAACTCGACGCGAACGTAACGTCATTGAAAAGCCACGTATCACGACAATCAATCTATATCTAGAAGCGGCGTAGCATTGGCTCTTGTCAATTGCGTTTGACTCGTCGTGAGCGACATTTGCATAGAGCAGGATCGCGACAGGCGCGAAAGCGATACGACGTATCCCGTCCGTCGCTCAACCGGCGCGGCAAATTACAAATATTTACGCGCGTTTTCGGAAACCAGCCTCTACCCGCCGAATAATATTTGCCAGATTACGCGGATCCCGCTATTTATAAAGCGAATCGTACAATTCGCCACGTATCGTAGATCCTACTTTGATCGAGGGAAAGAGGAAAAGAAACGCAGTGAGTGCGAACGAGCGTGGAAGCCGCCTTAATGACGATAGCTGCGAGGCGCGACACTGATGCGAATGACAGCAACCGTTCGCGGCGACAAACGCCTGTACGCGCCGTCAAGAGCTTGGCCATTTGAACGAACAATGGATATTCAATTGAAGCCCACCGCAGCCGCCTCGTGGATTGAATTCTGCGGTCGACTACGCCTATCAATTTCTCCGGGAGAGAGTATTTGGCAAAGCCAGCTCGAATTAGTCCGAGAGAGCCGTGAGCTGTTTGCGCGCGTTAGCTCTCGCTCGCTGGCTCTATCGCAGCCGGGAGCCCCGATGTAACCGTGCGGCATGTTGTTACGCTGCCCAACCACTTAATACCTGCTGCTTAAATAATCGCCGTGTGATTCTGACATGCGTAATTAGCGACATTAATTACGAACAATGGGCCGACGACAGAACTAGGCACAACGAGTGCTCGTTTCATAAAGTAGCATCGGCTATGCGAGTTTCATTACCGTGTGGAACGCGCGCGCGCGCGAGGGGCTCCTCCATAATTCATGATGCTCGTCACGGGGCTGATCTTCTGCCGTTGGCTGTCTGATAAAGACGAGCGGAGAAAAAAAAAACGTTTCAGTCGAAACCTGCAATTCATTCGCCCTCCATCGATCGCCACCGCCAACCATCGCACCTACGTATATCAACGATCGAAATTCAACGCGGCGAGCAGTCTCGCGTGACACGCCCGAGAATACAAGTGCTTACCTACTAACAATATAACCCCCCACTGTTACCGACGAAAAATCAAACGATTGTTGGTCGATCGTGTTTCCGGCAAGAATATTGCGTTTCAATCAAATGAAACTTTCAGCGCGTTTTCAATTGCACGAATCATTGCGCGTTGCGCGCGTTGTGCGCGTTTTTCTTTTCTGCGCTGTGGCTATATTTTTTTTTTTTTTTTTTGACATGTAGTGTTTGGTTCGGCGATAATAACCCTTTATGTATTGAGAAAAAACTGACTGGCTATGCTCGGTTTCTATTCGACATTGATTGATACGTAAACTAAATTATTTACCGAGCGCAGGTCACATTACACATATCATCAGAAATACAGCAGGTTATTCATGCTCAAAGATCCGACCATAGACGATTTTGCCAATATAGATGTAATTTAGATTATGAAAGAAAAATCGTACAAATATTACAAGCTAATTTGTAAGTTTGTCCCTACTTTGTGAGTTTGACTTTCCGAAAATACTATTGTTTGACTACCAAGTGATGGCTTGGATTTTCAAATATGAGAGTTTGAAAAGGGAAGAAATTATTATTGTCAAGTGATTCTTGCTAAGTAGTAATATTGTAATCTTTTCAATTTGTAGGACGCAATGTTTTTTGCTAACTTGAAAATGCATCGAATCAACAATGACTTGTGCATCCATCGTGTCGTGAAGCTATGTACCACTGCCATTCTTTTAATAGCGATAACCATAGGTATGCCAATAGTCTGATATCCTACATAACTTGATAATTAGCTTTAATTGATTAGTACAGCAGTACTTGGGAAGTGAAAACAATGAAACTAAACTATTTTTCAAGTGCTTAAATAACGCATTCACGACATATTTCCATTTTTGCAGATTAATTATTCATATTAATTATTCATAAATAGAATTTACTGCAAAAATATAAATCTCATACTTCTGCATGTACAATACAACTAGTTCAAAGTATACAATAATTCAACATTTTTTGCTCTTTTTTTCTCATCAATCAATCACAACGTTGGATGTCGGCGACTCATCATCTTGTAGATAGAAAGATAGAATAGAGGAGAGGAAAATTCGCGCACCAGCATTCTTCTCATTTTCGCTCGCGTGATTCTCGGGCGAATTCTCCCGTTGACCGCGATAGTTCTATCTCGCATTACCATTATATTACGGAATTCCATTCTGGGCAGGAACTAACGAACACATACCTAAATAGCGCAGGAAATGCAAATAAAGCGCGAAATACAAAACATACGAGTGGCCAAATGCATAGTTGTGCCTATGTCAGAGTGATAACAGCAACGAAACACAAAAGGCACATAATATGAGCGAGATAATAGCTCGAACGTGGCCACTTTGCAACGTCCGCGAGCGTCGAGGGCCATTATATCGCGCGCCCAAGCGAAAGAGTCGGCGGCCGCAAACATGCCGTACCGAATTTCGGCAAGCGACCACGCGCACGCGGCAATGGCTTTGTTGTTGTTGGCCGTTCTTTCGCGTTCTTTCTCGCGCGCGTGTAATCACTGGCGCGCAGCTGGACGCTTCCTCGGATGCCGTCTGGAAATAGGGGCCGACATTGTCAGCTCTCTGTCCCCTTTTATTTGCCCCGTTCGCCTATGGCTCAAGAGTCGCGCAAGTAATTAGAATCGTTCAAAGGGCAGCTGCGAGAGTTGATCCGGATGCTGGCATTTTTTGGATACGTTTCAATGTTTGCGCGTTCGTTGATCACAGGCAACAAGCAGCAATTAAAATGCAGTAGTTAATACATAACTACCATCGGCTATAGAGCAAGTGGTAATTGCGTAAATGAGATGTAAATCTCGCGGTCGAAGGCAGGAGAAGTAGAGCGATCGACGAAGAGAGATACCCATCCCTGATTTCTTTCTCCGCCTCTGGCAGTAGAACAATCCGAGAAGAGTCGGACCGACTCAGACTACGTCGATCGTATCTCCCAATCAATTGCCCTTTCCCCTCGCGCGCGCGCGCGATTGCCATTAGGAAGAAAGCAGCAAGCGCAAGAGGAGGAGCAGCAACAGCAGCAGCAGCAGCGCAGAGGCAGCAGCGGGCGATGCTCCCGCGCGCATTCGCTTGCCTGTACACTGCTATCGCGATCTCCCGATCTCGCGTCATTCCTGCAGTTTAGATAAGGTGTTCGACTCTCCGATGCACTGCCAACACGCGCAGCCGCATTTCGACGCTACTCCCACTCGCTCTCATTCTGCCGTCACGAGTTGTTTATTCGTACGTTGACTGCCGGCCCCAGGCGCTTTAACGCCACTATGAGCCTTAACCCTTCTTTTTATTCTCGTCGTAAACTATCTTTCGCTTTGCGTTAGCAATCTCTATCGCGCATTTTTGCCGCTGACGAGCCGTCTTAGCCGAACCTATCGATGGAATACCGATGGATAAGCCAAATCGCGCACTTTCCGCTGGCTGTGAAAGCGACACCTGCATAATTAACCCGAAATAACTATACCCGCGTTCGATCGCGGAATGCTGAAAAGTGATTCCAGCCACGAAACTATAAAGCGAGAGCAAAACATCGAAGTGAAACAATACTTGAATGACATTCCCTCGCCGGCTGTGCTTCGCTGAATATGTCTGTAGCGCCAGCGAGAGCGACACAGCCGGCAAGACAAAGTTGCCGTAGCTGGGTCGAATAACGATGTCTTATGCATTTCTCATCGTAACTCCACACCTATTGTCATGCAGATCTCATAGAGAAATCTTAGGCAGTAGCGACGGTGGCGTATTTTATTACTCCGTAGTTACGACCTGCTTTAGTGCAACAGCGCTTTTTTAGCACACAGGAGGATAACTCGCACGTGCGCTTTGATCAGCAGTACTTTCGATTTACACGGCGCATGCGACAGAGAGGAGGCTTTCATTGATAAGATTCATGTAGGCGGGAGAAACGCTTCGTCACTCCGCGCAAGGGTATCAAAATGCACAAGATGCGAACTACGTTTACCTCTTGATTTTTTTACGAAAGAAAATTGGATCGCTGGCAAGCCATCCGATGGTCGTTAACGAGTCGCGGATACACGTTATTAGTTATTGCTTAGGACGGTTAACGGTGAGCATGCGGATTGACTTGTCTCTCTCTCTCTCTCTTTCTCTTTCGCAGACGGATAATCGAACACGAATTGAGACTGCTTACGCTTTTTCTCTCTGTATTTTTTCGCCATGCTTTATTTGCCGCTTGAACCCACTGAACTTGATTTAAGATCGTGGCCGATCCCCTTAGCCGTTTTTCAATATTCGACTACGGAATTGATTTCAGCTTTTTCACTCTTGTCTTTCGGTTTTTCTCCCTCCGAACGTTTATCGATTGACTCCCCTAGCAGATATTCCTTCTTGTCCCCTTACGAATCGTCATTCTATCCAAAACGTGGTAAATATTGATCAACGCACATCGCACTCAGGTCAAATTCGAGTAGACGGACGCACCACACACGTACACACGTACAGAGATATATATAGCGAAGCAAGTTTGTGAAACACAATACTACGAGACAAAAACCAGACATAAATCAATGAAGGTGTGATGTGATTCATGAGCGCTCGTCGTGGTCATCGGCCGTAGGTCGCGCAAGGAGTTACCTAACCCTCGAGAATGGGGGAGAGAAATACAACGCTTGCTTCTTGCCAGCGTATACGTATGATTGAGGAAGGAGGGTGGTCCGAACAATGATTTTCGGTATATAAATGAACAACTTGGAATCGGCCGCTTCAATCTTCTAAATGTAAGCGTTGTAGTTAGTCGCGCACGACGGCGTTCGTCCAATAGGCGAAAGGAAGATGAGACGTTGACACGTGCACGCGCGACAATAGGAACGATATATAACGTAATCGCGACGGCCCATCGATCACGACGCGCCGAGGCTCCAGCGACGCGTAAATGGATTTACGCCGCTCGCAAATCTGATTTTCCTCGCAGCCGCTAGAAAAATAAATCGCAAACAATAATCGCGATTTATTTTTCGCGTCTCGTTGCGCGCCAAGCATTAATATTTGAAAGCGCGGCGTGGCCGCGAGCGTTTCAATTGCTTTTCGAAAGCGATAAAAAGCTCGAAAGACCGGGTGGCTGATAGCGCTGTTGGTTACGATTTCGCCTTCTCTGCAGAATACACAATTGGATGTCGGGACGCGAGCCCGCTCGTTAAGATTGTCATTCTCTAGGCGTGTAATTGAACGAATGACGATTTTTTCCGATAAGAGCTATGCATAAATCAGGCGCTAACTTTTACAATTCCCACGAACGTCAATTGGATTTGTCAGGTGCACGCTTGGGTTGAAAACAATGTAAATGCAAACGAGCCGAGCGAGCGTGCACTTCGAATGTTAAAGCTTCTATGTGCGCGAGGCTTTGTCATCGAATCGGCGCGCGCGCGAGCAAAGATTAAGGCGAGATCCGAGAAGCTGGAAGCTTTAGCCGATGAGCCGCACGCTAACCGGCTTTGCGTGTAAAGACAGCTTATACCATCGTGATTCTGCAACAGCAGGGCGCGATGAAGTCCGTTTCATTAGCTATCCCGCGAGCTCTTTGTATTTCGCCCGAGTAATTCGCTGTTGGGTGTTCGTGCCGCTGACCGAAATTCGACTAGTTTCAAGGCTGCGCGGCGTCAGTTTATGTCTAATCGTAAAAACGAAACCGCAGGCCCGTGGGCGCGCTCGCTAGTCGAGCGTAACTCGTATTTTAAGGTCGTCGCAGCTCTGCACCGCCGATCGCCGTGAACGCGACGAAACAGAAGAGGCGAGCTCCGGGCGCGCCGTAAACTGGTTAAAAATCTCCGCGCCGGCGGTCGAGCCGAGCTCCAGCACTGCCTCGTTCGCGCAGCGGTGCGCCGCCACGCTGGCATATCTCTAATTTGGCGCTACCGGCTGCCAAATTGAAATTCGATAGACAAAGCCCGATACAGACGCGGATCGGCTTCCTCTCTTTTCCTATCCTTTGAGAATCCAATTAAAGTGGCGCCCCTGCCTGACGCCTCCCTCGCCGGCGGAATATTAAAGGCGGATTTCGTCGGCACCGGATAAGCCGCTTCGCATCGGTACGAACGAACCGAGAAAATAAACACGCGACCGCGCGCTTCCAGGCTCGGCCGCATTTGCATATCAAAGTCCCCAATGGCCAGAGCTCCGATTTACGCGCGCGCTCGCACTCGTCGGCTATGAAAATCCGCCGGCAGTTCGGTATTCCTCTCGCGGCCATCGATTACGCCCACGTGACTTTGCTCGAGCCATCCGAGAAAGGTGGAACGTCCGACATATCTTACGAAAGCAACTGCAACGATTGCTTACCTCGGCGCTTTACATCACGGACCAAGAGAGATGGATACGAGATACTGCGGAAGAAGCACATTTCGAAAGTAGTTCGCTGATGACACATAACAACAATAAATTCTCGAGCGAGTTTTCTTCGGGACTGTCGTTATAGCTGTTAAAAGGCAAGCGCTTCGGGTCGTGTGATATATAGAGACGGAATTGCGCGCGAAACTCTTAAGCAACAGGGATTTCTCCACCGGCGAATTTTTCCCGAAATTATGGTCCCCATAAATCATCGCTCGCCATACATTTTTCTCTCGCAAGTGCACTTGCTGCTGCGATTATTCCTCCTTTGGGAAATTTCCATCTAAATGTACTATTATTTTCCCCGTGCGAATACAATGTTTTCTGCGCGATAATTGTACCCATCGAAACATAATATACACACGCGGCATCCACGAAGAGGAGAGAACAAAAGATAAATAGTCCATCAATCATTTGTCAGTCGCGAGTATCATTATAAATACCCATAGTCTGTCATTGCTAAATAATTAATAAGGGAAAGAAACAGATCCGCATAGGCGTACACAAAATATCAGACGAGAGAAAAAAAAATTATATAAATGTATGGGCATTAAATCGACGTTTTCCCACATTCCCGTCAGCTATCAACTTGAATCCCGCTTCAGCGGCGCGTCGTAAAAAAACATATCGAGCTATTTCCCTAATCGGCTATTTCAATGGCAGACAGCCGACTAGATCGATAAGCCGAGGAATCGATGTGCACCGCCTCTCCAATTTCCCCAGCCTCAATCAATCTTTCGCACGCGTAAAAACAATGAACCCGCCGGCCACGAGTCTCGATCGCCCTACTGTGGTAGTCGATGCGCCGTTTATTAATTTACGTTTTTTTTAATCTACGTCGCCAGTTGAAATGATGATTTATAGCGACATCTCTCTCTCTCTCTCTCTCTCTCTCTCTCTCTCTCTCTCTCTCTCTCTCTCTCTCTTTCTCTCTCTCTCTCTCTATCACCATCTCTCTTTGGCAAAAAACCATAAAGAGCAGCGCGTTTGTTTTCGTAGTGTGGAACGTCTTTGCTTGCCAAGGTTAGCCTCGTTGCATCGAAAGTCGTGTTTACTACCAAATTTACAGACCGTCGACGGATTGCACGCCCTTTCGCTGTGTCGGGCGCGAGCAAAAAAATTGATTGCTACATGCTACTTAATTAGGCCGAGAGAGAAAGTACAAAGGTTGGTCGCTTCATCAACGTTGTTGTTCCAAGCATGTAAAAGCTCACCCTCGCCTTCGTAAAAGCCGAAAAAAGCCTCTCGAGTGGAAACATTAAGATTAGTTGTCTAGTTTTATCTGTAATGTGCAATGACACGGGAAACGAATACAACACGCGTAAACGCTCTAGTTGACGAAGTATCGCGATTTGAACAGCAACGCGTAGCTTTCCAGTCGACTTTTATCTCTTTGTTGCGCTCGGGTTTCACTGTGTCTCTGTTTTCCGGGTTCTGTTCTCTGTGCGCGTGGGTGTGCATCGATCCGACTACATCAGGCGTCAAGGGAGATGTCCTTGGAAGATCGGGTATCAGTGGGTAGTAGTTTTAGCGGTCGAAGCTTCCGCTCGTGTGGAAGTCCGTCGTTCCGCGCTTTTCTCTCGATGGATACGCGGACAGACTGCGACTGTTATTGCCCGCGGTACGCGCGTATTGTCTCATCGAACGGACGCTTCATCTTGCTCGTCGGAGACGAGGCTGAAAGACGCCGCCCGCCGTCGTCTACTTTCCAAGCTTTTTCGACATAGGCGGATCGATCAATTTTGCAGAATGCCACGTGCTGCTTTCGAAAAAAAAAATCCATGCGCGCGCGAGAAAGAGAGAGAAAGAGAGATGACCTTCCTCGTGATAGATATCGAAAGGCATTCGCACGCGAGCACTTTTAGAAAAGTTTCTCCACTGCTTGGCTCGCGTATGAGCGCGCGCGAGTTATCGAAATCGCGAAAGCTAATCCGCGAGACTTGCGCCAGCGGCGCTGGATCTGCGTCAATTCAACAAACGAAGCCAACGAAAATAAATCGTAGGAGGAGGGAACACAACAAGTCCATACATCGCGTCGCCGAGTAACAGCAATCCAATGTACTTTTCTCTCCTCGGACGCGTATAGCGCCATATAGCTAAAGCTCGAGCGCTTGAAATATCCAACGGCACTCAATTCACTTTCTCTTTCATCGCGGCGCCCCGTAACAAATTCCACCCTCGAGTGTGTCAGCAGCATCGACGTGAGCTCGTGCCATGTGTGTACTAAACGTGAATGCGTACTTTGGTCAAGATACATACTCGTATTGTCTCAGCCGGTGTATCTATATGCCCATCTCTCTCTTTCTCTCTCTCTCTCTCTCTCTCTCTCTCTCTCTCTCTCTCTCTCCCTCTCTCTTTCTAGTGCCCTGCACTAAGGTAGCGTTTGTGCAAGAGCTCGGCTCTACGAGAGCGCAGCTGCCGTTGTTCGCGTATCGGACTTTTTTGCGAGGGAAGTTGGCTATCATACATCCTCCGCTCTGCACCCAATTGTATCCTATTCTCTCTCCCTCTCGCTCTATTTGTAATCTTGTTCTCTTATCTTAATCTTTTTTATTGTTGTTAACTATTCTAGAAATGGTAGATATTGTTATCCAACTAGCTCTGCGGACAGCTGATCAACATTATTTATACAACGTTTAATTTTGTATTTTCTCCAAATTAAAAATATTTTGTTTTTTATTTGTATTCGCTTTTACAATATATTACTTGTTTACGTAAGTGCTTTATGGCTCTAACAAACCTAAACACAAGTAAATATAGTATTAAATCAAATAAAAAATTCTCTCTCTCGATTCGAGGGTCACGCGAAATTTACGGTTGATACGTTTCCCCTCCACCACGTAAAAATATATACAACGGATACATCTGTTCCTCGCTTCGTTTTTTCTTTTTGGCGCTTACTTTGAGTTGTGTTGCCAAGCTTGTTTGTAATTAGAGCGACGGTTTTAGGGCTCTCCGGCGGTTAACTTTATGGTTCCTTTGAGTCCCGACTTCCGCGGTTTTTGAGCAGCCAAAGCCTCGTATACTCGTTCGTCCGACTAATTAATCGTAAACTTTTTGAACGACAAAACTTTTTTCGCCTTCTGTTCGCAGGTAAGGTATTCGCTCAAACAAACCTCGAGGCGATACTATAAACAGCGCATCTGATTTCCGATTGGAGCCAAGCGAATTCGCCGACGTTGTTCCTTTTCCAAATTGCCCGTCGAGCAAATTCTCTCTCGCGCGCATCACCGTAAGTTCCAAGCCGCTCGAGAATCCAATTTGACCGCGTATAAAAAATGAAAATCTTTTGGATTTGCAGGCAGATTCAAGGAATTCCCGAGCTCGTGCCCGAAGTGCGTGAGCATGCGGACGCGAAGACAGAGAGGCTCGGGTGGGCGCGTGCGTGCACGCGTCCGCGATCGACAAACGTTTTCTCTCGCGCCAACACACCTACGTGTGCGCCCGCGATGGGGAGACAACGTTTTTACTCGCGCGGCAAACAACAATGCGCAGCACACCTACATAGCTGGGAAACCGTCCGGCTCTCACGCTACGCGTCCACGGAAAAACATGCTCTACTCAAATGAATGCTCGTAGCTCCCTCGTGAAAAAAAGCTGCTGCGGATACGGGCCGTCAGCAAACACGCGCGCGGTACAGTTGCGAAGTGCAAAGCGTGAGCATATTTACAATAGCCTTCATTGCCGCCGCCTACAGTATGGAAAAAAGCAACCGGGGCTTCGTTCGTCGCGAGAATTTGAATCTCTCGAGGAGATGATAATCGCAGGAAAAAGTGCGAGCCCGCCGAATGGAATTTCAAAGGATATTTACTCGCGCGAGATCGCGCACCACTCGGGCACACGTCTAATAAATCTACTTCAATGCCACCGTCGCGAGAGCGAGCCCCGCAGTGACAGCGTGTTAACTCGGTGACTATGTGCACGTCAAAAAGTAAACTTAGGGAATTGGGCTTATTTGGACGAGCGAGGAACGTTGTGTAGTTTTCGATACTTTTATTTTCTTCTCCGAGATTATTAAAATGGAAATAGCGACAGTCGATCGCTCGACCGTGTCCAAATAAATTTTCGCAAAAGACGAAAATTTTTATTCTCGCTCAAGCCAGCGTATTTCTATTGAGAAATTAGTTGCGAACAGGGTCATCTGCAGTATTAACAATGAATTTGAAACATTTTTTAATTAAATAGGAAACATTTTTGCCGTCGCGTCGGTTTCAAATGCCGTGGAATGAAGTCCCTTGCACAAGAGATGCCGTTATAATTTAGCCCGAATGACATCAGCGAAATAAATTTTGTCGACATCTCGAAAAGAATAAAGACAATAAGAACAATAACCCACAACCGAGAGCGAACATTATAAAGGTCAACCATGGCCGAGTAGAATATTAGCGTCGTCTCCTTTCGATAATCCAAAATAGGATGTCGCAATCTTGACCGGAGAGGCGTAAGGGCCGACGAATGAAAGCAGACGGGGAATAAAGCGTCTGGCGCACGGCTTAAATAATCCAAATAATGCCTAGACTGAGATATCACGCGAGCGCGTCTTACCCGGACGCTTGCGAGTAGAACTCTTGCGGGTTACGGGGATGGTGGGAAATTTGGGCCACCTTTGACGTGGAAACGGCATAATTGCCACTGGTAATTATCATCTTGAATAAGGCACCTTCCTTTGAAGCCAGCTGCGTGAAATTAATTAGAAACCAGTGCTATTGTTCCGCGGCCTTTGATTTCCACTTCCTTCTCTTTGGCACACTCGTGCAAAAAGCTTAGAATATAAATATTTATAAATCCACCCTTCCATACCCCCATTCGTTTCGATGTGTGTTTGTGTGTGCGATATGCGAAGCTCCTGGAATAAAAAAAATATATATGTATATATACGTTAGATCTCTCGCCGGCATCGTAAGCTCACTATTGTGTGGCTGAATCCGACCGACTATTGAAATTTTCATCGAGGTTTTTTAAGTATTTACCTGCAACGCAGCGTTCCTTTTTTGCTCTCGCAAACCCTGCTGGTTCCGAATCTAAGGCACGGCAAACAGACGTCATTGAAAATCTCCAGAGCGCGAAAATAAACATGCACGCGTGGGGCATTAGCGCGCCAAGCTTTGACTGTCAACTTCGACAATCCCAGGCGAACTGCCGCTTGCGCGATATATCCCGTTGTCGTTGGCGCTTAAGTGCAAACAACCGGAAAATTTTCGTGCTTCGCGCTACGTATCCCGGGCAAGAGGCGTTTCGGCATAACGGGATTGATACGCAAAAAGCCGAGCCGCGTCTCACTTCGAAATGCCGTCTGTGCATGTTTGAGAGATGCACAACGCGAAAACTCGCGGCAAGCAAACACTTCGGTAAGCTTCCGAACGGGTTTCAGTCGATATCTTTTCTTCCTCTCCTCTTTGCATTGATTTCACCCATTTGCGAGAGCCTTTAAAGCGCACTGGCATTCGAGTCGCTTTTCGAAACGCTACCACCGCAGACATCATCGCTCGACCTTCTATCTTGATTGTTGTTTATCGATTGCTCTATGGCCTGCAAGAATTCAGAAGATCGATTTTATTATTATATCATTAGAAGTAGAAAATAGTTGTCGGAATCGTTTCAAACTTGACACTTTGCAAGCTCAAGCGAAGGTTTCCGGGCCAATTGTCAGTCATTAAACTGATCGCAATCGATAGCGTTTATCCGCAAACCTTGAATAGTTGGAAACGATCGGATGGAGGTGTATATTTAGCGCGAAGAGAAGACGCTTATCGGGTCGAAGATCGTAAGCCGGCGCGACTCGAAACGCCGTTCTATTGAATTTAAATCCGAGTCGCCCTTTCTCGGTGAAATCGGGCGTACATGCTCGCGCGGATAAGGGCGTTTGCTCTGTCATCAAATCTCATAGCCGCGCCTGACTGGGCCGACTAAGCCTTCGGAGTCTTCTTAGGCCCATCGACCCCGTACGCAGCCAGTCTCTTCTTTATTTTCGAACCCAAGGCCGTCCCCGGCGAGCGAGCTACTCGGACTTCTCGCCCCTTTCTTCGTCGAGGGGTTTAATGTGTCGTCGCCTTCGTCAACTCGATAACCGCTGGCTGCTTGCTAGTCTGCCGCGAGGCTCTTTTTAATGAGACCGAGGAAGGCCGGGCCGGGAAGAGAAGGCTCCTTTTTTCTTTCTCGAGCACGGTCAGATTGATGATCCCCAGACAGGAGTGAACTCTCGCGCGCGCGCGCGCGCGCGCCCGCCAGCTTGATGAAAGTTAGGGCTTCTGTGCTACGCCACACTTTTTTCAAAGCTGCTCTCCTCCCGCTCTCCCCGGCACCGTCGCGGAGCAGAGTTTTCCAAGCTCTTTTAACAAAAAAAAGGACAAAGTTGTAGGCGTTGATTAACGTAAAATTGAACGCCTTGTCAGTGGCATCACATTGTTTTTCTAAATTTAAGAGCTGGTTTTCCGCGGCTATTTGGATTTAGGTCAAGATTTGATAACTGTGTTCAAAACAACGGCGCATCCCGCTTACAACGTTGCATGCGTCATTGATGCAAATCAGGTATTATTTTCCGGAAAATGTTCATTATTCGCAATATCCTAATGCTCTAAAGTAAATTAATCGGTAGACAGAGCGAGAAGTTTATTCATCGGCAGATGAAGTTCAGAAAAGTAATAACTCGATTTGATTCTCACAGTAAAAAATCGTTGAAACCAATGCCTTCAAGAAACCTCAAAATATATTATTTTCCAACAAGGCTATTTCACGTTTCGAAAATAAAAAGAAACGCGTAGTCCGCGAGAACTCAGGTTTCCTCGCACGTGAGCGGCTAGTGCGAGCGTGTGTGTGTGCGATAAAAAAATCATAGCTTTCATTATAGAGCGAGAGAGAGAAAGGGAGGGGAGAGAGATTACATATTCATTGAATTCCACGGAGACTCTGGTTTAATTGAAGAATGCCGTGCTTCCTCTAATTACGAACGCGCTACAAAAAAAATACACGCACACGCAGACAAGGCCTCAGCGAAAAGATATTGCCAGGGTCGTACCTCATTTTGTGCTTTGTTTCTTTTCTCGACGCGCGCCTGTTTTAATTGTCCGGCCGCGAATGGAATTCGAGCAAGGAAAGAACGACGTAAATCCGATAGTTTAAACTTGCGTCGACGCTTCGGACAGATATGCAAAGTAGGTAAGAGGATGAGCATTTGGTTGAAATATATCCATCTTTGTTTTTAGCGCTCTCCAGCGGATATCCTGTCGATTCTTCTCCATTTCTCTATTCTGTCTCAGTCGGTCGGTTGGCAATAAAAGTAGCTTTACTGCGCTTACGAATAAACGTCGAGTTTAACGAGGCCGAGCAGACAGCCTTTTACGAGGACGGCAAAGCCACGCTTCCTCCCGTGCATCTGACTCGGGCAAATTCGCGTGCGTGCGTGTGTGCGCGCGTGTGTGTCAGTCTTGCAAATTATACCTCTAAACTTGAATTTACCGCTTGCCGCTGAAGGGCTTAGTGCGCCCCAAGCACTGCCGTCGCCGCGCGCGCGCACGTGTGTATTACCTCGCTCTCTTTTTTACCTCTATCTCTAAAACTCGCAGGTGTGAAATTAAAACGGCCGGTCAAGTGCTCGTAAACAATGCTCAGTTGTGCTAACGTATATCAACGAGAACTCGGGCCATTTCGACGCGTATTCAAGTAATCGCGTTTGAGAAATAAATCCGTTACCGCGCCGATCAAACAATGATAATTCTAATTTGTTTGCGCACTGGCGCTTTCTTTGGAATTTGAGGGTAGGAGGCGCAGCTCGTTCAACCACAATCCCGATGGATTTTAACTTTCGAAAGCAAAGGAAAAGGTTAACATTCTCCCTCAAAATGCGGAATTAGTTCGTTCAAGTTTGACAAACCAATGCTGCTTCTGTCGATACAACGAATGACGTTGACAATGGAACGGTAAGCCTTGGCATCGTGTCGATTTATTAATTACAAATGGCGAAACTGTTTCAGCTGGGGCAGGAATGTACGTAGCCGTATAGGAGTTTGTCAGGCGTACTCGGTGTATTTATGTTGATTGTAAAGTTGTAGTTCATAATACTGCCTAGCATAGCTGCGTACAGTCAAGTTTGGCTTGAGAGTTTGACTGCTGGCAACGCTTTGAAAACACAGGCGCACAGAGCAACTCGTAGCGCAGCTTGCGAAAATTTATCAGTCAAACTGACTGTCGCTCGTCCAAGTCCAATTAAACTTGTATGATCGAAATGGTGAAGAAAAGCGCAGTCGCGGGGGTATGCCCGATAGAAGGGCCCAAGAGTACTCGAGGGAAGGAAAAACGACGAGGGGCCGGCTGCGAGAGAGGCGAGCGAGGTGTGGCATACAAAGGACAAGTGGGTGGGAGCAAAGTAGGTCGAGGGCCTTCTCGCAGGTTGACGTTAACGCACCCTCACTCGCGAACGAGCCTGCGAACCAAGCATTCTTCTGCTGTATCGTCGATCCAACGATATGCAGTCGCTCGCCTGTCCGTCGAAAGCGAGCGACTGCAGGGTCACCGCGCGAATCCATCGGCGACATGTGTCCGATTTCGAACGGTTCGCGACGACGTGACGGGTACAGCGCTGATTCGAGTAAAAAGATCGCGCGCGATTTTGTCCCGGCTCGCCAAGCACATCCAAACCAGATTACGCGTACGCGACCTCGTCCGCGCACGTGACATCGCTACGCCGCAATCGAACGCTCGTTACTTTTCACGCTCGATTTCGTCTATTCGAGTCATTTCAGTGGTGAATGCTCGATCGCACCGATCAACACGTCGTTTCGAGCGACTCGCCAAAGAAAAGCACTCGCCGCTTTTTTCGAACAGCCGGCAGTCTGACCGGATGAAAAACCACTTCGGCATACAAGAGCCACTAAATAGCAGCGACGGAAGCGCGCTCGTGCCTGCGGCGCTTACGTAGGCAAGCAAGCCGATGTGGTGTGACGCCAATTAATGGAATGTTCCCGCTGGCGAGCGCATCTTGCTCGAGCTCGCGGACGGCTGCGCGCCTTGACTTGTTGCTCGCTCGCTCGCTCGCTCGCTCGCGGAGTCCGCTGTGTTCTCTGTGTTACCCGTAACCCAATTTCGCGGCGCGACGTAACGTTATTTTCGATAGCATTATCGCTCGACGTGTATAGGAAATCCCCCAAATGAACCAGCGTGTCGCAATGAAGAAACTTCACTGAATTATCGTGCCGTGGTGGGAATCTAAACTCCACTCGAAACTTGTTGCCACATAATTCGAGTGCAACTTTGTTGACAGTTATCCACAGCTTCGAGTGAATTGCGTCCGTTCTGTATGTTATAGGCGCGAGTGGAGTGCGTAAGCTTGAAAAATGCCTTGGCTTGGCATAAGTTTGATTAAAGTTATCAGTCAGAGTTGGCGCCGAAGAACGACAAAAGTACATTAGTATTACTTACTATTACATCGGAAAGATTAGATTACACACGGTGTCTGCGCGAGCAGCCAACTTTCAGCCCTCGTAGCGCAACTTTGCGCTCCGGCAGCAACAGTTCGGCTCTGAACTCGATGGCTATGTGCATCTCGCTCGCTCCACGCCCGCCTCGCTGCCGCGCGCGCGCGCGCGCGAAAGAGCGAGCACTGCTTAAAATCTCACTGCGGCGCCCTTTTTGCTGCGCGCGAGCGACGAAACTTTCCCGACATAAGCGCAAGTTCGCGAGAGTTCTGGTGTTTGTTGCGCTCGCGACGACGGAAAATCTCACTGAACGAAGCTTTCGTTCCCCAGCTGAAATGAACTTTTTGGGATTCGCTTTCGGATCAGATTCGCGATAATCCCCCCGAATGGTTATCGGCAAGAGAGATGTTCATAGAAGAATCGAGAGCTACGCAGCCCCGGGCAAAGTATTCGCAATCTCATTGGGAAGTCTCGTCGAATATTCCAAAGTTGGTCTGCGGCTCGAGAGCTGGGCTAGTGTAATAATAAGTGGCGTGTGCGCCGCCTGGCAGTAGCAGCCAGGCCATAAGATACGGCGTCCACTTGGTTTTTCCAAGTTAAATTATAATGAGCAGTCAGGCTGCTGCTTGCCCCTCTCCCCTTTCTGCCGCGCGAAATAATGATACGCGAATATAGCATTCCGTGGGCTTTGCCTACACTAACGATCCGCGACGCGCTCCTCAAAGACAAACTACCCTCTCATCCGCTTTTTCTATCTGTCACGGAAATATTGGCTGCCTAACCGGCCGAATAAATTCCCCTAACGAGAGACGCGCTTCGCGGAATGAAGTAATAGTTCAAAGTACCGTGCGGTCGAGTGCGCAGCTGCGCGTCGACGAGACGCAGAAAAAAATAAACGATCGCGACATTAGAGGACATCGCGCAAGTGTGGTACAGAAGAGGACGGGAGAAAAACCGACAAGATGGGGTTCCGGGCAGGAAGAATTAATGGCCTTGACCCCAAACTATCCCGAGATGGATCATCCATCACGCGAAGCTCGAAGCTTTTTTCACCCGCAGGATTCACTTCTGATCGATCAATCTTGGGACGTTTTCGCGTATGACCGAACGCGTCAATTTCCGCCGTGCAGTCAGCTCCTGCTAGATACTTTTCTCAGCCGGTCCTACTGGCCGGCCACGCGTGTGCGATGGCATGCTCGTTAATGCTGATGATGTGCCGGTGGCAAGTCGTAGCTTGCGTTAATGCGCTCGTCGATAAAAGAGACGATGGAGAGGGAACGAATAAACAAATGACACGTCCTTCCGTGCTTCTTATGAGATATTGACGCCAGCGGAGAGATTTGCAAGGCAGTTCGCGAGGCAATCTCTTTTTTCGCCTTGACGATCTCGTAACGGGGAGATGGCACACGCATGCGTTGCTGAAGAAGAGTAAGTCAAACTCGGAAATATCATTGAACAGCTGCTGACTCATGCTCGCGCCTTCGAGATGGACGTGTCACCAGGCGACGTTCACGAACAAACATTTAGTTTACCGACGACATTACTATCTAGCCGTGCGCCTTTCCGCGTTCCCGAGCGACTCCCTCGGTCCTTGATCAGTCGTCCGATAGAAAAGAACTCGGCACCGTAGCAGTATTGGAGCTAATTACAAAGCACGCGCGAGTAGAACGAGATAAAGGGCTTGTTTCGCGCGCAGCCAGTCGTATGGAGCACCAAGCGATGGCGTGTCAGCGAATAATAAACTTCGGTCGCGCTTCACCGGCGCGTGCGAAATGGGCCGAACGTTGCGATGCGTCAAGACAAGCCGCGCGCCTCCGGTCGTCTTCTTTTGCCTTTCACGACGTTCATGGTTAGCACAGCGTACTCCCCCGCGTACATGCGATCACGCGTGCACACGCAAGGAATTTCCAATTTAAAAGCTACAGGCCGTCGAACAGAAGAGGAAGAGAGAGAGAGAGAGAGAGAGAGAACATTCTGCCCCCGCGGAGCGCAATCGGACGAATACTAGTTACTTGGGACGGTTGCGAATCAAACTTGGGCTTGTAACTGTCAGGCCGAGTTGTAATTGTGCGCTTTGCAATGTGATCGAATTCCCGCGGTGTAGCGTGTTACTCGTCGCAGCATACAAACGAATCGCCTTTATTTACGGGGCGTGATCGTTGACGGAAAGGAGAGATACTCCCTGACGTACACGTGAATTTCGATTCACTGCAGTGTCCTGCGACGGGCTTGCGCGAACGAGCAAGACAAGGGGAAAGCACGCTCGACCTCCCAGCGCGTCCTGCTGACGCTTCAGCAAGTGCCACTTACGCAGCCCCGTTTGCACGTTGGCTTGACAGCCCTGCGAACGATTTCTTGTCTGTCGCCAGTCAAGTCCCGTTGCCTACTTAGCCTATTATCTGGCGCGCGTCGAATATCGGCGAAACTAAAAAAAACGAGCGTCCGCGCGGCTGCAGTTCCGTGTCTTCGAGCATCGTAAAAGACGCGCGCGATTTGCATTCTACTGGCTCGCCCTACGGCTTATCTGCCGATGTGAATGACGCCCCACCCGACAATTTCAGTATATATAAATCGATGTAACGAGTCGAGAGCCTGTAAAAAACAACGTCGACGAGTGATTCCAAACCGCAACAATTGCTTTTCAAAATTGTCGCGGGTCTTGGAATCTCGATCGATTCGCCCGACGACAGATGCGAAGCGATAAAGAAAACAAAAGGAACAATTGATAAAACGCATTCGAAGAGGGGGAAAGAGCGCTGTTTCAGGCTGGAGATAATCAAAGTGAAAAAGTAATGCAATTAAAAGGCCCGTAAATCAGGTCTGGCGTAAGGGGCCATAAAGAAGAAAGTTTAACTTGCGCGGAATTATTTTACCAGCTCTCGGAAGATTATTATCGCTGCGCGTTATTTATTTTGAAATAACTGTTACGTCGCCGCGAGTGGCATGATATCGGTCTTGAAAACTCATTGCCGGAGTGATGAATGTACGATCTTATAAAAAAATACCACGCAAGCGAAATATGAACGTTTTATTCGCAGGATCGGCAGCGGCACTCGGCGAGGAAGCGATCGAAGCCCAGGAAAGCGGAAGAAAATCGCGGGGCGGTTGAACTGGCGGCCCGATGCGAGGCGAGGGCCCGAGCGAGCGCACGAAGACGAACACGAAGACGCGGACGAGAGCAGTAGGATGCAGCAGTCGCCGTTTTGACATACAAGTGAGCGCTCAGTTGACCGGGTCGGGTTGGCCGACGAAGCTCCGAGAGGAGGAAGCGGCGGCAGCGGCGGCGGCGGCGGCACCAGCAGCAGCAGCAGCATCAGCAGCAGCAGCAGTGGAAGAGGAAGAAGATGAGCCGCTTGGCTGCCGGCTAGACGCGTATGGAGGGGCCCGACGTAACGAGCGGCAGCCCGGAGACTACCTGGCTTCCTAACCCGAGCAAAGGCGACTGGCCAGCCAACAACGACACCTACGAGCTCAACGCCGATGGCCTCTTCCGGGTATTCCCCGGCAAGGATTCAGCCTACACTATATGCGGGGTAAGCCGTCGCTTTGCCCGGTCGGCTGGCCGACGCGGATCCTCGAGCGCCCTCCTGCATCTGCTCCACTGGCCCGCCGCATGCTCGCGTCCGTTTCGATTGCCAAGCGAACCTTGCTCTGCCCGCTGCAGTGCAATTCCGCGGGGTCGAGTGCGCTCGCTCCAGCGGCGCGTTCGCTCTCGCGCCGACGCACCAACGCCCAGCTGCTTCGACAGTCGAGCGCGCTTGGCGAGAAAACATGTCCCGAATTAGGAGGGATCGCCCGATGCGGCATTCCAGGCTTCTCGCGCGCGCCACTTCGGCCGAGTCGCCCGTTAAAACCAACTGCTCGAATCAAATTTCTCGAGAACTGGGAGCCGGGAGAATCGATCTGACGTCGCGCGCACTTTCGAATTAAGTGCCTCTGGGAGTTGGCGCGCTTGTATATTCCAGCAAACGGCGCGGCTCCGTGGAAACGTGAAAACGTGGAGACGTGGAAACGCGGAACCATGGAAATGCTGCTCGCCACCAAGTGCGAATAAAAATCAAAAGCGCGGCGGCTGAATAATGGGGCTGGCGATCGATATCCGTAGGCGCTCCTGGTGGCGCTGGTGCTCGGGGCGATAATCGTTGGCACGGTGATCGGCAACATCCTGGTGTGCGTGGCGGTGTTCTTGGTGAAGAAGCTGCGCAAGCCCTGCAACTACCTGCTGGTCAGTCTGGCGGTGTCGGACCTGTGCGTGGCGCTGCTCGTCATGCCCATCTCGATGCTCTACGAGCTGCGCGGCAGCTGGGCCTTCGGGCCCACCCTGTGCGAGGTCTGGGTCAGCTTTGACGTGCTCAGCTGCACCGCCTCGATTCTCAACCTTTGTATGATATCCGTCGATCGGTAAGTGCCCCAGAGCAACAACTGTTATTCGGGCTAAACGCCAATTGCGCGCCGCGACCGCACGCGCCTCCATCCAGTCGGCTCGCTAATCGCTCTCTCGCCGCGGGATGCGCCTACGTGTGCGCGACTTGTACGCGCCGGCACCACTGCTCTTATTTCCCGTTGCACCGAGTCTCGTTGTCGGGCTTGGACAGCAGCCCGCCGACGCGACGCGATGGTTTCATCTTTTGGGCGTATTCTGTCGTTGCGTGCAGTCACGCAAGGAAGAAAGCACCGCGCGAACCGCTTCTGTTTTCAGCGCACGCGTGTTTTCTTTTTTTCTTTATTTTTTTCTTGTTTTTTATTTATCACGTCGATAAATCGTAACCTTTTACGCTTCATTTATCAATATTTTTTGCCCTGCCGGATTTCCATGGCTCGTACATTTTTTACAATAAAGGCCGACGCGCGTTTCGCTCGCGACAAAGGGGAGACGGAAAAAAAAGCGCTTCAGCTTTGTAGGTGCACAGGGTGCGTAAAATTAATTCCGTGCGTTGCCGCGCGCGCACACACTATCAAAGTTAAATCAGGTCTACGTATAACGAACAGTTGCGGTGCGCGATTCGTAGCGGCGAGGTGAATTCTCGGAGCAATTGTCCCAACGAAATATGAATCTTCGCGCTCCCCTCGCTCCCTCGGATATTCGTTAAATCGCGCGCGCTCTTATCGACAAGACGAGATCACGGTGTAAAGAAAATTTCATTGACAGCAAGTCGAAAAATCTGCCGAGATCTCGATTAGCGAGCTGGCTGGCGAGAATAACTGAACGTCACGTTTAATTAACTTGGAGGTACAAGCGGGGCTCCTTGGCCAAACTGCCGGCGCAGCCGTATAACCCGTCGGAGGAGTTTGGCGCTGCGTGATGTCACGCGCAGACGTCAATGTCAGCCCGATATCGCTTTTAATTAACCGACCGACCAACCTCTCTCTCCCACCTGCCGTAGATCTAAGCGAGGCGACGTGTCGCATCCTCTATACGTGTAATGCAATTCGCGACGACGGAATGTAGACGCGCACGATAGCGCGTTGATCGGACTCTACTTTTTCTTTTCAGCTCTCCGTACGGACCAACGAAAGTCTGCTTTTAATTCGCATTCAGTTCTTTCTTTTGCCAGGCAATCAAATAAATCTCCGAGTTAACTGGGAAATGCCCGCGGCAGTAAAAATAAAAGCCGCGAAATTCGCCCTCCTTTTCTCCGTCTGCTGCCGGCTCCGAAACAAAGCTCGCTCCTTGAAAAATTGCGCGAATGCATTATCATCGCGAAGACCCGAAGCCACGGGAATGCATACTGGGACGCCGAATTTCAAACAATGCGACTTTCTCGCACGAAACACAGAGCTAAGAGCGAAGAAGGTGCACCTGCATTCCCGCTGAAACCTCGCCAAATGGAACGTCGCGGATCTCCGAGTTGCGACGAGGCGCCTGATCCGCCATCGTACTCGCTCTCGACAGGCCGACTCTTACGCTCTTACGAGACGTCTCGCGATTGATCGCGCGAAAGGGTGCCGCCTCGCGCGTATGGAAGCTACGGGACGCGCGGACGACGTTTATGCGCGAGTGAAAAGTTTACGGGTGTATTGGCAGGTGAAGCGCGCGACGCCGACTTGTTATCGAGTGTCCCGTAGAGCGCCCGCGAAGAACGTTTCAACTTGAGTGGCGCGCTGACGCGCGTGCTTCGATAACCGTCTATAGCGTCTTCTTAACGGCCGCGACGGCCAATCGCATCGTGTCGGATTTACGGAGGGATATCTTTATAAGTCGGAACGCCGTGAAGAATGACACTCCGCGGTGCTGCATGTGAAATTGAATGGAAATCGCGCGCCAACGGATCTACACGCCCGACCTCGACTAGATTTTTTCCCCCATTCCGCGCACTCTTTTCGGTGGCGAGGATAAGCATACACGCCCACGCGCGATTTTCGGGACGCGCTGCCAACTGCATATCCCATGCCCTGCGGCCTCCAAGAATTTCGTTTGCATACACGCTCGCGCGACCAATTTTTTTCCCGGGATTATAGGTAATCCACTAGCAAGTGATGGGTTTTCGATTGGTGGGAATGACGGATGGATCATCCCCCCGGCCCCTCTCATTTTTGCTAGTCGCGAAATATGACGCGAGACATATTTTCTTTCCTTGTTTCGTCGGAGCCATCGATTCGCCAATCTACGAATTTACAAATATTTTTTTTTTAAACTGCATCTGGATCGCGGAAAACGCGCAGCATATTCGAGTCTGAAAGTTGTCCCTATATGAACGTTTTAATTAACGAGAGCACGCTCACGTGCTAATTGAATGCCGAATGCTGCTTTCCCTAAAATGGTATTTCTCGCGCTGCGTAGAAGTACTTCAGGAACGTTCGATTGGACTAATCCAGAGGCGTATATATAGAGGCGAGCAATTAAGCGAAGCCCGCGCCGCACGCGCACACGGCCGTAAAAGTACATCGCGCGGAAAAAAACGAAAAAGATCGAGGGTCGGACGAGGTGGAATTGAATCTCGCGCGCGGACAAACTTTGTGCATGATAACTCGTTTTGTCGTTTTTTTCGTTTCGGTTAAAGCCTTGCTCTTTTTCCTGTTTGTGCGCAGATACTACGCGATATCGATGCCCCTAGAATACGGAGTGAAGAGAACGACGAAGCGAATGATCATGTACGTGGCATTCGTTTGGTTTGGCGCTGCGGCCATAAGCCTGCCACCGCTGCTTCTACTCGGAAACGAGTACACCGTCAGCACGTCCGGTGTCTCGCAGTGCATCGTCTGCCAAAACTTCGGCTACCAGATCTACGCTACGCTTCTTAGCTTCTACATTCCTCTCACCGTTATGATATTTGTGAGTATTTTCTTCGACGAACGACAGTCGAGGTGCACGTTCCTTTTTGGGCCAGCTCGATAACAGTCGAAATTGCTCCGAAAAACGAGGACGAATGTCACTTCACGGGGAACTCCGTTCTGACCAAAAATGTACACCATCCGTGAAACGGCTTGCATAGTTTATACTTCCGAAAAGTGACAGAGACTGCAGTTCACAGCCGCGCTCGTCGTTAATTTCCCTAAGACTAGCGGCTGAATAATCGTTTGCTCGCAAATCCGCTGCGACCGCCTATTCGCCGCGCATAGTCGGCGCGCATTGTTCATCCGACGATTCATCATGGATAGCGACGCCTCGATCGTAAATTAGCCGCGACGATGCCAGCGTCTTAATTATCGAGCGCTCGCGTGTCGTCTCGAGTATCGACGGCGCCTACGTCTTATCTCTCGGAAATCGCATAAACAGACTTGTTGATCCCTCGGGAGCAAGAGGATGAGGCTCCGTTGTGAAATCGACGCGTTGAGTGACCTTGAGCGATAATGCAACTTCGCTTGGCGCGGGACCAATCGCGGACTCTTTGATTCATGAGTATGCGAGACACTACGTCAAGTAGGTCAACGCGAGCGCGAACGATAACATATTCGTAACGATAACATTCACAAGCTTTCAATGGAATTGTTCGTTGAAACCTTGCAACTTCTTGTTTCATCCTTCCAAGATGAGCGGACGTTTCGAACTCGTTGATAAAACGCAACCTGTAACTATCTTTATTAGAATCGATTCAAGATATACTTGTGCATATAATTCCTTAATTTGTCCGATGAACATGTTTTGCAGCACACTTTCATGGCGTTATCATGATACTCGCGACATTACCATAATGAAGTAGATATGCAAGCACTCGAGACAGCAAATTTGACTTCATCGTTCATGCATAATTCATTATGTAAATATAATAAAGTCATTATTAAGAAGCAGGCTATTTAAAATTCTAAAAAGAGGCACGGTGGAGAATTTTAAGTGGTAAGTTAGGGTGAGACAAGTAGCAAGCTAATTGCAGTTCCGCAATTAATTATCGTTACATTGATATAGCCAATTAATTGGATCCCTTCATTGTCAGGAAACGCACGACGATCGACGAGAGTGAGGTGTCGCTCGTGAAAAGAAGCGCTCACTCGAAAGCAGCAGTCCGGCGAAAAAAGATATTCATTTTAAAAGCGCAAACTTGAGGTTCCTTTCGAAACGCCAAAGTCATTCTTTGCTCGTCGCTCGAATCACCAATCGGACCTTTTCAAACTGACATTCGCAAGGAAAACTCGCTGTTGTAATTTTTAATTCACTCGCAATGGTCGTCCCACTTTGTCCCCGCCTGCCGCGACAATACGAATCGCGGAATCGATTTGGCGCTTTGCTTGGCAAGCGGCCCTTCAAAGTCAGAGCTCGAGCGCGAGCGTCACTCAAGCCGCGCTGACACTCGATGCGCTCGCAGCGCGGCTCGAGTCGAAGCGACGCCGGCGACACGCGTCTAACTAGTCGAAACGGAAACTGCAGGTATACTACAAAATCTTCTGCGCGGCGCGGAAGATCGTGCTGGAGGAGAAGCGGGCGCAGAGCCATCTGGACGCTTACTGCCACCTGGACATAGAGCAGCACCTGCCCCCACCGATCGTGCAGCAGAAGCCCACGCAGTTCGACAGTCAGATAAACCATGGCCGCGACGGTGGCAGTTCGCCCGTGGCCGAGCACCACCACCGCAGCTCCAGCGCCTCGACCACGGTAAGCCTTGCAGCTACTCACCCCCAGGCTCGCCTTTTAATTGCGAGAGCCGAGTCGCGCCCTCGCCTGTCCGCCTGTCCCGGCGAGTAGCAGCGCTCATTTTCCAAATGGATCCCAGAATACAACAGGCGCTCCACGTCGCAGCGCTTGCCGATGAATTACGACCCTTTCAGGCCGATGCAGTTTAGAGTCCTCCACCGACGACCCAAGATTATTGGATCTCGAGGGCGGCGCGCGAAATCGCAAGCCTTCTTTACGAGCGTTTCGAGCGCACGTTATAAACTTTTCTTATCTCGCGCGAAATTGTTTGACTGGCGCTCCCTCCTCGCCCTCGTAAATACCTGACTGCCTCCGCTGTGAGCACTAAAAATTTCCAGCCGACTCGACGACTTTTCAGCGGCTTGCCGTTTCGCGGCTGCGAATCGCGGGATAGATTAGCGTCGCGGCTCTTCCGCTACTGATATTCGCGGGACGCCGCGCCGTTGCGTGGTTTTCGGTTTTTTTCTCACGTCATTTATGAGCTTCCGCGACCTCGGAGAAAAAAAAACCGCACGCCGCCAGTATCGGCGTTACACGTTTATCGGCGCCAAACTATTTCCAGGCGTTCCACGACGATTTTACGAAAGAGAAAACTTCGGATCGAAGTGGTAAGGGAGCTTATCAAGAGGCATTTGGTAAGCTAACACAGCCGCTTGCCGAGAGCAACAGCGACGGCTGGCAATCAACGCTCCACAGCGTGAAAATAAAGAGAAATCAGGCTAAAAGACGCCTTACGCGCGCTCCGATCCGCGTTTGCGGGCCAACTGGAGCGGCAGAGTTGAGCTCTCTCTCTCTCTCACTGTCTCGAATTACCTTCCAGTTGAAGCCAAGCATTTCGACGATTCCCGCCTGAGGGTCTGATTGCACGGCAAGATCCTTGCTTTGATTCGCGTGGCTCTCGCTCGACTGACATGCCAATTCCGCGTCAAGAATAAATTTTTGATTCTCTACGATTGATTATCTCATTCGGCAACTGGCTGTCCGCTCCAAGCTTCTTTGCTGTCGTCGTCGACGCGAGTTAACGTGACCTTAACAAAGTCTCTCTGGGAAATTAGCGGTCGCCGAGAGAGAAAGAGCGAGAGAGAGGGCTGAGGGTGAGGGGAAACGAAAGTGCAGATTATAAAGCGCACTGCTGCATTTTGTATAAGTGGCGCTTCGAATGTTTCGCTTCACCGAGATTACTTTCGCAAACGTAGAATTTTGCCGCGTGTTTTTGCGAGATTATTCTTTAATACGTGTCGTTGAAGTGAAGTGGCCTACTTTTACAAACGCAATGGCAAAATGAGAACGTATTGTATTGTTACACTTTTCATTATTAGATTGTAACCGCTTTTACTTACAGCGGCTATGCTGTCCCAGTTTTTTGTTTTCTTTTCTAGGCGAGTTGTCATTTGTTGTCCTTGCCTGAATGATTCTCGTTGCGCCGTCACTTATTGAAAAAATTATCGAAAAAAATTATTGAAAAAGTTGGAACGATGAAGCTCCTGGAATACGAGCGGACTTTGCTGCAAAGTGCTTACTCAGCAAAAGTGGAATGCCCATAATTAAATCACCTTAGCAACTCTACTTTATGCACGTACGTTCTTCGGAAATTGTAAGATTAGAGCGAGCGAGCGAATTCCGTGCTCGAGGAAAAGAGCAACAAAGTATATTAGATTTTACGAGCATTCCTGCGAGGGAGAATGTATCCCCGGAAAAAAGTTGGAGGTGAAGGGAGTTGCAGTTGGACCCGCGCGCAAGCGCGCGCGCACGAGCAACAAACGGGAAGCGTGATTCCTTAAGCTTATAGAGACGAGAAGCAAGATAAAAGCGTTAAGCTTCCGGAGTGGTAGACAGACCGAACAAAATCTCACCGCCGTCGTCCCTCCCATCAGGACGAAGACTTTTGGAACGAAAAGTTTTTCGCGTGACCGTCGTCGTCGCCGGACGCTTAACAACGAGAAGTAAAATATATCGAGTAACAGTCCGAGCATTTTTCAAAGGTATCGATACCTCGGAAATGTCAAAGTTGCCGCGCACAGCACACAGCAGCAGTGAACCTCGAGGAAAATGTTGAACTCGATAATAAATCTGCCGTTAGCAGGAGAATGGAAGCGCACGACGAAGAAAAGGCGCGCGCGATCGATGTAGGCCGCACAAAGAGGATGCAGCTCGCGCGCGCATTTTCACCGTATTCATTGCCAAAAACGCGCTCGTAAATAGCGACCGAGGGGAGGAAGCCATAACCATATCCGCAAAACGCCAGGCCGAAATTTCGTGATACTCGTTCGACTCGCTATCGCCGATCGCATTCGCCAGCAGTTAAAAGCCGCTTTAGGCTCTCTCGGAGCCGCCGCTGGAATACCGAGCCACTCTTCGTGCTCTTTTTCCCGCTGAAATTTGCATGCCATCCCGGAATAATCACTAATAATCACGATTGAAATACAGTCATTTCGGGGAAATTCCATCGAGCACCGCGGCTATTTCTGGCGCTCTCATCCAAAACCAAGTGTAGATTTTCTACTTTAGCTCGATAAGACGAGCTAAGCGAGCTAAATTCGTATCGAGCGCAGCTATTCTCACGTTACAATCATTTCTCGCTAGCGCCGGCTATTGTCAATGTCATTTACGGTAATCGATTCGCGTGAAGTCTGTCAACGTCATTCGTCGCGTCGACCGACAACAGAGTGAAAACGATATTTCGTCCGAGGTATGTTTAAAAAAAAAGTCCAACGAGAGGAGAGGTGTAATTGACTTCCAGTCAGGTCCGTTATTACGCGAGTCCACCAGCTTTGATTTTCACTCCTTTTTCCGACGATTCATCACGCAAAGAGACGTGTACTGATAGGTGGCGGCGCGGCGGGTGCCTCCAAATCCGCGGGAGGACATTAAATCAACGGCATGAGATATTCATCTCGGTTGCGCGGGCGGAAGTTCGAGCGCCGCGCATCCAATCGACAGGAGCATCGATAATTCACATCCCATTAGGCAGCTGCACTATGAAATTTCCATGCCGCGTACATTATATTCCCGCATTTATGCCTCGAAAGCTCATCATGGAATAACTATTAGCGGCGGACCGTCTACTATGTATTCAGCTAATAAAAGCCAGCGTTTTTCCTCCCCCACCCGTTGACTATGAGGCTATGAAGGGACGGGGGTGGCGGCGGGAGGGGGCGGGGGGTCAAAAAATAGGGAATCTGTGGATACCACCGGGGATGCTAAAAAGTTTTACGGTTATGCCCATCGTGGTAGTGCACACTCTCGGTGCATCCCGCGCGCATGAAAAATGCAAAGAGTATGTGATCCGAGGAGAAAGCGCGTGAGCCTCCTTGAAATGGCGAATTTCGTGCGGCGAGAATTCGGAAACAGAGCCAGAGAGAGTGAACTTTTTTACGAGAAGTCTCCGTTTTTTTTTCATCTTAGCATCACCCGCGAATTCAAGCTTTCATGAGCCAACGTCAAACAAGTAAAAAAATAAGAATAATAAACTTTGATCGTCAACCAAGAGTTAAGGAATTTTCTTGAATGAAAGAAATCGATAGAGAACAAATGAAAGTTGAAATGTGGAGCTAGTGGATAATCCTGGCAATTATCGGGAAAACTCGAGAGGGAAACGAACGCTACGCCTGGAGATTATATCGAGACTTGAAAAATGCACTTCACCACCGACGGGTGCGCGCCCGAGAGAGCGTAAGTCCTTTAAATTCATTAAAGGCAGTCAAATGAATCTGTTCGTTGCGCCATAGCTCTCGGGGATATGGAACTACAGTGCCAGCCGGCAACACACATAACGCTTCGGCCTGGCGACATTTTATTTTTTAATAGACGCGAGACGAGCGAACAAGCGTCCAATGTTCCAACGTTCATACGTGGGCTAATTGAATTGCTTATCGCGCGCGCGTAATCACTCGATCGCAATGTTGGGAGATGGATTAAAATTGCCCCGCGAGACTGTTACTAAAACGATTTATAGAGGGAAAAGAGGCGGAGATCGCTTGTTGCGGAGGAAAAGCGCGTCTCAATTGCGCGTCTCAATTTATGCCACCATAAACGTCAGCTCGTACGTACACACGCGCGTGCGCGAGAAAGAGAGAACATTGTGCATACGGAGCGCCCCCTCCGCAGAATCAGCGTCGTCTACTCTGTTCTATTAATTACCAGCTTCATTCCAGATTTATTCGTGAACGTGTCTCGGTATGCCTTCCTAATACCCTGCGCATGGCCGCGCATACGTGAACCACGTAAATTCGATCTACTTATTGGCTTCGCACGCTTCCCCGTCAAGCCTAATTTCTCGATTCGTTGATGATCAGAGAGTTTTTGCATACCTTGACGATCAAGAAAATTCTGTTCTTTTCCCTTCGACTTTGTACGCGCTTGTTGATTCGCGAGAGGATGAATAATTAGGAAGAGGAAGAGGAAGGAAAAACGTTCAGGATGCGGGAGACGCTCGTGGAATTTTTACTGGCTCGAGAGGAAAATTCTTCGTGGTATGGAGCACTGCAAAAGGAATTTTCGGCTCGTAAATCAGGTGGCATCCAAGCCACAAATGACCTTATCACGAAAAAAGTTATTGTCACGATTCAAAGTAGATCAGAGTCGTGAAAAACTCTGGTAATTCGTGTGCGCGCGTTTCTTTTTTGCCAGCGTACAGTTGGGACTGCACTCAGCAGTAATACTGTGCGTTATTCGTGGAAAAATAAGCTACCGGAGGCGCCTCGTTTCTGTTTTTGAGACGTCGACAATACTAATTACAATGTATGGAGAGGCATGACAATCGACGACTTGGTTCGGCCTTTTGGTTTACTTTGAGCGAAGGTTAATAGCACTCGAGAGAGAGAGGAAAAGCGAGACGCATTTAATAACGAGCGGGAAACGAACGGAGACTATTAAATAATTGCGCGCCTGTGAAAGAAACAAAGAGCGAGAGCGACACTCCGTTGTGCGGCCTCGCAACAAGCTCCGTTTCAATTAGAGCGCCGGCAAAGGAAATTCTTCGCGTAGGCGAGTCAAGAATTTCTTTTGCCGAGCGAAAGAGTGAACAGGCTGGTCGACGCTGGCGTGTTTATTCTACTGATAATTCATTGGTAATGGGTTGCATGCGTCAAAGAGCCACGTGACATTATATTAAGGGCATTTCAATGCCGAGTGCGACAATTGATGGCCACGAAGGCAAACCGAAAAAAGAAACGATCGTCAAGATCATTGATCCGCTTGGCGATCACGCGTCGAGGAGAGCTCGCAAAGGTTATCGCGACGATTAGTCCGCGAGAGACAGAGAGAGAGAGATGCAAAGCGCGCCACCGCGTAATTACATTCGTCCGACGATGCACTCCGAGCCGCAATCGAGTACTTTTATAGGTTAGCAAGCGCGCGCGATGCGTGCTAAGCGAAATTTGACCGAGCGCCGTTGATGATTATACTGTCCATTCCGGCGCATCGATTATTCCAGCCGGCTGTAACCGTCTTTGATGACATGTAAACTGCACGCTTCGCAAATGGAAAACCAATCAGGCCATTGTGCGCGATTGGTTATTTTTTACCTGCGTTATACCATGTGGCTAATGGGTTTTTAAAAAGGCTTTTCTCATCGGAATTTTAATGCAGTCATTATAGCGTGAAACTGTAGCACAGAGCCGAGCAGAAATGTTGAAATGTCAACGGCGGACAATGCGATTGGAAGGCTCCGGGTGGCCGCTTCGGCAAATTATAACTGATGTCGCGCCATTTGGCCGGGCATCAAAAAATGTATGGTCGAGCACGGTGAGCGCATTACCGATGATGTTTATCCCGAAAAATCACGCGCTCGTCGGCCAACCGCCACGTTTACGGGCAGTCGCGTGAAAACGCGTCTCCCTGGCGAACGAGGCCAGTTGCTCATCGGTAATGCGCTGATTCACAGCAGATAAAGATGATAAAGCTTAATTGGATAAAATATGCAAGGCGCCATAAGGCAACGGACGTACAATTTGCATATGAGCCTCGGCGCAATGCTTAACAGCGAGTTAAAATTGCGATCGCGATCATTTATATTACGCGGATATGCGTACGCGCATGCACCGAGCGAAGAGGTTTTCTTTCCCCGATGATAAGTTAGGGTAATTGGTCCACTCTCGCTAAAATCTATTAAGCGAACTGCGTAACTGATGAGCGCCCGACCCACAGTTATATAGACATTAAGCGAAAATCAATTGACGTTTGAATAGGCCGATATTCCCGTCGATGTATGTATTCGCAGATGAGCTTAATTACATCAGGAAGGCAATGCCGAAACGCACTTTTGTGCAGGCGTGCACATGTGTCCGGTGGAGATGGAGCGCTTCTGCGGCCGGCGCTCCATTTTCGAGCCACTCGTCTGCTGCCGTCACGGACTTTAATTAAAAAAGCTCGAAGCGCAGCGCCCCGCGTCGGCGACGAAGCTGATATTTCATGGTCGACACCTGCGCCGTACTTTACGCCGCTGCGTCGCCTCGGCTTCCTTCGCTGTCCTTCCTTTCATTTTCCGCTTTTCTCGTGTAGCGCGCCAAGTCTCAGTCGGTGGCTGCCACTCCGATTCTCGCCCACCTCTCACGTGAAAACATCTATACTTCCACCGAACTAGCTTCCAACGCCAGCTGATTTCCTCCGACGGACTTTCCTCTTTCTTTTTTAATCCTTGCGAAATTGGACGCGTTGCGCGCTTCATTCGCTCGTACAAGCTCGTATGACCTTTTAATCAAGGCAGCGTGCAATTTCGCACTGATGACATTGACGAGAAGAGTACGGCAAAGCGGACAATCGCAATTGGAGCAGCTCGACCAGCGAGACGCGACAATAAAACCGCGAGGTCGCGCGGCCGATATGCTTTTTCACTCTTGTTTGTCTTTTTTTCAAAATTCCTCCGGGCCCGTCGCGGCTTTCATCGCAGCGAAAAGTCAGGAGTCACAAACAAAGTTGTTCCCTCGGTCGTCGTAGAGACGAACGGATATTGCGGCACTTCTATCGCTGAACGACGGACCTGCAAATGGGTGTGCGTCGAGCGATACAGACAACGCTGTCCGACGAACAAAATGAAATAGTTCATCGTGCGTTTGCTTGTTTTACAATTAAAGATTACGCGCGTTCACACAGTGCTCCAAGTTTTCTCTGCTAATCGATGGCGTTTCTCTTTCCACTTTTTCAATCAAGCAGTGAAAAGAAAAGCCACACGCACGAGCATTTCTGTATCTCTTCGTGAAGAAGTGACGTCAAATGCTGCCGCCAGTCACATCTGTATTCATATCTGGAAATGTGCCGACGTTTAGGCATCCTCAGACGAGTAGGAGGAGAGGAGCTCATAACATTTATGAAAAAAGCTCATTTCTACGGAAAGGCCTAATATCGCGGCGAGCGAGGTCGCGAGCGCGCGACAGCCTCTCGAAAAGTCTAATATTGTTGGAGCGTGGCGCACTACAGCAGCCGTCGACGAATGTCATTATTATTATTCGCCGAAAACGTCCGTGCGGCGAATAAGAAATGCACAATCTGATGAGAGGTGATGCGCGTAAACCTACTTGAACGACCCCGAAGAGAAACCCAAGTGTACATTCGCGCGCAACCGCGCTGCGCACAGGCTAATACCCCGAGCACTCAAGCAGCTGTCGAAGACGTTTAGTCCCGGTCTTACGGCCGAAGAGACCCTGAGTCCGCACGTAATGCGCGTACCCGCGCGCGATTTCACCTGCTGATAAAAGCCGCCAATCGATCCAAAGCATCCATCCAAGACAACACCACCACAACAACAACAACAACAACAGCAACAACAACAGCAGCTGAGGTAGCGGTACGATAGTGACGTCGGAGTCGTGTCGGTGAACGTCGACGTGATAATTAGTGCTTCGATGTACAGACACCGAGATAAAATCGATATAGGCTTGGGATCTCGACATCGTCGCTGAGGCTTCATACCGGGCTAATAAAAAATTTCATGACGTTCAGTAGAATAATCTAGATGCGGTCAGCCGAGAACGCCAGGCAAAGAATCCGACTTGCTCCTTTTTTTTCTTCCCGTTATTCTCTCTCACTCACTCTCTCCGATAAACTCTCTCGCAAAACAAACGTGCTGAGAATAAAGGTTAACGCCACGGTCAACCGCGCGCGTTTCTCGCTTTTTTTCAACGGTGTGTTTCCCTATGCGCAATGTTCCACCGGCGAAAGAGTGAATAAAAACTAAAAGCGGAAATGCAGTCGCAATACGACCAGCTGTTGCCGCGAGAGTTGAGCTCGGAACTTCTTAATGGCCAAATGTAGCGCGGTCTCGCGAGGAATCGGCCATTGATCCCTGGCCCCCGCGAGCGAGCTGACGATGAACTTCTTGCGATCGCTCCCAACGATGCTTTGACTGTCGGTAACTACCCAAATTCCCCAATTAATTGGTCGACTTGTTGTTTTCATCTGGCTTTGTCGAGCGGTGCCCGCGCAATCAATGCTTTCCTCCGCGCTCGACCGCGGCTTTTCGCAACTTTTCCACCCCTGTGCTGTGCCGCGGCAAGACGAGGCAAGACGTCAAAGCAGGCCAACTCGCCAAGCAAAAATATATTTCACTTTCGACGCTAATGAAACTCCTCGCATCCTAAGGTCCAATTTTTAATAAAGGCATCGCAAAACTTGTCGATGGGACGGAAGTTGACAGTGCATTTACGTATAGATGAAGAGATCTCGTTCCCGTCCGCCGGAGTAAACTTTCATCGAGAATGAGAAAAAATTAGCGTAATTCTTTAATCAGTCCATCGACACAACTTGAACAACCGGAGCGCCAGCGACGATGTCGCACTCGTTTTAATAACTCGGTGCAGTCTCGCGCGCTCCTTCGAAAGGACACTTGCTTCGAGTTGGCGTGTTTTCGGGAGGATTAAAAAAGCTCAGTGTGGTAAATCCTCGCTCGAAAAACTAAAACGCTGGCGCGCGTCCCTCACTTTTTCAATATTATTCTTCCCCTACGCGCTCGGATGAGGGGAGCGCTGATCCTCGGCGCGAGCTACTTTCGAATTCGTGATGCAAGAGCAATCGATTAAATATTCATGCGCAAAGTTTCAGCCGTCATGCGGGGAGAAATGTTAAATGCCTACGCGCGTGTGTACGCCCAAAGAAAACGGGTCATCGCGTCGACGATATACGTAACACTGTTCGGCGGGCAGCCAGTTAAATTAGCTCGTAACTCGTAAAGCAATGCTAAATCTCCGGATCCGGTGAATAGTCGCGCGATAGAACGAGCACCTGTTATTCATTTATTTTGACCTGTACACTTTATGAATTCGTAACGAACATTGCCGAGCGAATAGGCTTACCTTTTTTTGCTGTTTGAGAGTGCGCTATTTCGTCATTTCGAATAGTACGCTTGTAACGGAGCTTCCTCTCCGCTACTTGAACGCCACTTTCGCCCTTGCCAAGTATACTTTTGTATTCGCAAAATTCATTATGTCTTGTACACTTGAAGCACTCCTGCAATTCTGGTAGTGATTAAGTGTCAACGTGGTGAATGTAAATGTCTTTCGGATAGCGGAAATAATCGGGTGATATAGATCCGGGTCAGACGGCGCACCTGCCCCCGCGACGATGGATCAAGGCGCGCCCGGATTTTCTCATTGTCCAGAGTTTCGCGGATCTGCAGCACGCCGACGATTGAGATGGATTATGACGAACTGTAGACCGGCGCATCGCCCTCTCGGGGTTCGGCTACTCCGCTCTCAAGTGCTTATCTCTAACGCAGCGGCGAGTTTATTGCCAGAGCTGTAACGAGAATAATGGATGGACCGGGGCGCGAACTCGCAACAACTCGAATCGCGCGGAAAAGTTCGATTGGCTTTCCTCGAGAGCAAACGGCGCTGCGAGCTCAAGCGAAAAATGTTGGATTGGTCCTACGTCCGAGCGGAGCGCCTCAACCCACTTCCGCAGGTAGCCCCGCCGCGCCGGCTCCATTGGACAATCGTGCTTCGTATTGTGAAAACGCGAATTGGCGCTTTTCGACAACCTACGTCGGGACGCAAGACCGATGCGCATTATTAAAGTTGAAAAACAGTCGCTTAGGCCACCTCTAAAAATCCATCGAACGACATACACCGCGTTGAAAATACGCAAAAGCACGTAACGCGCGCGCGCGAGCGCGCGAGCCAAGCCAAATCGGATTTTCCACTCGCCACTGACTGCCTCTCTTTTCAGTAGGTAAAAATCAAGCGGGTTGCATTACTCGACGCTGATCCGATTGTGAAAGACTAATGGAAAGTAAATTAACGTCCGAGCGCAAATCATAAAAAGCACAATTGTATTGACAATTTGAATTTTTATGCGATCTCTCTTGTAAAAGAGAAAAGTAACGGTGCCTACGCGAGCCCACATAAATCTTCCAAACAGATATGGCCGCTAATGGGCTCGTAAAAAAAGAACCATATCCAAATACTACGGAGTAAAAAAAAGTTTTTTTTTTTAGGCTGACCGTAACGCACGCGAAGAATATCCCAGAACACGACGCGGACGCGTTCATCACTCGGCATTGTCCGCCGCCCCGTCCACTTTCGCGCGCCCATCGAATTTTCCACGCCTTTCCATCAATTCCTCTACTTTTCTTAACCCAAATTTCTCCAGCCCTCTGCAAATTAAGCAATCAGCGCCGACTCAGGTGGGAACTTGTTATTGGCCGTGAGCACGCGATCGCAGCGCCACTCGGGCTTCTTTTTCTATCGAAGAATAATTTGGCAATTGCGCGCTATTTAACAATGCTCTCCCCCGTGCTGCGCTTTATCACCGCGGACGCGTGCTCGCGCTGCGATGCATCCTTTCGTTTTCGAATTACCCGACGCCACGCTCCCGCTGTGAATTTCAAATAGCGGAGGCACTCGAGGCCTCCTTCCTTGTACGCTCGTTGGACAACTTTTTCGATGTTTGCAAGCGCCATGAATTCTCTCCATTGTAAGCGCATTAACGTGGACATAAAACAATGAAAAATTAGGTTCCGAAAGCGGGGGTCTGAGTGGTTGAGTGGTTGGCAACGTTGTCGTGTCAAAATTGTAAACTTTCCGATTTTCGTGCTAGTTGTACTGCGATTTTCATTGAAACATGGGAAAAAAACTGCACAATATTTGCAATCTTTAAAGTTTACGTTGGCCGAACAACTTCGTTTCTAGCGAGTATGAATTGCCTTCAAGCCAATTTTATTCCCTTGTTTTCGCTGGAATGGTAAATTAAAACAAATTAAAAGCCGTCCTAAGTACAATTACGCGAAGAGAAGCTCCTTCACTTCTTCCTCAAATTCGACTGAACGATAAATCATTGCCAAAGAAAAAGCAAAGCTTAACTTTATCAAGATGAAAATACTTCTGAAGAGTAACGGCTATAATGAGAACATAATCGCGGATTTGCATGTGATGTATATACAGGGACAAAGAAACATTGTCTTCAGCTGTGCGCGGGGCTGAAGCAAAACTAGAGCACAGGCTTAATGCGCTCGCGTAAGCTCGGGCGCGGTGCTGCGCGTAATGCATCGAGCAAAAAACAAAGGCCCGGCAATTTCCATCCACGCTCGAGCTTATCCCCCCGCCCGCTCGTGCAATAATGTCTCGTGCGCGAGAGATAGGGCAAATCGTCGTGCGCGCTAACACTTTTACGAGCCAAATTTCTTTCTCTATGCGAATTTTACTTTTTCATTTATATTTTGTTTTTTTTTTTTCTTTTTTTCTTTTTTTTTCTCTTTTTTTCACTTTTTTTTTCTTTTATTACTTTTTTCTTGTTTTGATTCAATGTATTTTTCATTTCGTTCGTTCGAAGCTGCGTAAGGATGCAAAAAATTATCAATTTCCATCCATATCTCATGTGTTTTGCCCGAAAGAAGAAAGTTGCTTTTTGCCTCGACAGCAGCGCGCAATTTCTACGCGCCCTCTCTCGGGTGATGGATCGCTCGCATACACGTAAATTCCTCTTCCGGCGCTCATTTTTTCTAATCTCACCGAGTGCAGCGCAGCTTTTTTCTCAGTGGTGTCTTAAAACTTTCAATGTCAGACTATTCTTATAAAAGCAGTCAAACAACTTGGTGAATCAGTTTTGTTGACATTGCTAAACAAGATATGCTGTATTATTAAAATAGCGGTGACTGCGAACAAACATGTGAAATGTTGTTGATTCTGAAAATGATTTTTGCAATGTAGTAGCTTATACATAATTAATTTAGAATTTGCTTATTTCATAATAGATTAAATGTACACAACAATAAAGGTTGGAGTATATTAATTACTGTGATTAAATTGCACAGACTCAAATGACTTGAATTGGATTTAACGTTCATAACCAAATCTCCATATCGTGAGGATTAGAAATAACGATTGAACTAGTGTAATATGGATATTAGCTGCATGCAACTTGCAACTATAATATTTATTAAATCGCTTGATTATAAGGAATTAATTAAAATTTATATTATTTAAAATCTTGTAAAGAAAAGACAAATATTGCAGTAATAACGGAACGTAGTAAAATGTGACTTTGTTGGAAATTCCATGTCGCGAGTTTATTCTTCCTAATCTCGGCGTGTACATCCTTGCCTTTTCCGTCTCTTTGGTGCCATAAACTATTCAATGGCCGGGCTTTTCATAATTTTCTGAGAAGAAGCTCAATCTTCCGGAGAAGGTGCAAGTAGCCTTCGGAGAGGGACTACAAGCATAATAGTAAAGCAGCACTCGGCGCGTCAAAGGGTCCACGTATAGAAACTGGTATTTTCTTTCTAGCTAGCGAAAATCCTATACGCCGATATTTTAATTTTCATTGTTATCATAGTCTCAAGATTACCAGATGACCCTGTTCGCTCACTATTTCGAGACAAATATCGAAAACAGTCGAGGGATTTCAAGTACACACATTTGAAATGATAGAACAGAATAAGCAATAACTGATCTGAAAGGATAGAACGTCTAATAAAGTACTGCTGGATTATTCGTGCACACAACGAAGAGCAAAGTGGGGGTAACAAATTAGTAAAATAGTCAAGGCCAATATTTGGCATGAGGCTTAAGCGTCGTCATCGATCAAACAAAAGCCAAGACAAATACGGGAGCGGGAGAGTTGGTAAAAGCTCGCCATCCGGAAAGACGGGCACAGAGCCATACGAGAAATAGAGAGAGAGAGAGATATGACAAAGCCGAAACCGGCCGTTTTCCAATAATTCTAGACGTTTGCTCGCTTGTTCTCGAGAGAAGGGAAAATGATTTCCGCGAGGATTGCCTGCGCTCTGAACTTTCGCGCGCGAAAACCTCTGTAATTTCGACAACCTGTTGGCGCAAATTACTCGGCGTCGTTAGCGTTGCGAACAAGCGCGAAATTGCGACGGAGCTCTCCTCTCTCGCTTCTCTCTCATAAATGCCTTATTGTAAGGTGGGCGCGCGCGCGAGTGATGAGGAGGGAAATGGAAAACTTGGCCCCGAGCGGAATGAAAAAGGGAGGCCGGATACGGACGCTTGATTGTCAAGTCCCTTGAGCGAAAGGGCCGAGAGGGAGAGAAAGAGGAAAAGAGAGAGAAAAAGCGTTCGATTGACGAGTGAAAAGCGCATCGACGAGACGTATATATACTGTGCGTTATGAGATTGTCAATTGACTTTCCATTGAATCAATTTTTTCCCTCTCCCTCTCTCTCTCTTTACTTGCCCTTTGTACGCGTCGAAGCTTTCGATGTACTATTTTTGACTCGACTCCGTTTCCACGGCTTTAGTATAGCTTCGTTTCTCCTTCCTCACTTTTAGAAAGTCCCGTAAGCAGGCTCTAATCGTACGAGACCTGAGTTTTATCGCAGATTCGAGACGTCTCTCAAAAATCGATTTTACTTGGTCCATTGCCTAACTGTTTATCAAGTAAAACGAAGCGTCGAAGACACGCATCCGAAAATCAACTTACTTTTCAACTATCGATAAAAAAATGATTGTATCTCTCTAGCGGGCTTTCACAAAACGTTTATCGAATCACTGACTGCTCTAGTAGCACTTTCGCTCAGCTAATGCTCAAATCAGGTTAAAGATTGTTCGACTACTCGGCTAACAGAAGGTCAGCGTAAGAAGTCAACTGTCGATGGTAACCTGTTCGTGTATCATTCATATTTATAAATTGTAGTCGAGTACGCTCTCCATCTGTCACTTCCAAGCAGCGACTGAACGAATATTCATTTAATCAAGCTTTTTCTCTCGCCTGGCATTTCGCTGTGTGAGTATCGTCTTCCTCAAACGCCGAAGACAATAACAGAATCGAAATCCTGCTTGGCGTTTTAGTTAATGGATCCGTTATCCGCCTTAGAAATTCTATATTGTATAAAACGTAAAAGGATGAAACACTAGATTAAAGCGAATAATTAACACATTATTATAAACCAAATACATTTGTAGTCAATTGATGTATATTAGAAAGTTGGTTTTGCGGTATTGTCTTGATCATTAACGATTGACCGAAAACTCGTAATGTATGATATTCTGAGATCAAGCTTGTCCTACAATCCGGTTCAGTGTCAAGGATATCGGCGTCACTCGTTACTCCAATGACAACCACGAATTTGGTCGTGCGCCAACATTTTTCTTATGTTTATGTTCGCTTGCACGAAATATATATTGCACCGCGCTGCTTAGTTTGCACACGCACCGGCAATTGATTTTGCACGAACGTTGTAAATTTGACTGCTGAAGTCAAAGTAAATATAGATTCAAAAATAATCGACTACCTATCTATATCTTTTTTTATTATGCAAATAATCAAGAGTGAAGTCTCTGTCGATAATTTCGAAATCTGTATTTACTTTGTCCTCAGCAGTCAAATTCAAAACGTTCGTACAGAATCCATTGCACCGGCAGCGTTAGTCCGGTCCATTTTCGGAGCCACGCCCTTGCCTTATTTTGCAATCGAGCTTGAAGTTGAAGCTTAAAGGCCAAGCAGTTCTAACATGATTGTTAGCGACAATCGCGTACTGCTGGAGAATGATTAAATTGGCCAAGCAGCAAGTGGAAGACGATCGAAAAGCGAAAGCGAAAAGAGAGACGCATCGCAGCAATTAGAGTGGAACGGCTATTAGCTGCGAAGCCGCAGAGTTGAGCATTAGCGGTTAACGATCGGCCAGGAAGCACTGGCACACAGTGGCTGGCAACGGTGCGTCGGATGCGCGCATACGCGCTGCTTAATTGAATGCCAGCGGCCCGGTAGCATCTTAATCGCGACGCGCGGACGTCGACCCGGCCGCTAATCCATGCAGCGGCTCGAGCATCCGCGCGACGCCATCTCTCTGGCCGGCGATTCATTGTATCGCGTATCGCGCCTACGACCTGTGCGCGATCGGGATTAGGCGATTGATTTTCGTGTCTTGTGCGCTAACGAGGCAATTTGCGGGCGACGACGAGTTTGTTTCCATGATTAACGCCAAGCACGCGGCAACTGCTATTGTGATGCAGTTTTCGTCTCTGGTTTTATATTTCGCAGCGTCGGGAGTAAAAACGGTGCTGATGTGGCACTTCTCCCTGTCTCCCGCTTTTTCTTACGGCTTTACGAGCGACATGGCGTTCTAACTTTCATTGCGAGCAGCAGGCTTGGCCGGAATATTTAGGGAGTCGCGTCGTAAAAGACGATAGAGTACATCAGCGACGAGGATTCGGAAGAGCGGACGAGAGAAATGAAGGAAGCTCGCGAGCGAGATGAAAGCTCAAAGCGTCGTCGACGTGTCGTTGTGGAATCGGCCGGGGCAGGGATTAACAATTTCGATTTGTATGCATCGATGCTCGCACTCGCCGCGGGACACAGCTCAGCGAGATGTCACAAATAGAAAGCCAATCTTGTTTCCGTTTCGATACGCACTCGCGGATATTTCGCGCGCGCGACAGGCATCGAGTGCGGAATTTTCGATTGTTGCCGCGGGACTCTGTAATACGACGATTGTCCGTGCGCGTGTCGGGGATGACCGGGACATCCGCATAACTATACCATTTTCTGTTGCTTCGTTCGTTACGTAAACTTTGATAGCGCATTACGTTTCACTGCGCTTTTCTGAAGCATCATATCTCGACAATCGTTTTCCATACGATCGAGCTTTTTAGGTCCCTCGTAAAAAATGCTAATTGCTAAGTCCCACATAGATGCCTGATATTAAGACTCTATGTTTTTATTTATTTTATTTATTTATTTATTTGTTTTTGCTGTACCAACGGACAGCAGTGGAATTCCGCGAGCTCAGTGCAAAAAGAGCTGTGCGTGATGAACCTTTGTCCGAATTTTTCAGCTTGCTGACACTCGTGTTAGTTTTTTTCGTTGAAAGCTCCAACGTGAATTCCTTCTTTGTAACAAAGCAAAGTTTTTTCCGCGGCGGTGAGCGTCGTGCAAACCAAACATTTGCCGCAAGAAATGCCATTCATCCGCAACGAATACGAGTTCCGACGGCAGCGTTTAATTCGACCAGTCAGAATGGAAGTCGTGCGTCGTCCGTCGTCGTGGCAGTTTGCTACAGAGCTCTGTATAAAAATTCAACGTCCGCAACGCCAACTTTTCGACAAATATCCGTCTCTCTTTCTCTCTCTCTCTCTCTCTCGGCGACGGCGAGGCTGCGAGGAAAAAATATGCGCGCAAACGCGTATCACACGCAAGCTGGTCGTATATTTCTCGGCCAAATCCGCGAGCGACGTGCCATGATCGAGCGTCTAACCCAGGTTGCATTTTTATGTACGCAAAAGCTTTCTCTATCCCATAAGATCCGTTATAACGATCAAATATAAAACAAACACGCGTGCAAAGTCGTTAAAAAGAAGTAAATTACATCGCTCGTTTCCATCTCGACGGCCTTTTCGAGCACGAAAGCCTCTACGGTAAATTTATCGGGATCGAAGCACGTCGAAAGAGCAAAAGCATTGAAAAAATCTTGCGACCGTCTTCCTTTCAATTCGAATTTCGCAAAACGCTCTGAAAATTCTCCTTGAGATTGATTCGCAGGTTGCGTGATTAAAATAAAAACAAAAGAAAAATATAACAACAGTAATGACTGCGCGGACTTTTGCTTTTATTCGCTGGCACACATGTACAAGCGTTTTTTTTTCATCGAGGGCTGTGTCCTTAATTATTGTTTTCAGCGCGTTCACCTCTTTCAAAGGCAAGAGAAAACGGATTCATTTGAATGCCGGTAAATTTTTGAAAATTCGAGAGAGATGCTTCACTGCTTCCGGACGAGAGGAAACGTTTTGTGATCGGCTTTTTTTCGGGTTAGAACGGTTGAAGGAAGAAAAAAACTTGCGTTAAACTTTTTACAAAATATTGTGGACGCGCTCTGGCATACGCGTGTTGGAATATGCATGAAGGTTGTTTATTTGGAAAAGGAAAAAGCTGCGGGGTTGTACTTCATAACGGTGTAAATTCTGCAACAAAAGCCGTGAAAATGTTCATCAGTCTGGGCGTCACGTGCACCACGGTAAACAAGTCATTTCACTTCACGTTTTCGCCCAGGGCAAAATATTCATCAAAGTTCTAATTAAAGCTCGCTCCAGGCTGGCCCGTCGTCTGCTCGTTAAGCAGCGAGTGATCGCGGCTGTCGTGGCATTTATACGCAGCCTACAGCCATCGATCATTGCCGAGCAATCTTCACAGCCAACGGGAGAGAAAGAAGAAACAACGTCGTGAATCGGCCTACTTTCTCGTGTTCTTTTGGCAAGCGCGTCGAGGAACGCCTGTCGAACGCATCGAATGGCTCTGGTTTGAGCTTTGAAGCGAAATTAAAAATACCTCGGCTCCCGGCTCCCGCGTGCAGTCGCACTGCCGTCGCTTCAAGCTAATCGCGCTAATTATTTGGATGAAGCGTCCAAGTCAGCTGGAGCTTACTCAGCCTCACGAAAGAAAAGGACGCGTTATCACTGCGGCTGCTAGCGATCAATCTGCCGTTGCGCTACATTATATTGTCGGCGAATCTTGTGGGACTCTGCTTTTTATTCTCGGTACGCCGGAAATGATTTATTCCGCGAGCGAACAAGTGATTGATCGCCTCTCATTGTACTGGCGCGTAATGTTTGCACAGAGGTCGAGCATTTCATGAATTCGGGAGTAAAAGATTGCGCGGCAGACGGAAGGAGAAGCATCAGAAGCGGCAGCGAAGGTAACTCGACTCTCGAGAAAACGCGGATAAAAGCGGAGAGGCCTCTCAAAAGCTCTCGGGGAAGGAGTAAACAGCGACCGACAAAAGACGACGTATACAGTGGGTAATGGGTACGGGCCGATCGATAAGACCGATAGACCGGACCAGACACGTCTTCCTCGCCCCCGGACTCTTTTAGCTTCCTTCGACGTATTTGTTCTGCTCGCCGTCTTGGTCGTGCGAGCTCTTCTTCTTTTCTCCCTCTCCAGTCTTCCAGGACGGTAACCACTTCCAGCTAATTAACATTATTATCAGCCTGGAAGAGCTGTTCTCCCGCTCTCCCGATCTACGCTCGCTCCCGTATCTGTCGCGACGTCAACTGCTAATTATCTTTCCGACTTGCTTTGCCCGCTCCTCTTTATTTTCGCCCTCTCTATTTCTTCCGCCCTGCCAATTAGCGTAACAAGCTTCCTTCGCTGCAGGATCACCATGCGATTTCAGTGATTGCACGCTGCGGCCCATATCGAGAATCAAAAATAAGCTTGACTTTCTGCTGTTACAGTGCAGCGCGCACGCGGTCAAGTGCTTCGTGGGAGGGCCGCGCAAGAGCAACGAGTCGCAGTGCCCAATGCTGCAGCCGTTCGCGGAGAAGCAGCCGATCCTGACGCCCACGTCGCAGTGCGCGCCAGCGGCGCCGAGCACCGGCTGCGGCAGTGGCGGCGGCGGCGGCGGCGGCGCGGGCCCGCGGCGCTCCGCCAGCGCCGGCCGCCAGCGCAAGCACGCCAGCAGCACCTCGAGCGAGGCCAACTCGCCGCACAAGCAGAAGCGGCTGCGCCTGCAGCTGGTCAAGGAGCGCAAGGCCAGCACCACCCTGGGCATCATCATGAGCGCCTTCACCGTCTGCTGGGTGCCCTTCTTCCTGCTCACCGTCATCCGCATCTTCCTGTCCGACCCCTCGCGCATCCCCACCGCCCTGTCCAGCACCTTTCTCTGGCTGGGCTACTGCAACTCGCTGCTCAACCCCATCATCTACGCCACGCTCAACCGCGACTTCCGCAAGCCCTTCCGCGAGATACTCTACTGTCGCTGCGGCAACCTGCAACACATGATGCGCGAGGAGTTCTACTACAGCCAGTACGGCGGCCCCGTCAACAACTACGTGGTCAAGTCCACCTGCGAGTCCGCCCCGGCCGCCGTCGATGCCGGCTCGCCCGATCCGCCCAGCGAGAGCTTCCTGTGATGGCTGCGCGCGCCCTCGTCGCTTTCCGCCTCCGCGCTGCGCGAACGCGCCTGCACCCCACTCGCTTCTGTTTCGCGCGCTGCCCTTTCTCACCTGTCGGCGCGGACTTCCGAGGCTTCGCCAGTGTGCGTCACGACGCCGAGTGACCTGGCCTCCCTCGATGTTGGCGCGAATCGCAGGGGGACGGGAACGCCTGCGATCCGCGGATGCTCCACTTTACACTGAGTTCCCGGCTGCGCAGCGAGTTGCTTCGACTCTTTGCCGAACGGACGAGTCGGCCGGCCGCAAACGTTATACCGCTTTGCTCGATAATTTTCGTAAACGACCTCGCTCACGGTCATTTATTTCCCTCTGATTTTTCGTTCCTTGGAGATCGCTGCCGCGAGATTATCTTTGGCAGGTTTTTAATTGCGAGCGCTTGAATTCCAGCGTGCACAGATTTTATTACGTCACGCGACTGAAAGAAAGAAAAGTGCAACGCAAAACCGGTGGAAATTCAATGTGCTCGACGTCAAAGAATTCAGAAATGAACGCGACCTCTACAGTGTTTCATGAAATTTCAAAATTCTTGTAATCCAACTTTCGCGCCTGAAAAAAAAAGTAAAAAAGTGGAATTCGGCTGAAAGTCGTCGCCGAGCTGATAGATAAAAAATCTCCCTTTTTGAAAGTTTGTGGGGCGAAATAAAAATTCGAGCGATCCAATAAATTCTGGGCTGTCTGACCCTCGATGTCTCTTCGAGAATATTGAGTCAAACCCGCGACTCTTCCGCCCTTCTTCCTGGTTTTCTGCGACGATTTTCAAGTTCGACGCCACCAACTTAATTTTTCCGAGGAGAAACGCTTCGTTAACAAGAGTTTTAGTTATCGCCGAGTTTACCGCTGTAATTCCGAGTGGGTGCAAAAACAAGATTGCGCCACGAGTATATCGACCGCTAAGAGTAACGTTGTTTAAGTTTCGCGATGTCGGCAGTGAAGAGAAGACGCACAAGAAGTTGTTTTTCTAAATTTTTCTCCTCGGCGGCGGAGAAAAGGAGCGTGTCTGCGTGTATGCGTGTATGCGTGCGTTCTCGAGCGAGAGAAAGGAAAATATTGGAGGACAAAGAGAGACATCGCGGTCCGACGCTTTTCCTGAGACTATCCTCTATTTTTATAAGATTTTGTGTTCCTCGTGCTTTGTACTACTGTGCGTCTAGCCTACGTTTTTTAGATTTGTGTAAATAATAACCTCCGAGAGCAGAGAAGCATCGATATATACAGCAACTTTGTCGATTTTTTTTTATCAAACAACAGCATTATAAAGAGCAAACTCGATGTGTTATATAGATTTTAGTTGTATAGCGAGAGAATGATGCAAATACAAAACAAAATAACAGGTATACGTAGTTTCGTTGTACTCTTTGTCAGATATTGTAAATATATATAAATGCTCGTAAAATGTGTGATAATTACAAATTTTTACATGACGATGAGAAAATTAAAAGAACTTAGCGTAATGTAACGAAAAGGAGAGAGCTTATATACAATTAGAAAGCCATCGCAGATGCTAAACAAAAAAAACAATGTGTACGTGACTTTACTGACTTCCACCGCAAGGTACTAGATCCTACTTTTTTCCCCTCTTATTCTTCTTGCTTTTTTTTTAATTGGAGTGTACGTTGAGTTTTTCCTTCGTGTCTCTCTCTCTCTCTCTCTCTCTCTCTCGCTTCGAGACGTATTGACAAAACAATGCGAAGCTAACATGACACGAACGCAATTACACGGAAGGAGAAACGCAATGTACTTGCAGCGAGTTCGTATATTGATCCTCAAAGCTCCAAAGGAAACGTGATTTCATCCCTTGGCAGCGAGCGAATACACGCAGTCATAAACCGTACGTATGCGTTTCTGAGAGAGAGAGTGGGTACACATACTATACCCTCCTCCCCTCCCCCATTCTGTATGAGACAATCTGTGCTAAAGAGAAAAGTAAGGATAAAACAAAATAAACAAAATAGGTAAATAAATATAAATGAGCTATTAAAAACACACACACATATACACACTCACGTACACACGAAGCTATATGTAGTTCAACGTGATCGTTATAAATATGATGGTTATAATATAAAAAAAAAAAACAAGAAGACGTAGCGTATAAACTATATGCGATAATATGAAGCAAAATATGTGTCATAAACCAAATGAGAGGGAATACGGACCGTTGATGGTCGCAACATAAACAACCACTCGCCCCCGCTACCGCGCAATAAATTCTCGTGATGTTCTTGTACCTCTCGCGTAAATACTCGCGAGCTCATTTTTCACGCAGCGGCACGTCGTCGCGTGACTTGCCTCCCCTTTACCACCAGTTTTTTCTCTTCTTATTGGTTTTTTACCCCCCTCCCCCCCGCCCCTTCCCATCTCCCACCCAAACCCAACGATCGGTTTCTACACAACCATCAGTGCTGCTAGTGTGTTGCACGCCAAGGAACACAGTCAGCTGTTCGATTCATTAAAATGCAATCATCGATGTGCTGCGTTAAAAGGAAAAAGACGACCTTTACTTTTCCTTTCGAGACAAAGAACGCGAGGAGGGTAAGAAAAGTTATTGTTTTGTTGATAGATTCGCAGATTTTATTAGGTAACGAGAGAAAAAAAGATAAATAAAATAAAGTGTATCCGTCAGATGAGACGAACGTCGAAATAAAGAAATTTTCTTCAAAGTTAAAAAGTAAAGAAAAAAAGCATAATTTTTTCTTGCCTCCTTCACACCCTTCAGTTTCCCATGTTTACACCCATCGATCCTCTCTGTCTGCGAATTACAGTTTTCTGTTACACGCCTGTTGGGAATAAATGTGCTCCATTATTACACTGTAGCTGACTCGATATCGAGTTACTTGGAAAATCACTTCATTTATCAAACACGCTAGGTCTCATTTTTTAAATTATTTGCCGAGAACGGAGGAAAGTAGCCAAGGAACATTATCGACCTCTTTCGCAGTAATTTTGTAGCAACCAGTTGAATATATTGATATTTTCGAAGTCGCCGAACTGTGCTTTCTTTCGAGATTTAGTCCTAAAGTCAGAGAGTCGAAAATTCTTTCGAACTTTACCACTATATTTGTTTCAAATGCTTGAAACTTGGACAGAGGTGGGGAAGAAATCTATGCGAGGAGATCGGAGGAAAATTCAAGATTCACGTTCAGCCCCTACTCCAAAATACTCGCCGCTGTCGAAAGTTTTCGACGCCCAACTCGCATAAAATTACTTATCCGCTAAATGGGCGGCCGCGCACACGTGAGGATTGCGGCTACCTTCGATGCAATCGCTCTGCCGTCGAATTCAAAGCGAAGGGCGCGAACGATAAATCGATACCCATTCACCGCTAATCTCCGGGCGGCTCCGCGCATCGATAATTCATAATTTCTTTTAAAAAGCCATATCCATCCCGCGAGTACCGGTAAATCAAAATCCCATCAATTTGGGAAAGGCAGCGTGCTCGCAATCTCGATCAAATCCACAGCACGTCTTTCTAGCCGCGCGGCGGAGGAGGGGGGGGGGCAACGCGACGGGGGAACTTTCAAGCACACCAAAATCGATTGCTTGTTTTTTTTTTTTTCAAAGTCATTCGTAAGCCACACGATTGCAAAGTGGATTTTGGGAAAAGTAGATTGGCACTATGGGTATAATCTACCCCCAAGAAAAACGATGCGCCGAAGTTTTTTTATCTGTTAAATTAATTAGATGGATTTCGTTAAATAGTTGAAAATGCATCGCAGTCGTATTTTAATGCTTCCAAAGCTACGTTTCTTTGCCGATATCCGCTCCAATGAAATTGCGTCGTATCTTACATGCGAACGTTATTTTCCATTTCCTTCGTTGCACAATGAATGACCTGTTTTGCATAGTACATCGCCGCTTGAACGCTAAGCTCCTTGCAGTTGTAAAACACTTTTCAATTAAACACCTGCGGATTCTTCTGTTTGCAGGCTGCAAAAATTAATATCAAATGAATTAAAAGCCATGCCGAGAACTTTTTGATGCTAACGAACGATACGCGAAATTAAAATCAGATAAGGTTCGCCAGAAAGAAAATTTAAATGGTACGATAAGCGCAAAATAATTGTTTTTATCGTGTGAAAATCCATTTGAAAAATAATTCACTGCCGCTCGCAATTGTTTCGGATGCGATAATTCCAGTGCACAAATATTTGAGCTTCCGCAGATGAAATGTGCCTGACGTCAAAGAACTCAAAAATACATAGGTATGTCCGAGATTCACCGCATTTTTATAATCCAATTTCCGCACATACAAAGAAATCTATATTTGGAAGTTAATGTCGTAGCTGAGCTCGTCGGAAAAGAAAAAGGGATTTTGACCTCAAAAGTTTTACGGCAAAATAAAAAAATTCGAGCGTTGGGAGGAATTGTCATAAAAATCCTTTTAACAATCGCGAGTATGTTTCCCAAAAATACCTAAGAATCACTACGGTCTGATGTATTCCGCATAGATGGAAGTAATGTTTTCGCTTCGTAACTTTCGAAAAGAAATAATTTGACCCTCGTTTCTGCCGCAGAACACACGATTCCCATTCACAATGAGAGGAATAAGAAGTGAAGGCAGAGTACAATAGATGGAGAGCCGGCAAACTCCATGAGAGCCAACTTTACATTTCTATCAGTTTGAGCGAAAGTAAATCTTGGTCCGGCCTTCTCGCTAATCGAGCCAAGAATCAAAGCAGAGAAGGGAGCGAAAGCAAAGCTCCTGCGCGCACAGCCTTGGGGACTCGGCACGCTAATGAAGCAGAGAAAGAGAGAGCTTTCGGCGAAGAATGATTCCCGGAGGTATACATCCTCTGGTACCACGCTAGCGCTTGAGTGCGTACGTTGTGGTGCTCCGATCCTTTGGTTTCCGCGGAAAACGGCGAGTAGAACGCGAGACCACAATTAAAGCACTCCGTGTGCAAATTTTGCCAGCGGCGCGTGACTCGCTATATAGAGCCACAAGCCCTTCGCCGACCGGCGTGGGCGAGTTTTATTTTGATGGAGTGCTTTCGCATGCCTGATTAGTTATGACGAGTTTATTAGCCAACCTACATAACTTTTCACTGAGCGATGAATCAATGCTCGTAAGTCATTTTTATTTGACTAAGGCGACTTTTTACGCGGACGCTCGCTCTTTCTTTATTCCGAGAGACGCCCACTGCGTACAACTATTGCAAAAATATACCATCTTTCATTGAAAGAACTACTTTTTCAAAAACTTTCGTCAAGTATTCGTGCTACAGTTATCTATTCGCGTTTCACATAAATAATTTTTGCAAGATTGTGATGGAACATTGAAATACAGTAAGTATTTGAACTATTTTAAAGCAGAATACTTTAGAGTTCGCTGAGAAAAGAATCGAGTTACAGAAAAGCCGTTGAAAAATGTATCCATTAGCATCGGTACACATACCTATTATATTTCTGTTTATTTTGCAAAACGAATGATGTACAGATGAATATTAGAGAAACGGTGTTCCGAAATAGGAAGCACACAGACCAATCAACTGCGACGAAGAATGACATTGAAAAAAAGAAATTAGAAAAAAAGGGCAGGCCAAATCTATTTCGCGGACAAGGAAAAATGGAGCTTCCAAACTGTACTGCGTATTTTTCATGCTGCGGCCTTAGGCAGGCGCTAATTGCGACCCGTCCGATTCGAAATTCTCGTCTGTTTGGCTTCCGCGAAAGCATCCGCCAGCGCGCGATCAATCTTTCGCGCATTCTGCCCGCGAAGCAATGAATGATTCAGAAGCAGCCGTCGATCCTTGCACGACGCTCAGCACCGGTATAGGCGATGTCGCGTGCTCGTGCGAGAGTCGGCAATTATAAAATGCAAATGCGCGCGCGGAAAGATGAATGAAAAATTGCGGGACAGAGAGCGCGCAAATTACAGCGTACGTTTCATGCAGTCAAAGCGCCGCGGTATTAGCGCGCGACGCTCGCGCCCCGCGGGGATTCCATTAAAAAGCTATTTATTTACTTTGTTTTTCCCGGCGACGGAAAGTAGCACGCGCGACCACTCGTTCTCGCCTGCGCACCCTTTCCCTCATGGTTATTAATAGCCGGCGCCGCGGCCCGACGGACCTTCGCGTCGGGAATTGGGATGGCTTGGCTGAGCGTATTGGCGCCTTTATTTTCGGGCGCGTTTATTTGCCGGGCGTCCGCCGTGATTCTCTAGAAAGGGCAAACACTAGGCCGCGAACGCGCAAACCCGAGGTGACGAATGGGTTATTTTCGTCGTCGTGCTTTTTTCATACTTCACGCGGCTGATGAATGTACATAGTGCCGAGGCGGCAGATCTGCTTTAATGAAGTGTTACACACGCACGCTCGGCTGGGAAATGAAATTTTGAAGGCGCTTCCGCGCAAAGTTCTTAGTTACATTAACCGCCGGCAAAGTTTAATTAGCTATGAAGCGCATACACACACATGCGGTCACGGCGTGAGCCAAGTTTTACCTGAAAATTGAAATTTCGCCGCGGATAAATCCAATCGATCCCTTGTCTCCTGGTCCGCGAGACGCGGCCCGCGGGCGAAACCTCGGCGAAGGAAAGTTGCGCGGGTCACTGAAAAGTTGAATCGACGTTAAAGCCGCGATCGGCCGCTCGTACAGAAGCGTGAAAGTACAACGACGAAAGGCACGATTCGTGACGAGCAAGACACCGGCAAAGTGGAAAGCAAACGCTCGCCCTTGGCCGGCCCGCAGCTCAGATGGAAAGAAAATATTTGGACGGCGCGCCGACGAAAAAAAGAAGCCAGCGCTCGCCCGAGGCGCCTAATTGGCGATCGATACGATTTTCGCGATTCATGCACCGGGTTGGGGGGGGGGGGGGGGGGGGAGAAGAGACCAAACTTGTTGTTCCTCGTACAGGGAGCTTTCGAACTTGCGCTCTTTTGCCCTCGTTGCGTGCTCTTTCTTTGGTGCCCTTCCTCACAACGTTCATTGTCTCTTCTTCCATATTATTCCGGAGTCTTTGTCTCGCTAGTGCCTTTCTTGAGTGTCGGCGTCAGAGAAGACGGCCAATTTCGTCTTTCACTTAGCCAGAATAATCACACTAAGTGCGTGAAAACTTGCCCCTTCATTTTCAAGCATTCGTCTTTAAGTTGGCGCGCTTTTCCTAATTAATCAGCACTTTAAGCATGGAGCAGTTAAATATGAATAAATATAACATGGTCAATAAAGTAACGAAATATTTGAAATGCAACAGAATAGTGGTAATAATCTGGTTTGGTCAGGCATAACCAAGTTCAGATTACTTTTGAAAGAACATAAAATTAGCATTCTTTCATACGGGGTCGTATGATCTAGTCATAATAATGAATAATTTTAATAAACAAATAGTCGTTTCAATCAAATAGATAACATTTTAGCGTTTGATGGTAGTCGAGCTAGTTGACGTGAGACCATAGGTTGGTAAAGTAGAGCTGTATACTTCTTTCACCATGCGCAGAACAATTTGGATTTGATAGCGAAACTGCTTTTCAAATTCAAGTGTTCTTGATTATTAAAATGATTCAACAAGGTTTCAAAAATAATTAGAAACCAACATTTCAAATTAAAAATATTATTAATATCCACATGAGTTTTTACTGGTAAATGGCTAATAATACAGGTCATTGGGTGATATTCTTCAGTCGATTATTAATTATCAGTTCACTAGAAACAATTTTTTTCAGTCAACAAATTTTACGATCAATTAAATATCAAAACTCTTCGTACCAATAAAACACAAAATAAACAATGATATGTCAATGATCAAAAAGTAACCTGTATAGATATAGTAAATTAATTTCCTGCAAATGATTAATATTATAGAAAAGAGAACATGTACATATATTATACTTGCGACATAAGTGGCTATTATTCAACGCGGTTTTTATTGCGGTTTGAGAAAAGGTAGTCGAGATACTCGAGACAAATTACACATCTTTCCTCTGCCATCAATACAAATAAAGAACCGCCGTACTTCGTCATAACTTCACGAGTCAAGTGAGCTTTTAATAATGTACTTTTCTAAATAATTTGACCATATTCAAAATAATTACTACATCTATTATTAGGTTTCTCAATTTATCAACAAATGTTTCCACTATAATAATATTCATTATAGGTGTATGATTTCAAAAAAAAATCATCAAATCTAACCTCAAAAAATACGCGGCATATATTCAAACAGGTTCAACACATTCTCATAGACTTGTAAAAGCGATATCATTATATATTTCGAAAAACTATCTCTAATTTTATGTACTTAAGTAAGTATTTATTTAACCATTTGAATTTGATTTACAGTCTTGCTTTTTCTTATAGTCATTTTTTTTCATTATAGTCAGGCATATCTGTCCTTCTTAATCTGTAGGATAAACTATTACTAAATCATCATAAATTCCCTGCATTGAGATTATAAGCATCTACTTTTTAAAGATTAATAATTATTTTACGCATAATATTGTATACATATATAGATGTATCAGTTGTTACAATACCAAACATGAGTACAGTTGCATTTAATGATTTTTTTGAAAAGATGGCATTAACCATAATCACCTTATTGGAACACAAAAAGATTTATTTGCCAATATTTTAGACTATTCTTTCAATCCCTCTTCAGGATCTGTAAATATTTACAATTATCATACACTTACAAAAAAGTTCGTAATTTTAACGATTATGTACAGTAATATAATATTATAACATAATAGGGATAATATTACATTCCACATTACATTAAAAACTTAATTTTCATATAAATTTTCTCAATTTTTATAAGAGTCGTTCCCAGTTGAATGAAATCACGAATCAAGCATATAACATGCATTTGTTTGAACATGTCAATGGAGCCGGTGTTACGTACGAAAGAGAACGTCGTCGTACTTTGTGTTAACATTGCGCTAGAGCACTCATGATATCATGATGAGTAGCTATGAAAACCTGGGGCCAAGGTATAAACATTTACTTGGAAATTAGAAAATTAGTATTGAAAAATAAATAACCAATTATTTTATATTGCACTTTGTGTGATATTTATCTAATCAACTTGCGTTTTTTCTATAGCCTCCAAAGAGCAAACTACTATATTCCTTGCATTATTTGGCTATACTACATTTTTTTTAATTTTGATGATGTCCTTTCCTTTTATAACAGAAATTAACAAATTTAAATTTTAAATGCAGATCCAGACATTGGTAAGTCATATTTAGTGAAATTTACTAGCTTAAATTCTAAATAACTAATTATATTTTGAGTAGATATGTAATCGAATGAGCTACGGTCCAAAAAATGACAATTGCAGGCATTGTAATAAATTAATTTGTTTCCTCAATGGAAATAGAAAAATTATTTTTTTCTATTTCTATTGACTTGCAATATCGGCATTTCCATCTAAAAAAATTAATTAAAATTGTCACTGTAAAATTATAATAACATAACACTTCGATTTACTGCTTTCAAGAAACATTTATAAACATTCATAACAAATAATAATCAATTTTATGATTATTATTTATGATATTGACCTATTGATTATAACTTAGAGCAAATTAAAACGCCGATAGAAGCATACAAAAATAATACCTAAGATACTTGAAACATAATTTGTTAAATTATTTTGATCCATTTGAAATGTTGTAATAAGTCATTTTATACTACAAAAGTAAATATGAAAGACACACTTTTTCGGAAACATCCTCAGTTTTAAACGAACACAAAGGCGAACAAAGGTAAAAAGTATAATACATGCTAAAATCACGTGGACGGCTGCTTTTCGCGGGAAAGAAATTGACGCAACTTTTTACAATAAAACCATATTAACATTAACATTGAACTATTTCAAATATTAGAGACGGATAAGAATATCACAACTTCAAGTAATAAAAAGAGAAGTAATGATTATTAATTACTCTGAATTCTGAATCGCTCTGCTCCTTAGGTCTCCAAAGTCACATATGGCGTGAAACGAATTGGGTGTAAAGATCTTTATAGAATCGAATCGGAAGCCTTGATTCAAGTAGTGCTTATCTTTTGCCGGGCGCGTGTGCGCACACAGGCGCGGATATTCGGAGCAAAACTTCCATTTTCCTGTACTGCTCGGCGGATCTCTCTCTCATGTCCCCGTGAACGGTGGAGTGAGCACGTGTTTGCCTCTATCAAAAACCCGCTGACCGGTAACCGTCGTCTTTTCTCTCCAGTGAAAAAATAATCAAGCAAGTTCGCCGACATGAATCCCGAGAAGCTGAAGAAGCTTCAGGCTCAAGTAAGAATCGGTGGCAAGGGTACTCCTCGTCGTAAGAAGAAGGTAAGAATTATTTAGTCTTTGTGTCTGCGATGCCGTCGTTGTCATACTTCTCGAAAACATGCGTCGGCGTGATTTATATTTGGATTAGTTTTTCTGTAAGTTGACGTGCTCCAGTGAATCATTTAATTATTCAGCAATCAACTTGGGCTAGGTTGTATAGTAATTGTAAAACCTGCTGGATCACACTATGTGACGTTTCCTAACCAGTTGGCTCTTGCACTCAGCCCTCTTTTGAAAAGCTATTTTTAATCTTACTGCTTTTATCAACTTTCCCTTTATAACTTAGTACTAAGAATATCTCTTTTGCTTTGAAATTCATGATGTAAAAGTCAAATCACCATTACCTAAAGGAACTTCATTTCGTGTCCTTGAAAATGTCATGACCATACTTCTCTACACATTAAAAACTGGTCCCCTACCTTTCTTACTCTTGATTGTATATTTTTCAAGGTTGTTCATGCAACTGCAGCTACTGATGACAAAAAATTGCAGAGCTGTCTAAAGAAACTATCAGTTAACACTATCCCTGGTATTGAAGAGGTGAACATGATTAAGGATGATGGAACAGTTATCCACTTCAACAATCCTAAAGCACAAGCCAGTCTATCGGCGAATACTTTTGCTATTACTGGTCATGGTGAAAACAAACAAATCACAGAAATGCTACCTGGTATTCTAAGTCAGCTTGGTCCAGAGGGTCTTACTCAGTTGAAGCGATTAGCCAGCACAGTTGCTGGTAGTGGAAGCACCAAGACTGCCATAGAAGAGGATGATGAAGTGCCTGACCTGGTGGAGAACTTTGATGAAGCTAGCAAGGAAGAGGTATTTTGATAAATTTTAATTTTTAAACTGTTGTGTATTGTTTACTATTTATTTTACATAATTCTATAATTTATATTATCACTGTCAAGGTGGCAATGAAGAAGGATGCTGATGAAGCTCTTGCAGCTGAAGAAAAGAAAAAGACAGAAGAAACAAAAGATGCCCCTCTTGCCAAGCAAGAATCTTAAACACTGGAAATTACAAAGTAATTTCTTGCTAATTGAAATTTATTTTGATATGTTTCAGCTAAAAAGTCAAAACTAACTATTTTTTTAATTTCAGACTTACAGGCGATATGGCTCTCGGCAATGAGCTAAGAGGTTTAAATAACATAACATTAAGAGTTATTTGTAATTTAAAACGAGATCGAAATCAGATTGACTTTGCAAATGTAAACATAATCGAGATAGCTGAAAAGATTATTATATAATGAGTAATGGTTATAATAAAAGTTCGAGAAGTAGAATAATGATGGATATCGTTTTGATTTATAATTTATGGACATCATGTTCTCACTCGAAATTGTAATCATTCAGAAAGAATACTTTATTGCATAACAATTTTCATTCCCTACATGGCATTTTGAAAAGATTGTAAAAATTTTTTAATATTTGAGCAAACCCATTGAAGTAATAATACATAAAATAGACTAGCTAACATTACGTGTAAAAATGAGAATTTAGTCACAAAAACATTTAATAAATATGTGATAATAATCTGATAGTACTTTGCCACCTGATCTTTTAGCTATGAATGTTATTAAAATCTATGAGTAGTGAAAAATAGCTATTTAAAAATTGTATTTCAAACATTAAAACCACTGGTGAATACATTCTAATTCATTTGTTCTCTTTTGTTACTATAACAATCCTAAAACAAACTAAAAATAATGATTAAGAAAATAAATAATGTAATCACTACAATAAGAAAATGATCACATTTGTTGATTTTATGTAAAAAATAAGTTTACTTTTAATAAATTACTTTGAATACATAAAATCAGTACCAAAATGGAGCATTATTTACATTAGCCATGTAAGTGAAACCTTTGAAGATCACTTCTTTCAAATTCTCTATTGCAGAAAGCACATTTATTGCTTTCAAGAGATAACAGAGCTTGTCTACAAATAACATGATCACATGGTAATTTATAAAATATACTATTTGTACAGCATTTACAAGTCAATGCACTATTAAGTTTAATACTTGAATTTAATTTTTCTTCAACAACAGCATTCTGTTTAGCTATTTCCTGCTTTTTCATTATTGATTTTGATTTGTTTTGAATAGCAATTTGACCAGTAGAGATTCTTACAGATGCTACTGGCAATGAGTGTCCATAAAACGATCTTTTGATATTATTGCAACTATTTTCTTCTATAGCTGCTAATCTCTTTTTCAAGCCAGCATCATGGTTATTCTTACTGGTACTTACAATATTTACAGCTTTGACATTTTGACAAGTTATCAATTTTACATTTTCCCTTTGTTGAACTACTTTTGAACCTAATACACGAGGTAATTGCTTTACTTCATCAGAGTTGCTATTTTCTAATAAAAACTTATCGATTCTTGCTTTCAAAGAGAAAGCAGCTACTGGTTTACGTGTTTCAGAAAATCTTATTCCTGTGAATGGATCCGAAACTGGCCTACCCCAAATAGCTTCTGTCTGTCCATGTTTCTCTAAAGTCATTTGATCAATTATTTTACCACTAGGCAAAACTATTGGTTGGGTCATTATTTCAAAAGTTATAGGATCTAAAAAATCTTCTGGTACATTAAGCAAGTTATTATGTTCCTTTCCTCTGGAATAAAATAAAAAGTGATATAAGCAATTTGTTTGCATATAAGTTTTCAATATATTATTTCAAATCAAGTAAAATATTTACCTATTACTTTCTTGATTTTTATAATCGGTGGAATGGACAGAAATTTGAGAAGCAGATAAGGAATTGTGTCGATTCATCCATAATGCCATAACATTAGAAGCTACATCTTTTCCACATTTAGGAGAAACTGTTCCCCAAATTTCAATTTTGCTTAAAGCAGGAACTGAATTATCAGTTTTGATTATTCTAAGACGTAAAACATTTGCATAGTTCACAACATTTGCAGTCTTAATATATCTTTTCAAAAACGTATTTGGTAATGTAATTTCTGTATAATTTGTAATGTCTCTTCTGTAAAATAATAGCCCAGTATCTGTTTTTTGAAGAAAGGCAGAGGAAACATCAATAAATGGTTGATTACTGCTATCAGTTGATTTGACTGACAGCTGAAACCCGGAAGATTTTTGTGCACCAATTTGAGGCCAAACAATGACATGACTAATTTGAACATTGCAGATGAAAGAGAAGTCTATTGACACAGGAGGTTTGATGCATGCATATGCTAAAAAGCCTTTTTCTGAATTATTTATGAGGTTCTCTGCCTCGTAACCTTCAGTACTTACTGTACTACATGTTATATCTGTTCTCAAACTACTATCACAGAAATTTACCAGCATTATTTACTTATGTTTGGAACAGTATGCACTAATTTATTATAATCATAACCCTAAACTTTTTCGTCACTCAATTAAAAATCTCCAAGCTCTTCAGCAATATTTACGTTTTTCTTTTGGTGACTGCTACTCCATTTTCTCATTGTCAAACTGCCAAGAGCCAGTAGCAGGAGTGGGGATGAAACTATGTGCGGCGCTCGATCATTTTAGTGCCTCAGAAGTTTAAAATTCACTTCGCGATGAATTTACTATAGTAAAAAAATTGAAAAATAGAAATAAAAAGTTCACTGATAATTAATATAATTTTCTTAATATTCTATGCAAATAAAGAAAGTATTAAATATTTAAACGTACATGAGAAACGATAAAAGGATCAGGAGTAGAAAGGCGAACTTATAAAACTGAACAAACTTCATTATTTTTTTATGCAAAGCCGCAAAGCAGCAGTGCTCCATTTATTATACCAATGTGTACTACGCTTTCAATTTATACACGACAAAAGCTCACTGTCATAGACATTAGAATAACAAAGGTAGAAACGAGTGAATCTATTTTTTTCTTCGTTATTTCTTTTCATTCAAATGATTAAAGTGGGTAAAGTTATAAAAATAAGAAACTTCGAATGTCTGCCTTTCTTTTCGCGATCTATTTGCTTGAAATTCAAAAAATGCTTTTATATATTCATTTCTAAATCAATTCTCTTTCCCTTCATCTCTTCATCCTTCCGTTTTTCCTCCGAGAACCAAAAAATATTACTTAATTAGATTTAGATTAAATCGAATAGAAGCATCGGCCGGCCACCGATCAATCAAAATACTCCGTTGCAGTCGTATTTCAATTTTTACAATATTCATATACTAAAGTCTTGTAAGAGGCAAAAGTACAGGAGCCCTTTGATTTCAGACGAATTACTTGCTTTGGACTTATTCTCGCTAAAATCTAATAGTCGGCTGCAATATACATTCAACAAATGAGATCTCGCGCAGTGCATCGCAAAAAAGTTAAAGCAGTTCACGGGCCTCCTGACTTATGCACAATTTCTATACGCATTGTCGCTGCTGGCAAAAACACTGACTTAGATTACCACGCACTGTTATGCTTTTCTTTCAATTTCTTCGGCATTAGAAGACTTTTATTTTTATTACGAAACAACCCCGTATCAAGCAAATGACCATGCACACATTTATTGAACCCATACAACACATATCCTTGAGAAACTGTTACATCACTAAGTTTTATCGTGTCAATCTGAGAAAAATTAATTATTTCGTCTCTACTTCGCTCGACTATTACAACAAACTCCTGCATTGTTCCACTTTAAACATACAACATATGTCCCGTGACGTCACATATCCTGATTGCATATCGATAAGTAACGTTGCAGCTTTTTCGTTAAGTAGAATATCTACAAATTCCATTTCCCATACTGTGCGACCACCGGCTAACGACTTTATTTATTTTCTTTTTTATCGTGAGAGATACAAAATATCACATTTTTCATCAATTGTCATTCTCATTTATGTTTTATCTGCATTTATTCGGCGAATGAAAAAACGGGTGTGCTCGAGAAATAAACATCTCCTTTATACGTACAAAAATGTACGAGACTCTATAGATTTTCATACTCGGTGACATGGATCTATCAAGTTTCTATACAATTTTATACACGTTTTCTTTAAAAAAAAGTTTGTAGAGGTACACAAATCGGCATCAGTTACCAGCAACGACCACAGTATATCTAACTTTTTACAATATAAAGTACAGCTCCTGCACGTATTTAAATGCGATGATAGTTTCAAGGAATCATTTCATTGTTTAAACGTAAAAATGTAATGAGAAACCCGTCGCGCCATCGAAGTATGCGAGTTTTACAATGGTTCGAAAAAGATTCGAAATCTTGTCGATTTAGTGATGCGACAACGATGAATTTAATCATGATCATATACAGAATGCAAGAAAGACATCTGTACATATTATATATTATCACGATAAAAATCAGAGGAGCCGATTATAAATATTGAAGGACAGCAAAGGAACTATTGTACTCACAGTGTCGAGAAAAAATGAGATATTTAATGAAATAAAAAATACACCTTCACTTTTTGCGATATTGGACCCCAACATTCAGTCTTACGACCAAAATGCGGTTTCACACATGTGTACACACTCATGTTTACAAATGCTGCTCTTGCTCGCAGCTACAGAAAAGAAATTAAAGGAAATTACAATCTCATTACATTCTTACGATCGATTCTTCTTGGTGCGACAAAACCTTATATTCTGCTTTTTTTGTTTTTTCTACCTAACGTTTACATATTATTATAGCGCGCATATAATCCAGGGCCAATACAATTAGCGCGTTCCGTTTCAAAACACATATCTTTTATTTATTCCAAATTTCTTTTTGTTTCTTATTTATTCAGCTTTAAATAACAACTGAGTTTCATTAAAGAGGAGATTAGAGGGGAAAAAATCGGAGCGATTTTTCCTTAGATACAAAGAGATGCACAATTCGATACAAGATGCATAGATATAATAATTAATGATTGCGCGCCATCAGTCGATTTTAAAAAATAAGTAATTTTACAAATCTTCTGCGTCATTTTGTACTAAAAAAGGAAGAAAAGAAGGATAAAGATGAGCTCCATTGCCGATAATGGACATAGCGCTTTGCTTATACTCCCAAGTACTACAAGTTACAACTCAAATTACACAGCTCGTTCGACTCTTCGCACTCTTTCGTTGTCATCGTGTGTGTTTGTATGTTATGTATACGTGTATGTGTCATCATCTCGTGTCTTTCTCGTTTCTTAACTAAGCTATCCAAACACCTTACATGATAAAAACTTACAGGGGAAAATTCTGAATGATTCCGTGGAGAAGATCACGGTTCAGGTAAGGTATAGGAGAAGGTCAAGGGAATGGGTAATCGAAGGGTATGGTTTTTTCCTTCCTATGCACTACTATGTTTTAAATCGAACGTTACAATATTATTACATCATTAATAGTCCGTGTACATGTAATTATGCATATATGCCTTTGCATGTACGCAGTATGCCTTTACTTAACTTTTACATTTTTTTTATTCTTCTTCACTTCAATGACTTTTGGATGTTTATAGTGGATATAAATTTATCAATAGCATCATGCGAACGGTCTACTTGAATATCTGTCGTTACGCCAGGACAACTTTCTATGTAAAAAATTTTATCTATGGAAGAGAAGTTACTGTGATAAAGAGGTCGTCGAAAGTATAAATCATTCTGATAAGAACCTTTTTTGAGTATAGTAGACAAGTAGAACGTACATAAATTTATTTTGAAGTAACTGAACTATTCGAGTAAACCTTAAATATCGAATCTCATTCGATTTTTTAATGAACAAAAAACTGATATCCACTTAGCTGCGCGCACGCACAGCAATAAGGAACACGCTTATCAAAAAATTGATTGTCAAATAAAAAGTCGCAAAAAACCGCAGACAAGTAAAGCAATAAAAACTCTTGCAGGGAGGGGAGCCAAGAAGGTGATAAGTGTGCGAACAGAGACTACAGAAATATCGCACAAGTGCAGCTTTTTTTCTTTACTAATAATAAAACAAACAAACTGATGTTCGGACAAAAAAGAAAATGAAAGATAGTGATAATATAATATAAAGGGGAATGGGCGTTTACAATGAGACGACGAAGGAACCGATATTACACGAACCGATCCAGGACTCTTGTATAGGCGAGATAAGGACTTGAGATGTTGAGCGAGAGAGAGCATCTTTGACTCCACGGAAAAGAAAAAAAATAATTAGACGAGCACGCACTGAACTGGGAATTGGGCGCGTGTCAGATAATAAATCCCTACCTAGCGGCTACAAAATCCCTGGCAGTGGCGCGCGCGCGAGAGACGGTTGTTGTTGTAAACGGCGGCTGTCGTTCATTATCAAGCGAGTTGGCTCCTACTTCCGGTCATCCTGGTCGCACTCCCGGCTTATGTGGCCAGGCTTGTAGCAAATGTAGCAGGTCTTGCCGCCACCTTCGGGACAGTTGCGAGCGATGTGTCCGTATTTTTTGCAAGTATAGCAGCTTTGCGTCGTGGAACGATCGCCGTCGTTCACGTTCTCCGGGCAGTTGCGGGCCATATGGCCCGTCTTGTTACAGTTGTAGCAATTCGTATCTGGTCCCTGGTAACCATACGAGGACTGTCGTATTTTATTGCGATTAATTAGCTACTGAACAACAACCTTTTTGCGAGCGCACATGTTCTTTTGCGTAGTTTTAGAAATAAAATAAGGATAGGATGAATTTTTTGCTCAAGCTACTCCAACAGTGTCTACATTGGATAAGCATTATGTTATTTAATGCTTACTATTAAAATGAACAAAAAATAGCTAGCACCACATTAATCATTTCATATCAAAAGCAATTACTATAAACACAGCAATACAAGGTTTATTCAATAGACTATACTCTTGCATCATATGTGTCTACAAATTATTCTAAATATCAAATTATGAATGACGAAATAATAAAAAAAAAACCAAATCAGACAAGATAAAAAATAAATATATAATAGCAAACAAAAAACTATCCAATCATTATTCTTTTGTAAAACTACATATAAAATTTAAGGATATATGTTCACCTGTTGACAATCCTTTGCAATATGTCCAACACCATTGCAACGGTAGCAGAGATCCTGAGCCTCCTTGCACTCACGTGCAAAGTGCCCATACTGATTGCACTTGTAGCACTTATCACGTCCCCTGCCGTAGCCACCACCACCATCACGATCACGGCGGTCTCCTCTACCAGTACCACCACCCTGGGGGCATTCCCTGGCAAAGTGGCCCATTCGGTTACACTTGTAACAAGCACTGGAACTCATTTTTTACAAATCTGCAAGAAATGCATGTATTGCATTAGAACAGCTACATCAATCCAACTTACAGTTTTCTTCTTATACAATTGAGGCTCTTATTGAATAAAAAAAAGGAATAATTAGGCTCAACAGTCAATCGAGTTGATGTATCTTTTTCGAACTGACTTTACCTTCTGAAATACTAGACTATATAAAAATGCACATGTTGTAAGGATTCATTCACCCTCTTTACTTTGTTTTCAGAAGATATACCAACAAAATATACAAATTCTCTATAAGTGCAATGTATTACATAATACAATCTTTATACTCCAATTAACCAAGAAATTTACAATATATATTCTTTTTCATTTGCAAAAAAATAAAATATGTCAAAATGTTACAAGTCATCAAAACTTGAGCAATGCAACAAATAAACCCATAAAAAAGTAACTGTAGAAGTTATTAAGAAATCAGGAGAAAGAATACTATGAAAATTGAATTATCAAGTTTGGGATTCATGCACGAGAGTGTGCTAAATATGCCAAAACTAATACACTCTCGAGTGTAGTTGAAGCGTCAACACGTGCAGACGCACCGAGGTTCGGAAAAGAGAGAAGCGACGCGGGGCCGAGTACGAGAATGACGAGAGTAAAGTGACGCGGGGGAGGCGTCACACATACATGCACGCTCTGTCTCGTATATATATACGCGTACGCTGTTTACACCCTGTCCGAAGCGCAGCTTTCTCTTCGATTACCAATATCGAAAATCCAATTTTTTCATAAATTTCACAGGAAATTGCTGTTATTTCGATGAGAAAACGGCGGCAGACATGAGTGATGGAGTGAGAGAGATGGAGAGGTAGCAGCCGTCCGGCACAGGGCGCTACGGTGTACGTAAAATGGCACCGTGTGCATCGCGCGCGCTCTCGTCACGGAAAAAGCGTGCACGTGCTTTTTTCCCCAAGCGCTCAGTACACGGTTATCCATCTTTTCCCCATCAGTTTTCTTTTAAAATTTCATGATACAATGTATTCACGTAGCGTCTTGAAGATCTTTGGAATGGAATTACGAGCAGTAGCTTCACGAAAAAGCCGGATTCCAAGCAACGTGGCTTCTCTCTTTCTCTTTCTCTCTCCCTCTCTTTTTCGCCTGCCGCCACAAAGACAATGGCTCGGCGTAAGGAGACTCGCGAGCGAAGTCTGTTAAATATTTGTAAAAAATGATTTCAGGCAAGAAAACGTTCAGGGCTGCACGATTTTTACGACTAGATTTGGATTTTAGAAGCAACGAATACTTACGCGGCTGGCGCGAAAGCGTGCGAATATGGCATCCGTACACAGAGGCTCGCAGCGCGGCATGCGACGCCGTTTGCATAAGAATGTAATACCTCGTACGAACGTACAAAAACCTTTTAGATAGTCAATTTCCGGCAACCGATAACGATTCATGTATGCAAAATTCGTGTAATTAACATGAAAATATGAGAAAAAGGATGAAAAAGATCAAGGAGAGGGGGGGGGGGGGAGTCAGCGCGCGGTTATCGCGAAAGAGTCATCATGACGACCCGGCCGAACCACGTGTTCCGGAGTCGGCGAGACGTTGAGTGTTACCTTAACACGTACCTTGGTACAAAGAGTACGGGGATGATGAATATGCGCTACTGCCACACACCTGGAGCTGCTGGACAGAGACCGAATCGATTCGTCTACACCGCGACACTACTCGACGCGGACTAGACGAACGCCATAGTCCGATCCGCCGTGCGCCACTTGCAAAGATTTTTAGCGCCTCCTGGCGAGCCGCGAACCAAGCTTATCTTCTATCACAATTATTGTAATCATTTACGCAAAGTTTTGCTATAAAATGATTTTTGAAGGTAGTACAATATAATATAAGATTCTAGAATTATTAAATATTATAATGATATTCTTAGGAAATCTAAAAATTAGGTTTGAAAAATGGCTCAAATTGAATTATTTACTACGAGTTGGTAGCATGAGGAGACGCAAATTTGGTCGTGTTCTGCTTCTGCGCAGCGAACATTAAACTGAATGAGTCATGCGAGCCTCGTGTTCGATAAAATCCCTACATTGGATAGATAAGCTACATTTTATTTTGCACGTTTCATTGCAAACTATCACTATAAAAGTTAATAATGAGAATATGATGATCATAAAATGATATTTTTTCAGGCTGAAAAATCATATCTCCTTTGGATTTGTGCAGCAAAATCGGAAAAAATGCGTTTTTGTTTTGACTCTGATGCAGGGGTAGCAAATTAACAAAGACAAAATTTAAATTGGAGGTACTCGCTAACGTTTATTATTTATTGTCATAGTTTGATAATAATTTTATGAAATTGAGTTAATAAGTCATTCCATAACTACAGATTAATGAAATAACCAAACTGAGAATTAAATGGTCCTATTTTTACATCTACTAAAAATAGGTAATTTTTACATAATTATAAGTCAATAAGAAACTCCAATATTATTTTTTCAAATAGTATATATAACCAATCTCAACTATAAAACATTAAAAGAACATTGAAGCAGTGCATAATTTTACAGTAGTCTATATCATTTTCACATTACCGGTGATTATCGGTAATGATAGGGTAATCCAAGTCAAGCTGGCAGCTGAAAATAGCTGTATAGACACTTGTTGACATTTTCATTTATTAATTTATTTTTAATAATTATTTTTACATTGTGATCATGAGTGAGAAAAGAAAAGCTGAAGATAGTGATAATGAGGAAGAATGGATTGGTCCTCTTCCATCAGAAGCTGCACCTGTTAAAAAACAAAAAGGTAGATTGCTGAGGTTAAGTTATTTTTACTTTCATTTTGGAATGCTAAATATTATGTTCTTTTTAGTTTTGCAGTATGAAAAAGTGTACTTGGAAAATCTACCTGATTGTGAAATTTATGAAAAATCGTACATGCATAGAGATAATGTCACTCACATTGCGATGACAAAGTAAGCTATATATATATAAATTGCTGAACAACAGTATGAATAGCTAAATTATTAAACAATCTTAATAAATCAAAATTCTTTTTACTCACAGAACGAATTTCTTAATAACAGTAGCTGTTGATGGGAGTCTTAAGTTTTGGAAAAAACAAGAAGAGCTTATTGAATTTGTGAAACATTACAGAGCGCACCTTAAGCCTGTCCATGCTTTAGCTGTGAGTGCAAATGGAATTCATGGGTGCACCGTTGGTCTAGATAAAGAAATGAAAGTTTTTGATGTTATCAATTTTGGTAAATACTTATTTGATATAATTTTACACAACATCCTATGAAAAAAAGTCATTAATTACTACTTTTTTACAGATATGGTCAACAAATTGAAGTTAGATTTTGTACCTGAGTGTGCTGAATGGATATATTCAGCTGGAGATGCTATTGCAGCTGTAGCAGTTTCCGATAGAGAGTCTAATAAAATATGTATCTTTGATGCTTTGAGTTCACCCACACCAATTCATGAATTTAAAACATTGCATACTAAACCAGTTATTGTTTTGAAGGTTGACATTTACTAGTTATTCACATAATATTACTATAAGCATTTTACTTACATTTTTTAATTTTATTTACAGTACAATTCAGTGTACGACACATGTATATCTGTAGATAAAGCAGGAATCTTAGAGTACTGGACAGGACCAAAAACAGATTATAAATTTCCAAAGCATGTACGATTTCATTCTAAACTAGACACTGATTTGTTTGAATTTGCAAAAAATAAGACTTATCCTTGTGGCTTGGCCATATCTAATGATGGCAAAAAATTTGCTTCATTAAGTAGAGATAGGAGAGTAAGGGTATTCAATTTCCTTACAGGAAAAATGACCAGAGTGTATGATGAGACATTGCAAAGGTATTCTGAACTGCAACAAACGACACAACAAATTCCAAACATGGAGTTCAACAGAAGGTAAGTTTATAAGGTAAACTAAAGGTTTTTCTATAAATTATTAAGTGTAATGATTTTTCTTGAAGAATGGCGGTTGAAAGAGAATTAGACAAGACAGAAACAAGCATTGGCAACATAGTATTTGATGAATCAGGGCATATGTTGCTGTACAGCACGATGCTCGGTGTCAAGCTGATAAACACTTACACGAACCGCTGCCTAAAAATCTTCGGTAAACCAGAAAATCTTCGACCAATGCAGATTGCGGTGTTTCAAGGTAAAGCTAAAAAATTAGCAGCTACGACTGTGGAAATGGAAGCCTCGGAAAATCCTACCTTGGAAATGAATAGACCAGATCCAACGCTCTTTTGCACAGCGTACAAAAAAAATCGTTTCTATTTATTCTCAAGACGTGAGCCCGATGAAACTAAAGGTCCAGAGTGCGACCGTGACGTGTTCAACGAACAGCCTACCAAGGAAGACATCGTTTCCTCTACGGAAACTATGAATGTACAAAAAATCTTTGACACCGCTATTCTTCACACTGCGCTTGGTGATATTCATGTTAATCTCTTTGGCAAAGACGTTCCCAAGACCGTTGAAAATTTCTGTATGCATGCAAAGAATGGGTATTTCAATAGCCACATATTTCACAGAGTGATTAAAGGATTCATGATACAAACAGGAGATCCTACTGGAACAGGTACTGGAGGAGAGAGTATATGGGGAGGCGAGTTCGAAGATGAATTCAGAAAACATCTGAAACACGACAGACCATATACACTGAGCATGGCTAATGCGGGACCAAACACTAATGGCAGTCAGTTTTTTATTACATTGATACCTACCGTAAGTATTTCAAATTTACGACTATTCTGATACTATTCGTCGCCAAAATTTGATACCTACATTGACTAAGTTTTTATTCGTTTGAAATTATAACATAGATTTTGTTATATACAAGCATTAATTTGCAATTGTTTATTTTCAGCCCTGGCTTGATAATAAACATACAGTTTTCGGCCGCGTCGTAAAAGGAATGGAAGTGGTGCAGAATATTAGTCAAGTGAAAACGAATCCAAAGACTGATAAGCCGTATGACGATATACGTATTATTAGCGTCACAGTCAAATAACGAATTGACTTTCAAATCAATTGTAAATACATTGAAGCATTATTTTTATTATTATTCAATTAAAACGAACTTGATACGTTGAATCTTAACGTTTCTTACCGCTTGTTTATTTATCTGCATCACAGCAAAAAAAAAAATTCGTATCTAGGATGAACTGTGAAATCCATAGATAATTCATAAACGAAAGATATGTATACTGAATGAACTTGAGAATTGAGCAAAATCGACTAATCTCTACTCATTTCAATAAGGAGCGAACAGAAAAGTCGTTCACATTCAGTTGTATATCTGCTTAGCGCGCGTGGTCTACAGAAACAACACGAGTAGCGTGTGTCCTTTCGTACCGTGCAGTTGCTTTAACTCACTCGAATACAGCTGATAATTTGACCATTATCTTATCTTTACTACCTGCACAAGTAAGTATTGATGCTAACCATTGTCCGATGGAAATAATTCATAATTAATTCGTTACAGTCTTTCCAGTGCAAATTTACGATGCAGTTAATATTTATGTGACGAATGAATTTTTGACGTAGCTAGCCCCTAAATTTTTAATCGACAATGCATCTTTGTGAAAACTTATAACGAACCATATCTGTATATCTTAAATAACTACGTCTAGCTTAAGCTGTCACAAACTTATCGACTCAACAAGCGACTGAAGTCCAAGCATCTTTTCTTTTATAACAGCTTTTATCATGTCTAAACTTAGAGATAACATAATTGGTTTTTCCATTTGTCCAACTATTAGAGAGAAATATTTGCTTAAAAAAGGAGACTTTTACGTGAAAGATTTCTCAGTGACATCGGAGCAACCGAACATAATTAAAGTGGGTGATACCCTAGAGAGCGATAGCAAAAGCGAATTTAATTTTTTCGTCGGTAGAAAAAAATCCAAAGACGTAGCCAAATGGTTCAATATGCAGTGCGACACTCGCAAAAATACGACATTTGGTCATTTTGCCGACGAATTAAGTTTTGCATTTCTCGGAACATTACGATTGACAATATCTTATGAATCTACAAGTGAGCATGAAGTAATATTTGATGACATTTTAATTGCACAAGGCCAAAATGGAACGAACATAAGTTGGTGGTTCGGTGGTAGAAAGTGCTACAATATTGGAAATAACACTGTGAAATCGAATGGAACAACAGAAATTGCAGACAATTTTCGTTTCATTTTTTATAAAGGCAGTATGAAAAGCAATTCAATTTTGATTAAGCGTATAAGCTTCTTAACGTGGATGAAAAACATCGATGACAGTAAATTTCTAAACGAAATAAACATTCCTGGAACTCACGACTCCGGAACTTACAATTTCACAACGCCAATTACCCGTGACGACGTGCAGACGCAAAACTTATCGATAGAAGAGCAATTGGACCTGGGTATACGATTTCTCGACATAGGATGCAGACACATTCATGATAAATTTGCAATTCATCATGACTCCATTTACGTTCATTTAAGTTTTGACAATGTGTTAGAGCAATGCACTTCATTTCTAAACGAGAATCCATCGGAAAGTATAATTCTGCTAATAAAGGAAGAATATTTTCCAAAACAAAACACAAGAGCGTTTTACCAAACATTCTTAGACTACGTGAATACAACTAGTGCCTACTGGTATCGTGGAACAGCAATACCAAGTTTGAAAGATGCCAGAAAAAAATTAATCCTTATGCGTAGATTCAGCTTCGATGAATATTCCTTTGGTGTCGATTGCACGCACTGGGTGATTAATTCAACGTTTGAGATATTACATAACGATTTCACATTGAAGATCCAAGATGAATACGAGGTATCACGTATGAAAAAAAAAATAGCAATACAAAGATTGGTTGATTCGTCAAAAAACCGAGAACACCGTTGCTGGTATTTAAATTATATGAGCTTAGCGTCGTCGTTAGAAAAAGGAACTATTATTAATACGTCAAACTTTACTAACAAAGTTATACATTCAATAGTGACAACAGACCAGTCAACATTTTTAGGCGTGATTATAATGGATTTCCCAGACAATCTAAAATGTCTAACCAGGGATATAATCGATAGCAACAATCATTTATGAACGGATACTTGTATATTTAAAAAAATGTAATTATTTCGCAACAAGTCTCAAAATGAAACCAACAATGTACATTACAAATATATAATCAATCATTGATTTTCTCCTTTACTATGTTTACTTCCACACTATGGCCTGTTTACCTGCGTAAACTACAAGAGCAAATCCACTTATCTCGACAGCAGTATACAACTCAAGCGTAGAGCTGTGCTCATCAACAAGATTAATAATTCGAGTACTATTTACTGCTTAGATTTACAACGCAGAAACGCATTTATGCGCGACCCTGCTTTATCAGATCTTTAACTGTATTTCGATCGGAGATTCATCACCTGCCGTCAGAAAAATAATGTCACTTCCGTGTGATACTTGAAGGAGCTCGGTGTCTATCGCACGCGCATTTTCTCTTTTTCTTTTTAACTTTATCACTGCTGGCTCGTGAATATACGGGAAATTTACGGGAAGTAAGCCAATCTGCATTGATTTCTTACCTTATCACGTGCACGAACACAATTCTTCGTGTAGACTCGAAATTATTGCATTCACAATTCGATTTAAAGTACCAACCAGCGTTTGTTTACACACCGAAAATGTCTAGATCGTTTATTAGATATATAGACTGCAAGTTTGAATACTTGACGTATATGTTATGCTGTTATCATGACGGCCTGAAAAACGCACATTTATTTTTTATTTTCTGCAATTAATAATAAAGTTTGATAATAGCGTGTGGCATGCGGTTGATGGTTTGGCTGCAGAGGCGGTTCGTATCAAAGTGCTGCTTCACGTACGAGCTTGACGATAGAGCTGCACGCAAAGTACTCCCTGCTAACTACAAATCAAGTTCAATGCGATGCAATATAGGTAGGTAGCGAGCATACGTTGTGATCCTAGTTTAATGAAATTGCTGCCTGAAGTGTAAATGATATGCTAAATAGTTTCCGATCAAATAAATGTTATTGATGTCATTTATGTCTTTTAGCCTATCTTTTTTATTTTTGTTAATTTACAATAAAATGTGTAGTAATTTTTCTTACTTTGATCTTATATTTTGAACATCATGGATAATTATTTGGGCGATTTTCAGCTGTAGATTACGATCGAAATTGTTGTTATTTCTGTGAGTAATTACGTCAAAAGATCGATAACTCGAATAATCGCATCCAGCTCGAGTATTACTTGTACAAGAAAGGGCTTGAGTGAGCTATAATAGCCTTATGATGCCTACTATCGCCATTAAGGTCCCCCATCGAAATCCATAGATATACAGTTAATGGAGAAATTTTGTCACGATTTCCCTCCCATTGTTTGCCTAAAATATAAATCAAAGGTGCTCGAAAAAATTATCATCGACAACTATTCATATACTTAGAAAGCGACTAATTATTCTTGAAATGTTTTGAGCAGTGGTTTCGTCATATCAAAATTGAAAAACCAACTGTCATCAACTGTCATTTCCAGTTTATGTTTACATTCATAATCAAATATTTTCACACCTCATAACCAAGTTAACCTGAGAAACATCGTTTTTTTTATGAAAAAATCACTGCTCAAAACATTCCAAGATTAATTAGTGGCATAATTCATGAACAGTTATCGATGATAATTTTTTGGAGCACCTTAATTTATAATTTAGGCAAACGATTGGAGGGAAGTTGCGACAAAATTTCTACATTAAATGTATATCTATGCACTTTCGAAACGAAACTGTTTATTAAAAAGGTGATTTCATGTGAATTATATTTTCGAATGAGCAGTAAAAACACATAGCATTAAATGAATGGTTCAATAAACGGTGCGATATGACTGACAAACACAACATTTGGTCAGGCTGCTGAAGGATTTAATTAATGTGGCTTTTATGGGTGCATCACGCTTGACAATAATCTACAAAGGTATACAAGGATATGTACTAATTTTTCACAGCTGCAGAGAAACAAGTAATAAATGGTATTTTGGAAGTACAAGTTGTTACAAAATTATTGAAAGAAACGAAGTAATGTCGAACGAAAAAACCAACGATAAAGCCGTTGATATGAGTTAAAAATGAGTGAAACAAAATTCAAATTGACGTATTATTTTCGAATTGAACGCAAAAGATTGCTGTATTTTTTTATGCGTAGAAGTTTTATTAAAACAAAAGTAAGTATTAACACTGCGAGAAAATGACTTATTTTTTGCCTTTTCGCGGTGCTTTATCATCACTACTCTTGTCCTCATTCATCTGATACATGGCTCCCCGCACAAAATTGTACCCATTCGCCACTGCAACGAAGGCATTGACGCTAAGTAAATTGTAATTCTTGGGAATGATCACAACAGAATACCTGTAATCTCAACGAGCAATCTCAGTGAAATTCAATGTCATGCGGAAAATGGAGGCAATTCACCTTGACCATATAACTCCGGTAAGCATGAGGCTGAAAGTTTGGCTGAGAGAAATCGTGTCGACGGGTCGATTAATATCACCGATGCCCGCTATCACCAAACCCCACTTGAAAGTTGGCGCCCAGAAGAAGATTGTTGTCGGCCCTGTTTTTCATCGAGGGTTTCGCTATAAAAATGATCTCGGCCGAGTTGTATATTCTGACCGTTGATTCTTTCCCCAAATTCCGATTTCCTTACCTGCTGGGTGTAAAAACACGCCACGAAGTTTCTCCGGCAACACTAGCGCGACTTTCTGCATGAACCGCTGGTAAGCCGTTGGATTTTTCGGCACCATTGTAGAGGAATTCTCGAAAATTTCACCCTGTAAAAATTGTTTACGAAATTCTAGCCTGTTATGCACGAGACAGGAACGCGGGACTGACTTTTTGTTTTAAATACTGACTTCATAGTGTTGCAGAGAATTTTTTCCTCGAGAGCTTTCTTCCTTTATGAATGGCTATTCCACGTAAAACTGAATATACGTTTTAATTTCACGCAGCATCGTATTTTAAATTCACGTTTTACATTTTTTATTTTTATCGTTATGAATGCTTATTATTTCTAGCTAAAAATCCCCAACGCGTACGAAATAATAATGAAACATAAAAATAAAATAAGAGCAGTACTGGCGGCCTTCTGTTTTTTCCTGGAACTCCAACTCTATTTGATAGCTTTGTATTCGAGGCGAGCGCTCCATTTTTCCCCGCGCTGGTATTACAATTTAAACATCCTCTTTTTTATATGAAAAACTTACTCCACAATAACCAATTAAACATATACTTTGACTCGAGTATAAAAGGAAGTTTTGAAGAGCGATCGTAATAACTTGCGACTCACCTTTACGCAGCGAGGTAATCTAAAAAAATAAAAAAGTCAAGAGGGCCATAAGTGAAATGAGCAAAAAAGAAGGTAACAGCGTGAGACGTAAGATAAGACGTAAGTGACGCAAGCTCAAGTGGTCGTTGGTTGCCTCGATTATTTCGCCTCGTTCGTCCGCGCGAGAGCGCTCCGTCAACGCTGGCTCCTGCAAATATATGTGTTATCCTGAACGTCGCGCACGTGCCGGTTTCGGTGTGCTGGTAAGCGCCGAATCCGCCCATTTGTCGTCGGCCGAGTGTCACCGAGCGCGCACTCGGTGCTTCTTTTCGCACGCGCCGTCTTCATCAATTTTCCCCGGTTAATTTGGCCGGCTCTCTCTGGCTTGTCCTCCAAAGGGAAAGACACGACGTGGCGATTCGTCCTTTTACGTGCCGCGCGCGGACGTGATATTTTCAAAAGACAGCTCTACTACGCTCGACAGATATTTCGCTGATTTCCCATCATCTTTCGGACTCGAATGTGTGTGCTTTCGAGGTACGGCTCAGAGGGGGAAGCGACTCCGTATAAAATTAATGTGTTTCTCAAACGCTGATCCGAGTGAAAACAACATTTCTCAAAGTACACAGGTGGAAGGAGATTGTGTTAGTTTACGGCGCGCTCACAAAAAACAGTCTCGCGCGAGCAGAATGCAAAATACTAAATTGTCATCAATCATGTGCCATAGGCCGCGAGTATTATAGCACCTTTTATGCTGATCTAAAAATATGCGAAAAACCACCATGCTACGTTACAGATGTAAGACTCATTTTTCCTCTTGAAAAAACAATTTTTTCTAAGAAGACTTTACAGTTGAAATAACTTTGCTATAAAGTTTTATGAAAGAGTAGATAAACGGCATTTTGAAACTTGCAGCATTAAGATGTACATCTCACAAACCTTAACGGAAATTCAAGTTTTATCTTTAATAAATCTCATCTTCCGACTGGCACGCATTTGTATACCATTTTATTTCAAATCTCAATGGTAGCTGAAGAGAGCAAAAGTTTTAATGAAACTCTATTCTCGTCTATAGAACTATTCTGGAAATCTATCAAAGTATTTTAATCAACGGATATACACATCTCCAAGTTTTCAAGCTTCTACCGTGAATGCTAAACATAAATGCTGGATCACTGAATTATTGAAAAAGAGGTCGATTACGAAGTTGCAAACGAAAAACTAATACGATTCCCGAGCCCAACACCTAATGAAATTTTCAATGGATGAAACAACAATACCACACGTCACGCACAGACTCTTTTGTCGATTCCTGAATAAAGTATAAGCAACAATGAACGTAATATGAGCAAGGCGCGCACGCGCGATCGTCGAGATTCAAGATTTCACTGTCTCTCCCTCGCAACAAAAATCTCAATGGCACACGTCGCATCTTTTCCTCGGAAGCCTTGTCGTTGAATAAAACAATAGTCGGATGATACGACGCCAAAGCTGAAAGACAAGATCAAAGTTGAGAAGCTCTGGATAAAAAATCCATAACCATTTAATAGGATATCACCGAAAACACGTATATATAAATATAGATGGAAGCTGTCCGTCAATGATGTTCCGCGCATCTATCTTTTTCTCTTTTAGTAGAAATCCTAGTGGGAAGTGATACTACGAGAGGCATTCGCGTATAGCTTTGGTCGCTCTTCGCGGATTCTTTACTTGTTATTTGCTCGCGGAACGACCGAACGAGCTTATCCGCGCTGTTCTACACTTTCTTGCACGTTGGCTGGCAAAACTTTGCTAAGAAGCTTCTGCTTCTTTTTGCAAACTAGATCTGTTCACGGAATATGTCTGAAGAAAGTAGTCTCTAGTTAGGGATTTGCCGACAAAAAGAGCATAGCACGAAAAGACATTGATTATTTTGTGAATTAAATAGTAAAATAAAAGATTTGTTTTCATCTCTCTCGAACGGAAATAACATCATCAGTACCATATAACCCGAACGGAAAACGAAGATGAAAACTTGTTTTCGCTCGGGCTTATTTTTATTCAATTATGGGAGAGACAAGAAAAAGTAGCGTAGGCGTAGTGAATTATTTTCGCAGCATTGTGATATCGCTTTGAAAGAGTTTAGCAGTATATTTTTCTTTTGTTTTCGAATTTGATCGAGATTAGCTATTGTTAGAACGGTACTTAGTAGCGAGCTGAAGATTGTACAAAGTTCGTAACATTCAGTCTTACGGACAATGGGTTGTTGGCTGTTTCTGCATAATTCGAGAGGACAGATAGAACGCGTTACAGTTGGCTTTACTCGAGTGACCCCTGACAATGTACATTGCAGATAGAATTGAGTATTTAGGACACGGAGTGGGCACTATGTTTCAAACACTGTTCCGTTATTCAGAGGGCTTATATCTCACAAATGTTGATTAGAAGGATTGTGAAAAGACTTCCACGTGCTGGATAAATCTGTAACAATAATGAAAAAGAGTAAGAGCAAAAATAAAGATGAAAAGTAATTGAAGCACGAATATTCAAACGTACGTAAAAAGCCGCTGACGGTTACCTTATGCTCCTCGCAAAAACGATGAAAAAAATTCCATTATTACGCGGCAGCAAAACCGTTAGAAGTATTCGATAGAAAAAGCACGTCAAGTCGGGCAGTATCAGCGATGACCTTTCAGTCGCAGTAACAACTTACAGCTTTGTTTCGTTTCCAGTGATAAGATAGGTGTCCACTATCGATTGTAAAGTGCACCGTCGTGTTTAAACGGCAGCGACGTAATAGTGGGAAAAAGCTCTCGAGCGAGAGCTTCCTCATTAGAAAGCCTGCACTCGGCAGCGCGTCGTTTGTTATTATTACTCTCTCCTTGCTTTTTTTCGGTAGAGCCTTTGCACTTAGCCTGCTTTCCATTAAGGGCAGGGGGGTTACGAGAATCAACGACGATGAGGCACGTAGCCTTGATCAGCGGTCTATATTTGCCGGAGAAAACGCCGAGTTCGCGAATCAGCGGCGGCGGGTCAAGTATCGCTGACGTCCAAACTGCGCCTTTTTGATGTATCGAGAAAAAAAATGCAAGGTCCAACCAAATGAGCTTAACTCGAGAGCCATCTAAGCCTGTCTCGCAGTTCCATCCTCGTTAATGAAAAGTACGAATCAGCCGTGGGATTTTCGATAGCAGCTGCCGGTAGACGACTCGCTTCGACCGACGAATCGCCCTGACAATTACAATGTAAGTTGGCTCGTACTTCTACTAGCGGCGCTGTTAAGTTAGGAGGACCGTGAAAATATTTATCGTTGAGTATGAAATCTGATACTCGTTTGATTGTGGAACGGATTACAACTATACTGGATTTTTAAAGACTATTGTGCGAACAAAGCTATGTGCACACGAAATTTTGGAATTAAATAAGTTGAAAATATTTACGAATCATAAATACATTCATGAAAAAAGCAAATATTTGCATAAATAAATTAGAAATGCATTCAAGTTCGTCAACATAATTCAATATTAAACGAAATTAAATCCTTTGAGCGCGACTATAAATTACGAAATTCAGCGAGAACGCAATTTTATACCGTATAATTTGCTCCTTTGACGAGAAAAAGTGGGATAACTAACGAGCGCGTACTGGCAAAATTAATGGCCAGTAAATAATTAACGGCAACGTTGTTGCACGTCGTAAAGACGAGTGGATTCCTTTTTGCATTGTTTTCCAATCGGCATAAACCGAATACGAAACACGGCACTAGAGATAAGCCAAAGTCGAGCATAATTTGGCGCATGATCACTTGCCGGTAACCGCGCGGCACGCGAGCCATGAACTGACTTTTGGCCCAATGAGTCTACGAGACCCGGTCCAGCTCCTGAGCGTCGAAGAGACACAATCAGACGAAAATCAACGCCGAGTGTGTCGAATCTCCTGGGCCACTACCTGGCTACGCGTACGTGTGTTCAATGCTACTTCGCCACGTGGCGAGACACGCTCGCAAATCGTCGCCGACCGACCGTCGATCCTTGGCAAAGCACGTTTGAACTTCCGTCAGGATTCTGTTGTGAATCTTCTCACGAATGACCGTCTCTGGTATGATAATAAAAGTGGTTTTGCAATAAATACATCGACGCTCAGTTTCAAAAATCAATATTAGCAGTTTATTATCCAATTATTTTAATTAGAATACCTTCGTTCAATTTCACTGGAATTGTGAAATAGATTGTTACGCCGAGTCACAAGATTATTGAATAATACGAAGCTCGATATATCCTCCATAAATCCCGAATGTGAATAATTTCTCGTCAGAGCTTCACACGAGTTGTTTCCTCTTTTTTTGACAATATCGATCGACGACGTCGTACACGTGAATTAATAAGTAACACTTTATTTTCCTTATTTACTCATCGCTTTTCCTTTGTTCTTTTTTCTTGTGTTGTTTTTTGATTTTTTTATTATATTTTATTGTTTGGTTTGATTAAATTGATCATTATCGTACTCACTAGCACATATACATTATTCATAATAAATGCGTCGTAAAAATCATTTTTGTTTGTAAGTCTAAAATCCTCATACGCGACTATTAATCATTACAATGTACATAGCTGCGCACTTAGGAATTTAAATGTAAGACTCTGTACACATCTGCGAATAAAAATTAATAGTCTATGAAGCTTCGAAACTTTCAATCATCTCTCTCGTTCACCACACTAATGTACCTATAATTTACGTAAAAAATTCGTTTCACGCCTCTAGATCAACGGCGAAGGGTTTCAAAGCGGAGAAAGAAGAAAAAAGGAATACGTATATACACAAGCTGTGTTCATCTGTCTTGTCTCTTTTTAGATGACAAAAAGATTCTCGCAGCTTTTGGTCTTGCGTTTGAAACCGAGCAAGTGCTTGAGAATTTTGCGCCGATGCTTGCTGCGTCGACGTCGCGTCACTTGGTCCCTGTCCCGCTGAGGATTCAGCTTAATCTGCGCCAAGATCCCGACCAGCAGCTCGTCCACGTGATGAGCCAATCCCGATGACGTCTCGATGAACTTGCAGCCACAGCTGTTCGCTATTCGACGACCCACTGGGTGACGCAGCGCCCCCCGAAAAAAAAGCGTCGATATGTGCATCTCGTGAATAAACCGCGCTTTGTATATGCGAATCCTTAAGTATCCGTCGACGCGAAGCACTCGGTGAAACATTCAACGAGGGTTCATCGATTTATTTTCTTTCGTGAATTACGTATTTAACTCGCGCGAGACATCGCGTGTCTATATATTTTCTTGCTTTCTTTTTTTTCCATTTCGAGCTTGATTAGTCAATTGCTTGGTTTGAAAACGAAATTCGGCTGAAGACCGCAGAAAGAAAGCGTAGAGATGCTCTTTTGATAACGATCGAAAATTATTTGGCATGTCTGACCGAACAGCGATATCGACTACTGACAGCGGGAAATTTCGGCAACTCGACGTTCGAGATCTAGACTTGGACTGCGCGATAACTGTTTGCCCTTGAGCCTCGTTTAAATCAACAGTTCCCCGGTTGTAATACTCAAGTCTGTTAACTGCGTGCGATATCGAAGCAATTAAGACACGTACAGCCGGGTGCGATATTTCATAGCTGAGCTGTTATAACGAGCCATTAAACTTACGTAGCTTCTACGAGCGGTATTAAAAAAGCGCGCGAGCGGCCGTTGTGGCAATTAAGATCGAGTGTGGCTCCCAAGTTGTTTGATTAAGCGCGCAAGAGGAATAACGGGAAGTAACGTCGGGTAGTGGCTGAGCATCGTCGCCAACTTACTTATAGCGGGAACTTCGCGCTTGCGCTCGAGGTCGACCTTGTTGCCAACGAGTATGACGCCGTGCTTGGCCATGTAGTCGCTCTTCCACAGATGCAGCAGCGTTTCCTCGGCAAACTTGAGGCTGCGCCGGTCTACAACCGAGTATACCACCACGTACACGTCAGGATTATAGGTCGAACAGAACGTCTCCACCTGCGACAAGACCAATCGATGAGCGCGCGGTGGCGGATGTCAATTTGTTGGTTCGATTAGAGGACGATTATATTGACGGCAATTGATCGCGTCGCCGACCGGCGGCCGGCCAATTCATCTCTTCTGAGAGATTTCCTAATGGGTCAATTTTCGATACTCGCGCGGTTAGCGAAATGCTCTTCGACTGGGTGTTAACGTGTTGCGACCCGTGCAGCTCGATGTTGATTTTCGATCATCACGTATACCTCTGATGAGGCTAAAGACCCTATAAATACCTAATCTGTCTTTCATCGGCGGTTGTTTGCGGATCACTCACTCGGATATTACGTTCACGTAATGCTGCCAGCTTCACTCAGGGTTCATTGATTTTTCGTAGGAATGGCATTTGAATGTCATCAATTTTTACACGGCACTTTTACATTAACAGTCCTTTAAAAAGGCTTTAAAAAGACCACAAATGTTTTGTGAACAATCGAAATAATTTCGTAACGACAGATACGTGATAGATATATTAATAATCCAAAACAAGATAGGTGGCGTTTCAATGGCAAGCTTATTGGACAGCTGGATGTGCCATTGAGAGAAGCACACCGCGCACGGTGGCAGGTTGAATAGGGAGCAACACGGGGAAGGGGAGATCTAATTCGAATCGAAGGTGCTCTGCTGCAGGATGGATAATCCTTGAGCGCACGTTGCGTGGGCGCGCGGAGCTAAACTTAGCAGCGCACGCGGAGTGTTTGCGAGGGAGGCAGCAGCAAACTTACCGACATCTCCGTGGTCGGGTGATCGATGATCTCCAGCTCGGTCTCTTGGCCGTCGATCATCACTGACACGCTCTTTTGGCCGTACTCGTCGTCTGCAACAACCACGTACGCTTCGATCAAAAAGTGTTTACGCGCACCAGCACGATCGAGGTTTTGACGCTGCCCGGGGAAAGCAAATATGTTTCTGCGCTCAAAGATGCGCGCACATACGCGTGACTCGTTCTCGACGCAACCGGGTTACCTCGAGGGCGCGTGCTCTCCTTTCTCTTGGGCTTCGTCTCTCTCTCTCTCTCTCTCTCTCTCTCTCTCTCTCTCTCTCTCGCTCTCTCTCTCTCTCTCTCTCTCTCTCTCTCTCTCTCTCTCTCTCTCTCTCTCTCTCTCTCTCTCTCTCTCTCTCTCTCTATTGACATGCCCGAAGAGAACTGTAGACTTTTTTCTCGCACACAACTGGCCGAGAGGACGCGAAGGACGCGCGATAAAGTTTAAGAGCGTCGAGGGAGTTTACGTGCCTTCGTAATTAGCTGGATGAGAATGCGGATTGAAATGCCGGGACAAGAGTGATTTATCTCTCTCTCTTTTTGCTCCTCTCTTTTCGGAGAAAACTCACTGGTAATCTCATTCACACGATATTAAATAAACTCGACGTTGTCCTGGCTCATCGATAAAAATTCATAGCGTTCGCTCTGTTCCGAAAATACACGATTATTCCGTGGGGAATGGTCTACAACTCATTCTGATTTAGATACCGAAACGAGTTTCGATAACTTTTCGCGACTCAATCAAGCGTCTGCTGAAAGTAGACGAACTTGATCGCGCGCGCATACGCTGAAATTCGCTGAAAAGCAACCACTCTCGCGATTCGTCGCGATCATCGCCGAGGTGAAACAGCGCTTTTAAAGAGAGCGAAAATCGATTAAGAAAGCGAGAAAAGACAAGTCAGTCTCGGATGACTTATTCACGGGCGCGAGCGGCCTAGCTGCGGGCATTATCGAAAGCTTCGGAGTGCTTTGAACTTCGTAAGCCAGCTGGATTGATTTTGTCCCGTATGTCTTGAGATCGTGCGCGAGCACTAGAATTTCCCGAAGTTTGGATAATTGGGTTTTCAACTGGCAACCCTGAATTTTCGCGTTGATATAAAGCATCAGCCGCGCCGGAATTTCCAATGCCCCTCGCGCTCTTGCTTTTGTGCGCGCCCGGCTAACCTGGAAAGGCGATTGTTTCGCGCTTCCGTAAGCCGCTGTTTGTCTGTAAAATCATTTTCGACTGCATTCTTCTTGGATCCACCGGTGTTTTTGTGCATTATGGTATAAAGTCCTGCTGAATATTTTAAAATTATAGTCGAATTAAATTTTTCAATGGATAGTTGCAGTCGAAAACGATGTTCCGCTGTTAGTGTTTCGTAACTTATTTCGTTTGCTCAAAAAAGACTGAATATGGGACCGTGAGTAGAGATAGCAACGAAAAAAAATACAAATCTTACTTAAGTTCCATCGCTTTCGATGTCGTCATATCCGAAATTGACATGTACCAGACGTTCTGCTACGCTCAGCGAGTCAATGAAAAAATAAAAATCAACAGATCCCTCGCGAAAATCCCTGGCAAGCTCGTGCACAAAGCAGGTAGTCGTCATCGCGTGACGAATGAATCGCGTCGCGCGCCATGCATCTTCGGTTTCAAAGTAAAAACACGTTCAATACGAGGCATCCTATCGTGGCAGCTCTCTTATCTCGCGGAACGTATAATCTACGCGATATCGATTCGCGATATTCGATAATTTCAAATCAGAGGTCGCGGCTCTTGATTACTGCCGCTTGCTGTCTGTAGCCTGGAAACTTAATGGCACTCGCAGTGGATGCGAGAGGCCGTTGCGCGCGAGCATTAAAAGATGCGAGACCGAATGGCGTGGAGTTATTTATTCATGCGAGAGCACTGTGCGGTCGCGGCATCGAGCGCGATCGCTTGTCATTTTGCAGCAAGTAGCGTCGAGCGAGTATGCGGTGCAGCTGCTTGCCCCACTTTCTTTCTGTTTTTACAACGATCTAGGCTTATTAGCAATCAAGCGCGTATCGACGAGGGCAGCAGTGTCGGACAATGGCCTCACGAATCGCAATCATCGCGAGCATCAATCATCGGAATAGCTGTCGCGGTATCAGCAATTTCGCATCAACTGCGACTGCCGAGCAACACCGCGCAAGTTTGCCGGGGAAAGCTTTTTAATTTTCCAGATGAACAAATTATTGAGTGACCGATTACTTTCGTCGTTTGCCGGTGATTTTGCGCAGTCGACGTGGCGCGAGTTGGCCGCAATGTTGATCTCGACGCAACGGAGCGACATTTCACTCTTAAATCGCGGCGATGTCGAATGAATCTCGTGACTCGGAAAGCGCCTTAGCTCATTTATATAAAAAGATCAGAGTCTCGCGAGAATAATCGGCTAAAGGGTCTCCCTAGCGATCGAGGATTAAAATTCAAAGTGAAAAGCGCAAATATATCTGGCGTGGCACGAAGGAGGGCAATCGCGCGTGCAACAGCCACTCGACTCAACGCACCGCTGCTCGCCTAAGTAAAAATACACGCGCGCGCCTGACCCGACCGCGTTTCTGATCAAATGCAAATTTGCGGCGTGGCTTATCTGACTTTTCAGCGCTGATTAAACGCTATACCCCCACGGCACGTCGTGTGGCTGCGAAAAGCCACCCGCCGTTTGTATCGCACGCACGCACTCGTTCTTTTTTTCTCTTTTTTTATTCGAGAGTTCGCGCTTTGATGGATTTAAGACGACGTGTAATTACTCGATGGGCGGGTAAAGTGAATCGGTGCGAGCTTCAAAAAGCGATTCGTTTTTGAGAGGCACTATAATCCGTCGGCTGGGCCTTCATTGAACGTGAAGTTATGAACTACTATAAATGAAACCAACAGGATTAATCCCAGCTAGGAGTTAAGTTATCAACTTTAAAAATAGTAATGACCATTGGATTTGATGCTTTGGTATAACGAAGACCGACGGTCGATCGCGAAGGCGCGTTGGAAGAGTAGGGAAAAGAGGAAAGAAGGAAAGAGAAGAAACTCGATCCTCGATGAAATTCCGACGTTGTCCGACAGCTCGAGCGCGCGTGCCCGGCAAATCGGATTGGCTCGCAGCGAGAATACTTACCCAGCGAAGCGTCGTAGGCACAGATGTACTCGCTGGTGGTGAATTGTGCGGTGAGCGCGGTTTTGCCGACGCCCGAGGCGCCGAGCATGCCGACCCTGTAAGTGGGCACCCGCGACGACGACGACGACTCGCCGCCGGCTTCCTGCTCGACCTCGATCCCCGACAGCTGCGACGCCGAGCTGCAAAGGTCGACCAGACGCGTTACCCTCGACGAGTCAGCGCTGCGTCGAGCAGAGCCGGCTCGGGCCTCGGCCGCGCGGCTGCCACGCGGGAGCTTCTTCGAATGCTTAAGCGTCGCGCTTTCACGGCGCCGCATTGTTTGCTCTTTTGGAAGCGTTTCAAAGGTCCTCTCGGCCGTCCAGTTTCAAATCGACTGCCAAATAGCGTGGAAACGACCCTGGAGACGCGTCCTTTGGTTCGTACGCAATGCTCGCCTTTTACTCGGCTATGCTCTACATTAATATTATTTTCTCGCTCGCTGGCTCAGCTAACAGAACATTATGAACAATTCCATTTCGATTTATCTGTTCTACAGCGGGCTTCTCCGTGATTCGACGCATTGTAAATAGCCTTTTTACGTCTCATTTCCCCTTCAGCGTTTCCTCAATCAATAGCGCGCATTTCAACCCCATTACAGCAGCGCTCGTTCCAACGCAGAATTATTAATGTGTATTGCAGCCTCGTGCGGCTTGAACCTTGAAATGCACTCTATCTCTATCCCGTTAGTTCTTATTATTCCGTCAAACTGTCGATTTATGCATTGATTGCCGAAATTAGCCGACGTTATCGTTACGAGAATACTCGGAAATTCCGACTAAATAATGTGCGAGAATGTAGTAGCGCACGAACGATCGTCGTTCCATCTTGTCGCAGTTGATTATCACAAATGAAATCGAGAATCTTTTGGCTATGCGAATGTAGTTCCTCCGTTGACCGTATCGACATTGAATTACGTTGTCAATCAACAGGATTCGTATCCGCACCAACTTTTCAGCGAGATGCCGTCGCATGCTTGAACAAAAATTAGCCGAGCGCGAACCGAAAGGGCGTGAAAAGTTAACGAGGCACCTGAGCAACCTGGCGTCGCGAGTGCTGCTGCAGCTGGTGCCGGACGAGGTGACGCTGTTGATGCTGCGGCTGCGTCGGCTCTTGAGCGAGTCACCGAGGTTGAAGACCCCGTTGGCGGTTATCGAGAAGGAGCGCAGTCTGTAATACTCGACCCCCTCCTCGTGCTCGTCCTCGCCGTTGGCGCCACTCGCGTTGCCGCTCCCGATGCCGCGACGTGTCTCCGCCAGCATGGGCTGCAACACAAAGGCAGCGTAAATCGTTATTCCGAAGTCGAGTAGGGCTTTCTCCTCCCCCTCGGTCGTGGCTCTCTTTCCATGGAAATCAGGCCGATGACATCCGCCCGAAGAGGTCGCTGCCCGCATCGGCTTATTTTGATCGAAGCGCTCGCGGTGGCGTCAGCTCGGCTTCCGTCCTCGTAAGGAACCAGTGGTGCGTCCAACAAGAAACAAGCGGAATAGGATTTGCCGTTCGCGCAGCCGACGGAATCGCGCCTCGACGGAGGCCGGAATACAAGCTCGTCGGAGCGACGCAGACACGATCAGCGCGCGCCTCTCCGAGCCGAGTGTGCTCAGCCTGTTCAGCCTTCGCTGTGTGCGCGCGGTAATTGTGCGATTATTTGCGAGTTGGTCGTTGGCTCGCGACCACTTCCAGCCGTGGAAATTAGTTTGCCCCTGCGGCGAGTTCGCGTGACTCACGCTTTCGCCGGGACGAGTTTTCGACACTCGCGGTCTCACCGCTGAATCTAATGGTTGTTTAGCTTTTCTCCTTTAGCGACGCCTACGTTGTCCTTTCCAGTCATTCGGTGAGAGTATTTTGAGCGATTGTAGCGCGGAAATAACAGCAATCGAACGTACTTTCACGAAAGTTCTCCCATTATTTTGCTACTTTGAAAGCTGTCAGTTGCGGGATCCGCATTGGGAGCTCGGACAAACCAAACTTTCCCGCATAATCGGACCTCGCAAAGAGGATTAATTTGCTTGAGTTCGACAAAGACGATTAGACTACAGATCATCTATAATTATCACGATACAAACAGACGTACAGGATGTCCGAGAATGATTGAGGTGAACAACCGACGGAATTACTCGGTCAATGATAAATAATTAATTTGATCAATTTCACTTACACGTTGGAATCTGCAAGTAAGCACTTAAGCTTATCGAAAACCAGCATCATAGTATCATAGCGCAAGCTTCGCGGAGCGTGATACCTTTGGCCGCGGAAGCCTTATTGAAAACCAAAATCCATATCGGTCAATCAAGCTTGGCTTTGGCATCTGCAAAAGGAACCCGCACCCGCGTATCTGTGGCGTTACGTTCTTACGCGAGCAGCCGTACGATTTGAGACACGTGGTCGCGCATTGACTCTCGCGCAGCCCGATGATACAGCGAATAGAGATACGGGCTAGAAGGGCAGAGGAAACGAGGTGTACATTTAGACTTAGACTTCTCGTTAGCTACCTTTCTTTCCTTCGTGTGTTCGCACGCCAGCACTCGACGAATGTGAATTCGAATACCCGCGTCATGGAGTAAGTGCCGCTATGCGCGTACGTCTCATGAAACGCATCATTAATTCACTAAACTGCCTAACATTTCGTACTCTAGGCCGTTTCATTCATTCTCGTTTATCGCGACACGTGGCTTTTATTACAGCAATGCATCCACATCTTTCGTGATCGAGTGATATTAACACAAGCAAAATTCATCGTAAAAAGCGCCACGCGTTAATTATCCGTGCCGGTACGAACAAGCCATCTCTAATCTAAATTTAGACGACGCTTTGAGTAAACAGCACGGGTCACTTTCAAAAATAGAACATCGCACTCGAGGGTGCTCAAGACGCAAAAGAGGAAGAGAACAGAGCTCTCGTGCGCGCGCAGCATCCCTCTCCCCCACCCACTCCTTCGTCATTAAAATGCAAACACGGGGGGAGAACATCTTTTTTCATCTCCCTATGCGCGAATGCAATGGTAAACACTCGCTTTAAGAATTGCTCCTCATTGTCCGCGCGCGAATCGGGGCTATTACATTTTTTTTAGATGAAAGGGCATTGCTAGGATAAAAAATCAATTAACGAAGCTGAAATTACAGGCCGTACGGGTACGTGGCCGATTAATGAAGCATCGCTTAATCCCACTAAGGCCGCGAATGCCCGAAACTTTAGCGGATCTTTGGATAATTTAGGTAGCGAGCTGTGTGTCATCGGCGCCTAGAAGAAAATGGATGATAAGAAAAAAACCTTCTTAGATAAAGCGATTTTACGCTCGCTCTTCTTTGCCTCTTTTTTTACCCGTCGGCGAGAGAAGTTTGAAATTATAATGCACGGTGAATGTGTCTTGAGTGAAATTCGGTTTTACGGCGCAAATAGGGGCTGTGAGGCAGCTTCTGCTGACCCCGAGCGATTGATTTTCTATGTGTAATTTATAAACTTTCTAAGAGCTGTGTGTTTCGCCGGGCAGCTAATTAACACTTTAGTGCGTTGCGAAAATGCCTCACCTCTCGGAAAGCCTCGCGCGAGTCAATTAATTAGCGCGCGAAGCGTTTCGTCGAAATTCGTTAGCAATTATGTAGACGTAAATTTCAGAGGATAAGCGACGCCGGCAGCGTTATGATCGGACTATCGAGTGCCAATCGTTTCTCCGAAGCTTTGAGTGCTCAAAGTACACGAGCGATAACCGCGCTTATGGCGTTTTTTTCTCTCAATCGAATCGCTGCGCCCCTTGAAAGCCAGACGCGTTCTATAGCTGAGCTTCGGGATTGTGTTTTTCTCGCGTGGCAGGCGTCATCGTCTGACCAAACTTGAAGTCTTCCACTAGATTTTTTTAATTTCTAGCTCGAGTGCATCGCGCCGTTGATATTTACAAAAGGTTTCTATTTCCTTTTTCACTGCAAACATCGAATGCTTGCCGGCTTGGGAAAAATAAGAAATTAAAGCTTGGAAAATCAGGTCAATGCTTTGAATGAGGAACGGAACGATTGTAGAAATGCAAAACACAAGAGGATCCGTCCATTGAAAAACTACACTGAAACGTTCAATGCAAGCAACTGAGAGATTCAATGTACTCATTTGTACAATAAGACAAAAGTGAAACAAAGACAAGGTAGAATTCGACGTGGTAGACATCGTGTTCGTCAATCAGATGTAAGGCATTCAGCGATGTGCTTTTGAATCTATGTATGATATGTTGAATGAATGCCTTTTTGATAATCTTTTACCTTAGTGTACATCATATGATAATCATATATTTATGTATCTATCGATCTAGTATGTTAAGTCAGCGTCGTCTCGGGTCACACTGTATTTTTGCAAATCGAATCAGTCCACGCCCGACCATGGTATCAAGTTCCCGCGCGACAAATGCCTCCTACTAAAGAAATCCGCTCGCGTGAAAATTGCCAATAGGCTATTGTCGTTGATTCATGCGGAAACTTTTGTTCAAGCTATTCGATGTCGGCATAGTGGCGCGCCATACTTTCGTTGCTGATGGTTATACGTATCTGCACTTTTCAAAACTCGTTCGTCTCTTTTTCCCTCGAGCGGGACTTATAGAAATTATATTTCGCGTGAGTTGAAAGCTCGATTCATTTGTCACTTCCTCGATATTCATAAATAACACTGCTTTATGTACTTTACATTCATCAGGTTCTATAAACATCGCCGACCTCTGTTGAAATGATATTGCAAAATGATAGCGCGAGCGATCGCAGTTTCAGTTATTTATGTATCATTGCGTACTCTGCGAGACCGTTATTGATATATCATCGCTTATAATACTTCTAACAGAGATTTTTTGTTCGTTTTAGCGATGAAAATACTGGAATTATTTGGTCGCAAAGGCTATTGAAAGTCTCATCGTCGCAACGCGAGAAAGCGCAGAAAGCTGAAAACAAAGCTTGCATGCCAGCAAAAAAACTCGTTCTCCCACATACTTCGTTCCGTTGCACCTTTTTGCCAACCCGAGTCGAGTGGTAATTAATCTAACCACGACGAACGCAACCCAGCACGCGGAAAAAGTACCCAGCAGCTTCGTAGACAATCGTGGGCGCCACTCGGCTGAATAATTAAAAAAGGTAATGTTGCTTTAAAAAGAAGGGACTAGTTACCTCGAAAATACAATGCAACCTTGGCGGTAAATATATCGCGCCACGTTATATGTTTTGCTTAAATGGCGGCGGCGGGGAGATGGGGCAGGAAAAGAGAACAAGCGTCGCTGAAACTTTATGAAACGGCACGACGTGCGAGAGAATATTTTTACGGACGTCGACTTCGTAAAAACGCCGTATTTTTTTTCTCTTTTTGTTGCTTTGTACGCTACCAGTCGTAAACACGAGGGCTCCTGGAAATAGATAGGTTCTTGTTTGAGCTTGCAAGGAATTTTATTCTTTCTTGTAAAATGATATCTCATTGCTACTTCGACGTTTGCAATCGGTTAAATTGCACTTGAGCGTTATATTTAGCCGAGCGTAGTGCCTATAACTCGTTGTCTGCCGCGCATCTGGTAAATTTGACGCGCGATTTCGCACCCGCATTGAGAGAGAGAGAGAGAGAGAGAGTTTTGCGTGCGTCGTTAGTTGTAAGTCTCGGGTACGAGTAAATCACGATACGCGCGTGTGTTTTAATCTGCGACTCTGCATTCGCGTAGACACATATCTCATCGATATCGATAAAGTGCGCACGCTTCATATAAAAATACAGTAACGGCATGATTTTCATAGGAGCACCGCACCTCCCAAAAACCGATTTAAACTTGCACTCCAGCAAAACGTAAATTACATTTCGCTCTCGCGAGCGCAGAACGTTCGCCCAGAGTCCATTAGCGGGAAAGAAAAAAACGCGGAATACACTGACCGCTTAATGCCTTTTCATTATCCTGACTGAGAAATAAATCTGGACGAAACGGACGATCGCACGGTCGTGCAGGCAATTACGTGGAATCGGGTCAGCCGAGCAATGGAAAGAAGAGTGAAAAAACAGCGTAAGCAATAATTGAAAATGTAAAACTAGCCCCGTCGCGTCCGTAAAACCATAAGTAAAAGTGTACCGAGCCACAAAGAGAGAAGCAACATTTTTTCATTATCGGTTACTTTTTCGATCAGCCGAGCGGAACAGAGAAAATGTTTCTTCTGTCAAATCGATTCAATTAGCAAAGGGCGGGCGGGCAAAGTAAGGAAAAGTCTCGGGTCGAGCCTCGTCGGATTAAGCACGTTCACGCGTCTTGGGGGAAAGAGGAGGTTAACGCGCTCGCGTGCAACACCGAGTTCCTTCGATATAAATAATGAGCGCTCGTTGGTAGGTGCATGCACGACGACCATTCTTTTCATCGACACTGATTGCCGTCGCACAAATCGGTAATCGAATTAGAGCTATGCCGCTCGCGCGAGTGGATAATCAGTCGACTGTGCGCTTTCGTGATTCACAGAAAAGTTCGTTTGAAAAATTAAAATAAGTGCACGCGCCAGCTTACGACGGTGGTTACGGCTGCGCGCGCGGTCTTAAATATGAAAGCTGTAATAACGAGCTTTTGTCATGCGAAAGCCTCGGAGCGAAAAACTTACGGGCAAAGTGTGCCAGGACAGGAGCTGTCACGCATCAAAAATCTCTTTCGATTTTGGACCGCAGAAGCTAGGGAGAGATTAAGGTCAGCGATCCCTTGCTGCTTGACGTGCGACGATTCAGCCGGTTAACGAGACAGAGAGAGAGAGAGAATAGCTACTCTACGATTGTTGACCTTATTACCGCGTTCGAGGTTATCGGCTTGTACATCCCCGCGATTTTGGAACTTCGACACGACGTGAAACAAAAGTTTATCACTCGGACGAGGGCGCAACTTGTAGTCGAGTTTCGACGTAACTCGTCGGCTTCTTTTCCCCGTCTGCCTCGAAAGAACTTTTATGTTATATACGTGCGTTCTACAGCTGTCAGTCGGTGCTGACTTTCGTAATTACTTTTAACCGCTCGTAATCAAACTAATTTTTCCCCACGGAAAACGAACTCTTTACACGCCAAGTTTTTATTCGAAAATTAACGAGTGCCCTACCGGAAGCTCGTCGCTTTGATCAAAGAACCATCCGAAGTGGCCCGAAGGATGACAGTCGTGCCACTCGCGAATGATATTGCAAAATAGCAGAAAGCACCGGAGGAGGAATTCTACGATGGAGCTAACGAACGGCGACGGCAGCGGAATTTTCAGACGACGTCGCGAGCCCCTCGCTCGGAAGAAGAAGCGACGCGGGAACGAGCGACAATCAATTGGCTTCGCGTGTTTTTCTCCAATCTCGCGCGTGACTTCAGTCGGTCTTTTTGTTTACATACTCGGCGTCCCGTTTTTTTCCACGTACCTTTATTTTTTTTTAATTTTTTTATTGTTATTATTATTATTATTATTACACATTTCCTCTGTGACTTTGACGAGGTCAATTTCTCATTCACGGCACGACGAGAGAAGGATGAGCGTGCCGGAGTTCAAAGACCTGGGCAAATCAGCGAGAGACGTGTTCCGTACAGGTTATCACTTCGACAAGGCGACGCTGAAGTTATCGGGTGGACCGCGAGTGGTCGGCGTAGAGGCCGATGCGTCTTTCGACCTAAAAACTTTCACGGTAAGCCTCGCGCAACGCGCGAAAACTGCAAACTTGGAACTCGAAAACTGAACAGTCGGCGCGACGTGACAGGGCAAGTGCGGCTTCCTGGGCAAGTACGATGCGGAGAAGTACGGCGCGTTCAGGGTGAACTACACAAACAACGGTCTCGCGGTGGGCGAATACCACCTGAAGGGATTGCTCTCCGAGAGCGTCGATGTGAACGCCGGGGTGTCGATCAACCCAGCCGAATCCTTCAACTCGTGCAGGCTCGGCGCCAAGTTTCACAACGCTCTGCTGCACGCGACGTGCTCCGTCAGTGAGTTACAACTGATCGCCGCGTGTTCCGAACGCGACTCGGTTTCTTTTTCCGGCGCTTTATCCGCCCTCCATATCGACCTCTACGCGCACTTTACAATATTAATAGAGCAATCTTGGCTCAATTTATTCACGATCTATAGCACGGAAGAGAATGAAGCTTTCGTCGAGCGAAAGCGCATCAAACATTCAAGTGATAATAATTCAGACGCGACTTTTGTAAGCAAAAGTATTGTCCGTTATTCATCCTTCCCGTCGTTTTATTTATCGTCTTTGCATTTGCCGTGCTAATTGTCCGTCGAGTCGATCGGCCGATGAAAAATACGACACCTTGCATTTTCACGCGTTTTGTGCTTGTCGGTTAGACGAGCTTTTCATCGCTCGCGAAATTGTCGAAACTACTTTCCACCGGCAGCAGGAGCAGAGAGAGAAACTCTGCGCTTCTTCTTTTCCTCCCAGCAAAGGACTTTGACAGAAACGTCGAGCTGGGCAGTTCGGGCGTGCTGAAACTGAGCAATCTGTTTGTCGGATACCAGGCGAGTTTCGACACCAACAGCTCGAAGATCACCAAAAACGACGTTGGGCTCGCGGTCGAGCACGGGCCCGCCTCGCTGCATTTCAGGTGTATACAAATTCCCCGGGAACTCGGCATCAGCGTCTTTTACAGAGGTTCGTGCGTCGCCGACTTGGCCGCTTAGATCAAGCCCGCTCGCTGTTCTTAATATCGTGCGTCCTATGTTTGCCTCCGCCGTGACTTCCCCCATTGATCTCGTCGCCGGCGGCAATAAACGTACCGCGTCTCGTCCAGTCGACCAAACGCTGCTCGATTACTTCTCGATTTCTTGGCAATATTCGTCCGCGCTTCCCCGTCCACACGCGGCATTGCGTCGATTTTCCAGTGAACCTCGCAACACGGCTGTATTCGCGTCGCCACGGTCGCCAAACGAAATCGAATAAGTCGAGCGCAAAATTGAGGCAACGCAGAGCACGCCAATACGAGGCTACGTTAATCTCGGCAACGCGCTGCCGGAAAAGTACTTGGCGAGGCGGACAAATTTGGATATTGCGTTGACAGTGAACGACAAGGTGGACGTAGCGCTGGACGCGAAGACGGCTAGCGGCGACGAGGCGCGGCTGTGGTACGCGGGCGCTGGCCTGGCCTACCAGCTCGACGAGCAGTGCAAGCTGCGCATGAAGCTCGACAAGAACTGCCAGCTCGCGACGAGCATGCAGTTTCGCGCGCAGGACAACCTGCTGCTCACTCTGGGATTCAGCCTCGACCTCGGCAGTCCCCGCAGCGGACAGCACAGAGTCGGCCTCGGCATCGACGTCGAGGTGTAGCCGTGCGTTCGGCTTAGGCTTTTACTTTATCGCAATAAAAATCCGGCTGCTGCGTTCCAGGCATTCCCTCGTCTTTCCGTTCGGCCGAACTGCGACAACGCGTTACTCGAAACGATAGCGAAAAGGTTCTGGCCTCTGCTGTTTCGCCTTGCGAGTGAAAAATGTGGAAACGCTCTTGGAAAACTTGCGGATCATTCGAGTCTTGTTTCCCTCGCAAAAGTGCTTGGCCGTAACAAGTTCCGAACGGTCCAGGGCTCATCCTAATATTTTCCTCGGCGAATTCGATCGTTCTGTTCGGCGAAAGTCCTTGCAAATGAGAGTGGCCACTTAAAACACTCGGACGAAAGAAAGCATAGCGTGGTCGCCGTTAGCTGAAGATCTCGTTACGCAAGCGTCACTTCGCTATCCCAAGACGAATCCTACGCCGTAATTACGAAAACGCACGTCCCATGGTCCTGGACAAACACATCTCAACGCAACTCGAAGGGAAAGACGAAGGCAATTTTCCCCTCGGCGGCGCGGGACTAGGACGCCAGGCGTAAACATGCACAGGGATATCAAATCAACGCGGAGAATGCTTTCCCTCTCGCGTCCCCTGCTGCTGGTCGCAAGGATCGAGTCGCCGCGGGGTTCGACGAGCCCGTGCCGACAGCGACTTTTCTCAAGAGCCGCCAAGTCTCGTACGAACCCTCGTCGTTGTGTGCGCGCGACAGGCGCGCCAGTTAGTAAACATTCGCTCGTTCTCGACTACACAGACGGGCTCGCACACTGGCGGATAATTGATCGGGAAATCGAGCGAACTCGGAGACATCGCTGCGCGCTCTCGTGGCATCGCCATTGCGAGAGCGAGAAGAGCACTCACCCGGTGCCTGGGTACGGCAGGCATGCTGCTGGTCCTCCCGCGGTGCTTGGGCTGCGGCGGCAGCCTCGAGGCGCCCGTAGCGGCGGGATTAGCGGGCGCGGCCGGACTCGTGGCCGGGCTCGGGCCGACGGGACTGGTGCCGGCGCTGAGCTGCGCTCCGCCAGGGCTCAGCGCTGGCGTCCGCGTCGGGCTGCGTGGCGAGGGCGAGAGGTGTCCCCACGGGCTGGCCTCCGCCTGCAGAAACCTGGCGGACATCGTCCGTGAGATGGATCCGGGGCAGGGCCGCGCGGCTGGCGCTCCGGCGAGCGTCGCGCGCGGAACTGGCCGCAGCCGCAGAGCGCATAGCCCACGGTTCTCCCGTACGATCTGACGTCAATGCACACGACGCGATCGAGCAGACGGCCAGAGGGAGAGAGCGTTCGGTGGCGTGCGAAGCGCCACTCTGCTCGCGTTAACGAGCGCGCTACACAATTCACACGGTCGTTTTACGGGCGGGCAAGGGCTAGCGGCGGTGGACTGCTCGCCGACGAAGACGAAAGCGCACTGCTCTCCGTTTTTCTTATTTTTTTGCAAACGAGCGTACGCGAGCAGTGCCCGGCGCGCTGGCTTTTCTCAAGCACGGTTCTCAGTCCGAAACGAAGCGGGCAACGAGAGCCGCCAATCCGCGTGGCCGCGGCCGAGTCCTACCTGTGCAGGTCCGGAGTGGGCCGGGCGACGGCGATGCTGGAGCTGCGCCGCCTGGACGGCGCCGGCGACTTGGGCCCGTTCGCGGAGCTGGCCTGCAGCCGCACCTCCACCTCGCTGCTGCGCCGCTGGAAGGCTCGCTTCGCCCAGCGCGCCTGCTTGTTCATGTTGCTGTTCGCCAGCGCGTCCGACGACGAGTCGCTCTCCTTCCTGCAACCAGACCTTCCAGGCTTTTTACGCGACTCGTTAAGTGCGCTGCGGTTTATTACGAGTTGCAGGCAAATTTTACGGCTTTCCGCCGCGCCAAACGTGTTGCGAGTTTCAAACGGACAGTTTCCAGGGCGGCTGCATTACAAATCACGGGCTCGTTTTTCTCGCTGGCTATACATGCGCGAGAGGTAGACTCGCAGATTGGTCCTGCGAACTGGTAAAGTCCGCGAGCGTTCGTTTATTTGCTTGCAGCAGGAGGTCGCACGCGTCGTCGTCGAGTGTCCATTGAGAAGTTCGGGAAGCGCGCACGCCGATCTCAATATCAATCTCGCACGGCCAATATTTAATCGAGTGGCGAAAATAAAAATCTAATTCGCATTTATCCGGCAAATCGAATCTCTTTTCCACTGGGAGAGCAAAGCCATCCCGAGTAGAAATCGATGAATTGAAATAAAGCTGCACTAGTCAACTCTGCGCGGCCAAGATTGGCCCACGAAATCACGTCTATACAACGAATAGCCGTTCGAGTGGAATTCGAGCAGCTTGAAATCCAAAGTTGGATGCAGCTTTGCATCCAAAAAAGCGAGTTGCGCTCGGGATTTGGCGTAGGTTGTCCGAGAAGGCAAACAAAGTCTGTCGGACGGGCGAGAAAAAAAAAAAAAAGAAGGAAGCGGACATCTGGCGCGATCGCTGCCGACTTGTCTCGAGGGACTGGCGACACAGCGCCATTGATTAACGTCCGCGGGACGCGTCTCGAGAGCTCAATTTCTCGTACGATGATTGGCCGGAGAGTCTGCTCGCTCGCTCTCGCTCGCTGAAAGCTGGAAATTAGCTGCGCGAGCGGTAATTAAAGATTTTTGTTTCCGCGATTGCAAGAATGGCGTTCTTATATAGAACCAATGTCCTCGCTCGAGGTCGCGCCAGATTTTTCGGGGCTGTTGCTTCGCTTGCTTCTTCCTTCATTGCGGACGGATTTATTTCTTGACGAGAAGTCTTGCAACGCCAAAAAAGATGATTCTATTTTTCAACCAAACGTAAAGAATCGGGGAAAAAAACTTTTGCGGGTAAATTGTCTTGATTGGTTGGATAAATTTTGGAGTGAGTCCTTCGTGATACTGGCAGGAATGTTGTGCGTGCCTTTGAAAATCATTGCCGTTCAAGTAGGCCATGCATTTTCTCGAGCTAGGCTGTTTGTCAGACTAGGAATATCAGCACGTCCATCGGGCCGATGCGAAAATCCAACACACATAGGAGAGAGTATCAAGATTTTCTTCGTGGATATCGCGAAGGGAGCGCAGACTTTCTCGGCACACGTGACTAGTTTTCCGCTCTCTCGTAACAAGTAACTTTTACCGAGGTTCGGCCGCGCGGACCACGGTTTAGATAATAACGCGAGTTTCCGACGCGGAATAAGCGTGCGAACGGGCTTCGCGCGGCAAGTACGTATAGAATTTTGCGCGGCGCGCGCATCCCTACAAGAAGCATTACAAGTTTTTCGCGAAAGCCTAAGCCCGCGGCTCGCGTTCCCGCCCGCGCATCGGCTAACATCGCCGACCTCGTCGAGAGCTGTAAGTAGCTTGCCGAGTCTTCGTTTAACGATCTAGCTAATTTATTTCGCACATCTCGAATTTAATGGACTTGCTCAAAGTGAACGCAGCGCGATCTTGGCGCGCCAGAAACTTTCCATTCGTGCGTGCTAGTTTTCGTGGCCCGTTCGCTCGTCGTCCATCCTTATTATGCGAGGGTCGCTCATACTGCCGGCCGATAAATAAGGGTTCACTTCCTCGCCGAGCAATCTTGCCGAATAACCGCGCTCTCTCCGTGTCGCTGTCTGCCGAGCGAAATTGCCCCCTTGCATATCGATTATTGCCAAGAGTCTTTCAATGGTCTACGAAACAACGAGAAAAAGAGGACAATAAGATAAGGAAGCCGGCACTGCAAAAGTTTCTCAAGGAGTCTTATATCGGAAAGGATTTTCCGACTAGTGGTCGTGCGCGAAACGACGGCAAATAAAAGTCATCGATGTCGCGGAAATCGCATCCCTTGCGCAAAAGTCACGCAACCGCTCGAAGGCCGGCGAGTTCGAGCAGCTAATCGCGCGAGGGTGGCGGGGGACGCGGGCCTCGAGATTAGCATAAATCGATTGGCGCGCAGCTCTAGAACGACTTTTGATCAGCGAGTTTCTTTGATTCGCGCGCGACGGACGAGAGCCCAGTGCGCGCAGTGCGCGTGCATCCGAAATGAGCCGCGAGAGCGCCCAGCTAATTAGTTTCAACTTATACGTTGATCCTTTCCCTTAACCAGAGCAAATCTGTTGATCGTCAATTCCGTCGACGCAGCTGTGCTCCAATTGGAGAATATCCGCCGCGCGCGACCGCAGCTCCGACTTGCCTCGCGCTTCAGCTGCTGCTCCGGGAACATCACCGGCGAAAGCTCGTGTCCGACGACGCTGTAATCTTTCTGAGCCACACGGCCACAAAGCAGCCGCGAGTTTCCGCGGCCAATTTTGCAATTTCGAGCTTTTAATTAAAATCTGCTCGTCTCGAAAATTATTGGTCGCCTTCGTGGGCAAGAGAGTCAGCAGCCGGTCGATGCGTTGCAGAGTCGACAGGGCGCGTTTTGAAATAACAATGAAACTCGTTGGCGCTCGGAAAGAACCAGCCAATTAGCTTAATTGCATTTCCGCGAGATCTGTCTTTTATGAGCGCTCGTCGCCGATCGCAACGCAGCAAGTTGCCGAGGCTTTTATTCTCGACACGCGAAGGATGGAACTTGGAGGTGAGATGAAATTGTTGAGCTCTCGACGGTGGAAAGTTCTTTCATTTGCAATCGGCCGCTTCCTTTTCTTTGCGCATTTGTAACTCGCTACTTTTCTTTGTGGTTTCGCAATTGAATTTCACAGCGGCTTGGACGGCTCGCGCGCGCTCTCGATTTATTACGGGAGTTTTCGAGTGCACCCACGTGGCCTGGCTGTCGGCGAGAACAATAATCGAATCCTCGCTCCTTGCTTCTCTGGCAAGACGAGAGCGCGCTTAGTGGATGTTCTGGAAATACAAAAAAACATCAAGCGGAGCTTCTTCATGATACCCGCACGTGCACCGGAATACTCGATCTGGCTGCAAATCGTAATCCCATGTTTTTCCGCGTACCTGCCGGTGAAACGGACGCGTAGGATGCAACTTCCAGCTACTCGTTTCGAAATGCCGTTTCAGCTGGGAAATCTCGCTTTCCGATTTCTTGCGTCTCTCGTACCCCGAGCTTCTCGTAACGAATGTTGCATGCATTCGAATAGTCTATTCATACGTGACTGACGAGGGTGGAAAAAATAATAATCCGCGGTGAGAAGGGATAAGCTGCCTTTGATCGCGCTTTCATATCCAGAAAGGACTTTCTCTGGCACGTCGCTGGGAATACAAAAGAATAACGGGGCGCTCTCACCTAGGGATGAGCTTGTCCTCGAGCATGTTGGGCAGGTCGTCGAGGTCTTCGTTGAGAGTGGCAAAGAAGTCCTGGAAGTTGTCGGGAAAATTGCTGGGCAGATAGGTGGTGGTGGCGCTGACGCGGTTGCCGCTCATAGCTGACGAACTGCAGGCGCGTACGGGCTGCTCGTGACTACTGTACCACGGCACGGTCGACGTGGTCGCCATGGCGATCGCTGACCATCGGCGGCTGCTTCCTCCTCGTCCGCGAGTCGGCTATCTTCATGGATGTCGTGCTTATGCGCGGGCAGCTGTCGCTCTCTCCTCGCTTCCCCGCGCGCCGCCAGAATCGCAACTTTTAACGAGCTCTGCAAACCAGCGAGACCACACACCTTTGCTTTCATAACGATCGCAAAGTTTCGAGTGCGAGCGACTGAAAAACCACGTCGCTTCGCGCGCCAGCCTCTTAATGCGCTGTTATTATCGTTCAAGCATTAGACTCCAACTTCCCCTCTTTTCGCCCATTAAAAAGTTTTCGATCGCGAGAGAGTTCTGGTTAGATCCTTGGTAGGAATACGCTGACCCGAGCCGTCATCCGTCGGCAACGTTATCCAATGAATTTTATCGAATCGCCTTTTGCGAAGGCGCGGACACGCACGCGAGTCCCGATAATGCTCCGTAGGATTTCAGAATTCGTACTCCGTTGCAACCGCTGCCTTCGTCCCTGAGGCAGCGACGAAGATAAGCGACGCCTATCGTCGCAACAAATTCGCTCGCTCCGAATTATCCTTCGGAGTATAAACGTCACGCGCGCGATGAAGACAAACGTATATCCGCGATAAGCACTTCTCTCGAGCGAGACACGCCAATGAATATTGCAGGCACGGCAGCAGGGCAAGTTCGATAGTGCGCAAGAAGTGAGAGAATAAAGAAAAGATAAATCTCTCGTGATTTTGAAGCGCGAGTGCGACGCAACGGATTCGTCCCTTTGAACGCGCACTGCAGGTATCGCAATTGCGCATTGTTCTGCCAATCGAGCGATCACTTACGCATCGGCCACTTGGCGATAGATCGCAATAAAGAGCGTTGCCGTTGCAAGCGGGCATTAAACTTTCACGTCTTATCACAGCGCTAATTTGTTTTTCATGCCGTTTACCCTTGGATGCGAGTGCCCACCACGAGGCGTTATTGATCAATCTTCGTCTCGACGGTGCGCTCATTTGGTTTTTATGCCAAGCGGACTTTATTTATGGCACTTCTGGAAGAGCGCTGCTTCTTAGACGAAAAAAAAAACGGAAAAAGACATTAGCAGAAAGGAAACGACCCGTTTGATTTACTTTTTGCACGTGCTCGCCCAAGCCGAAAGTATTCTATGATTTGCTACACTCTGCCAACGAATTTCTTGGCTTTTCTGCTCGATCAATTATGGCATGCAATTTGTGCCCAGATCTAGAAACCATTTTTTTTTTCTTTTGTTTTTTTTGCAGTCCAAATAAAATAATACACTACTACAAACGTTGCTCTCATATTAAGTATGCAACAAATGGAAGCTGCCAAATGATCTGAAAATGGATAGGTCTTATCACTTACTGGGTCAACAAGTGTTCAATATAAAACAATATTCATTCCTATAACTTTTTAGTGAAGCATAAAAATAAACGAGAAATAGATGAGTTCTTAAATTTGCTGCATTCTTAAGTAAAGAATTTCTTTCTAGTGTATTGTCTTGCACAAATCGCATCTTCAATAAAACTCGCAGAGTAAGAATAAAAACGAAATCAATCACTCATTCTTATAAATAAACTCAAATGATTGTCTCTTGGAAAAGTGTTCAACTTCCCAGATAAAGCAACGAAGAAAAGTTGAGCCGAAAAAATGTATGAGCTACCGCTCGACAAGGACAGCAAAAGAAACGATAAAAATGCTTGTCCATGTGTATACGTGTGCGTATACCGCGTAAAATAATAAGACCGTCAGTTCGTAAAAAGAAGCACGCATCCGTTAGTTCTCGTGCTGATTCGTCATGCAAACGCGCGCGCATACAAGCTGCACTATTTACCAGATCATTCCTCGGCGCGTTCGCGGTGGCGACACAACAAAATAATACGCTCTTTTGTTCTCTGCTACTCGTGGTTTCGGCGGGCGGGCGCGCGAGTCTCCGGCGAAAGCTCGACGGCTACTGCGCGAGCTTTCGCTCGTCGCGAGTACTTGTTGTCGTTGCCTCCCCCTCTACGGCAAGGTACGCGTGCGCGCGCAACCTTCGCGATACGCGATTGTCGAAAGGGATGCTCGTGCTTGCTTTTCTTTTTTTTTTCTATGTAGCTCAGACAATCGCTTATCCGCTTGCCCGCGTTATGCGCGAATACTGTTCGGAGAGTCCAACTCCGCGACGTCTTTCACGAGCTAATTGAATGAAACTTTAAGACCATGAAACTCGCAGGTTGGATTACGCGCGCGGAACTCCCAATTTTAGCAGTTTGTGAAACTTGGGCGTGTAATTCAAGTAATGAAGAGATACTATGCGAGTATCAAGATGCTAAATGGACTTCCTAATGGCTCTTTTTTCGCGCCGTGTTAACGAACAACTTCAACCTTTCGGATTTCTCCTTCACTCTCGATTTCTCTCCGGACATATGTGCTTTTACTTGTAGCGTAATTCTCGCTGAAAATGAAAAGAAGCATTGACTATTCACTGGATATCAATATTTTCCAACTGCTTGGTTCATCTTTTATAGACCTAGCCGTATTCGAGCGTTTACGGTTACATCCGAGCTTCGGTATATTTAATGAGCAAACGTATAACGCATGATTTATAGGTTGCGTTACCAAAGCTCGATTAAACGTTCCTACTACTTGTATAAAAAGAGCGTTATTTTTATATATTTTGGATATTTTTAAATGTGAAGATGCTAGGCTGGAAGAATGAATCGCGTGTGGGCATGATTATATTGATTGATAAATTATTTACTCGATGAATGAATGCAGGCACAGCAATGGAGCTTTAAAAAAATGTATATTCAGCATCATAACCGACACGAGTTACTACCTGGCACAAGCTCTTCCAAACGAGTTTTCCAATAACAGTCTTTGCTTACGAGCGACGGAAGGACCCGTGTATAATCCAAAGCTTATTGGTCGAATAAATGAACGAGGAATGATACAGTGCCATATGCGGAACCCCCAGTATTGTTACGCCCAGTACTTGACAACAAAATTCCAACGTAGAAAACATAAATCGCAAGAAGAGAGAAAGAATCGCATTGCAAGCATAGTGCTAACTCGCAACGAATCTCGCTCGCTCGGACGAAGCGATTCTCGTTGCGCGCTAATCAAAGCTCCTCCCGGACATCCGCGTTCTGGTCGACGCGAGCGCACTTTTCACTACCATTGCGATCGACCGACGAGCTCCGCAGTGACCGCGGTGTCGAGTGCGGCACATTGTGCGTACTAGCCGCGAAGCCAAGAGCATCGGTATTGGATTATTATTAATGAGCGGAGCGAGCTTTTGAAATAAAGCTGCAGCGCGATTTTTCATTCTCGCTGATGTGCAAGACACGGCAAGCGATGCCAGCGAGCTGCTGCTGCTGCTGCTGCTGTGCTGTTGTTCTTTTAATTCACTTTGACTTTTTACCTCTTGATCGTATTTTTATAAAAGTACGACGACGCACTAGATTATTATTTGCTTTGGTTGAAAAGACGTCGATGATGACGTCGATGAGCTAACAGGACACAGTTGTTTTTTTATGACAAAAAGGAGAGGGAAACACTTTTTCTTTTGTCAATCGATTTCCAATTCATTACTCACAATTGTTCGATGTATACTCAAGATTTTTTGGTATCTTCAGAACACTGTCTAGAACAAGACAGCTCTTTCGTTATACTTGTGCAGATTGGAAAAGGAAAAAGATATGAGATTTCTGTTGAACAGGCAGCCAGGTTAAAGAATTCAATTTCCGAAGCAGGAACTCTTGCGTTACGATTTACACGAGCACTGAACATCTCGCGTAGGTGGAGAGTCTAAAGTCTGCGCGATCGAACATTCCTGCACGATAGAAAGCAAGTCGAAAATCAATGTATCTATTTTTCGTGAAACTTTGGAAAAATAAGAATACCTCGGCATTGGTAGATCGGGGAAGTAGCAGCTGGGGCTGTTCGCGAGCGGTGAAGGGCGGCTCGATGAGCCAGGCGGTTCCGGTCGGGGCTCGCGCCGTCAGGTGCGCGAGCGCGTGACCCACGCGGCTTCTGTCTCTACGCCTGGAAGCACACGGCCAATGCTTAAAATCACTGGCGGCAGCTAGTTGTGAGTCGGGGAACAGAGGCAAATTGCGCCAATTTGTTTAGTAATCAGCAGTAATCTATTATTCACTAACGCGCGTTCGTCTTCACAGAAGCTAGTAAATTTTCCAGCACAGTTTTCGATCAGCGCGAAATTAAACGTCGTAGCCATCAAGTGGCAGTGCGATTTGGCGTCAATTAAAGAAAATAAAGAGAAAAAAGCTCGACCAAGGAAAAAGTTAATCGTAGCCGACGGTTCAGTGGTAAAAGGACTTAATTGCAATTAAGTCGGAACTCACGGATCGGGAGTACAGCTTCTCGTTTGGCAAGGCGACGCCTCGTCGCGCATCGTCGCGCTGTCAGGCATATCAGGCAGTCCGATGGCCTCAAAGCTTCTATTAGAGGGACACAGGGCAACCAGCCGTATTCCCGTCTGCTCCACTGGAAAACTCGCCTACGATCCAGACAATGGAAAAATACCCCCGAAACTCCTCTTTCGTTTCCTTTCTTTTTCATTTCGGGGTAAACGAACCTCTCGTATAGTGCCGATACTAGACAGCTAAAAGGACGATTTGTCCGCGAGATCCTTTTGTTATTAATAGCCGATTGACCTTTATCAGATCGAAACATTGTCACCGAACCGAGAGCTTTCCTGTTTTTACACGGTGAACGCTTATATATTGCTTTGGAAGTTGATTTACGAGTTTAATTTACAAATAGAGGTGATCTCGCATCACTTCATGGCATCAATTTTATTCGTATGAGAATCGCTGATTAAACTAATGGAAAATCAATCGTATGCCAGGCGACGTTGCTACCAGTGATTGGCATTTTTTGCTATGCGAGAAATTCTAATTTTCGTAAAACGCAAACGCTTGATCTTGCTGAAATTGAAACTGTAAAAAAGCCGCGAAGGGCAAAAATTCGACGCACGTTCCATTTGAGCTTCATGTAATTAAATTGCCAATTTGGCTCAGCTTTATATTCCAACTGTTTCCAAGTGGCATATTAATTACCGCGACTTTACTGCGACTTCAAATCGCATCGAATCGCATTACAACTTGTTCGCCTAATACCACGAAAATTGGCGTCGTATTGCGAAACTGAAAATCATGCGTTGGATGTTGCGCGTTCCCTCGGTGAACGTCACATTGCCAGCGCAACGGTAGGGGTAAACTGCATATTGAAGCGTGATCTCATATTAGCAGTAAAGAGCCTCCGTTTTCCCGATAAAAGCAAGTCGATAAAAGAAGCGAATCATCGTTACGTCGACGAAGGAGACACTCACCGCGAGTCGTAGGCTGGTCTCTATGACGGGCTCGCTGCCGCAGTACACCGGCTGTGGGTTGTCCGGCCATCCCATAAAGCCCAGTATGGAGGCGCAGTTGACGATTATGCCACCGCTCGATTTGCATTTCCGAGGCATCACCTCCAGCGCGATTTTCGTGATGCGCTTCGCGTTGCTCTGCTTGGGCGACAAAACATCGTCATGAGCTCCGAGCCCAAGACCGAACGATTGGTCTGTCATTACGTGTTTAGTGTCGCCGGGACACGAGTTCATCGGCGAGTCGGGCAGACGCTGAATGGCGTCGAGGTCGTTGACGAGGATGCTGACGTTCTCCTCTCGGCAGTGCGAACACTCGAAGATGCCTTTGGACGAGGAAGACAAAAAGACGTGCTGAATAAAACGACATCGTTCGCAGGGGATAATGCGCTGTCCGTCGAATTACCCTCCACTTGGCAGGAGTTCTTCGGGTCGCAGGGATAAAACTTGGCGCGTCCCTTGCCGTAAGCCGCGCAAAGTCTCTCGGCGGCCGAAGCGCCCGACGCGTCCGCGAGGATCACCCTCTGACGCGGATAAAAGAGGCGAGCGTTGTTGTTTGCTCTCTTCGTTAATTGCGCTTGTTCGTCAAGTCTCTTTTGCATACTTTAGCGCCGTGATGCAGCAGCCGCTCCGCGGCGACCAAGCCTAATCCGGAATCCGAGCAACCGCCGACGACCACTGCCACTCGACACTCCGCTGACATTATTGGAGGAATATGCTCGCGACAGTTGCCCGGCACGACGATTCTCGGCGAGCTTGCGGCTGCGGCTTTCTTGCGGCGGCGCAACGTACCTGTCGTACTGCAATTTCGTTTTCACTCATTGGAATTTGGCAGGAACGAAAAGCTGGTTATCGCTTCAGTACCCCTCTTGTCATTTCGTTTGCAAAAACTTGAGCCGTCGGGCGCGAATCCGTTTCGTAAAAAATAATAAAAGCTTCATCTAGTTACGCGAATTAACGAGAATCAAGTCCGATCCAAGGGAAAAGTAACGTTCTCCTCGTGAGCCATTCAAGCTGTATTGTTTCTCAGCTGAATCGGCGATTCGTGCAAAATTGAACGATAACAAATACTTTGTCCCCTTTCGATGAGAAGCACTATTTTCTCAAGGAGCCAATTCTTTTTCAAGCAAAGTATCGTCTGTGCTGGATAAAGACAGAGCTTCCACCAAATCAAATTCTCGCCAAATGCTTGTCATTTTTATCGCGCGTCAAGCTTTATTGAACAAGTTCCGCAGCTCTTGCGAAAGGGACAAAATCTTTTTGTGTCTTTGTGCCGAATAACGAAAAGAATAATGAACAGCCAGCTCTGTATAAATAAACACATCGGGAGAGTGTTCTTATGTAGAATCCTCGCTGATAAAAGAGGGTTTAAGGACAAAATAAATGTTACGCTAACCGAGTGAAAATCCCACGCACACACATACACAAACATACTCAAACGCATGCGCCACTCTAAAGTTGTGCATGCGTCTATCGGAGTATTTTCCCGGATGGAATCTAGTGAGCATGGCTACCTGAAATTTTTACGGATGAATTGAAGGACGTCGTTTACTTTCTGCGAGCGCTGGAGCGTAGTTTTCCCAAAGAGCGTCGGAAATTTCATTTTCAAGGCTGGTTTTACTTTCGAAAAATCACTCGATACATTTCAAAGCCACTGGAATTTGGTGAGCATGCCGTCGAACGTGAAATGTTGGTTAGGCGACGAAACAAAAGACAAGTTTAAGCTAATGCGTTTTTATTTAAGGCTTGCAGCAGCATCGAATACATGAGCGCAACGTAATACAATAGATGCGTAGATTTGAAAGAAAATCAACAATGTGGAAAATCAACAATCGCAAACGAAGCTACACGCTTACATAAATCTTTCATAGAGACAATCTTCTTTTACATCGCAAATTTAAAATTCTTTTTTCTTATTAAAACTTATTCTTGATAGTTTATAGCATTTGAAAAATCTCAATCCCAATACTCGGACGCAAATACGTGCACTTTATTTTCACCGTAGATTAATTACATGACAACAATGAAAAAACATTTATGTGTCGCGGACGTCAATAGCGTGGATGCAAGACAATCACTGGCCGGACGTTCAATAGAAGCTTAAGCTACATATACGTATGTGCATACGAAGGAACGAAAAAATGGCAACACACAGTTCGTTACACGACTTTTCAAAAAATAATTTCCATAAAAAAATATCTCGAATAGATAAGTACCTCGTTAAAAATACGTAATAAAAGTACGCAATATGAACACTTTACTTGTTCTCGCTTGCTCACAGCGAGTCGCGTTATAGTTATATCATACGATTCAATTTGAATAATGATTGTTTAGGGTGGCTTTTTAGGGCGATTATAGCGAAGTGGTAGTACGAAATTTCTGAACGATTACGTATTTTGATTCCAGCTATGAACTTTTCAACGAGACAATGTCGAACAGAAGAAATCGATAATATCACAGACGAAATTAAATGTCGCACAAATATAGTTGTTTAAATTACTCGCTACGAGAATAGAAAAATGGAATCCACCGTCATTGATTGCATCTCCAAGTACCTTTGATATAATGTGTTATTGTAACTTAATTTTTGAAAGGTCGCTAAAGACATAAGGCTAAGTACAGATCAACGCGAAAAGCTACTTTGAAAACACTGCTCGACCTGCTTGTATCGCCTGAAACCGTTGCCGGGTGCCGGGTGCCGGGTGCCTCCTCTACATGGATGTGATCGCACATTGGACGTGCAATATTCGTCCAACATCCGAATATCAAATGGCAAAGGGATGAGCTTTGCTGTGTGTCCTCGCTTTCACAGCCGCGAGTGTGCGATTCCGAAATGACTCGAGGGATTGGTAAAAAAATTGGCAATGGCGGATAACGTCCCGACGACGCTCGCAAAAACACAGTCATAAAAAAGTCGTTGGCTGGTACGGCAACAGTTGATCTGCGAGGAAGAATATTCCCGACGGTGCGAACGGAAGCCCATCTGTCTCGAAGGGAACGGGCATCGGGAAAAGCTAATGTTTGGCGTAGGTGAGCTCGCGAGCGGGCTGGCTGTTCTCTACCAGCCAAACGCTGCCGCTTTTGCCGCTCGCCAGCACCTGAATCAGCGACTTGGCCACGTGCTCGGGCCTGCAAGCGAAGCACAAGGAGGCGTGAGCGAGAGCTCCACAGGTCGACCAGCCGACACACACACTTACGTCTGCGAATTGGAGGTGGCGGTGTCCCGGCGCCAGGCGTCCTCGTAGCGCGGCGCCAGCAGCTGCTTGCCGACGTCGCGCACCAAATTGCTCTTCGTCGGGCCCGGGCAAATCGCCATCACTCGCACCCCCGTGAGGCCCACGTGGTACTGGTCCTGAAAGCAACATCGCGCGCGCGCGTGCAAATCAATGCCACATTGTCGAGGCGTCGCTTCCAACGCGACCTTTCAACGTTGAGCAGCTTGACTGGCGAACGGCGAGCAGGACAAGACGTCCGCGCGGACACTTACGCCGAAAGCCCTCGTGAGGCTGACGATAGCGGCCTTGGTCGCCGAGTAGATGGGCACGCTGACGTACGGGTAGACGCTGACGTTGCTGCCGGTGTTGACGACGACCCCGCCTCGGCCGCCCTTGTCGATGCCCAGGTAGCGTTGCGCCAGCAGCGTGCCGCGGATCACTCCGTTCTGCGCCAAAGCATCGCCGGCCATTAGCTCGCTTGCTCGCTAATATTGAGCCAAGCGCGCGCGGCTTTCTTTGCACCTACCAGATTGATGTCGACCTCGAGCTCCCAGAATCTGTCGTTCATGATGCCCGCGTTGTTGATGACGATGTCGATGTGGCCGAAGGTCGCGATCGTCGTTTTGAACGCCTCTGCGGACGCGGCGTGGCGTGGGTCAATGAATTATCCAAGTCGGATTCGCGCGCGAGCTCGATCGAATTTAATTTACCTTCGAACTGGTTGTAGTCGGTCACGTCGCAGAGGCAGAACAGCACTCGGTCCTTACCATGGCGCGAGGCCAGACTGTGGTAAAGCTTCTCACCATCCTCGACGTTGATGTCGCATATCGACACCTACCACAGTAAGCCATTGTTTTTCACATTCTTAAATCTCGATAATGCAACAACCTCGCGTCTGCTTTGTTCTTTCTGCCAGCAATTATGATTGAATTGAATTGAACTGGCAGCGGACGGACGCATTGACAAGTGAGAAGCACGGAGCCACGGAGCGGCTCGCGTCGCGTCACTCACTGTCAAGCGCATTTCGGGACGAGGGCGGCGATCCTGAAATATTCACCTTGGCTCCGTGGTTCATCAATTCCTCGGCGTAGCTTCTGCCTATGCCGGCTGCTGCTCCCGTCACCAGGGCGACGCGGCCTTTCACCTCCATCCTGCCTGCCCGCCTGCGTTCGCTGCTCGCTCGCCGTTTGTCAATAACCGCTAGCCTTTTCTGTCCTGCTTACGGTGAGAGGAAAAAGACTGGTAATCGAGCGCTGCTCGACGCTATCGCGAGTGTTGTCGCGAGTGTTGTCGCGAGTGTTGTCGCGAGTGTTGTCGCGAGTGTTGTCGCGAGCGAGCGCGCCGCGATTTCGAATTTCAAGCCGCCGAGTTTGCGTCGGTCGAGGAAAGCGAGAGACGTTGTCCAGAGACGTTGTCCAGAGACGGATGACCGACGGCTCAACTGATATGCTTGCTTTATCGAAATAACCAAGTGCCCTGCATTAGCTGCATTATCCAAGAAAGCATCGTCGCGCGCGTGAAAGATGCTCTCGCGCCAAGTAAAGCCCCAGCGCAGTCACAGCCAACGCGCACGCACAACACTCCGATCAATCGACCCGAGAACTAGAAGCTCCTCGGCAGCGTCCGGGCCAGAGCACCAACGCGCGTCGTGGGGCGAGTCGAGGGTCCCGGGGAAGCGAATTACTCACCATCAGATGAGTCACTCGGCGTGCGTACTTCTGTTGGTACTGGCAACAGGCGTAAACGCACACGGAGAGCTTGCACGCCCGGCTGACGGCCGAGGAAGAGGTGTGGTTACGCACGCGGATATCGATTGCCGGGGGTGAGGCCCTTTTACGCTGCGCGGCACCAAGGGCTCTGGCCTTATTACTTATTCGGCTTTGTTCGCGCGAAACGCCGCGATATCGAGGGGCTCGATGCTTCGGCTGGTTGCGCCGCCACGAACGGTTTTTCGTCGCCGGATCAGCGCTCGAAACACCCCGAAGCAAGGTTTTTTTCAATCGACCAACATCTTTTCTTTTCTGCAGAAAGCGCGATCACAGTCTTCGATTGTCAATTGAAAATAAATGCATTATTGCCTTGACGAATGAAGCTATTGAACGATAAAATATAGAGAATGTTTACTTTGTTTATAGCTACTTTTCAAGTTGCGCGCCAAGCAATAACTCGATTTATCGAAGTTTCAATTCAAGAGTCGATTTATTTTGGAAGGACCACAAATTTTGAAAATTTACATAGTTTTTACATAGCAAATTTCATTAATGAATAATGTAATTTTTTTAATTTACTATAATAATCACAACAAAACAAGTCTGAACATTATAAAAGCATGTTATCGTTATATCGCAGGCGTAGCAGACAAAGTTTCTCGCAAAAAATGTTTTCCTGTAAAACTAGTTCGCAACAATTTACCGCGATAAATATTGATGGGATCTTCACAAACAACTATAAATAGTCTCGTAAAAACTTGCTCGAAAATGCAGCAATAAGCAAAACAGATTACGCAATGCGACGATATCCCTCGCGGTAAGGTTAAACCAACACGTTATTCTCGGCGAGAACACATGCGCGTACACTGTAGTTCGGTCATCGTCAGTCGCGATTCGCATAAAAAACAAGTTTAATCGTTCGCGTTTTACCTCTTCAGAGAAAGCCGGTCCGTCTTGGTGTGCCGGTAGAAGGGGACGAATCAACTCTTCATTAGTGCGGACTTATTTTTCGCCACTGCACTAAGAGCCTCGTACGAGGCGCTAACTGATAAAATAATTCTAGAGTGGGGATTGTGCTGGCTAAATTGATCTGTAGATTCTTGATTGAAGAAATTAATTGAAAGAAGTATTGGTTTAGGTGCCGTGTGAAGGTGTATCTTTCTCTCTTGTGGAGATTTTCTTTAACAAAATGGCCTTTTCGATAAGCAAAATTGGAAGATTGATATTTTTAAGAACTGGTGCTGATTTGGATTCTTACAAGCTACATAAATTATCAAGAGTGAGTTGATTTTTCTTTTTCAGTCTTACTCACAGTTTTTGTATTTATTTTTTACAACAAATTTTGTAAAAGAGCTAATCCTCTAACAGTCATTATTATAAAATTTACAGGTACTCACAGTGAATTTCTCCATCAAATCTGAAGTTCCTGAACAAGAGAGCGATCTTGAAAAACATCAAGCTCCAGTAGGTGATGGAAAAGTTTTTAAATCTGCAGATGATGTAGTATCTGATATTCCAAATGGAGCAAAATTACTTGTTGGAGGTTTTGGCTTATGTGGGATTCCAGAAAATCTTATCGATGCTCTGTTGAAAAGAGGATCCAAAGATTTGATTGTTGTTTCAAATAATGCTGGAGTTGATGATTTTGGTTTAGGAAAATTACTTAAAGATCACAGAATCAAGAGAATCATTGCCTCTTATGTTGGTGAAAATGCAGAATTTGAAAAACAATATCTCAATGGTGAATTAGAAGTTGAATTAACTCCTCAAGGTACATTAGCTGAACGAGTTCGAGCAGGTGGTGCTGGCATTCCTGCCTTTTACACTCCAACAGGTAAATTAATTAATATTATCTGTCATCCTACTTAGGTACAATAAACAAAATATTGATGAAATTATTTTTTTATACGATAGCTCTTGGTACCATCATTCATGAGGGTAATGTTGTTATCAAATATGATAAAGATCAAAATGCAGAAATATCTGGTGAACCAAGAGAGTCTGCTCAATTTGATGGACGAGATTATGTACTGGAGCATGCAATCACTGGAGACTTTGCTTTGATTAAGGCATGGAAAGCTGATACAGCTGGAAATTTAATTTTTAAAAAGTCTGCCAGAAATTTCAATCCTGCCATGTGTAAAGCAGCAAAAATTTCAATTGCTGAGGTTGAAGAGATTGTGCCTGTTGGTCGGCTGGATCCTGATCATGTACATTTACCTGGCATTTATGTAGATAGAATAATTAAAGGACCATCATATGAAAAACGTATTGAGGTAACAAGGATATTTTTGAAAGATTGAATTTTCATACTATAAATAAATAACTTCTGAACATTTTTTTCAGAAACGAACAACCAGGCAGACAGTGAAGCCAGCAAAGGTTACACCAGCAAGCAAAGCTAGAAATAGGATAATCAAAAGAGCAGCTCTTGAATTCAAGAATGGAATGTATGGTAAGACATACATCTACTTTATTAATTTTATGTCTAACAGCAACTAAAATCACATTTTTAATGTAAAAATTTTCAACAGCAAATTTGGGTATTGGCATTCCTATGTTGGCCAGTAACTACATCCCCAAAGGTGTGAATGTAACGTTGCAATCTGAAAATGGAATTCTTGGACTTGGTCCATTCCCTGATGAATGCGAAGTCGATCCTGATTTAATTAATGCTGGAAAGGAAACTGTTACTGTTCTGCCCGGTGCATCCTACTTTAGCAGTGAAGAAAGTTTTTCTATGATCAGAGGGTAATTTTACTACTTAAATTTAAATATTATACAATTTATTAATGACAGTTTGATTTTTATTTTATTTCCAGAGGCCACATTGACTTGACTATTCTTGGAGCTATGCAGGTATCCCAGAAGGGAGATCTGGCTAATTGGATGATTCCTGGACAGCTGGTTAAGGGAATGGGTGGTGCTATGGATTTAGTATCAGCTGCATCTACGAAAGTTGTTATCACAATGGAGCACAAAGCAAGAGACGGCAGCCCGAAAATCTTACCGGAATGTACACTACCGGTCACAGGTAATTTTTTATTTGATTTTACGCTTCATATTCGAAACTCGTCTTAAAACTTCTTATATAAATAACTGATTTGCATTTCAGGCCAGCAATGTGTTGACTTGATTATTACCGACTTGGGCGTCTTCGAAGTAATCAAAGGTCAAGGATTGAAGCTCATTGAAATCGCAGCAGGTATTGACATCAGCGAGATCGTCAGTTCAACCGGGTGTGAATTCTCTGTTGCCGATGATCTCAAAGAAATGGGACAAGCTTGCGAGTAAAAAGTGAAATACTATTGTTTGTCGAGTTATAGATTTATAAGATTTCTTTTGTTGACATTGTTATCCGAAAAGAGGGAGTTGGACGCGAGAGAATTTAATGTACATAATTATATTCTGACGAATATTGTAAAATAAATGCAGATAACGATTTTTTTACACATACATATAAATGGAAAAGTTTGTAATAAATACGTTCTAGATTATACGTTAATATAAATAACTCGACAATTAATTTCAATGAAAATTCTTAATATAAAAATTTGCTCCTGAAAACTAAATAATTAATTAGTACACCTGCATCAATTTCACAAGCTAAAAGCTAGAAAGATTAAAGCTGTCATTCGCGAAATTTAGCCTTGACGGTGGCAGGCAGTGGCAAGAGATACAGCACGCTGTTGAGAATGATCAGACCAACCGAGAAGGCCAGTGAAATCAACAAGTTCAGCTCAACATTCAACACTTGCGATATGTTTTCCGCCTCCTTGGTGAATCTCTCGCGCAAGTAGGCGTTGCCGTCTTTGTATCTGCAGAGATCCGGTATTCCAGGACAGGTGATCGTGTCGTTGTAATTGAGATTTTTAAAATTGTCCATCTCTATAGCGAGCTGATTGAGAGCGAGCGACGCGTAGCGGTTCGGCAAAGCTGTCGACACGGCACTCAACCAATCCGGCAGCATTCTGCGCATAAACCACGTTATAAAAATGAAATGCAAATGATGATTTATAATTGCAGCTTATACACTTGAACGAGAGTATAAAATTACAGTTAACACACACCTCAAGCTGCGCAAACTGCCTGACGCGATGACTAAAGTAACCAGCACGACATAAAGAACAGTTATAGCTGCAGCTACAGGTCGCTTGATGAGCATAAGCGCGGCAACGGTGAGCTGCTCGGTCGCGACGAATGAGGCCCAGAGCACGCCGCTGACTTTGATCCAGGAGACGACGTCGAGTTCGAGTATCGGCACGAGGATACCGACGCTCATGATCGTCGAGAGAAAGCTCAAAGGCAGCGTGAGCAAGGTATACGAGGTGATGAACATCGCTCCGCCGTACAGCCCCTCTCGCTTCTCCTGATAGTAGCGTGCCCGGAATCCTGGAACTGGAATCCCAATAAGGATGCGTGCTGGCGCGCGCGAGTTCACGTTCACGAACTTACAGAGGAGGGCCGTGACGGCAATCCCAGCGACGTAGAACAGCACCAGTACGTTGAACATGAGGCCCGAGGTCTGCAGGAACACCATCGACTGCTGCTCCTTGGAGTGCGAGTAGAGGACGCTCAGCAGCGACAGCACGAACGGCAGCAGGAAGATCCGCGAGCCGAAGTGGCACACTCCGGATTTGTTGCAGGCAAAGGTGGCGGCAAGGCTCCTCCTACGATCACCCATGCGGCCAAGCTCGTCACTCGCTGACCGTTCGACGGCTGTGCACGATTCCAACTCACGCGTAGAGGGCCAGCAGAGTGGAGAAGCATCCAGGATTGATTCCGCGATTCTGCAAGCTCTTGTGCGACATGCCGATGGGCGTGGGCGTCAGCGAGGAAGTCGGCGTCTCCTTAACGCCAAGGCCCGAGATCGGCGCCTCTTTCAGCACGACCCCGCCTTCGGCCTTGAATTTGTCCACCAGCACGGAGATCTGCTGATTCGACTCGATGAAGCGCTCACGGGAACGTCTGTCAACCGTCGACAGGCATACTGCAAGCGTCGTTTGGGATTTATGCGAAAGCGAGTTTTGGATCGCGCGGCTCAGCCATAGCCGGACTACTCACGGTAGTACATGAGTGGATTTTCCAATTCCGGGCAGGGGAATCCGACGATGCTGAAGTAGTCGAGCATACTCCTCGTAGGTCCGGAGTAGACCACCGCTCCGAGGCAGAGTAGCGTCACTCTGGCAACGAAGGGCAAGACGTCCGACCTGGGCGTCTCCATGGTCAACACGACGATCGAGCTTTTCCTGCAAACGGATCCGCCGTCAAGGACTGGTCTGGTGATCGTCTATTGTCGGACCTCACCGTGTGGCGTACGACCACAGCATCGAGACGATCAGATAAGTATTCAGCGGATCGGTGTCCCAAGTGGGTTCGTCCAGCAGTAACAGTAACGGATCCTTGGCCAGCTGCACCCCGAGCATCAGCCTCCTGTACTCCGGTTTGGTCAAGTCCGAGACTGGCCTGTTAGCCACCTGCGACAGCGCGAGGTCCGCGAGAGTTTGCCTCACTCGCGAGTCCCGGTTGCCCAGGTTAGCTAGCCAGGTAGCGTAGGTGAGCGTCTGGCGCACCGTCAAGCTCGGCAGCAGGTAACAGCGATGGGACACGTAAGCGCCGTGGCGACGAAACAGCTCCGGCGTCAGCAGGCTACCGTTCAGCGTGATACGGCCGCGGGTCTCTCCCCTGGCGGTTCGTCCAGCTGCCGATGGCGCGATCAGTTTGGTTTCAGCGTGGTCGACGATCTGGCAGTGTCCAGACAAGTGTTGCTTACCAATGACGTCCAGCAGCGCTCTCTTGCCGGATCCCTTGGAGCCTAGCACGGCGAGAACCTCGCTGCCGTAGACCCTCGCGGAGACGTCCCTCAACACGGCCGTGGGCTCGGTCCTCGCGGTGAAGCAGCCGCAATTGACGCTGTCGTTGGGCAGCACTGCGGTCGAGTGATAGACGCCAGCCACATCGAGCACGTTCTCAGCGCTTGGAGCCATGACGCCCGATTGACGGCTTTTCTGGTGCTGCTGCTGCTGCTGCTGGCGATTGCGCCGACGACCACGTCGTATGATCAGACCCTCGCAGGTGCACCTGTTGTTGTCGCTGCGGTGCTGCTGAGCTGCTACGAAGCGACGACGCTCGGCCGCATCTCGCATCCGCTCCGACCGACCGTTGACATCTAAATAAACCGGCTGCAATGTTGTTAATTAGACTAGACTGGCACTGCGAAGCCGCGCAGCAGCTGCATCCTTACGACTAGGTTTTGGCGAACAAATATGCGCGCGCGCGCGAGCGTTGAAGGGCCATGAAAAGTGAACGGGGCTTGCAATTACAATTACCCTCAGCTCTACGGGAGACTAATTGCCCGGTGCACTCGAATGTCTCGTTTTTTCTTCTCGCGACGAACAATGCCAACTGAGTGCATTGTTTCCAAGATTACGACTAGCTCTAATCTTATCTTTCAATTACCATTACGTCGGAACTTTAACGACGTGTTTAACGATCGCGACGATACACGTGTATTTTTATATGCAACCAAGCAGGTTCAATCCCATGTCACACGAATGCGATAATCAGCGTGCATCTGTTTGGAGCGCAGGAAGGAAGAAACCTTGCCTGGATGCCACGACTGACTCGTTTCAAGCATTTCTCTCTCGTGGATCAAACAAGATAATCCATCCGGCAGTGCTATCTACTTTCTCATTGCCATTGAAGCCGATCAAACACACGTGTGTTATCGCGAGAGGCACTTTCATACGTAGATTCACGCTCTCTCCGAAAAAAAAGCAGCACACGCGCAGACACCCGAGAAACAGTCGTTCGGAATGCGAACAATACAGTATCCCAAAGAACGAAAGTCGTACCTCGATGCTGCCGAGTTCTCTTCTCTTGCCGAAGCTCCGTCGGCGCGTAGCCTTCGTCGGGGACCAGCAAGCCAAGCGCGCAGAGCAGCGTCAAGGTGACCACGGCGTCGACGAGGCAAGACTGCGGCGTCGTGGTCGCACAGAGGTGAACGCTCCGCGAAGGGAAGCAAGGAGCAGGAAGCGACGGCAGCGGCGGCGGCAGCGGCGGGAGAGAAAAAAGCGAGAGGCCCCGCGAGAAGAGAGAGAGAGAGAGAGAGAGAGAGAGAGAGAGAGAAGAAAACGAGTGGGGAGGAGATTCATAGGTATGCGGGGCCTGACGCCGAGCGAGCCCGAGCTTCGCTAGCGCAGTCGCGCTTGTCACGGGTCACGGCCACGTCGCTGTTGCGCTGCGAGTCGTCCTCCTGCTCCGCCACCAGCTCGAAGACCAGCCACAACGAAGCTAGAGGAAAGCTCGCGAGGACGAGGCGAGGACGAACGAAGCGGCCTCCTCGCGCGACGAGGTGGGTACGCCAGCGCGGACGCAACTCGACGCGCGGTGAATGTCAAGTTTAAGGGGAGAGAGAGAGAGAGAGAGAGAGAGAGATAGAGAGGCGCTGCCGTAATGTATGCTTTACGGCAGCTGCGGTCAGTTTTCTCTCTCTCGCGCGCTCGCCAAGGAATGCGAGACCGTTTTTCTCCTCGCCGTGCGAAACCTGGCGAAACCGCCTCCTTGTGCACGTCTCTCACCTACATATCGCGCGATGAGCGAGTTTCCCCCCATTGTCGCGAATAATCACGTTTCCCATGTGCACGCTTTCGCGCGCGCGGGCACCCGCACTTTTCTTTTTTTCTCACGCGACACGTCCTCTCCGCTTGGTTCGCGAAACGCGCGTGACACACTTACTTTATCGCGAAAACCAAAAGCGTCCGCGCCGCAGACGCACCGGCGTCGTGGTCGATTTAGAGCCTGGACCGAGCGCCGCTCGACGCTTACATTCGCTCTGCTGCCGTCGTTAATCGAGTCGCACCGCTGGCTGTTATCGCTGCGCAACTGTGCCGTAATTGGTTTTCCCGCTGGCGTTATTTCGTAAGCTGGAGAACGCTGTACTCCGCACTGATCCTTGGGCGGTTTGACGTAAACAGAGCTCGCGTTTGAATGTGAATTGGCCCAGCGAAGCTTTCGGAACGACAGCCACGTGAAGCAGGCACTGATTGTGATTCACAGCTGGCGCCGATCGACGGGCCGTCGCGAGATGCCGATGTAACGCTCGCAGTGATCGCCAAGGTCAAGGAAGGCTGAGCGATGGGCTCGGAGGCGTGGGAGCTGGAGCGCCGGTACTCGGTGCCGGGCGCCCTGGACACGAGAGGCCTCGAGGCGCCGGCCAGCGAGGATTTGCACGCCTGGTCCATCTACAGGTCAGTCATGGAATGTCACTTGACCGCTTTGTTTTCCTCTCTGCCGCTCGCCACGTTGCGCGCTCGATTTACAATTAGGCGCGCGGAACGGCAGCGTGTGCGCAACGAGTGACGACTTTACGATCGAACCCGGCACACTTCTGCCTTTCCGTCTTAATCGTTTCTCTTGAGAAGCGAGTATCTCGCGTTGACACACTTGCTTCCGGCGCGATGACCACTCGTTCTCTCTCTTGCTTTGTCTTTTCGTGATTCCGATATTAATCGACGCGCGTCGATGATATTATTTTGATACGACGCGCTAATCGACTTTCTGTTTGGGAAAGTAACTTTTATTCGCGAAAGGCTTTTTACGCGTATGAAATTGAACGGATAATGCGGGAAACGCGCGAGCATCTGGGGGACTCCTATTTACTTCGGCATTTCACGGAACGCACTTTTCGAATCGGTCGCGACGTTTCTTTTTCGCTTTCAAACTTTATAGCAAACTCGGTAATGAGTTACAAACGACCGAGACTCCATTTTTAAGTTAATACGATGCGAAAGATTATTGAAGCCTTATCTGGTCATTTCCACTGACAATCCCGTAAATAATGAAAAATTATCGATCGATCCTGGTTATTTTCACGTGGTTATTATCGGCAAGTCGCAAAACGCTGAATAAGCGAACAAGTCTTAAAAGAAAACTGTGAAGTGTCTTGAAGCAAATAGCCTCTGGCAAAAAGCAACATGCTATCTACGATTCATTGATAGAATCAGATAGAAGCAATGAAGACAATGAAATAACATCCGGGCGCTGAATTTCCAGGCAAAACCTCAACTCCGACTTCACGGACTCGGCGCTAGGCTCGGCCGAGAAGTCACCTCTGCCCTACGGCAATTTCCAGCTGCGCGACTCGACCGTTCAGAGCATCCTACGTCATCCGCGTTACGGACCACGAAGTCCGCTGGCCAGCAACTCGTACACGTACCTCAAGTTCGGACTGCCCCGCGTGCTGCCGCCGTCGACGACTCGACGGGACGCAGGCTCCAGCGGATACGACTCCAGCGAGGAGGGACGAGCGAGGGCTGCCGCGGGCAGGCAACTCGGAGCGGTGATCAGGTCGGCCAGGAGCGATCCCGACTTTCGCAACGCCATTGCCCAGGTGGGTTACGCTTCTGTGCGCGACATAGCTGCTAGATCAGCTCGTCGATCGCTGCCGAGCGGAGCAAGCCCGCAGAGGTCGACGACGTCTGTACGGCCGCGTAGTGCAGGCACTTTGCCGCTGAGCAGATGCTCGCGAGGTGTGCGTTTCAATTGATAAACTTTCCACTCTATTCTCGGGCTACTTTTACCCGGCGAGTCAGACGCAATGCATTATTGAATGCGCCTCGTTAACGTTTTCTCGATGCACGCTCTGAAAATAGCCTGCGCGCGTCGTCGTAGCGCCACATATGGACGCATACGGATACACTCTCGCCGCGAACTAATTGGACGCATCGGACGTCGATATGCGCTCGATGATTTTGCTGTCCGAAATTCACCCACTGTCCGAAACTCGCCGCGTTACTTCAGCCAGAGATTCGGCAGGAATCGCGGAATGAAAATGTGAACTGAAACCCTAAAGCGCGATTCGTTCGTTGCTCGACAATCCACGTCTCGAGCGCAAGGGAATGCCGAAAAAGCTTCTGCGTTGGTCGGCGCTCCTCGACGCGTAAATCATTTTCTCGCGGCAAAATTCTAGCGGACGGACAGGGGAGGCAGGCAAGAAGCGAGGCGAAAGAAAAACGGTACGATCGTTCAGCGCATCAAACTCGCAACTCTGCTCACTTTTATTACTCGCGGTCTCGTAACTTCCTGCAATTTGCTCTCGCAGCTGCGTGCAGAACTGTCGATTTCTCGGGTATCGTCGCGAACCATACCTCGTTTGCCTGTTTAGGGTATAGAGCTTGCGCAATTACGAGCTACCGTGACTCGATATGATAATCCGCTCGGCGAGTTCGGCGAATTCGACGAGAGCGTTCCCTGCGGCTAGGTCGGATAATCGCGAGCGCCCCAGTCACGGACCTCCGCCGAGCACGATGCAGCTCGCTCACTCTCGACCGTTGCAGGCCCGAGACGCGCACTCGCACATCGGCCTGCAGCAGCAGCAACACCTGGCGATGAAGCGCGAGTCGCGCATGCGCAGCGCCAGCGAGGCGAACCTGCTGCACGCGCACTCGGCGATCGGCGTGTCGCCGCGGACGCAGCACCCACACCACCCGCAGAACAACCGGCGCCACAGCATCGCGCCCATCGACCCCGGCCTGATCTACGAGCGCCACCCGGCCCACCACCTCGTTCATCAGCAGATGATGCACCAACACCAACACCAGCACCAGCAGCAGCAGGTGTCCGTGCAGTTGCAGAGCCCGCAACATCCCCACCTGCAGCTCAGGGGGGTCGAGGCCAGCGGCGGCCACGCCAAGGTGAGCCACGACGTCGCCGACCGAGCCCGAGCATACCATTCGTCGACAAGTCGCCTGGACTAATGAAGCCTCGAAGCTGCTACCGCGCGGCCAATCGCATCGGCCAATCGGCGTTGGTAAACGAACGTGCGATCGCGCTTTTCAACGCAGCTGGCAGTCGTCCCGCTCTGAACAGATGCCGTTGGCAAACACTGTCCAATTCCACTGCCACGCTAAAAAGCGAGGGGATGGGGATAGGAGTTCCATCGAGGTCGAATGGATTTACAACGCGTCTCGTTCAAAAGAAAAAAATATACGTGAGCGTTTTGCTTTAGCAAGACAGTTCCGTTAGCTCGTTCTTCGCGATTACACGGAGAGTCTCATGCGACTCCGAACTGTTCGTGTCGCGGCAGCATGTTATTACGACGATGTAACGAGTTTTCCAGAAAGTCGAGCGGGGCCGAAGGAAAAAATGCGATGATATTGTTTTGGAAAAGACGCTTCGACGACGCGAACGACGCCGAAGCAACTCATCCGAGAAGAGGCGAGGACAATAACGGCGTGCTTTTCCCTATTCAAATAACCATTTTTCGCTTTTTCATTGTCTCTCCGATGCAGAACGGCGTGGTGTATCTGCGGGACGTGTCCTTGGAGGCAGGCGCAGGAGACGTGCTGGCCGTGATGTCGACGAGCGAGCGCGAAGGCAGCCTGGTGATGGAGACGATATCGGGCAGGAGGCGAGCGCGACGAGGGGACATCTTGCTGAACGGACGCCCAGTGACGGCCAAGACGCTCAGGTGAGTCGAGACAGCGAGGTGGAACGAGGCGAGCGCGAGAGACCAACGCTGAGTGCGGCTCGCAGGTCGACGGTGACGTACCTGTCGGCAGAGTCGCCGGAGGCGGGCTTGAGCCCCGAGCTCACGGCGATCCAGTGCCTGAGCTTCTACAAGCTGCTGCGGGGCGCGCCCGGAGTGTCGTCCCTCGAGACCGAGGCGATCCTGCAGGAGCTGGGCCTCGACGCGACCAAGCATTGCCTCGTGTCGAGCCTGACCTGCTCGGAGGTGCGCCGGCTGGCGCTCGCCTGCCGACTGATCGAGGGCACGCAGATCCTCGCGCTCGACCGGCCCACCAGGGGACTCGACATCTTCGACGCCTTCTTCCTCGTAGAGTACCTGCGCCAGTGGGCCCTGCGCGCCCAGCGGCTCGTCGTGCTCACGCTCCACCCGCCCACCTACGAGATACTCACCATGCTGTCCAGGGTGACTCTCACTTCGGGCGGCAGAGTCATGTACTCCGGGCCCAGGCGAGACATGCTGCCGTACTTCGCCCTGGCCGACTTCCCCTGCCCGACCTTCAAGAATCCGTCCGACTATTACCGTAAGGCCGTTTCTCGTCCAGCGCACCCTCGGCGCCTCGAACCAGGCTCGGGAAGTTCAGCCGCAGGCGCGCTTCGGACAGTCGGACTCGCGAGGACGGGACGTTCCATTCCGAGATACGTGGGGACACTTTCTGTCGCGGAGCCTCGACAAGAGGGTGCGAGATATCCGTTGCCATGAAACTCGATACAGCCTCGCACTGTGCGGTGCCGGACCGATCGAACGCGACGGAAAACGCCGCTGCGCCGACCGCGCAAGCTCGACCGAGTCGGATCGGGATTCGACTATCGACCCGATAATCGAAAGATAGCCGAGGGTCGGCGAGGGTGTGGGCAAGCTCATGGAAATCGGAGCGCGTATATTTGAACGTACATCTGAAACGCCAATAAAATCTGCAGTTGACCTAGTGACCCTGGACGACCTCTCGGCCGAGGCAATGCTGGAGTCGTCGCAGCGCATCGACCACCTGGCCGAGCTGGCGCGCGCTCGGCTGCCAGCGCTGAGCGAGCCGGGCCCGCCGGGAGCGCTGCCGTCGACCAACTCGGGCGCCAACCTGTTCACGCAGAGCTACGCGCTGTTCCTGCGCGAGCTGGTCTACAGCCAGCCGTGGAGCCTGGCCGCGCTGCTGCGCAAGGTGCTGATCGCCGCATCGCTGAGCGCACTCCTCGGCGCGGTCTTTTGGGACCTGGCGAACGACGCCAACCTGCACCTGCGCGACCGCGTCGGCTTCCACTACGCCGCGCTCGGAGTGCTGTTCTGGCCGCTCTGCCTTCTAGCCGTGGTCGAGGCGACGCGGGTGCGCCCGGGCGTCGAGCGGGACGTCGCCGACGGGCTCTACGGCAGGCTGGCCTGCGCGGTCGTCGAGGTGAGTCGCCGCCCGGCCGCCGACCCGCCTCCCCGACCAGACCTCGAGCGAGCCTCTTGCTTGCAGCTGGCCTGCGCGCTGCCGTCCTGGAGTCTGGTCTACGCGTCGTACCTGGCGCCGGCCTACGCGATGAGCGGCCTGCACCTGGCCGCGGGCGCACCGAGCCCCGAGCCCAGTCTGTCGGCCGGCGAGGACGGCCTGCAGAGCCTCTGGCGCTACCTGTCCGTCGGCCTGGCCTACCTGCTGCTGCAGCACCTCGTCTGCCTGCTGTTCGCCCGTCTGTGCGCCAGCTCTTGGTCGTGCCTGGCGCTGCTGCTGTCCGGCGTGGCGATCGGCGAGTCGACGCTGGCCGCGGGCGTCACCCTGCACCTGAACAACCTGTACCCGTGGTGCGCCTGGGCCAGTCCGCTGCGCTGGGCGCTGGTGTTACTGCTGCCGCCGCTGCACAGCCCCGAGGCCATGGCCAGACTCAAGAACTGCAAGGCCAAGCAGATTCAGCGCCAGGACATCATCACGCAAAGCACCTGCGAGACGCCCGACGGGGGCTTGGCCATGCGCGAGATCGCCTTGGACGGCGACGCCGACGCCGCACAGGACTCGTGGCTGCTCGGCAGCCTTGGCGTCGTCCTCGCGGCCGTGCTCCTCGTCTTTCTGCTCGTCAGGCACTCGCCGGCCAAGAGATCGCTCAGGAGCATGCCGAACAAGCCTTGAAGATGATCAGTCGCGGCGCGCCGTTCACGTGCAATATCGTTTCGCTACCGAGTTTCGTTCATTATAGCCGGACGGCACGCGCAACTTCGCGCTTGGTTCTGTCGATCATGGGTTCGTTTCGATCGATCATAAAGCACAGGAATAACGGCGACTTCGTAACGTCCTTGTTTCGCTGAAAACTAAAACAAATATGTCTTTGTGTTTCTTTGATCATCGCTGTAATTTGTTAATCAGCGTAACGAGATCGTGCAAGACCGTGCGTAGTATACATAATAGGGTGCAACGCAATGAAGAAAAACGGCGTCAAAGACCAGCGCTCAAATATACCGAGCGCGTGCGCATGAAAGTCCGCCTTGAGCAGTCGCGGCAATCGCGTCAGCGTCGTTCATTAAGAATACGAGCGACGTTGAAAAATTGAATATACGCGTCGCTGTTTGACGTTAATCTTTCCGGGCCCGCTGTTTCATTACGATGCGCCCAGCCTTGTTTTAATTAAAGCTCTGCGCGATGGATGGAAAAGTTTCGAATCGCGCAGTTATCCGTTGTCACGGCATCCTTGGATGACTTATTTTACACAGACAGAATGCTAATTACGTTCGCAACGATAGCAGATGACCGGAGTCGTCAAAAGGACCGTCTACTACTCGTCGACCGAATTGTGTGCATTAGTTTATTCATTCGTCATTTTGCCATAAAATCCCCAGACGAGCGAGCCACTGATGCTCGCGAGTGACTGACAACATATGTGCTTCAGAAATTTTGTCTGTGTACAATGTCTCGTTGTACGATCCGTAAAATTTTTTTCTACCAATGTAACAGAACTATTAACATTGTTATCTTCCTAGATAAAAAAAAAATATATATATATATGTATATGAACGCAATGTACACCCGAGTCACTGTGTAGTATCTATAGTAAAGTAAAAAAGTAGCAACCCAAGAAATTGAAGAGGAAAAAACACGAAAGCTTTGCAAAGCTCGCCAACCTGTCATTCCCTACCGACTCGCGAATCGGCGCGCGCGCTGGAGAAGCCGAAGCTGCAAAGAAGAAATCAATGAGCGCGCCGGAGCGCGTGAATGGAGCCGCGAGCGCGCGCCGCTCGTGAAGGCCTGAATGAGCGACATCTCGAGCGCGCGTGTGCCTCATCGATTGACTAGACGGGCTCGCTTACACGGTGCGCGCCGCGGCCGCAATCCGCCGACGACTGCGACGGGAAAATCGATGCCCGAGAACGTCCGTCGGTGCGCGCTGCACCCACGCCAGCGGCAGCGCCGTTAATGAGCAGAGCTTTTGTCAATGGGGAGTGACGTCAGGCTCTGCGCTGGCGATTGGCCGGGACCCACGTGACGGCGCGCCGAGCGCACCCACGCCGCGACTCGCGAGCCGCCGCGCGCCGCGGCCCGAGCGAGCTGCGAGCTGCGCGACGGCCGGCGGCGCGGCCGCCGAGGCGTGGCGGCGCGCGCAGCTCGACCGCGCGACGGGCCGCCGAGCGACGCTCGCCTGCGCGCGGCAGTCGAGTGAGCGCGCCGCGGTTCGATAGGTGCTGATCCGCCAGTGCAGGGACTCGCTCGTCGCCCGTCCGCGGGCCCGAGGCAGCAGCAGCAGCGGCGGCGGCGGCGGCGGCGGCTGCGGCAGCGGCGGCAGCGGCGGCAGCGGCGAGGATGCCGGCGGAGGAGCTGGTGAGCGGCGAGTGGCTGCTGCGCGAGCTGCGCGGCGGCACGGCGATGCTGGTGCTGGACTGTCGCGCGGCGCAGGATTACGCCGAGTCGCACGTCCGCGGCTCGGTGGCCCTCGCGATCCCCAGCATCATGCTGCGGCGGCTGGCCGCGGGCAAGGTCGAGCTGCTGTCGACCATCAAGTGCGCCGAGCTGCGCTCGCGCGTCGAGGCGCTGCTGCGCGCGGATGGCGGCGCCTTCGTACTGGTGGGCGATTCCACCGAGCCGCCGGGCCACCAGGGCGAGACTATTCACGTGCTCGCCAGGAGACTGCGGGCCAGCGGCCGCGTCGCCACTCTCGAAGGTAAGTCCGCGCGAACGACGCCGTCCGGGGCCGCGCCGCCGCTCTTCGCGCTCGCCTCGCTCGCGGCGCGGACGGCGGACCCCTCGGTGGCCGCCAGGCGCTTCCGGGTCGCGCTCGGTCCGCGGTCGCATACCGCTCAGTCCCCGCGCTCCGTGGTCGCCGCACAAGCGTGCCGCGCGGGCAGAGCGGAGAGAGACGAAGCGAGCTTAGTCATTGATGAGCGGAGGCGCGATGCAGCGCGCTTTTTCGCCTCGCCTCCTTCCTCTCAATGGGCGCGCTGTAGCCTTGCCAGCCGCTCTCTGCTCTGAATGAGCGCTGGCTCTGCGCCTTGTGCCGTTCGTCGTCGACCGCATCGGCTGCGCTCGGCGTGCATCTCCGTCGTCGATGCCGAGCGCTCCACGTAACCTGTTATCGCCATTTTTGCGCGATAGTACCCCAATTGGCAAAAGACGAGGCCGGCCGAGCAAGAAAAAGCCATTTATCGGCAGAAAAGCAGATGCGGAGTCGAATAGCGCTGCATTATGGTCGGCAAAGAGAAACGCTAGCTAACAAAGTTCGAGCGGAGCGCAGCAGCAAGTGTAACGCGATCTCCCACGCGACGTGCAGCTCGTAGCGATGCCGTAGCACGCGCACGATATCGCCCGTGCACTCGGCTTGAATAACCTTCCACGAGGCGTCGAGGCGAAAATTCACGTTCGCTCGGTCAGGCCAAATTGTCGGCCTACGATTAGCGGAGCGCGAGCGTGCCTCGAATTCGGCGCTGGCGTACGCGAAGGATGCGCGCGGGAGAAGAGTTCAGAGTTGTGAATGAAATATTGATTGGCGTGCGAAAGCAGCCTTGTCGCTCGCCCACGCGGCCGCCACCCTTAGGGGGTTGCGCGAATGTGGGTGAAGGATTTTCTGCGTGGGACCGCCAACGCGCACTTTTTTGCGGCTGCCCCCCCCCCCCCCCCCCGCAGTCCTGTAATTGTGCGCTCGTGCTAAGGCCAATGACGAGACTCCTCCAGTAGCCGTAGGGATTTCGCGCGGCGCTGACGTTTCGTCCACCCACGACGCCCAATTGATCTTACGCTCTGTGACCGCTCGCGCTTTCGAGTAACTTCGCTCCAACCTTGCGTGCCATTTTACGTGGACGTATATATATTTAACTAACGTGCCGCCCAGCTTTCGAGTCGTTCTATTGCGGAATTGCAGTCTGAAACATCTTCGTGGCAGCGGTGCCGAGATAAATTGCCAACAATTTATCTCGGCACGGGAATCGCGACTTGTTTCGCTATTTCATTGACAATCTAATTGAGATCGAGTAAGTGGGAGCGACTGCTTCTGTATCGAAAGAACGGCTTTGCAAAACTAGATCGCTCGCCAACAAAGGAGCCTCGGAAAAGACGGGGATGGGAGGCGAGGCGGCACAGATCGTACGTCAAGAGCGACAATGCCGCCGGTGGAGTCGGCCCTTCGAATCTCGCAGAGGGGATCGTCGTCACGCGACGTCCGCAATAATTGCTCGGGTGGGGGGGGGGGGGGCAGCTCGCAGCTCGTGGGCGTGCAGCCAAAGCCTCGTTGCTCGCCACGCCGCGCACACGCGAGATCGAGCCGCGTGGAGGGTGGAAGTTTGGCGCGGTGCGTGGGCAAGCGCGCGGATAAACGCCGCCGTCGCTTGTCCTTGCTCGGTCGGCCGCGCTCGAGCGAGAACGCGTAATTCGGCTGAATGGCGTTCGCTGTCGCGTAGGTCGAATCTCGAGGTATGGGTAGATTCATTCCAACGTCCAGGAACGCGATCAGCGCGAGCCGAATTTCGAAGCGCATTCCTCGCGGTCGCCATAGCGGCCATTCTCTGGACGGTCAGGCTGCGATCGCCGACGGACCCTCGGGTGAACGGCCAGGCGATATTCGGCGTTATCCGTATCAGAATAGCTGGTCGCGTACGTGGCAGCATCCGAGCCGGCGGAAATAACGATGCCGTGAGAAAATTCTACCAACGAGGGGCCCATCCTTTCCGGAATTTAACGCCGCGATAGGAAGCAGTGACTCACGCCCACCGGCGCGCGAGACAGAAGACGACGAAATTCATTGTTGGAAGCGTCGCCGCTCCTACGCGTCCTTTATCCTCGCCACCTCCGGATTCCAGCCATGGACGCTCATAGTAGGCAGGGGCGGGGGGCTAGTAAATACTCAGCCATTCACCGGCTGCTACGCGGCGCGCATAATGCGTTCGCGCGCCTGCGTGTCTGGACGTTCGGCCACTCTAGCTCTGCGTGTGGTTTGCTTCGCAGGTGGATTCGGCGCGTTCAAGAGCAAGTACCCAGAGTGGTGCGAGGGCAGCGTCAACTGCCAGGAGGGACGCAACCCGAGTAACGACGCCTGCGGCGACGGAGAACTTATGGGGCTGAGGTCGCTGCGGATATCCCTGCCACCCACCAGGGCTTTCTCCGACTCCGACTCCGACAGCACTTGCGACTCTCTTGGTCAGTGGCGCCGACGATTCTGTCGCTCTTCTTTGTTTGCTTGCCCGCGCGAATCTTGGCTAGTACATTAGCATTTGAGAACGAAATCATTACTGCCGTGACGTTTACTTTGACGGCACACTGATCGCTCAGCTAGTCACCGATACTTCTTTCCCTTCCAATTACTTTGTCGGATTGTGCTAGATAGGCGGCTACTATCGACTAGCGATTAACAATTGTAAACGTTTATTTTCGAAAGTTTGAGATAGTGTTAATTAAAAATGCTCGAACTTTGACTTGAAGTACCTCGGCTTAGATTTCAACGTGATAAGTCTATTGCCTTGTTTACGCTACACAATTAATTATCTTGGTTGGCGTTCACTTTCAATATTCAATAACTTTCATACAAACTGTACCATCGGCCAGAGATCATTTGTCCGCGTTTGCCGCATCAACCACGCGACGATTCGACTTCCTAGTGAAGTAAAAGTTCGTGCCTTAGAAAGTTGATACGAGACAAAGATAATCGTCCAGTGTGGGCATAGCATGTTAGGATTTGCCGCGAGATTCTGATCAGCTGATAGATGGCTAAACATATATTTCGTGTGATAACATCAACGAAAATGATAATTGTAGTAAACGTGCTCTCTCGAGTACAGAGCTCAAGAGTGCGTAGGTATAGTGAGACAAAACGAAAATCAAGTAAAATATGGACAAGTGTCTCGAATCGTATTCCTTTGCTGTCGCTGTTATAACAATTTCCAAGTAATCATCGTCGCTTTCCTATCGTCATCCGTGATATCTTGATTAGCCCAGTCTGATCAGTCTAACCATCTCTGCTGAGAAGCTTTTCAAGTCGTAAACCCACGCCATCCATGCGAAAAAGTCAACGAAGGCGTTGACGACATTGAACCCGTGGTCCGCCAACTCGATTCATAGTCCCACGGGAAAGTGTGATAATAGCTGTGTCAGCATTCTCCCATTGTCACGAGAGACACAGTCTTGCACTGCATCGGCTGAAGATCTCTGAAACGCAACCGAAAAAAGTGAAGCTTTCGTTTGAACCAAGAATAGGCTGCCTCGGACTACTTAATTACTTGCTCGTAAGATCTATTTCCGTAAGCGTAGCTCATGGAATTGACGATGCCGTGGATACAGATGATGAACAAATAAGGTAATACACCCGCTACAAAGAAACCGTTGCTCCAAGTGTATCACTCGAAGCCTGCACGACGAAGTAAGATGAAGCAATACAGTGATATCGAGCACCTGCAATGCCGCGTTAATTTTTTTAACGAGCTTGGAAAATCATAGTTAACGACGCGCAACGAACTTGTTCTGGAACCTGAGTACTGGATCTTCTCGCAGGTATTTTACGTTGACTCTCCTTTCGTTCTCCAAGATATTGGGGTATTCGATCCGTGCCGAGTTGCACGGATCGCTGTCCATAAAATCTAGTGAAAACATTTTTTTTTAGAAACAATTTTGGGCTTTTCAAATACTACGTTGTTTGAATGATGATACCAGTCCGAAGCAAATTGGTTTAGCTGTTCGGAAGATATCCGTCCACTTATACGTTTAGAAAACAGCCAGGTCTCCTTTTCCAAGGTCGACAAAAAACAGCCTTGATAATTTAAATTTGTCAATAACTCATCAAGAAACGTCTTTGTAATTTTCGTTGAAGTGAAGGCAGGGTAAAGAACGTAGAACGAGGCAACGCGCGAAGAAGCAACGAAAAACACGTGCAGCCAAATCCGTTCAGCTTTGCATGGCTCTTTAAGTCCATCGATTCGATCGGCTCTATCAATCTTCTTTTTACGCACGCTGGTTGAAGTCATATGCTTTCTGAAAAATTCTATTTGACAAGATTGTTTTCACGAGGAAAACGTTTTGAGAACGATGCCAACTCGAATTTCTCAATAAACTTCGAACTTGTCGAGTAGAAAAAGTCAGCGACGCATTGTCGAATTACAAACAATACAAATAATAGGATATTTAAAAGTATCTTTCCTTGTCCGAAGTATTTTCTTTAGAAACTTGAAGGTGGCTTCAATAATTAGGGATTACTATTTTGCTTTGCTAAATTTGACAAAAATTTGTTAAATTCCGTAAGTGTTCGCAATCAAATTTTTGATTAAAGAAAACCAAGCTCAAAGTTTTAACAGCTTTGTTGACTCCTAATTATCATCTTAATCAGTTTATCATTTGCAACGTTCTAATAATGTTCATTTCAGTCGTACATTGAATAGTCTGATGTAAGCAAACGTGATATAAAGCCACTGTAATAATAGCATATTTTATTTTCCTTTTTCTTCGTTCAGTTTTTTAAACAAATCTGGAAATGTTTGCACAAAATAATTCTTGTTATAAATACATATTAGTGTGTTATTTTAGGAATTTCCTTGCCGACGGAATTCAATTATAAGCATATGGTAGAGAAGCACGCATTCAATGATTCTATGCAAGATGGAATCGTTTAATCCACAGAAATATACCTCCAAATTAATAACTAAGAGGGTCAAGCCGTAGATACGAAAAAAAAAATTTTTTTACAGTCTTCGCAAATTGACCAATAACTAAAGTAATCTAAACACACAATATTTACCCTTTACGAAACGGGAAAGACGATAGAAATTGTTTTAACAGCTCCTATTGTACAATACAATAATGTAACTGTACAATAACTTAAGCTATTTGTAAAAACAAAAACGACTCGAACAAGCGCAAAAATGACATCTTTTCTTAGTGAAAAAAAATGCAGTCACGATCATTTGGTTGTCACATGCAAACAGTCTGTGCAATCTTTGGTCGGATATTTTTTTTCGTAACACGCAAGCATGGCATCGACTAATCCATTCGTGGAAAAAAAGAAATATTAAAGCCAATACGCTATCCCGGGTTAGCGAGCGGTGATAAAATCGCGGAAAATGAGGAAAGCCCTTCCGGTTGTCAATTGTGTGTTATGGCGGTTACAGGACCAGAAGAAGACCGGGATTTCCCAGTGGAGATCTTGCCACACCTTTACCTTGGTAACGCGGCCAACAGCGAGGACAGCGAGTCGCTGGCGCGCCACAGGATCACCTATATCCTTAACGTGACGCCCGATCTGCCCAACGTGTTCGAGGGCGACGGCTCCATCAAGTACATGCAGATACCCATCAGCGACCACTGGAGCCAGAACCTCGCTGAGCACTTCCCCGAGGCCATACAGTTCATCGGTGAGATTCGGTTTTTCTCGATGCGGTCTGTCTTGACGTGATCGGAGAGTTTTGCTTTCGCTCGATCGTTCGATTCGACTGACTTTGACGAGCGTGCACGGACGTTTATCGCGGATGAGATTGGACGGCTAACGCTCGAAGAGCCGCGGCGATGGAATTAAAAGGTCGCTATCGCGATAGGCTATTTTTGCATTATTTAGCCTTTTTATAAATAGCGCTCGATGCTTCAGTCACGTGCAGCAAATAGACAGTCGTTTTGCGATAAATATTTAGCGAGCCACGGGTTTACGAGCTTATCAATTTATATTTACAATAGCTCTCTGCAAGGAAAGTAGCTAACTAACGAAACAGAATAAAGACAAGCGAAACATATATGAACGCAGCGGATCAAAAGGAGAGAATAATAAGTCGACGGTGGTTGGTTTATCCGCTCGAGTCATCCGTCAAAAGTAGACAAGCGAGGAAAAGTAAAGCACCACGGAGTCTCAGCAAAACAAGCGAGACGCGTCGCGCCAGATTAATGAAACTGCGCGACAATGAGACTCTTGCGCGGAAGAAAACGAAGGCGCCGTGCGTCGTTATTTTCCCACGCGTTTCACTCAAACGCACGCACGCACAATTAACCGACGCGAGCCGACGCCGGACGTCCGGTCTCTCTCTCTCTCTCTCTCTCTCTTTCTCTCTCTCTCTTTTTTTGCCGCCCACGTTTTCGCTGAACCCACGTCTCACTCTCGATGATCGCTGATTTCCTTGGGCGCTGCCTACTTTTTTCGGTTTAGCGTGGGACGAGCGATTCTTTCTTTTTTCGTAACGAGCGCCGCGTTTGATGACTTTATTGCGTCGCGCTGCGTTAGCTACTGTACAGGTTTTTAGGAGAAGGCGAGCCTGTGACGACGTCAACATTACGACAATCGGCCAGTTCGAAGCTATTACCACACGTAATGAGGTGCAAAAAGAAGAGAGAGAGAGAGAGAGAAATATTGACTCGAAAGGCGCGAAAAAAATATTTTGTTTTTGATTAACGGCTTTACTTTTATTTTCGTTGTTGCTCGGTCAGCTGCAAAACGCAACCGATAAAGGGATTCAGCGGAACAAAGGCGATGCAAGCCGAGGGCGCTGAAATGACGCAATAGATATGCCCGCGCGCACAATAGTAACCTACGCGGAAAAATAGTCAAGCACAGAAAAATAGATGGCCAATAATAAGATAACAAAGGCCAAAAATAGGCACCCATTGAAAGTACGCAGTGAAGAGAAGAAGAGCAAGGGAGAAAAGGCGGAACCGCGCGAGAACGAGCCGCTCGCGGGCTTGACTTGCAGTGTCGCGGCGCGCCGGTGAAGCGAGCGGGCGTCGTTCGTCGCAAATAGCGAAATCGATAGTCGGTCTGTTTCTGACCTTGCTGAGCGTCTATTGGTTCGCAGAGGAGGCGCGCAACGCGGACAAGGGGGTGCTGGTGCACTGCCTGGCTGGGATCTCGCGGTCGGTGACGGTGACGGTGGCCTACCTGATGCACAAGTGCAGCTTGAGCCTGAACGACGCCTTCAACCTGGTGCGCAGCCGCAAGGCCAACATCGCGCCCAACTTCCACTTCATGCAGCAGCTGCACGTGTTCGAGAGCGAGCTGCGCGAGCAGCGCGCCGCCAAGGCCGACGGCTGCCCGGGCGCCGCCGCGGCCGGGCCCAGCGCCACCAGCTTCCTCAGCCCCACCGACCTGGGCGTCAGCCCCGACTCCGGCATCGAGTTCGACAGGTGGGCCGCCTCCACGCCGGCCGAATGAGACGGCCACGGGGGGACCCCGTACCAGTTCTAAGTCTAGCGCGGCTTCTCGGCGTCAAGCGAGCCTCTTTGCCATGTCATTGTCCCTGTGTGTCGGTGCGTTTTTCATGTCGCCTCTCGTCCTCTTGCTGCGCTCGCGCGCACGCGCTCCTGTGCGGAAAATCGACCTTTTTACGCGCGCTCGGGGAAACGGAGAAAGCAATTATCAATCGAGTATTAAGTAGCGCGACCGATCGCCGAGATTTTCCCATTATTTTTATCTCTTAAGGTCGATTTGTCGCTGACGCTGACGTCGGCCACAAAGTCGACCTTGATCGATGCAAATAGACCTAGACGAGAACAATTAATTGTACGCATTACGCGGACACTCGGCTGTTCGCGGCGGTGCTTTTACAACCGCTTCCGCTCGGAAGTTCGATCGTTCGCAGAGCGCGACGTAACCTCCTTCATTTTAAATCCTTCTCTCCCCCCCCCCAGCTCGCAATCGAGTGTCGTCGATTTTTTTATTGTAAACAATGCACACGCGCGCACGCACACACACACACACACACACACACACACACACACACACACACACACACACACACACACACACACCGGGGACGTGCGTCGAGATGATCATCTTGAACTGCGTATTTTATAAACATGTGCATTGGATGAGAGAAATTTTCTACGCAAAAGCGATGGCTCTTTTTATTATTTTTTATTTATGCGCGTAGTTAGCTTTAAAGCTCAAGTTGTTAGTGCGAGTTGATACTTGCCCCGACGTGTACCGCGCACACAAACACGTATCTGTCCGTCGCCACAAAAGAGGCTTTTTTTAATTTTATTGCAACGCGTACTGTAGATTGCGAAGAAACGATATTACGAGATTTGAGAAAGCGACTGATTCCAGTCTCGTCACACAAGTCTACATTCTCTTTGTAAGTTTTAATTTACTCGAGCGAGCTTTTTCTTTCGTCTTCCTTTTGTATTTCGATAAGCAAAGAAAACAAGTACAACATTATTATACATTTAAATTTTTGAGAGATTTTGTTTTCGGTTGTTAGTTGATGTTTGTGTGTGTGAGTGAGTGAGTGAGTGAGCTCGCGAGAGTAAAGTGCCACTACCTGCGCATATATGTATAATCAAAGAATAGTCCGAGAGATTCTGAGCCTGCAATGAGATGTCTCATTGGAATCATCGGTATGCATATTTTTATTGAGCGATGCGTTATATTAATATTAATATTCTGTATTACATGCGCATTGCAAAAGAGAACTCGAAAAGGCATTGCAATAATAGTTACGTTATGCATCAAATTATATTAAGGAGAGAGTACATACGACTGTGAGTGTGTCCGTAAATGAGTTATCGACAGGAATGGAAAGAGAGTGAAATCGCGCAAATTCAGCTCCCCGAGGTTGACGTTACACTTGTTTTAACGCGCGAGATAAATTGACGAGCGCCAGAAAAAAAGAATGACTGCGACACGGGCATGTGTAGAACGAACTGCGCGCCAATTAGTATAATCAATCAATAATTACATTGCGTATATTAAGCGTGTTTGCTAACATTTAGTTTCCGCGACAAACAAACAATATAATAAAAATGTAATCTCGCTCCGATTAGAGGAAAACGATCGAGTAGTCCGTAACGAGTACTGTTCTTGTCTCTGAGGCATTCCTTCTTCAACTTGATTTTCACTTTCGCGCTTTCGTGGTTGTCTCTTTTTTCTTTCGCAGCTTTTTTCGCACGAAATGTTCCGCGAGCAATTAGCCACGTATTTAATACCACGATGAAGCAGACACAATATATATTATATGAACATTTCCAGAAAAAAATGATAATAAAAAAAACTCGTTTGTACGTTCACGCGAGGTCTATTCCAAAATTTTTCCACGACTTTTTGAAAAAGAACCTTTCCACAACTGATGTAAAAGGTGTGCAAAAACTTTTGTAGACGCGACACGACAATTATTATACATTTTCTCCACGAATGGTGATATGATATTGAGCTCTAATTCTACGTATCTATCTAGCGTTTGAATATTATTAAAAGAACGCTGAAAGAAATTGTATATCGGTCTCCCTCTTTTTTACTCTCATATATTGATGATATATATTATATAACGCGAAATGAACCTCTACAACAAATAGACGTATAAAAAAAGGAAAGTGTGTCCAAATTTTAGGTATAACAAAAGCCAAAAAGTTTTATTTTTCTACGTGAAAATATAACAAAAAATTATGAAAAAAAAAGTGGTAACTGAACGTCTTCACATGGCATTTGTTGATGTAGTGGAAGAAAGTGATGAAAAAATGTCTATTTTTTTTATAATTTACTACCGAATGTTTTCGTTGTTAACTATGGTCGTCGACGAATATATTTCTAATCGCACACAGTCTTCTGAACAAAAAAATGTGTTAAAACCGATGTACCTTGTAATGAATTAGACACTCTCTCTCTCTCATATGTATTTATAACTACGTAAAAATCGTTTAGTCAATACACATATGGTATATAAAAGATGCAAAAAAACTGTCCTATTTTGTCTCGCAGATATTTTTATAAAAATAAAATAAAATAGAACACAGACCCACACACACACCTTAAAAAACTGTAAGTGAAGCTAGAAAAGAAGTCGCCTTCAGGACATTCAAAGAATTTTGGTGAAAAAACCATGAAGCATTGTTGCAGAAAAATTATGAACTCTGGAAATAAACAGGTAACCATAAGTTACACATGTATACCATTCTCAGTGTACTGTGTATATATTATTCAAAAAGAAAGAATAATTAACATAATAAGTGCGTAAAGTAAAATTACGCCAGATATAAGAAAAAAAAATTATAAATATATATCCAAAATACAGCCCCTATCTATTTGTTAGTCTTTCCTGATTGAAAAATAACATTGTCAGCTGTAAATAAGTCAAAATATAATATTCTGTCACATATCAGTTTACGCATTAGGGCATTAATTCACACTGATTGTGACTAATCTATTGAACAAAATTTGTTTACTATTTGTTTAGACTTGTTAATGAAAAAATTGCATTATAAAAAACTTAAAAATTGTTGACTTCATTATCGCTAGCAATGAAATATTTTAATTGGGACGTTTTTCGAGGTAAAGCTCGAAGGAAATAATGCAGGGCGTATATTTATGTAATATCAGGCTCGTGTATGTACAAGTGAGACTTGCGGAACGAAAAGGCACAAAGACGAACGCGAATAATTAATTGTGCGTGCATCAATCGTTATTGTATTAATAAATATTCTACTGCTAAACTGTTGTCTGTTATATGTTCACTGAAACGAATAAAAAACAAATCACGTTTGCGGAAAAATTTAATTAAATACCAACTGTATTACTTAATAAATTATTATTTCATGTTCGACGTTGTAAATACTTTAACTGAATTTTCGTTAGAAATACAACTTTCTTTATCCAAGATTTCACCTCATTTTATTTCGTAGTTTTGATTATTTTTGCAATCCTCACAAATTTAGATACCTATCTAAAAATGTAACAAAAAAAGTTGACTAAAAATTTAGCGAATTTAAGTAATTTGTGTATAAAAAATATAATGTAACCTTAAATTCTTACTAGTTTATACAAATAAAAACAATATTATTTATATATTTTTTATTTATCATATGTCAACTTATATAAAATTTTACTTTATAATAAAATAGATCGCTCTTAATAATAAACATTTATACAATGCTTCATTAGTCGTCATAAAATCATCGTAAAATCTTTTTTTTATAAAAAATACAAAATCTGATTTCACTATTTAATGAGCTCGTGAATGTGTCTGATAACACTCAAAAGCTTTGTAGGAACTTTTGAAGAATTAAGACCATTCAAGTGTATAGTTAATGCTTTCAGCACAGCCTTAGATTGTTTAGCAGAATTAACAAATCCATTTTTTTCAGTAGCGTTTGAAGTTCCTACAATTAGAGATCCAAGTGCCACAAGAATACGAAACATAGCCTCTGGTTCTTTTAGAATTTCAAGCAGCTTCATAATGACGCTAAGCGCTTGCAGCTTGCCAAGTACGTCGTTGTATTTATTAAGTGCAACTGTTAAATTTAGAATGTATGTTGATACAGCAACCTGAAAAAAGAGTCAGTCTGTATTAGTGATGCATTCTTGAAAAGGTCGCGAATGAGACTTTCTTTTTTAATTTTAGTTACTCGTACTTCGTTATTTTTGCTATCGAATTTAGTTAGATCACGCGTTGCCGTCAGTACTTCATTTTTGCACTGTAAACAGAATTGTTCGCCTGCCTCATGTGAGAAAAGATTCGCGAGTAACCTGTACGTCAGCATCTGATTCGGTGCTTCGGCATCTTTCTGGAAGTGACGTTTCAATGTATTCATAATCCCATTCAAACAAAACATTTCATTCACGTCTTTCCGTAGAACTGCTAAACGGGCAATGTCAAGAGCCGGAAATACCAACTCGTCCGGCCAATTCAAGAGAGATTTCAAGTTATTGACTTCTTCTTCGATTGTCCTTGGATTCTTGTCGTTTATCAACTTAACTACCGACTCTAACTTCTCATCTGGAATATTTTCCATTCCCTCTTTATTTTTGGCATTGAACTCCTTTAATTTATCTGGAAAATAAGTAATAGCTGAAAAGCTCTCAGTTGATAACTTTATAATAATTAGATGTTAAAGTTACCATGAATTGCAATGATATTCCCTTGCTCTAATTTCAAATAGCTCGTATGCGGGATATACGATTGTTCTGTGTTGGAATTTTTTCCTATCAACGTTGTTGGAAAAGAATTTGATACATATCTACTGCCTCCTATGAACGGATCACTACATTGTGATTCTGCATTCAAAATCGGGGTTATTTGCACATTGGTTGTAATAAAATTTGCTACCTGTGGAGTTGAAATATCATTAGATCTGAGAAAAATGATAAATTGTTATTTATACCAATCATCTATCTACTTGATTTCAATGCATACCCTATTTAAGTATCTTGGATCCAGGTCATTGTCAAATAAAAACTGTTGTGCAACTGCATATGGATCTTGTCCTCTGTTATACGGTATTTTTAACAATGGAACATCCTTTTTTATATCGACGGCAAATACATAGTCATATTGCACGCCGTTATGTGTAGCCTTCCCTAAAGAAGTTGATGCTTCGTCTTTTATAACATTACCAACAAACTTCCATTGAAATGCTTGTTGAGACCACCTGTATACCAGCACTTTATGGTTCTTTTTTATTATCATAGTATCGCCGTCTTTTTCGCCTGGTTGAGACAGTTCTGTTGTTTGAGGTGAAAGTGGTTCACTGTAAACAGTTGAATATGAATTAGTTGATGTTAATTAAAATGTGTTTTCAATAATATTGTATACATACTTGCTCTCATCTTTTTCCAACTGTTTATTCGTATTACTTTTCTTGATTCTCTCAAGCACAGCCAGTTCAAATTTCTCCATAGCTTTTGCATCAATGTATCTCTGTTCATTGACTGTAAATATTCTAACAACTCCATCAGATGAGCCACAGACCAGATCTTCATTTGGCAACAACTTAACACTCCATACAGATTCAGCAGGTAATAGGATAGTTTGTTTTAATGCACCATTTCTCCATATTCTAACAGTCTTATCCGCCCCACCAGAAACAGCCAAGCTACCACTAAAAAGAGTTGATATACTATAGATGCAACTAGTGTGGCCAGAGTAAGTGCCCAAACAAGCACCGCTATTAGCATTCCAATGTTTGGTTACAGCATCGTTACCACAAGATAAGAACTGATAATCATTTACTGGTGCTATATCTCTTACACAACCTGTATGCCCATTAAGTTTATGTAAAACTTTACCATTTCTAACATATACAATCACAGTATTGTCAGATCCACCTGTGACAACATAGCCATTCAATAAATCTGCAATGCAATAAATATAACTAATTGGATCATGACCTAGGAACGTAGACTTTGGTTTAGTTAAATCATACAAGTCCCATAATTTTCCTGTATGATCTGATGAACATGATAAAAAGGACTCATGGTCCACAATACTGGCTTTCAAACAATATACAGTATTTTCATGTGCACTGACTATGTGAATTGGCTCTTCCTCGCCTGGATAATAAATGCAGATAGCTTTATCATTGCCACCTGTTACAATAAATCCAGTTGGATTTTTTTTGTTAGGTTCTATAACACATACCGAACATAGTGAGTCTGAGTGGCCTTTCATTATTACACATTCTGAATAGGTCCAGCTGATTTCATGAAAAATATAATTAGGCATTAATATAAGACTTTCACTTGAAATTATTAACTTACAATACATTGTTCAAATCATTTGTTTGAGATGAATAAAAATAAAGTTATTAAATGACCAATTAAAATTTTTAATGCAAAAGGTCATTTAAAAATATTATTTTCAGCAAAGTATGATGGGTTTTCAATTGTACAAGATTTTGAAAACAGTGCAAATTAGTTATTGGCAAAATAAATTTCACCAAAAGAAAAGGCAAAAATCATTTGAAACAGTTTACACATCAAACTATTAACTGTCAAAAACGAAAATAAATAACGCGTGGAACTTACTTTGCTACTTTCCAGAATCTAGCAGTCTTATCATTTGATACAGAAACTATGCTACCATCTTTGAAAACAGCCAAACTGCGCACTTCGTTAATGTGTCCAAGAAGTTCATTGCTGAGTTTATATTTTGATTGTGTCATGTTTTTCTTTTGTTTTCTTTCTTAAATTTTCAAACTTCCGACGACTCGGCGTACTGCTATAAATAAGAAAACAAACGCCGTCGGATTCGCAGTGCTTGCAGCTCTTCTTTGTACTCTTTGTTGACTGCTGTTCAAGCAGGGATTGAGGCGTGGGCTTTCCCCTGGCAGCAAATAAGTGCTCGGAAAATGCGTGACGTGGGTCCTTTGTTTGTTGACACTATAGAGGGAGAGTGCTATATTTGCGGAAAAATCCCTAATCGCTTGTGATTTTCAAAAATCTGAAAATATAAGAGATAGTTAACGATCTTTGAATTCAAAAGTTAATTAAATATTTGTTTTAAAAAATAAAACAAATTAAGATGATAATACAATTCAGAAAAATCCAAAGCAAACATTCCAAAATTATCTCATGTCTATATTAGATTCAGATTATGAATATAAAAGTAACAATATAAATTAATTCACCTTTTTTTTGTAAATAAAATACAGAGGAAACAGAAGTTATAACAAAAATTAATGAAACAAAAAAAGTGAAATTCAATACATACCAGATTTGTTTTTCTATAATCATTAGATTTATTAAATCCTACTAAATCATTATAAAAAAACTAATTATAATGAAAAAATTTGCTATTTTTCATATCATTGTTAAAGAAATTTTTTACAAACATTTCGTAAAAGTAATAATAGTGCACTTTTTGAATGAAACTTTCAAATGAACTATGTTTAATCATGCAAAAATTTGAATAAGCTGCAACCATTGTTAGTAAAAATAATATAATTTATTACCTTTGTTCAGTAGAACACACAGTTTATACATTGGGCAAACAATGAAAGATTTTATAAGACAAAGTCACTCCGAAATTAGACTAGACTTTTCTTTATTCAATGAAATCCTTAAACGCAATATTTTAGTGTAAAAAAATAACGATAAATTATCAACATGCTTATCGTTGCACGCCAGAGTTTGTTAATAAATCAAGTCGATTAACTTCTTCGAAACGGCAGCAATTTTCAACTGAGTTGCGTCTGAACTCGACGGATTAACTTTCAACTGATTCAGCAAACTCGACGAAGTTTGTGCATACTTGACGAGTTCGCGATAGGCAGTCAATAGAGTACCAAGCCCGACGAGAAGTCGAAAGATGGCTTCAGGCTGGTCGAATGTCCCAAGAAGATGGCTCGTGGCGTCGAAAAGCCGCCTCGCCGTTGCTGAATCACTCGTCTTGTTCAGGGCCACCGCTAAATTTAGCACGTACGTTGACACTGCAACCTGTGAACAATGAACGCAATGATTGTTTATCAATGCTCGATTCTAACAATATCCTCACTTCCGTACTATATCTACCTGGAGATTTTTATTTCCAGGAGAGCTAAAAGCAAGGATAGCATTCAAAACATCGTCCTTACAACGAAGAGCGAGTCTCTCGCCCGTTTCGTGGCAAAACATGTTAGCAAGTATACGAAAGGTAAGCATTTGATTCGTGGATTGTTTTTGCAAATAACGTCCGATCAGACTTAGGAACTCGTCCGTACAGAACTGCTCGTTGATACTTTTTTGCAACACTGCCAAGCGAGCAATGTCTAAGGCAGGGAACACGAATTCGTCGGGCCAGTTTAGCAAAGACATTAAATAGCTGATCGCTCCTGACATTAAGGCTTCTTGATGTGCGTTCGTTGCTAATTTTACAATTGATTCTAGCTTGTCTTCGGCCAAACATTGAACCTCGGGCTTAGCATTAAATTCCTTGAGTTTACCTGCAATTATCGAATCAGTTAAAACAAAAAAAACGTGAAATTTCTTGTGATGTAATTACCGAGAATAGAATCCAAAGACGCTTGTTCCAATCTCAAGTAGTTCGTCATCGGTATATACGTCACCGTGTTAACAGAACTATTAGACACTAGATCAGAAGATGTAGGTGCAGGTTGGGCTGTAACTCTTTCTGACGATGACGGTATGTATCTGCTACCACCCGTAAATGGGTCATAAAATTGGGATGAATTGTTCACAACTGGAGCTGGTGTTGAATTTTTTATTATAAAATTAGCTACCTAAAAATAATAATTAAGTGCCATTTAATAACGACTAATGGCCTTACATCTTGTAATGACATTGGAATCGTAATTTACCTGTTCTAAAAACATTTGGCTAAGTTGATTATCATCAATAAACTTTTGGGCAGCTACCCAAGGATCTTGTCCTTTATTATAAGGCAATTTTAAAGGGGGAACTCCGTCTTGTATGTCAACAGAAAAAACATAATCATATTCAATCCCATTATGCAGAGTTTTTGAAGAATTAGCTGGATTTCCACCCACAACATCTCCTATGAAAATCCATTTCATTTCTGATTGGGACCAATTGTAAGCTTTCACAGTTGTACCTTCCCTAACAAGCTTTGTTTCACCATCTTTCTTTCCTGGTTGATGCAATGCACTGGGTTCTTGTACACTGTAGAAGATAAAACATTGCTCATCCATGTACTTATAATTAATTTGTAATTTTTTTTACATTTTTTGTCACTGGATACTTACTTTTTCAATCCAAGTTCTTCTTCTACAATTTTCATGGAATTAGCAACAGTTTCTTCAAACTTTTGCATGGTTTCAGAATCGGCGTATCTTTCTGGATCTGCAGTAAAAATCCTCACAAGGTTATCGGATGCTCCACAAACAATGTCTTGATTAGGAAGAAGTCTAACACACCAGACTGATCGGGCAGGTAATTCAATTGTTTGATCTACTTTTCCATCTCTCCATACCTTGACAGTTTTGTCTTCTCCAGAGGAAGCAACCAAATGACCATCTAAAAAGGCTGAGACACTGTATATATAATTGGAGTGACCATAATAATTTCCCAGACAATCTCCTGTGAAAGCATTCCAATGTTTGATCACAGCATCATTTGCACAAGTTAAAAACTCATTATCCTTGACAATTGCAATATCCCTAACACAATCAGTATGGCCCTCAAGCTTGTGTAAAATCTCCCCATTTCTCAAATAGACTATTACATTTTTATCAGCCGAGCCTGTTACAATTGAGCCATTAGGTAAATCAGCCACACACCAAACAGCTGCAGTGTGGCCTATATAGGTGTGTTCTGGTTTTGCTACATTACTTGAATTCCATAGCTTTGCTGTAATGTCCCATGAACTACTGAGAAAACTATTTCCACTGCTGCTCTTTAATGCACACACTGTGTTTTCATGAGCCTTGAATTTCTGTACTGGTTCTACATCTCCAGGATTGTACATACAGATATTGCTATCGTTACTACCAGTTATAATCAAACCATTTGGGTATTGTGCAGTGGAACTAAGAATGCATACTGAACTAACAAAGTTATTGTGCCCTTTCATCACCACCGAGTTTCCAGTAAATTGACCACTGAAACAATAGACATTCAAAGCTCATTAAAGCCATTAAATGAAGGAAAACAATCAATAAGTCTTATTACTAATTATATTATTTCATCACAAAAAAAGTTTATTATAAAAATTAGACTTACTCTTGGAACTTCCAGAGAATAGCCGTTTTGTCTCTGGACACTGAGACAATGCTACCATCGACGCCAACGGCCAAGCCTCGGACATCACCGGTATGCCCGTAAAGCTCACGACTCAGTTTGTAAGGTGTCTTGGCCATAGTTTTTTCGCTGCACGAAAAACAAAAAATCTAGTAACTTGCGTGTCTAAAAATGGAAAATAAAGTGAAAAAATGCAGAGCACGACACTCACTGCAGTAGCGTTTCTTTTGCTAGTACGCTAAAATTGGGGAGTCGGCGACGGTGACTGACTTAGTAACGAAAACTATAGCATAATCGCGCGCCGACATACACTCACATAGGCATACTTAATAGCTCCATTGGCATTCATGCACGTGCACTTTTCGCGCTGGCGCTGTACATGTAACCTCCAATTCATTATGTGCGCTATTATTTTTATTTAAAATTAAGTGAATTGATTTTTTATTCATATCAACAACCATAGAAATAAAGTATTTTTATTGGTGATTTTTTTAAAGAGTTGTTGAAAATACTTTTTTAAATTTTATTTAATGTTTGTAAATTGAATTTTATCGTTGATTAATTCATTTTTAAAATGCCTTACGATCAAAAACGAATTAACGGACCTGAATCAACAACTCCATACAGTATCTATGTTGATTTAAATATAAAACCTGTTAAATCTACAATTAAAAGTGAACTTCAAACCAGGAAGAATTCTCGAAAGCATAATGAGTTTAGAAAGATGTGTAAGTATTTTCAATATTCTTTAACATTTTGTATTTTCAACGTAGATATGTATTCGTTGTTTATTTACAGTTATTAAATTGGGTGTTGTGAGTCAAGCAAAGGGTTCAGCTTACATTGAAATGGGGCAAACAAAAGTTATATGTTCTGCATTTGATCCTAGAGAAATACCAAATCGAGCAAATTACAAAACACAAGGAGAACTATATTGTAAATTTAAATTTGCCAATTTCTCTTGCTGTAAAAGGAAAGGGCATCAGCAAAATTCTGAGGAACAGCAGTATAGTCAAATAATGCAAAGAGCTTTGGAGCCTGCTGTTTGCAGGGTAAAAAAAATAAAAAATTTATTGTAGAAATATTGCAATGACAAGACTAATGTAAAATAATGAAAAATTTCTTTTTCAGCATGAGTTCCCAAATTTTCAAGTAGATGTTTATGCTTTGGTATTAGATAATGGTGGTTCTGCACTGGGAGTGGCAATCATGGCTGCAAGTTTAGCCTTAGCAAATGCAAGTGTACCCATGTTTGGTATTGTAACAACTGTTACAGCTGTAAGTGAATCTCAGGTGTAAAATAAATTTAGTTTATTAAATTAAATATTCATATTTTGATTACAGGGTATTTATGATGATTTAGTAATCTTGGATCCTACAGATCAAGAAGAGCAATTATGCATGACTATAATGAGAAAAAACAAGCCTGTAAATCATGGCATAGTAATGCAAGCTATGCTACCACAACATGATCAAATATCAGAATTTTTTTTAATTGGAAGTATGAATTTAAAATGTATAAATTCTTCAATAGAGACTTTAAACAAAGCTGGCAATGAAGTTTATCCTACACTTCAGCAATCTTTAACAAAATCAATAAAGAAAATGTTTAAAAAAAGAAAAGAAGAAGATATAGAAAAATGATATAATTATTAAATATATTGTACATAAGTGTTACTTTAATTAAAAAACTTTTCTTAAATTTATTGTTTCAATCACAGCTTATTCATCTGGTTTTTCAGGTGGTGGACCACAGGGTTGAAGCATTTTTTCCATCAAATTAAACCGTACTCTTGCTTTTGTTTCATTTTCAGTAATAGAGAAGAAATTAATTAAATCATAATGCCCCATATAAGAACTGCAGGAATCACGATGTTGATTAACGAGCCATTCATACTTTGTTGTGTCTGCATGTCCAGTACCAATATATTTGGATTGGAGATGTTCTAATTGACTGTGAATATTGTAGCGTTCACCCATTCTGCAAAATCAAAGATTTACATTTAGCAATTCATACTATTAGTAATTCAGTTGCAAAGAATTTAGTTACGTTGAATATTAATTGAGTTTGAATATTTGCTAAAAAAAAATAGTAAGAGAGATACACTATGACTATATTTTATAATTATGTATTTATTCATTTATATTGAAGCATGGAATGTCAATTTTATTTTAATCAGATAAATATTTTGTATTAAATATTTACGTATCAAATTAAGTATGTAAACAGACCAATTTTATAGATTAACATTCACACACGTACAGTTACTATGAATATATACATTGTTTTCGTTCTTGAAGTTTTATGGTTCTACCTTATAAAATGTACACATGAATTAATAATCAAAGTATCAAACTATATCAAATTAGCGGCGTTAGTTTCAATGCGTGCGTAGTTGTTGAAGTGATTCAATATATAAATCGACGCATGCGTATTCCTTCACATGTGTCCATCCTTGTCTATTTCGTATTTGTTAGGGTCTGTCTCCATAGGGCCTGCCTGAGTCCGTCCGAGCCGGCCGAGATTTTTTATGGGCACGCCATCTCTATAATTTCGTATCCAATGGCGAGTTTCATAGTGAATGGCTGCGTTTACATAAACGAGCCCGATCGGACGCAGCCAATACGAGAAACGCATGAACACGAAATTATAGAGATGGCGTGCCCATAAAAAATCTCGGCCGGCTCGGATGGACTCAGACAGGCCCTATGGAGACAGACCCTTAAGCTAATTTTTCAATAGACACGAAAATCGTACGTAACAAATCGTTGCTAACTTAAGACTTCTTCAAAATAACTCAAGTTTGTAATTCTATGCAATATAATTTAGAAAATAGCGTTGTCCCTGGAAAAAATTTTCTCAGGGTCCACAGAAATTGCATTGTGTTAAATGGGATGGTTTCTAGGGACCCTGAAAAAAGTTTCCACCAGTAATGCTGATTCTAACTTGAAAATGTTTATTTATAATATTATAATGAATCCGAGCTATATTTTAGTGATAACTATTGACTAAAAATTAGAATATTTTTCACGCTATTATTAAAATATACTAGTTGTATTTAAGTTTGTCTAATTATTTTGAAGTAGGTTAACGTTGAGTTAGGCATTTGCATTTCACTTTGTCATTTCAAGTTGGCAGCAGCAGAAAACCCACTAGAAATCGTTTGTCGCGTACGATTTTCGTATCTATTGGAGAATCAGCCTTAGTATAGGGTGCCTCTCCAATACAGACGTAAATTTTGAGTATTGCCAACTTCGAAATTCAAAATGAATTGAAAAGACATAATTCCTATTATACGTAGCCTCAAAAAATTGTAAATGTAAACATGAAGCCGATTGACGAATTGTTGTATGGATATGGGATATGTTGTATGAATGTGAAATGGACGAATTGTTATAACATAAAAGACATCCTATATAATCCCATATAACCATTTTGTTATAACAATTTGTCAACCGGCTTCATGTTTAAATTTACAATTTTTTGAAGCTACGTACAATAGGAATTGTGTCTTCAATTCATTTTGAATTTTGAAGTTGGCAGCACTTAGAATTTCTTGGATTTACGCTTGCTGCGTGCAATTTACGTCTGATTGGAGAGGCACCCTACTATTAATATTGCCACGGAAAGAATAAACTTTGCAAATAAATAAAAAGGTTATTAGTAGAGTTTCGTAGATTGCAGTCGATTTTATTGAAATAAAGATAGCAAAATGGGTTCAAGTAAGCGACATAAGACTGACAAAAGTCGTGATACAAAAAAGAAACGACATAGAAGTCGTTCTCGTTCATATTCTCCAGAAAAAGACAGATCAGATAAACATAGGCATCATAAGAAACACAAGAAGAAAGATCGCAAAGACTATGATAGCGATGGTACGTTTTAGTTTTTTAAAGATTATAATACACGATTCTTTAACTAATACTTTCAGTTTGTTAAGATCTTTTATTACTCTGCAGTGGAGATTGTGGAAACACCACCACCGCCACCACCAAAGATATCCAGAATCCACCAACATGTATCTCCTCCCTCACCTGAAGTTCTGGTAAATGTTACGGTTACAATCGTTAAGAAACTTTCTATAATCTATAATCTTTCTAAAATGTGTATTTTTGATAAATTTATTATATTTTCAGGGCAGAGATAGGCATTCTCATCACAAGGATGAAAGAGTAAGTAAACACAAAAAGTCTCCTTCTCCCGTAAATAGTGGACAATCTGTGACATCACTTTCTATTGAAGAAACAAATAAACTCAGAGCAAAGTTAGGTTTGAAACCATTGGAAGTAGAAACAGGTCCTAAGGAAGGTTCAGATCTTTATAAAGATGATTTGGGCGAATTTCACCATAAGCCTGCTGTTAATATCAGCGAAAAAGCAAAAACAGAAAAGCTTAAAGAAAAGCTTAAGATGATGAAGCAGAAGAGAGAAATTGAATCATCATTGGCTGCTATAAGAACATTGGGTGACAGTGATTCAGAGGAGGATGCTTCAGAATGGGTCAGGAAAAATAGAAAAATTGAAGAAGAAAAGAAAAAAGCTGCAGAAAGAGTATGCAAATATTAATTTTTTGTTAAATCAAATATTTCATGGAATATTTAAATGATTTTTTTGTTTTTATAGGCAAAGTTATTAGATCAAATGGATGAAGAATTTGGATTAGACAATATAGTTAAAGAAGATGTTCACAACGAAATGAAAAAAGCATATACTGAAAAAAACCTTAAAGGACTTAGAGTAGAACATCATTTGGTAAATTATTTTGCAATCACGTATTTAGAATTTAACTTCCCTTTAAGTGATTTTATACTTTAATGTATATTATTTATATTTTAGGATAACTTTCAAGAAGGAAGTCAAGTTATACTAACATTAAAAGATAAAGAAGTGTTGGCAGAAGATGATGATGTTCTAGTTAATGTAAATATGTTAGATGATGAGCGTTATAAAAAAAGCAATTTAATCAAGTCTAAGAAACCTGGATATGATGCATATGATGACAGTAATTTCGATGAATTTGGAATGTCTAAAAGTAAAGTTTTAGAAAAATATGATGAAGAAATAGAAGGAGAAAAACGTGACAGTTTCAAAATTGGTCTGGTCAATATTAAAGCAGAAAAAGAGAGAAAATCTGAAATTATAAAGAACCGTCTTGCTAACAAACGTTTAGAGACGTTGCAACTAGCAGATCCAAAAATTGCTAGTGAATATTATAATGAAGAGGAACTGACCAAGTTCAAGAAACCAAAGAAGAAGATCCGAAAAATTCGAAAGAAAGACAAAATGTTGAAAGCAGATGACCTGTTGAACAGCAATGATTATTTAAGTGACTTAGGCAGCAGGAGAAGGAAAAGAGAAGAGATCAAAGAGGAGCCAAATGATTATTTGGATGTTGATGACCTAGGAGGTATTTATTAATCATAATACTTTCTTTATATTTTTATAAAAATTATATTCACTATTTTTTTTTACTGAAAAAATCAAAATTTCTATTTACAGCTCCAAAAGAAGATTTAAGTGGTATGAAACTAGAATATGACGATCGTGATTTGGATCGCAAAATAAAGCAGAAGGCACAGAAATTGAAGGGACCAATCACAACATTAAAACCTGAAAAAATGACTTTAAGAATCAAACAGGAGGTAGATAATTCAATGGAAACTGAAGTTAGCGGAAGTAATATTGTATTAAATTCAACAGCTGAATTTTGTAGAACACTTGGAGACATTCCAACATATGGTCAAGCTGGCAATCGAGAAGAAAATACTCAAGAATTTATGGTAATAATCAAAGAATATTATTCTCAAAGTAACTATTCCAATTTAGACTGAATTATACTAAAATTCACGATTTTTAGGATCTTGAAATGGATGAGGTGAAACACGAACCTGTAGATGATGACGAAGTTATGAACGGTAGAGGCACTTGGAATACAGTTGACATGGGTAATATATATTTTTTTAAGCGGAAAAAATTATTGCGATAGTTTGTAGATGGATAATTTTTAATAGTGATATTATTTGTTTCAGAAAAAATATCGATAGAGCCTTCTGCTGCAGAAGCTGCCATTTTGGATGCTGAACCTTCACTTGATCAAGGGGTTGGTGGAGCACTGAAATTGGCTATGAGTAAAGGTTACTTGCAAAAAGAGGATTCAAATCGACCTTCAGCTTCTAGATTTGCTCATCTTAAAGCTCAAAATTACTCGATCGAAGACAAAACGTATGGGTATGCAGCTTTTTTCAATTGTAATTTGAAATTTCTTAAATATCCATAATATGATTTATTTAAAACCTTAATTTCCAGAGATGATGACAAATTCAACAGGAGAGACAGATTTAATGGACCAACTTTAGACTTTAAAGAAAAGGATGGATTTAGACCAAATGTTAAATTGGAATACATTGATGATGAAGGACACGTACTTAATGAAAAAGAAGCCTTTAGATATTTATCACATAAATTTCATGGTAAAGGCCCAGGAAAGAATAAGGCAAGTTCTATAATATACATCAAAAGATTATTTTCTAATTATTGCTCAATTTTTAATCTAATCCGATTTTTTCTAAATTAGGTTGAAAAGAGAATGAAGAAATCGGAACAAGAAAGTTTAATGAAAAGAATGTCTTCAACAGATACACCTCTGGGTACTTTAACACTTTTGCAGGCAAAACAAAAAGAAACGCAATCACCATTCATTGTTTTGAGTGGTAGTAAACAAATGCAAACGTATGTATAGTTTTTTTATACCTAATCCATAGTTTAGAAATGGTTTTGAATTACTATTGTTATCTAATATATATGCATTTTTATTTTCAGAGCTAGTATTTCTAAAACGAAGAACTAGAGATGTACATATTCAAGGGAAAAATTTATGAACCATAAATTTACACGTTGACGAAAACAATTACGAAACTATAGACGTTATGTCATGATTGAAAATGCATCAGTAAATTTTATTTAAAAATAAACTAGTTCAAATTATTGCATAATTTTTATTTTTACATTGCTCTATTCACTCATTTTGCTGCCAGTTGTTGCAATGTATTAATAAACGAGAAAAGTGACAAGCACTTTAAATTTGTGATATATTACACTATACCATTTATCCGTTATTTCAAAGAACATGAAAAACTAAATTATATTAAAACATGTAAAACCTAAATAAATAAATATTGTAAGTATTTAATCTTTTTTTGTGACGCAAATCATGAAAATGTAAACAACAGTATTGTGCAATATTCAAGTTTAAAAGATCAAATTCTATGAACAATAGAATAAAACAAGGGTTAGTTTTCACACATATCCATTTATTGGCTGAAACTACACAGTAGTTTACGTAGTTTTGAGTAGAAAATGTGAAACATAAAAAAAAAAGAAAAGAAAAAGACAGCATTTGATCCTCTTGACAAAAATGCACGGAGAAATATTACTTTTTATATAATATTTAGCTGAAGGAATGGAAAACACATTAAATCTCCAACTTTTGGTATATCATCTCGTGAAAAAGGCTTGATTCTATAGCTTGACAGTTGGAAATCCTCCCGTTATTTGCGGATAGAAAGACGAGAGTTTCGTCGCTTAGCTGAGCTGACCGCAGTCGGAGACCACGATTTTTTTTGAAGTCTTGCCGCTTTGAGAGCCCATGCTCTCCAATTTCTTCACCACATCCATACCTTAAAAAGTCAAATAATCAAATTAGTATTAAACTAACTTAAGTGTTTATAAATATTGCTAATTTATAAAAGTAAAATAGAGATTTATATTACTATATTATTGTTATAAGTCTTCATAATACTGAAATTATATGCTACCGTAAATAATAAGAGAAGTAAATACAGGCATTTTGATATGTACAAAGTATTGCATAAGTATTTAACAGGTTTATGTAATAATAGGATAATACTCGTGGAAAACATGTTTATAAAAATTGCTCGACAGCGGAAAGTTGTATGGAGGCCACGTACCATCAACGACTGTGCCGAAGACGACGTGCCTGTTGTCCAGCCAAGTGGTCTTGACGGTGGTGATGAAGAATTGGGACCCATTGGTGTTGGGTCCAGCGTTAGCCATCGAGAGAGTGCCAGGGCCGGTGTGCTTCAGCTGGAAATTCTCATCCTCGAACTTATTGCCGTAGATAGATTTGCCACCAGTGCCGTTGTGGTTAGTGAAGTCACCACCCTGGCACATGAAGTTGGGAATAACACGGTGGAAAGTGCTGCCCTTGTAACCAAAACCCTTCTCCCCGGTGCACAGTGCGCGGAAGTTCTCCGCCGTCTTCGGCACCACGTCCGCGCGGAGCTCCATCGTGATGCGTCCAACGGTTTCGCCGTCGGCTGTCATGTCGAAAAATACACGAGGGAGACCCATGTTTGTGCGATTGATTTTTCACTGTGAACAAAAGACAACATGAAATTACGATTAGTTAAGCGCGTCGATGCCACAGGTTGCTACTGCAGGCCTGTCGTTTTGCTGTTCGAGGAACATGACCGCGTGGAAAATTTCGCTAGCATGACACTTGAGAAAATCAATAAATGGCTAATTCTTTTTTTAACGACTGTTGAGGTAAGTTCGAATTATACCTGGCTTCTTGTGAAAAATAATCGAATATGCCCCATTTCAAAATTTAATATCAAGAAATTAGTACATTTCAATACTAAATGCAAGAAAGTGACCCTTCGTATGGCATCTTCACCTTTGATTCGCTCGGTCGCAATGTCTACAAAAGGCTGAAATCACTTTCTCGCATGTGTATCTAATTTTATTTCTCGGTACGAAAAGTGTGGGACGAAATTAAAAAATGTTCGATTACTCGAGCGTGCCTAAAGTCAAGTTTCTACTCATGCAGTGTCAAAAAAAAATCATCACTGGTAATTATCTTGTTATAACCGATGTACTGTTTTGCGAGTATTGACGTTTTGCTAGATTATTTTGTGAGCAATCAAGCGTTGTGAACCGTTCTCCGAATTTTTCGAACTACAATCATGAAAATTTCTAAGACTATCAACTCTCAAGAGTCTATTTACGGAAAGCTTTGACTACATAACTATAAGCTAATGTAAAGTTTCCTCGAACTCGGAGACACTTGCAAATTTTTTGATAACGCGCGTCTTAATTAGAATCCAGAAACCTTGTTGAGTTAGGCAAATCACATCATGAACCACATATATGATGATTTGCTAAACATCAAAACTGTTGAGAATTTTAGAGCAAAAATCCGTAACCAAGCAACCTACAATAACCAAACTATGTGAAATATCGATTATTTCGGGTGTGTTACAACGGTCAAATTTTATATCCTTCGGAATTCAATAGACGCGAAGGTCATCGTGAGCGGCAACTCATCTCTTACAGCTATCGGCTCTACATAGTAATCTATACACATATCGTTTTAAAACAAGAGGCCAATATATATCGATGTAAAAGAGGCGTAAAATGGACTCTCCTATAGTCTCTAAGCTTTTTACGGTCGATCGAGCTTTTCTCGAGATGGAAAAACAAAAGCCCCCCTCGGGCGGAAGGAGGAAAAATAAAAGTGGGGGCAGAGAGCAGCAGGGTGGGCGACACGTGAACATTCGAGAAAGCCGTGTGCACGTGTACGGTGTGAATCCTCTCGCCATTTCAGGCAGGAGTGGTGCGCGACCGCGGGCGGCAGCGAGAGGGGGAGAGGTAGAAAAATGTGAGCGGAAAGTCCCCAGCGCGTCGCGCCGCCATTGTGCTAGCCTTGAACGACATGCAGTGCACTTGCCAGCGACTCCTGGACGAGCGTATCCATCGGTTACCACCCGAATCCAGGCAATTACAACAGATCACGTTTTGAAGGCCCGCGAGTATATGTGACGTTGTGGTGCAGGTCTGGGCCGGCGAGCACCGAGAGACGCCGAACGACCTCGTGGCTGATTGCGGCAACTCGCCGGTCGGTTACGACGAATCGCGATGTTATCAGGCGAAAGCTCGCGTTATTCGCTTGAATCACGCAGCTTGTAACACCGAGGCGGAGACACGGTTGGGCGGGATTCTCGGCTTACCTGGAGTTCTGGCGTTGAAATAAGCTGGATGACTCTGTGTTAGCTCACCGGCGTCTCGGTAAAAAGTGCGCGAATGGCGGATTGTCAGCACCGTACCGCGCATCTGGTCCCCCTCTCCGCCGTTCTCAATACACACCGGCCCCTCGTATGCAGCCGCCGCTCTGATTAATCATTGTGCGATTCACGCCAGTCTGGAAAACTTAGCGCTAGTGGCGGGTTTTTCGATTTTACTCTTTGATTTAAAAGTTTTTGAACTTTTTTATAGTATCCATAGACGAATTTTATCGAATGACACAATAAATAAAACAAACAAATAAACATCAATATTATTTCAAAATAGAAATAAACAGGACTGCAGTATATCGTTTAATTCTATCGACTCGTGAATATTTATTTTATGTTAGAAAACATTAACTATAGAGAAAAGGAATTACCGTTGGTTACTAAGTATAAATCATAAACTTGCGTACAGTAAAATTCGAAATCGAAGCTTACAAAAAACGCTAATTACTAATTGTAAAATATTATGCATTATAGAACAACAAAGAGGAAGGTGCTCCAAGCTCTAAAATAATAAATGACCGAGAATATCGCTACACATTACATATATATTCCTCCTTGAATATTTCGTCATTCTATTTCATTGTCAAATTTATCAAAATTATCGAAGTGATCGACCTTTCGTTAATCGATTAATGATATGAAAATTAATTGAAAATTAATTTTGAATGTCACAAAATTTCATTGATTGTAGTTTTGACATAATGTAGACATAGTTCTCCAATTGGTGTAAGTAAATTAAGTTCGCGATTCTGAGAGATACTATATTTCTTACAATTTTTATCACAAAATCGAAATTTTTCAATAATTGCTACAAATCCGACTTTAGGTTAGAAGATAAGAAACGGCAAACGATTTTCTTATTACCATATCTCATGAAACCTTTTAGTAAAATATCTCGGGATTAAGATCAGGAACTCGATGCGAACATACTAAATTGGAGCTGTTACTTTAATATCGTTTATTGATATCATCGTCATTTTTGGGTTATTGAAAGTGCATAAGACGACGTATACAAATACTTCAAATTTATTCAACCGTACGTTGCATCTCTTGTCATAACAGAAACATTATATATCTGATTAATTAACATACCATAGCTCTTATTCTTTACACGGCCAACTATCAGTTCTCCATATAATTTTTAGCGGCTTATCTTGAAATTTTTTGTTCAATATCGAACTCAATTGAAATTATAGATATTTGTCAAAAATAAATTAAGTGGAGATAGTTTTTATTTATAGTATTTGGGTGTCACTCTCTTACTTCTGTGCTCTATAATTTCGCAAAATTTAATATGATTGAGAATAATAATATGGTTAATTATTCTATAGATATTTAACTTTTTTTTTAATTTACGAAGCCTACTTTTCACACCGTCCCAGATACTTCTATTGAATCTCAAAACTCGTATAGCTACGCACAGTCAATTATGAACTTTACACACTCGATATCGATGTCTTATATACGAATCGCTTAATTTGTGTATTTTTGAAATTTTGAAATATCGATGTAATCGGTAGTCACAGATGAAATCCATCTCTCAGTTTTACGGAACTGAATGTAGATCTCAATATATTTCTGAACGATTTTCATCATTTCCAAATATTATAAATTTAGCGTCAAAAGAATTGCTCTTATCATGAATCTTATGTGGCGATTAATTATGTCATTTTTTCTAGAAAAATATTTCCTAAGTACCTTATTTTCCAGTGAACTTTTGCAATTACTTTGAATAATCTACATAAATTACTTCTGTATTAACATAAATTACTATTCTAAACTGGTAACCATTTGGTGTATGTAGCATTCTATCTGAGATTAGAATGAATACCGTTTCTTATTATTTTGGCGTTTAACGTTTAACTTACGGATTTTCGCGGCATTTTGAATTCGAATGTTGAAGATAAATTATTAACAGTAAAGCGTTATTGCATGGTTGAGCAAGTGATAGCAAAAACCTTCTTGTCGTTTTGAAACAATTCAGACGAATAACTTGTGTTAGGTTTGTATCACATATATAATTGTCGTTTCACCAACTGTATACGTGTATCCGTGAGGAAATGAACATGATTATGATGTACCTATACACGTATATGTATATTTCTGCGCTGACGCGCCATAATGCATTATAATGTGTTTGCACCAAGTGTAAACTCAGTCTTTTAATTAAAACGTCAGGCTGAACTTGTTAAGGCTTGATCGATGGTCTTCGGGTGTTCATGGATAAGCCAGCATTATATACAACGGTTCATTCACATCCCAATGCGAATGCTACTTATCTCGATAATGCAATCAAAAAATGATAGGTGACAGCGAATAAAATAAAATTCATCTACGGTAACTTTTAGATAAAATAATACTGTAAATCAATTTAATTCATTTCTTTTTTTTTCCAAGTCCTTGGGCGAACCTTGGACTCACTTCGAATATGAAACGAACGTCGACAAATGTTAACAGAAAGTATCTATATATCTCAAAAGTCTACTGTTGCTTTTGAACAACGATGATAAATTAATCGGTTTATATGCACGACAAGCGTACATTACTATTAGTACCGGTTTTACGATACTTCAAGGGCCTTTTTACGCTGAGAGAATATTCTTGTGATGTTTTTATTCCATATGATTTTGTACCTCCTAGAACATTCATGTAGTTTATCATCTACGTCTATATATATACTTTATGGTTTAAGAAGTTAAGTTAAGCATTCTGCACTTCTTAAACCATTGAATATGTATAGGGAGGTAGACGGTGAACTATATTAATGTTCCGAGAGGTGCAAAATCATATGGAACAAGAACGTCATATAGGAATATTCCCTTGTCTATGATAACGATGCGATATCTTGGAATGGCGTGAACATAGTCGGTGGTACGCGAATCGATTAATTTGTAGTTTTCCCTGGTTTACAAAATAGTAGTCGGCGACGTCGGTGTCTCGGTATAGTTGGTGTCAACTGCAACCAGATCGATAGTATATGGTTATAATCTATGATCGTAAAATGATATAACTTTTAAAGAATATTAACATTCGATCTATACTATCTTTAAAATAGTTATACTGTTGGTTCAAGCTTTGAGCTCCACTATTATCCATTCATGTCCTATATGCGATAAAAATCAGAATTCAATTTGTATTTTGCTGCGAGTTCCGTCAATTTCAAACTCTATTGACGAGAGTTATGGCTGGCCGATCTATCGAGCATGCGCAGACAAATTCAACACTGCTATTATTGATTTGATTCTTTTCTGGCTTTTTACATTGCAAATCCTTTCTAAAAGTGGCTTCGCAAAAATATAACTTCATATTTCGGATAATCGATATTTCGAACTCGGCCGTTTCAAGCAATGTCGAGCGCGCGGCTTTCATTAACACCCCGGACTGCGACACGGCCGACGTAACGAAACTTTCCCATATGTAAAAAATAATACGCATATCGCATACATCATCTTGTTATTGTGCTTGTACGCTGACTTGAGTGAGTACACGCATTAACAATTTCATGAAATAACTAATAACGCTCATTGCAAGGTCTGCAGGAATAATACCGAATATCTGATCTGAATCACGTAAAAAAGCCAATACTTACGTCCATATACGTTGCGAACACAAGAGTATATTGGTATTTTTTATCAGTGTCGAAATATACATGTGCATGGCACCGCATTGAAAGTATTTATTTTCTGGGTGACAAAGTACGCTTTTGCATTTGTTTCGTCGCAAGTACGGGTGGGTACATCAGAATGTTCGCGTACTTTTAACGAGTCTGGTCTTGGAGTACCAAAAAGCAACATATAAATAGTACATATCAGCACATTGAGTTGCCGCCTAACCTCGCTGTGCGTGTGTATTCTAGAGCATACGCCTCTGTTTTGCATCGTCTTCAGCTATTTTTTCCATATCGTTATATTATTAAACCTGTTTATTTGATTTCAGTATTGATTCGAAGCTACCGTAATCAAGAAACCGGAATCTTTTACGGGGCAATTATGGGAGTAAGCGATTTGGAGCGGCAAATCCAAGAGTTTGGATAGCACATTCGGCAAAAGAACTTACGTTGTCCGGTTGAGTAGAAATGTGCGAAGAACAAGCTTCGCGCGTGAAAACGGTCAAGTTCTGGTACGACTCTTTATCAACCTGTCGGTAGCGGCACCGAAAGACGATGATGTTTCCCCTAGTTTTAGCAATGGTATGCTTTTGCGCATCAGTCTGCTGCATCGAACACACCGAAATATGCCATGTGAGTTATTTTACTTCAGTGATTCGGCGCAAAGATTATACTCATTGGGTGTTTTTTGCAGTACGTCGTCGACGATGATTGCTTGATGAAAAGCGTCGAATACGCCGACACCTTCGATCGCCGCTTGAAACCGTGTACCATGCAAGATGTACCAAAAGACATAGTTTACACTGTCATGGAAAATAATGGGACTGCTAGTCAAGGTTGGCATTAGTTTTTTTCCTCGCGGAGCTCGAAATCCCATTAAAGTTCCCCGATAAACCACACGCAGGTGTCATTAACGTGGAGTTTGAACCTGCCGACTTGCTGTGCGAGTACAAAATGGTCCTTTTCACGAGCCCTGCAGCGAATAATCCCGAGGAATGCAATAGCTATGCATTCTATCCGAAGACGAGCGGCACTGTGATTCATAGTTTTGAGAAAAATTTGTGCCTTACTGAGACGTCATCTTGTCGTGTGAGAGACCTACGTTTACCTGTCTTTATCAAACCCATGACGCCGATTCGCTTTTCATTGAAATTTGCAGAAAACTCGGCTGAACTTCTTCTACCAATACGTGTATACAGGGTGCTACGCTATTGCATTTGTGGTCAACGAACAGTACATTTTCATGAAGCAGGAATTCTTGAGAACGGAATACAACAAAACCGAGATACCGAATGCCATTTACCGATGCACTTATCAGTCAACTCAAAAGGACAACGGATCGAGGTACTGACATATCGGTAGACAGGTTTACTTGAAGAGCGCCGAAAACCTCTGCAACTTGTTGCAGCTTGGAACTGGTGAGCATCGCGACGGATGTTTCGCTGCTTGCCGGACCTGTAGGCTTAAAGTTTGAACTAGTTCCTGCCTCTCCACTCTTCGAGATCGACGGCGATACCAATCACTGCAACAGAGACGAGAGTCCTATAATTTCCCACAGGTTCTCCATGAACGTGGTATTTACAGCTTTCTCTTAACGACGGCGGCGCGATTGCTTTGATCCATTCAAATGCCCTACTTTTTTACCCTCCTTGCAGAGGAATAATTTTTCAGTAGACCAGCCGTGCAGCGTGGCGACCGTGAGTACTTTCATGTTTTCGACATGTCCGACAATGGCATATACTGCCTCATGCCGCGACTGGTACTCTTACAGAGCGCTTCAACTACCGGTGATGAAATTAAGAACGTGGAATGTAAGTTCACGATCGACAATTCCCCCATAGGCCGAAGTTATTGCTTGATTATTCGGATCCTGGATGCCCGATGTCATCGGGGTACCTTGTGGAACCCACCCAAGTCGACCGACATGACATTTCCATGTTCCTGGAAGCAATGTATGCTATGGATTTAACTTTCGATCATATATTCGTTTTTTTCAATTGTCTTCTGCTTCAATCGACCGAACTTTGTAGATTGCGAGAAACTTGAACGTAAACTCGCCATAATTGAAGATGTCAAGAAAACATACGATCGAAATTTGGAGATGCCCAATATAATTTATTTGGTTCTGATTGTGATCGTCGTTTCAGTTGTCATAGCAGTATTAATATTGACTTTTGTTTTGTATCGGAGACGCTTAAAAAGAATTCACATCAATTCGCTAAATAACAAAAACAGACATTTCGACGAGGACGGAAGTAACATTCTAGAATTAAACGGCTCGAAATCACAGAAAGAGAAGCTCGTTAAAGAATCTGGTATTCTTCTGTTGTATGTCAAAGAATCAGAGCAGTTTATGAATCTTATGTCAGAGTTCAGAAAAGTTTTGGAGAAGCATACTGGTTGCGATGTGAGCGAACGAAAAAAAATTAACCGGATAAGAATTTCTGAATTTCTCACTTTTTCTTCAGGTATACGATTGGTGGGCATTGGAGCATTGGAACGACGTAGCTTACACAGGAGGTTACGAATGGATTACGAATTTGATCAGAAAAGATTATCGAGTTATCTGGATGGACACGCAGAGATCCCGAACTCTTGCCGCTTTGCCACGCAAAAACGGCTATGACAAGATCAAGCCACAGAAAAATTCACGACATAATCAAGATGCCGTGGATTTCAGAGACAATATTTATCCAACAATTGTCGATTTTACCAAACGGACTAATCAAAATTTAGAACAAGAGTATCAAAGATATTTTGTCGTTAGGTAAGTTTTTTTAAATTGATTTCACTTATAATCGCGTATAATTTTTGTCCTATTCATATGCAACTTGGTAATTTACAGGCTAGAGACTTTTAAAAATGCAGACAAAACGGAAGATCCTCTTGCTGATCTTTCACCTCATGTAAGATACTTAATACCATGTCACCTCGATAAGCTATGTTGTCAATTGTAGGTATTCCTTCAAATTACTTTTATGTCAATTAATTTCAATGGATATTGTTAAAATTCATTTCGTTCATTTAAGATCGTTAAGTGAACCTTACGAAGATGAAATGAACGCCGACAAATTTCGACTTAGAAAGTATCTATCTCAAGAGTCTATCGTTGGTTTAGAGGAATAAATTCTTTTTGTACCATCTACTATTAACTTTTATATATTTATCAAATAGTTGTTCAAGTTATGTTATTTTAGTACAAAATATACGCATGATAAGCGTCGTGCTGCCAGTGTGAAAAATACCACGTTGTTGAGTTTACAAGTAATGTTTCTACTATTTATACAATATATTAACGTGTTATGAAATATTTTTTTTTACATTATTTATTAACTACCCTAATGTTCTTGTAAGTGTATATAAAATCAAACGTTTGTTGTTATGGTAAAAACAATGTACAGTGACATTTAAATGTTTGAAAAGTATACAATTTTTTAGGTATAAAATAAAAAAAATTGTTTGATAACTAGAATATCGCCTTTGTTGTTTAAACGAATCGAATCACTGAATGTAAAATCAAAACTAACAAGTGAAATGCGTCAAATTACATAAATCATATTCGATTTTTTTCTTTACAAATATCTCATATGTTTTATGCAGAATTATGCAAAGATAACTTTAATCCATTAATTATTTTGTGCGGGAGGTTTTGACCAATCTACACTGAGAATCAAGTGATCATATCCGTGACCGTTCAGTACAGCGATAGCCCTTGCAGCCTCAGCTCGCGATTTAAAATGAACATAAGCAAATCCTTTGCAAACATTTGTATTCTTTTCTTTAGCCAAGTAAAGTTTCTGAATAGCACCAAACTGTTTGACTAACTCCTCTAGATCTGCATCAGTGGTATTCTCTGACAGATTTGATATTCTAATGGCTGTAGTGTCATCTCTCCTTAGCATTTGCATGGAATCACCTCTTTTGTTACCACCATCACGCATACTTGGAGGGACATACTTGCTACCTTGAGGTTTGTCTGGCATACTTGGTGCTTCAGTAACAGGGTTAAGTGGCTTTTTGTCGTCCACAACTTTAGCTGAAATTATATTATATAATAATTTAGCAAAACCTTCATTTAAAAAAAAAATATGTTCTAATAGTTGAAATCCCTGTTGATAGAAAAAATTTCAAAATGTTATTGAAACACTTACTGTCTCCAAGAACTGTATCTTTAAATGGACATTTTGAGGTCCAGTGATCCCCGTTACAATTACGACATTTCACAACTCCTTTATCTCCCATGCTCTTAAGCTTGTCGAGAGAATCTTCTTCCACCTTATTATCCTCTTCTTTACTGGACAGGAATTGCATGAATACATCTTCAGCAATAACTGTAGTTGCTGGGTTTGGACCTGGTCCATCATTGGCCGAATCACCAAATTTGACCCAATTTTTACGAACAGCAATGCTTTTGGAAACAGTACGCTTTTCAATTTTGTATGTACGCACTACTTTGACTTTCTTATTATCATCGTTCAACTTATATTCCATCATTATTTTAAAGTCATTTTCATAAACAATTGTTGGTGGAGGGAGGCTGACAGTTCCCTCATCTTCCACTTCATCTGCCCAATTGGAAATAGGTTCATGATTAGATGGCATCTAAAACAGTAAAATGAGAAGTTAGAATGAATCTACATGAAAAATTAGAATAAAACTACATGGTATAAAGAAACAAAACATCTATTTTATCACCTATATCTTATCCATAAAATAAATATTTTTATATTATATATACATTATAAATAATATAAATATTTTTAAGGTTATAAATTTACATGAAATTTAAGCAATAACAGATTTCGCGAAACAGACTTATGGAAGTACTAAAAACGTTTATTCAAAAAATTAGTTTTTTATACCAACTTAATGCTTAAATATTGTTAATAACATTTTTTAATTAAAAGGACATTTTAGCACTAAAAATTAGCATATTTACCTTAATTGTTATTCCTTAGCACTACTTTCGCATTACATTTAAAAATAATAAATAAACGCGAAAATTCGTAAGGGACCAAGCCGGCTTAGAAAAGGATGGCTGACTAGCTTCTGAGAGTGCTTAGTTGATCGACATAAGAAAGACGTCTTACTATGGCGCGAATATAGTCAACGGTATGAATCGATTATTGTAATTCACGTTCAGGTAGTTTGTGTCGTATTTTATGAGTCGAATGTGACGTCGAGCGAGATCGTAATCTTGCCCATTCTATTCTAGAAAGTATATACGAGTCTTATATAGTTTAATTGTTAAAACATGACTACTTGTTTGTCAATGATTCACGAGATTTTTTTATTGAGCGACTAAGTGTGCAGTGTGTTCTGTGAGTTCCGTCTATGTAAACATAATCTAGATAGTAAAATACGACGTAAGTAAACGTCATAATATTTTTTCTAAGCTATCTCTTTCAGAAACAGATATACAAATCATTGAATAAAATTATATTGTCTTTTTGCTTTTATAGAAAACATAATGGGTTTACTTGCAGTTTTAACAATATTAGGATTCTTAAATTCTGTTGTTGGATTAGTTAAATATCAACCAGAAGCTGTACACATTGCTTATGGCGGTACAGTTTCTCAAATTAGACAATAAATAGCAATTAAAAAATGAACTAAAGTTAAATTAATTTTCTTTCAATACTTTTAGATGATATTCATGACATTTCTGTCACTTGGAGCACTAAACATGATACACATGAATCAATTTGTGAATATGGAGTAAATGGTTTTGCAGTGATTGCCTATGGGAATTCTACACTTTTCATTGATGGTGGGTCCAAAAAACATAAGCAATACGTGCACAGAGTATGGTTGAAAAATTTAACACCAAATAGTAAATATGGTAAGTGGAAACAATATGTACATATGCATATCCATATGAAGCTTTTATTTATCTACAAACTATTTGTTTGTGTAGTTTATCACTGTGGTAGCAACCTTGGTTGGTCGAATATGTTTTACTTCACAACAGTACCAGATAATGATGAAGAATGGGCACCTCGAGTTGTAATATTTGGAGATATGGGTAATGAAAATGCTCAGAGTTTATCAAGGCTACAAGAGGAAACCCAAAGAGGTCTTTATGATGCTGCAATTCATGTAGGAGATTTTGCATATGACATGAATACCCACAATGCTCAAGTAGGCGATGAGTTTATGAAACAAATACAAGAAGTGGCTGCTTATCTGCCCTATATGACAGTACCAGGGAATCACGAAGAGAAGTACAATTTTAGTAATTACAGGTAAAGAGGAAATTATTGAATTTATTATAATTGATAATTTGTTTTTCTTTATCATATCTGTAATATTATTATTTATCAGAGCTCGGTTTACAATGCCTGGAGATTCTGAGGGATTATGGTATAGTTTCAACATGGGGCCAGTGCACTTTGTTGCCCTTGAAACTGAAGCTTATTACTTTATGAATTATGGTATTAAGCAACTTGTTAAACAGTTTGACTGGCTTGATAGGGATCTTACAGAAGCTAACAAACCAGAAAATAGGTATATATTTATAATATACTTTATTAGAATCTGAAAGTATATTTATATTATTTACTAATTATTTACAAATTATTTCTTTTTTATAGAGCTCAAAGACCATGGATTGTTACTTTTGGTCACAGACCTATGTATTGTAGTAATGCCAATTCAGATGACTGTACAAATCATCAAACTCTAGTCCGAGTAGGACTGCCTTTCTTAAACTGGTTTGGTTTAGAAGATATGTTTTTTAAGCATAAAGTAGATGTGGAAATCTGGGCCCATGAACATAGCTATGAAAGATTATGGCCCATGTATAATTTTAAGGTTTACAATGGAAGCTACTCAGCACCATATACAAACTACAAAGCTCCAGTCCATATTATCACTGGCTCAGCTGGGTGTAAGGAGGGAAGAGAAAAATTCATTCCAAAACAACCAGAATGGTCAGCTTTTCGTAGCTCAGATTATGGATTTACGAGAATGATAGCTTATAATAAAACTCACTTGTATTTCGAGCAAGTGTCTGATGACAAAGAGGGCGAGGTTATTGACCGAGTTTGGTTGATTAAAGATGATTTACTGCCCAAATATGTAGTGCCTGACGTATGATAAGAATGAATCGACCATTTTATCGGAACAAAAAACAAAACGAAAATATGCCGTGTATAATATAATTTAATGCATAAGTTTGTAAAACGTTATTTATATTAAGAGCTGTGATTAATCGTAAACGTAATTAAATATATAAATTATCACGTGCATAAATAAATTGGTTTGTTTTTAATTACAAAAATTGTTTTTTTTCATTTCAATAAAATTCAAAATAATCCTTGTTCGAAATTAACTTCAGATGTATATATGATAAAAAGATTTTTTAATTTTATTATGAGTACAATTTAGAATACAAAGAAATCTTTTATGTAGCTTGTCCAGAGTACTTCAGCCGCAAGAAGAATTTTTCTCTCGACTCAATCGTAAAACATAAACAAGTCTTAAGTGAGAGTTTTCACAATATAATTCACCATCACCGTCTTTGATATCAGCCATCGCAATAAACAGCAGCTTCGCCAACGCCGTTATGTTCTGGTGCTACAACTTTCTAAAAGCAGCAAATCAACATATTTTTTAAAATTAATTTTTCTATTTTAACTAGCTATCATTATCACTGTACGTTTTGAAGCACTACTGAACATTCACAACAAATTACTAGAGTTTTGTTCAGTCTACGGACCATGCAAAACTAACATTTCCTGGAAAATACTAAATCTAAGGCATAATAATAAGAGAGGAAGTGAAGGATAAAGACAACAAAAGAATTCAAAAAAGCCAGCATTCAGTTCTTATACTTATGAGAATATTTAGTATATAAATTAATTATATAAATTTCATTTGTAAAAGGCTTTTTTGCGTTAAACTTTTTAATGTACAAATAACTCGCTTGAGCCGTGATTTTTATTCTCAAGCACTTCTTTTTTCATTCTTCCAGTAAAACCATTGATTTTCCATTGATCAAATAAAAATCGTTGTTAAAACAGCTCATTAATTTGTGATTAAAAATGAGAGTAATAGGGTTGCTGTATTTGAATCCTATAAAATTTTCCTAACTTTTTCCATGTCTTTTTTAATGATAATTAACAATAAAAAACCAAATTCAGATTCTTTGATATTATTTTTATTTAAATACTTGACGTAAGCGCGAGAAACATTCTACTGGAATAGCAACTATTTCAATTATCGAGATTGGAAAGAAAGGAAAACAAATTTTCTTCCTAGACAATACCGTTTCCTGTGCAAAAATATAATAATGAAGGGTTTACAAGATTTTCAATTGTAAAGACATAGAGTAGAATGAAAGGGCTCGGATCTAGTTTTCCAGGATATTTATAAAATATCCATGACTTGGCCATGGTCAAGGAAATATCCTGACCTTTCGGTATGCCGCTACTCTGAGTAGTCTTACAACTTTCACAAATAAATATCTTTGAAAGAAGGAATTAAGATAAGTAATAAAACATGTGCATTTATATAAGAATTATAACCAGAATTTGTGGCAGAATCGATTTTAATCAACTATATGTATAAGGTAGGTACAAATTTCAAAAAGATTTATTTTATAACATCATTAAAGATCATACTTACTTAGTGAATAAAAAAATCAAAATTTATCAGTATGAATTAATAACATATCACCTAAAATTTATGTAATGATTGAGACTGATGCATCATAAATTATGCATTAGAAAGACCACTTAAGAAAGAAAAAAGTTCGAGTAAATTCTTTTTTATGCAGCAAAAACAATTTTTAATACAATTGAATCTACCAGTTTATTGTATGATATATGTTAACATCATTTTGTATATGATAAAACATATTGTTTATATTGTTTAATAAAATCATGTAATATGTAATCAAAACTAAAGAACGAAATGCGTCGATGTAAAGAAAGTATCTCATATCTATTTATGCAATATTATAAAAATATAACTTTACTTTCATCAACTGCTCTGTGCAGGAGGTTTTGACCAATCTACGCTGAGGATCAAATGATCATATCCGTGACCGTTCAGTACACCGATAGCCCTTGCAGCCTCAGCTCGTGATTTAAAGTGAACGTAAGCAAATCCTTTGCAAACATTTGTATTTTTTTCCTTAGCTAAATAAAGCTTCTGAATGGCGCCAAATGGCTTGACGAGCTCCTCCAGATCTGCATCTGTTGTACTCTCTGATAGATTTGATATTCTAATGGCTGTAGTGTCATCTCTCCTTAGCATTTGCATGGAATCACCCCTTTTGTTACCACCATCACGCATACTTGGAGGGACATACTTGCTACCTTGAGGTTTGTCTGGCATACCTGGTGCTCCAGTAACTGGGTTAAGTGGCTTTTTGTCGTCCACAACTTTAGCTGAAATTATAATATTTAATAATTTAGCAAAACCTTCATTTAAAAAAAAATATGTTCTAATGGTTGAAATCCCTGTCCATAGAAAAAATTTCAAAATATTATTGAAACACTTACTGCCTCCAAGAACTGTATCTTTAAATGGACACTTTGAGGTCCAGTGATCCCCGTTACAATTACGACATTTCACAACTCCTTTGTCTCCCATGCTCTTAAGCTTGTCGAGAGAATCTTCTTCCACCTTATTATCCTCTTCTTTACTGGACAGGAATTGCATGAATACATCTTCAGCAATAACTGTAGTTGCTGGGTTTGGACCTGGTCCATCATTGGCCGAATCACCAAATTTGGCCCAATTTTTACGAACAGCAATGCTTTTGGAAACAGTACGCTTTTCAATTTTGTATGTACGCACTACTTTGACTTTCTTATTATCATCATTCAACTTATATTCCGTCATTATTTTAAAGTCATTTTCATAAACAGTTGTTGGTGGAGGGAGGCTGACAGTCCCCTCATCTTCCACCTCATCAGCCCAATTAGAAATAAGTTCATAATTAGATGGCATCTGAAACAGAAAAATAAGAAATTAGAATAAAACTACACGAGATGATGGCATAAAGATGCAATACATGTTTTATTACCTATGACCTCGTCCGTACAATAACGTATATATTTTTAAGGTTATAAATTTACGTATATTTAAAACAATAACATATTTCGGAAAATAGAATTTTATGGAAATGCTAAAAGCATTTACTTAAAAACTGAGATATTTTACATCAATTTGATAGCTTAAACATTACTAATAACATTTTTTTAACTAAAAGAACATCGTGTCTTATGGTACCATTCCTTGAAAGATTTTTATTTTTAGTTTTAAGTGGAAAACACTGCCTCTAGGGTTTATGGTAGAAACATAAAATACCACCAAAAATTAGTATACTCACTTTGATATTTATTCCTTGGCACTGCTTTGACAATACATCTACCAATGATAAATAAACGCAATAATATGCATCGGCTATCGAAATCTGCTTAGAAAAGGATGTGGATTGTGGATAGGACTGTGCTTATGCCTTGCATTTAAGCGCCGAGTCGATAAAGAAGCTGCGTTTCCGCCTTCATTATAAGCAGACGATGTTTGGCTATGGCGCGAACATAATGGATAATATGAATCGATGTTTCTATAATAATATAATGCGGCGTTAATAAGCGTTATAACAATATTTTTATTAGCTATCAAAAAAATAGACTTACAAATCAGAGGACAAAATCAGATTTCATGTATTTTTGCATTCATAGAAAACATAATAAGTTTATTTGCAATTTTGGCAATACATGGATTTAACTATAATAACTCAAATTAAATAACAAATTGCAATTTGCAAATAAAGTAAAATGAAATTCATTTTATTTCAATACTTTTAGATAACATTCATGGTATTTCCATCACTTAAAGCGCTAAACACAACAAAACATTTTGCATTGTCTATGGGAATACTGCAGTTGTTATTGATCACTCAAAAAACAGGCAATACATCCGTAGTATATTGTTGAAAGATTTATTTCCAGATAGCAAAAATAATAAAAATATATTATAATAATGTCATTTCAGATGTCTGCGCAAATCGTTAAATCTTAATTAAAGTAGAACTGTTTTTTTTTTTGGGCTACTTTAATTTAAAAAATATGTTTTCTTTCATAAATTATAAGTATAAATGGTGGTGCATAAATATAACTAGAAAAGATTATAATCAATGTACCATCTTAAGATTTACAAAAGAAATTACTCAATATTCTATACATAGTTCTAATCCAGATTATAAGTGACTCAACCAGGTGTAATGGAAGAGAAAAATTCATTCCAATACAATCAGAAAGATCAGATTTTCATAGACTGGGCTATGGATTGAAGAAAATGATAGTTTACAATAAAATTCACTTGGATTTGAAGCAAGCGTGACAAAGAGAGCAAGATCATTGACAGAGTTTGAAAATGTAAATTGTCATATCTGCTCAAATAAATTAGTTTGTTTATAACTTAAAAGATGTTTTGCAACGAATGGTCATATTAGTTACTTTATAATAAATCATATCTTAAATATCGGAATAAATCTAAATAGATGCGAGATTAAAAATAAAAAGAAAATTATATTAAATTTTTCTTTGTTTCAATAAAACTTTCAATAAAATAATCTTTGACTAAAATGAACTTTACAGGTACAATAAAAAAAGTTTTTTAATTTTATTATCAGTACACAATTTTAGAATACAAAAAAATCTTTTATACAGTGTGTCTAGAGCCTTTCAGCCCTAACACGAAGGATTTTTCTCTCACTCGAGCGTAAAACGTAAACAAGTCTCGAGTGGAAAACGATTTTTTACATTAGAATTCACCACCACCGCCTTTGATATGCGCCACCACAATAAACGGCAGCTTCGCCAACGCTGTTATGTTCTGGTGCTACGACTTTCTAGAAGCAAAAAATCAACGTATTCTTTTTAATTTTTCTGTTTCAACTAGCTACTATTGTCACTCTACGTTTTGATACACTATTGAACTTGCAAAACAAATTACAAGAGTTTTATTAAGTCTACAAACCATGCAAAAATAACGTTTGCTGGAAAATACTAAAACCAAACTGATAATAATAAGAGAGGAACTATAGAGGATAAGGATGGTAAAAGAAATTAAAGAAACCAGCATTCAGTTCTGATACTTATGAGCATATTTACTTATAAATTTTATTTGTAAAAGGCTTTTTCGCGTAAAACTTTCTTAATGTACAAATAACTCGATTGCAGCCATGACCTTTATCACGTAAGCAGTATTTTTTCGCTTTCCCAGTAAAACGCAAAACAACGTCATCATTCATCAGACAAAAATTATCATTAAAACAGTTCATTAATTTATTATCAAGAAATTAGAGTAGTCTTAAAACTTTGACAAATAAATCGCTTTGAAAGAAGAAAATAAGATAAACAATAAAACGTGTGCATATACATACAATTATATATAAATATATATAATTTATACAAATTTATATAATTTATATATATATATGTATATGTATATGTATATAAGTATTATAACTAAAAATTTGTGGCAGAATCGATTTCAATCAACTGTGTGTAAGTGTACATAGTAGGTACAAATTCGAAAAGAATTTACTTTATAACAGCATTACAAATCATACTCACTAATGAGAAAAAATGAAAATTGATCAGCATCAATTGATAACGTATTATCTAAAATCTATATAATCAACGAAAATGACGCGCAATAAATTATGCATTGTACAGACTACTAACGGAGTCAGTATCGATTGAAAGAAAAGATTTTAAGACAACTCTTTTTCGCGCGTCAAGAGAAGTTAATAATATAATTGAGCCTGCCAGGTTATTGTATGAGATATGTTAACATCGTTTTATATTCGTTAAAAAAATTATCATGAGCTGTTCGAGCATCACAGACATGTAAAAGGCGACACCATTGATTGATTGATTGATCATTGTCGTGCACCCGATTAAAAAGATTCCTACCCGTCTTCGAAAATTTTGATAAAAATACGTTAGTTTTCCCTACAAAAAACCTACGAAATTTTTTTCCAAAAAAAGCAGTGACGTTAATACTTCCACGGTCTAGTAATAAATTACAAAAAAAAACAACGAAAAGGAATTGGAGACGGGCAGTGTCCAATAATCAGGAATCGTCAAAATGTACAAAAAAGATAACGAGAGTCCGGGGCTGTCACGGATTGTGAGACATTGATACTGACGAGTTGGCACCCGAGCCATCCTGGTATGAGAATTGCGGGAAATGTTCTTGTTCCTCGGCGATTGAGTTGAGGCCGCTACCGAGGCATCCCTGATCCGGTGGTGTTAATTCCACGCTTTCACCCGTGAACTCGCTGTCGAAGTAACGCGTGTCCGTGTCCGAGGTTACTTGCGGTTTGAATGGCGGTGGGATCTTCTTTTGTACCAAGTCATTCCAGTCTATCGATGAGAAAAACGCGTGCTCCATTATCTCCTTTGCGTCGTTTGGCCCTCCGCCTAGTCTTCTATTTGGGTCCTTTATTAGTAAACCTACAAGATGAATAAATCATTATTAAATCGTAATTAAGGTTGAAATAAATTAATTTTCTTTTCTAAAAATATAAATTACAATTTTGCCCATGAATTAAAAAAATTTATTTATTACATTTCTTTACTATATCTATTCAATATTTGTCATCAAGTAATTATCTGCTCATAGCGAATTTTAATGTTGACTAATAGCAATGAGTAAGTAATAATACTTTTATTTATATTTACTCATATAACAAGCACAAGATCGATAAAATAAATTGACACGGTACTTCGTAAGCAACAATTGATTATATCAGTGTGTGTTAAAACTATAAACCTACCTCCCAACATATCTTTAGCTTCAGGACTTAAAGTTTTAGGAAATCTTACAGCTTCTACAAGGATAAGGGTGAAAAGTTTTTCGTGATCTTTGTTATAAAATGGAAGTCTTCCGCACATCATTTCATACATGACTACTCCTACACCCCACCAATCTACGGCTCTGCCGTAGTCAATATCTTCCAATACTTCCGGTGCCAAGTATTCAGGAGTTCCGCAAAATGTTTTCGTTGTTCTTCCTATAAGAGTTCAAACACATTTAATTAGCATTTATACGCTCCATTCGCTGTAGTAATTTAAATACTTACCATACGTTATATCTTCTTTGCATAGTCCAAAATCTGCAATCTTTATGTGACCATCTTTATCAAGTAAGAGATTTTCAAGTTTCAAATCTCGATAAATGATTCCTTGGGAATGCAAGTAACTAAGTGCTGAAATGATTTCGGCACCGTAAAATCTAGTTCGGTCCTCTGTGAAAATACGCGACCGACTCAAATGAAAGAATAGCTCGCCACCGTTGACGTACTCCATCACAAAACAAAGTCTATCGGCAGTTTGGAAACTATATTTTAATGACTGAAAACAAGAAAAAATGTCGTTAATTTATATAGAAGTATATATTAGATTATAAAACACAACAGATTTATTGCAACTTACTATTAAAAATGGATGACTTGTAGTTCTTAAAACTCTGTTTTCTGTCAATGTGTGCGCTACTTCGTCTTTTCTAATAATTACCTCTTTTCTTAAAATTTTAATAGCATACAAATGACCTGTCGCCTTTTCTCTGCATAGGATAACTTTACCAAATGTGCCTTTACCCAAAACTTTTAAAAACTCAAAGTTTTCTAAAGTCTGAAAATGCATGAAAATTTATAAGAAACTAGGGATTTATAAAAATAGCAAAAGTATTTTATGCGAATCTACTTACAACTTTCTTTTTGCCAGAACCTTTGCTATTTGATGTTCCTTGAACACTGAACTTTGCTGAAAGTTCATCAATACTACCATCATTAGGTACTAACCCTAAAGAATTCATTGAGTCAGATCTTCCTCCTTCTGTTGATTCCATATCAACATCTTCAGAAGAAGAAGATTGTTGCAATGGAGGTTGACCTGATTGTGCAGGCCCTTCATTTGCAAGTTTATCTGCTACATATCTATAGAAGAAAAAGTCTAAGTCTAATTGAAATTAAAAATTGAGAAATATATGTTTGAATAGAGAAAAATAAAAATTACTTTATAGCATTAACCCAGTCTTCTCTGTCTTTTTCTGTTTCAACATGAAACGTCCTTTCAATGACTGTTGTCCATTGTAAACCCCTTATAACAAATGTGTAAGGCTTAGGTCTGTCAACAGCCATAATTTGACATCCTCGTACAGTAAAATTATTCAATGGCGCTGCTGCAGCTGCCATCAAATGGTCTGGTTTTGTTTTAAAACCAACTAATGTTCCGTCATCTCGTAATACAAAATATCGTGATCTCCAGTTTTTTATGTGCTCTCCTGTAATAATAAAAAAAATGTGAAATAAAATGTTTGCATAAGTGAAAATAAATATATACAATACTCCATGTGCTAAAACATGTAACTTGTTGTCTGATATATTTTTTCAATGAGATGTTGGAAAAATACATTATGTAAGAAATGTTACTATTTTAAATAAACTAACACAACAGGGGAAGATTAGTCAACTGTGATGGATATAAGTATCTTGAATGCCAAATTATCTATACTATTCATTGATAATATCACAGCTGATTAGCAATGCGAGAAGTAACAGATTAAATTTTACAGAATACAAAATAGAATATTGTTCTTTTAAAAAGAATAAAATAATTTGTTAGTAATTTTTGTATAAAAGAAACAACAAATATTTAAGTTTTATTACTATCAATAAAATAGCTGAACTATTGTTTTTAATTCAACCACTTGAAATTCTTCAAAAGAAAACTTGCTTGATAGTATATTAACCGTGGTAAACAATGCATTGTCTTTGAATAAACAAAGCCAAAAGAATAAAATCATAATGAAAGTTACAGAGTATAAAATCCTTGAGTTTCAGACAAAGACCGCATTTTGAGCACCTCTTAATGAAACACAACAACGGTATCCGGTATAAAAAAGACTATCAGCAACAGCATTTTTCAATTGAAATAACACATCAACCCTCGTTATTATAATCCTGAACGTACGATCATTGCCAACACCTTCCAAGCGTTATTGGCAACGGTGAAGAGTTACCTCGTTTCTGTAGCCATCCTTCCTTGACGATCCGTTGTCCGCTAGATGTGGCGTCATTCATCGCTGCGTCGCCCATAGCCCTCCGCGCGGCGAAGACGACGAAGACGAGGATGTTGCTGCTATCTCAGCTTGCCGTCACTCTCGCTCTCTGTTCGTCCAGGAAAATGCGCAACTGCCGCTCGACCGTATAGGTACAGCACGCACTTACACTGTTTACGTGTGTCACATGCGTGCGCTAGCACACTGCCGACCACACGATAAGTCTCTCATTCTTTGTTCTCTTTTTCTCAATCAGCAATTTTCATAGGATTTAAGTACACTCGTAATTTTCAACTTTGCAGGTTAAGAAGCTTGACTCCTCGACTCGAATTGGCTTTGAAAACGTACTAAATTATTTTGGGAAGTGAAAATGAATGTTACCAAGGCTCAACGACGACGCTCAAGTGTAAAAGGGGGCAGCGCGCGCTCTCTCTCTTTCTCTCTCTCGGCTATGTCTCGCCTCGCCTCGCACACGAAGCCAAACGAAGCAGCGATCTCTATACGTACAATTTCGGTGAGGTTGGTAGGGTCGGGGGAGAGAAAGAGACGGAAACAGCTACGGGAGAAGCGCCATGTGAATGTCACTTGAAATCAACGAAGACGAAGTTAAGATGTCTAATGGTTCGTGCACCTTACGAATTTACGCGTACGCTATGATCGTCTCTACACGCTCGACGCACGAATTTCCTAATTCGTCGGTAAAAATCAACGGTGATGCTGCTTGGAGAGTTCGCACATATATCGTGCGATCAGCTGAAAAACAACGATGTGTTTACGTACGCGCGCGAGAGAGAGAGAAATCGATTGTTTACAATAGTTTTGTTTGGGAGAGACGAGTTAAAAGGCTTTAGCCGCCTGAACTCACCTGCAACGGATGTTTTCCTCTTTCTGACGACCTTATTCAGCGCCAAGGAGACAATATTTTAAAGATGCTTTGTTTGTGTATCGCTACTAGTTTGCTGTTTGATCGAATTCAATTACCATTTGCTTTATTTCAGTTACTAGAATCCGTTGCACAATAAAAAAGTTATTTATTTAATGAAGTATCAGTTTGTATTTAAATTAAAATAATTGAAAAGCGATGAAATTGCAATGAAAACAAAGCACAGGGGCAGTTGAAACGAATGCATGCGTCACTTGAGATGCGCGTGGGAAGAATAGGAATGGGGGTGCAAGAGAGATGCAACAGGCATCCCTTACTTGGGAAAACTACAGTGTTTGAAACGCCCGCTTACTATAGAAATTCACAGCATTTTTTTTTTAGCTTCGAAAATCAAAATATATACCCATTCAACGGCGTTCATGCGTTCATACTCGGCATATCTATGCGCATGTCTCACTTGTACCAAATGTAATGAACTATTACATATTTCTATTATCCGTATATACATAAAAAGGGCACTGTTAATTATTACTGCTTGATAATTATTAATAGTATTTTGATTTGTTTGAAAGCAATAATCAATAAAAGTGCGTCTGTCGATGTTTACAACAGCATTGTTGACGTATTTTACGTGCATTGTATTTTCAATTTGCGTCATTACTACACGCTTTACATATTTTCATACGTTAATTTTATTCTCTGAGTTCAAATACTAATAATTCTTGTTTATAAAAATACGTATTTATTCAGAATACAATCTTACTTACGTAATTTAATGCATATTCGTGGTTATATACGTAATTATATAATCACGAAGGAATTTGAAATAAAAAGACGTTACGCTTGCATTTAAAAACTACAGTATTACCAATATACAATATAATTGTGTTGATTGATATTTTTCTTCTTTAAGATTCTTTTGGTGCAAACTCAACGACAAGAAACTCAATGTTTTGGATCGCGTGGTAAGTTTATCCACACTTATTTTTATTACAAATTAGCACTGCCACTAACTGAAAACCATGATCTGAGAATAAAAAACGAATGATCTTTTACGTTTTTACTATTACAACTGAATATTTTTTTCTGTTAACAAAATAAAAATAATCTTTCAAACTTACTGTGAAAATGAGTTGGTGAGATTCAATGGCAAACATTATCTTATAATTTTTATTTATTTTACATCAAAGAAAGGGAAAACAGCGTAATAAAATATAACTTAAACGGTCAAGAGGACGCATGTTACATGGTCGACGGTTTAGAAGCAACATTACTTCATTATGCAGCGCAGTACCATAACGCACCGATGACAGGGAGTTTTATCGGTGCAGGATTCAACATTGACGCTCTTGATAATGACGAAAACACTCCACTGTTACTTGTCGTGCGTGCCGACATCACAATCAACGATAAAATGTCGACTGAAAAATTGAAGAATACTATTGCAGTCCTTCTCGATGAGGGTGCTAATATACACATTGTCAACAAATACGGCAACGGCATTCTACCGTTCGTATTCCGTTATTCATCGTCGGGACACTCCACCATTGTGAATATTTTTGGACAAAGTATGGGAAGAATCACCAAATAATAACTAAGTGACGGCGAGAAAACTTATCGCGGCAAAATGTCCACTGTCTTTGGTTTTGGTGGCTCAGAATTGACGTGGAACATACTGCAGCTCGGTAGCTTAGTTAAATCCTATGACCAAATAAAGAGAACAACTACGCTACACGAGGCCATAAGATTGGCGGATTCAGAAACTATCAGATTGTTGTTGGCTCATAAGGCAAGTTCGAATGCCGTCGACTACGAGAATCGAACGTCATTAATGAACTACGACATTCGATACGACGAACCAAGTGAAATGGTTGCCATACTGAAGGTTCTGATCGATGTTGCTCCGCATTTGGACGCCAAGTCGACGGAAAAGCTTCTGTCTCTTAGAAATCTAAATGCCGTTCTTGCGGTTACCTGACAATCTATCCGTGAAAAATGAGCACGGCGAAACTCCCATTCACGTCCTTTGAGCAAGCTATTGATAAGGTGATTCGCGCTAAAATTGCATCTCACGAGAAGTTAACAAGAGAATAAGTCTGTTATCAGAAGCAACTTGCAGAGAAGGTGTGCACGATACAAGGCTCACTGACGCTGTTTAAATTACTGACCGAGGTCGAAGACAAAATAGAACTCCACGTGGCTGATCGCTACTTAATTTATGATTTCAGAAGCGTGGTAGGCAACATCTCGATATGAATTCGTATTAGCTAGATGTTATTAAAAAGCAAGTTCGCGAAGCCGTTCGGAAGTCAAAAGAAGAAAAGACATCTGCTTCTGTATGCAGTTTTATGTAAATTGATTTTATAAGTTTTCTGATCGTTTTGAACAGTTTAGAAATAAAACTGAAAATACGTTAAATATACAGAAACGACGTGGTTGCTTATCGTTCTGTTTCTCATAATTTTCTTAACCGAAGTAAGCTTCTTTCATACTGTCGTTGTTTGTCCGCTATGTTTTCTCCTTTCGTATTTTCGTCATTTACCTATGCCAGTAATACACTTTTAGAGTATTATATTCGAATACGCCAACCAAAATCTTCGTAGCTAGCAAATTTTTAATACTTTCATTAAAACTTACATGCTCGTCAGTGTGGTTCCTGTATTGATCAACGATTCACCGTATACTCTTCAGATACTCCATTTCTGTTTGAGTATCGAACTAGTTGGCGAGATTAGCGTTAATATCGTACTGGTTACTTCAATTGTCGAAACCATGCGTGAATTCCTGATTTATTATTCACCCAATAGAACCATGTAATTAAGTCTTGTGTGTCCACATCTACGATGTGGATTCTCATTAAGATCGTACTTACGAATTAGATGTTCTTTAATAATTTAATTATTCTTTAATTAGATAATCTTCAAATATTACGCATTAATCATAGTTACATTTCCACGAACAATTCACTTCAATTTATCTACGGCTGTTCTATAATCTGTTTTGGGATATGCCTACAGTTAAACAGATTCAACTATGATTCCTCAAAAAACTGACTGTTCTTTTTTCCACGAGTTCCAAAATTCTCGTCAAGTTCGTTGCTATCTAAGAATTTTTCCGAATACGCAATGTTACTTTGGATTGCATCATGCAAGTTTTTTTAGAGCAGCTTGCTGTGTCTCTTCATCTATCCAGTTTATCTAATGATATTTAACCATTCAGTTTACGTATATATGATTGTTCTTTCTGTTATCAGCAGTATCTTCAAAATACGGTATAAAAAATAATTTTTAGCATATCTTCAAAATTCTTGCGCAACTCATTCGAACATGATTTTCAACATCGCCCTTGGTTTTTTCATTCAGTCTTTCTGACGTATAATGCCCTAGTTAGTACGGAAAGGTGTGTCGACATGTCAGTGATACATTGTATCCTTCGTGGATTTTATACTTTTGTGTCCATCAGGGAAGCTTTATATTTGGCTGTAGCGTTTTTCACTTAAATGCTTATTCGGGTACAGTGTTCACTCGTGGCAGTTTTCCAGAATATGTAATTGGCTAGAACGCGTTTGAAAGTTTTCTATAGTAGTCGTGGTAATGATTTTAAACTGGAAAGTTTACTGATAATTTGGTCAGAAAATCCGATATGAAATTATGGTGACAACAGTTGATTAAAATATTCTTTCCATGTAATATGTACTCGGATTGAAGCTACTTCATTGCTTTGAAATTGTACAATTATGATCTATTTCTACGTTCAACTTGTGTCAATGAAATCTGAAAGCTATGTCAGTTGGTTTAATATTTAAGAAAACGATTAGTCATATGGAAAAATTTCTCTTTATTTCTTTAGATCTTTTCTCTATTTTTTCTAAAAATATATTAATTTCAATAATATTTATTAATAAACTATTTGAAATGTAAAATTATTAAGATATCAGTATCAAGACAAATATTATAGGAAAATTGTAGTTATTTAAAGACTTCAAATCGTCTTTTTCCAATTCGTCCTCAATGCTTGCTTCAATTTTTTTTATAGAACGTCAGTTTCTTAGCTTATAATAAAATGCTTTTTTTTCTGGAATTTCTTTAGTAAACTTGTCACAAGCGAACTATTCAAAATTCTCAAACAGATAAATCATCCTACAAATGTTTTTTTAAATATATTAGGTTGATTACAGAAATATGTTTGTTATGAATGATATTCAAATAATTTTTTTAAATTAAATATTTTTAGCAGGATATTTCATTTTGATATATACAATGTTTGAAAATTTATTTTGGTACGGTCATGAGTAAGCGCTTGAGAAATCATGTTCTTATGTTTTTAACTATTTAGAAAAATATATAGACTTTACAAACGTTAATGCAAATATTTTTCTTAATATATACTAATAGATTTTCCTAGTTGTTTTTTTAAATTTATAGATTTTAAATAATAGGAAATAAGAGAAATCAAAAAACGTAGAATAAAATTTTACCATGTATTATAAAACCTACATATATTTTATCTTATCAATTCAATATAAAACTAAAAAACAGTTTTGTTATAACTTACAAATTATAGCTAATTTAGATTCAAACTCTAATGACAAATGAAAATATGTATATGTGGAGGATGACTAATTTTACCACATTATACATTTGTTGACAGGATTCATGGCGGATCCCACAGGACAATGAAAGTCTTCAGAGAATTCAGGTATATTGGAGAAAGATCCCGTTATGCGAAATTGGCCAGGACTGTGTACACTAGTAAAGAGAAGATTTTTCACAAGCTCTGGGCGTAATTTATAGCACCACATATTAGCAGCGCTTAGCCAGAACATTTGTCGGGGCGAGTATGGAAGTCCTGGTAAACGAGGTTCTTCTCCATTCTGCCTTTCGAAATTTGTGTAAGCGAGGTACGCTTCCTTAATGCCACCGTTGTCAGCAATGTTTTCACCTTGCGTAATTTTACCGTTTGTCTGAAAATCATTAATAACAGAAGCATTAACAAAATGTTTTTATTGAATAGCATCTGTTCGTTCAGTTACTCCAAATGAAAATTGTTTGTCCACCATATCCTCAAAGTACTGAAAATACGAATTCTTAACACTTGAAGATTACATAAGGATGATTTGTTGCTTTGAAGGTTTTTAAATTTCTGAGTCATAGTGTATATAAAAATAGCCTCAATAATTGTATTTTGAAATCATCTGAGTACTACAGCAAATCAATAAATTGTGATTTTATGACCTTCAATTGTCAAGAACTCAAATCCTGAGGACTTGTCAGATGTACTCCAAAAAAAATTTTATTCGGTAACTTAATAAATATATTCCGATCATGTTAACTTGAAGAACTGTGTAAGTTTCTTTTCGTATTTTTTGCGGCATTCTTTGTATTTTGATGGAAGCAATTAAAAAATTCGACACTTAGCTAAAGTAATATTTACTTACAATCAAACCCACTTCTTCGATCGTGTAATTGCTGTATTGATCAATGATGCACTGAGCCCGCTTCGAATATTCTTTTTGCGTTTCGACATTCCACCAATTGGCCAAATTACCATCTTTATCGTACTGGCTACCTTGATCGTCAAATCCATGCGTGAATTCGTGGCCTATGATCCAACCAATGGACCCATAATTCATGTATGCGGGTTTAGTGCTCGTAAAGAATTCTCCTTGTAAAATTCCCGCTGAGATTTCTGAAAGTACCATTTTCGTTACTATTTTGGTTACAAATTTCTATTATAACAGAATATACGAAATAACACACACCAACGCTATTTTCTACAGGTCCATAGAATGCATTAATTGTTGCTGAATGGCTGTGAAAAATCCAGTTCGATTTGTTAACAGGGTTTTTAAGCTGTTCCAATTTATAAGCCAAGTTAAACAAATTTAAATTCAAATGGCTTTTCAAGTAACTATCCGCATCAGTATTCAGACTTTCGAAATGTTTGTCGAGCTTTTCGTTGTCTAAAAATTCGTCTGGGAAACCGACGTAAGTTTGGACAGAGTTGAGTTTTTTTTCAGCAGCTGTTTTTGTTTCTTCATCCATCCAGTCCACCTGCAAATATTGGATTATAACATTTACAAATATTTCACTTGATTTGTGTCAATAAAATTGTCAATAAAAATTGCATCAACAAACCTTTTTCAGCATAATTGCAAAACTGTCGCGTACGTCATTTACTATCCTTTTAACACCAGTTATGGATTTTTCATCAAAATGTTTCCTCACGTACATTGCTCCACTTGCCACAGGTATGTTATTTAATACGTAAGTAATACATTCTACATCCCGTGACTGTTGTTTATTTTTGCCTGTAAGGGAAACTTCAAATTTAGCTTTGACTTTTCGAACATGGTCGTTCATGTAATCTGCCGATTCTTCGACAACTCTCCAGAATAGATAATTGGCCAAAACACGTTTGGGAGTATTCGAAATTAGTTGCGATAGAGATTCCAGAAAACCGAGGTCTTTAACGATTACTTCGTCTGTGAGTTCGATATGAAATTGTGGCGATGCTAATTCATTTAAGTATTCGCTCCATGGAATATATGAGTAGTCAGATTGAAGTTGCTTTAGCGTTCTAAGATTATACATTACCGACATATTTCTACGATCTTCTGCTGACAAAGAAATCTGCAAATAATAAATATCGTAAGAATGGCTGGTCATCGGTACATTAAAAAATGTGAAAACGTATGTGACTATTTGCTTAAGGCATCTAGGTCAATAAAGCCATTTAGCCATTGGAAAATCTTATTTTAACAAACTTGAATCGGTATACTTTTCGAATAATAACATAATTTTTAACAAACTACCTTTGCAAGTTTAATTTCAAAGTTTAAAGATTCGGCCAATTCTTTTTCTGCTTGTTTTTCATCTGCCCCAAATATTTTTGCAAGCTCAATCATGTATTTGTAGTAAGATTGAACTACTTTTTCTTTTAAGCCCTTCGACAGGTAATTTTGATTGATTCCTGTCGCAGCTTGATCCAACTATCAAAAATATTTCAAATATGAAAAGAAAATATTAAATTTTCGTAAATTTTAACAGTAAAATTTTTGTTAATTTAATTTTAGTCTTACAAATAAAATATTTTTATTAGTACGTTTCTCGTCGATATCAATATCGAATTTTACAATCGATTTGATAGAGTTTGTGAAGCCTATTTTTCGCAACTTGTAGATTAGTTTCTTCCAATCGAAATTCGACTGATCATTCCAAGACTTCCCAGCCACTACTGGCCAATTTCCAAGGTTAATTAAAATTTTTTTCAGTTCTTGAATACTTGATGTTTCTAATTTTTCTAAAAGTGCGCATAATATTGTTTTTTATTAATGCGATAAATCTATGCAAAACATTGCTTATGAAAATTATAAATTTTAATAGTACCAGTATCCAGACAAATATTATAGTAAGATTGTAGCAATTTAAAAGTTTTAGGATCATCCTTTTCTAATTTCTGCTCTAAACTTTGCTTTAGTTCATCTTGAATTTTATTAATTATTTTGGTAAATCGAGAAATACTTGTCTGATCTTCTGGAATAACTGCTTCCTTTATGAATGTCCCGCAAGCAAATTTATAAAAATCGTCACAGGGATTAATAGTCTTATCCATATTTTTCAATATTTGCTGGGCTAATTAACAAAAATGTTATTGTTTTATGGTAATAATATTATCAAGTTTGATATTATTGACATGAGTTTATTATATATTCTTACCTGCTTCCATACATCCTTCTGTTTTACAAACTTGTATTTTTGAAGCTAAAATGATCAAAAGGTTAATGAATTTCGTTACAGTCCTGTTAAAATAAAAGTCCTTAAAAATTTGTTGCAAAATATTTATAATCGTGTAACGCCCTTAAGAAGGCTTAAAAATGTAAGTGGCTTATATAACCAATTAGCTTTTTATAACACACAAAATAAATCTATAAAACTTATTTTTAATTAACCAACTAATTTGGTTTTAATTAGAATTAACAAAACACGTTAACGCCAACAAAAAATATACCAATTGGATACATTTTTACAATCAAGGCTTATGTATACTGGTGCGGGCATTTAGCTAACGGTGTAGGTGTTACAATTATTCAACAGAAAATTGTCACTGTCAAGAAGCATAATGAACAAAAAAGGCGCACAACGTGTACTGATTCCAAACTGATATAGTTAAATTTGCCATTTAACTATAACTCATTTGGGATATGGTCCATTCCACATTCTAATAAGATAGAAACAGAATCTTCGAAATTTTTTAGAAACTTTGGTCGGCTTAGTTGTTTTTATAATGTGGTGGGTGCATTTAAAAATGACTTATCAAATAAAGCAACATTATTTTAACTAACAGCATATCTGTAGAGATAAGCTATGTTAAAGTAATATTTATACAAAGTTAACATGTACACAGTTATATCATCGGATACACTGATGTAATGATGCAATTAAATAAATGCGCAATTCCATATTTCTATATAGAAAGAATATTTCAAAATTCTTACCCAGTGGAGAAGCTCTGCTCGCATTCAATAATGCAAATCCAATTGTTATTATAATAATTGATCTATTCGAAGACAACGTTAATTGTTTATTCTTCGTTCTAATCATGGGAAACAAGAAAATTGTAATATAGATTGACTATGTATCAATAAGCTCTCAATCGATTATATAATCACAACTGTAAGCACTTACATTTTTGTCTTATCTAATTTCACTGCAAGGATCATTATTAACAGCGTTTTTCCTCCTAATTTACAAGTAAAATACTGACAATACGCTTTGAATTTTCGTCTTTTATACGCTCGTCATGACTCTATCAAATATCAGCAGTTGTAATTAGGATTACAAAGAATATATTGATTGTATATCTTTTTATTACTATGATAAACAGGCTGCTAAGGCTGCCGTAAATCAATAGTCGATTAGACTATGTCAGACAAAAACGTCGTGTCAAAAGTGGTTGTAGACTATTCAAAATTGTACTGTTAGGTAATTAAAAACACACTTATAAATATAAGCGTGTTCTAACTGATGTTAATATTTTCATGAGAAACATTCTATCTAGGAAATACGAACTTTTATATAATAATTTGTTATTTTACAAAATTGTTTCAACATTTAATTTATTTAAGTAATGATTATATTAAAGTTCTACGTGAGTTAATTATACATAAGCTTTAAAATTTTCTCTAACGTAATGCTTTTCTATTGAATATGACAAATAAAATACTGTTTTTTAAAAAAAAATGAAATATTATCTGTTATTATATCTTTCTACAGAAAAATTAATAAACGATTAATTGACACGAAATATTTTACAAAACATCATGCATTTGATCATTATTTAATAATGAGCAGAATCTTAAACATATTATTATTCATGCGAATATTTATTTATTCTTGCAGAAATATGTTATGTAGAATACTTTGGACTAATAATTTTACAATCGAATTTTCTGTAGACAGTTTACATGTTCAATAGTATCTTCCTTTCTAATAAATGCTATTTTATCTTTTTTGATAGATTAAAAACACATTATGTTAAGGAAATAAAATTTAAAAAATTGTACACAATCAAATCGTATAGAAACAACATCTACTCGAAATAAACATGACATTCTGGCCAATTAAAAAAACATTATATTAAATGAATAAAATAAAAAATTACGTGTAAAACCAAAACGCTTAGAATCGGTATGTCTCAAACGAACCCGGCTAATATGTACTGTATCTTTCTGTAGAAACATTAAAAACGATTAATCGACATAAAATATTCTACAAGACCATCGTATATTTAATCATTTTTTAATGATGGGCAGAATCCTAAACATTTCTAAACATTTCATTCATGCAAATATTTATTTATTCTCGTACAAATGTGTTATGTAGAATACTTTGGCTCAATAATTTTCCAATCGAATTTTCTATAGAAAGTTTAGTTATTATATATTATCTTCTTTATTTAATTAAAAAATCATTGTGTTGAAAAAACAAAATTAAACTATTCGTGTAGAATGAAATCGTGTGGAATCGACAAAATGAACCCAGCCCTATTGAAATATGAAGAAATGTATTTATTCACTACTGCATGTAGATATTTTGTGTAAAAAAATGTTTATCAGGACATTAAGAAAGAAATTGTACAACGTTATTTAGTTTGTACCTTATCGAATTTGAGAAATAATAAAAAAACATAAATTCATTGTAAAGTAGACATTGTATAATACCGTTAATGTTCCGCTATCTCATAATGGTTTTGTTATAAAACTCTTCAATAATAATTCATCCAATATATCAATTATTAAAAAACTATCGCGTTCAAATTTTCCTTGTCGACAATCATGACATACCGCATACATTTCAGAGTACTAATTTTACCGAAATGTACACCTGTCAGCTGGATTCATAAAATAAATTGGCTAGAACAAATTATTTCGTGAATTCAGTTTTGACACTTGTACATTGAGGCATATTTGAATAAATAAAGCCCGATCACACGGAATGTAGCGGAACTGTGCACATCGATGATAACGCGATTTTTCAGAACTTACAGGCGGAATTTACTGATCTATAGCACAATTAACTGGCCGAGTAAGACAGACTAGCCAGGGAAGCTTTACTGAAAATATTTATATCTAAATACAGTGCCGCTCACGCACTTTTACCCCCCCACGGGCAAAATCAGTCTAACTTCAAAGTTTTATATCTCTGGTAGAAATTAACGTACAGAGACGCGCGTGGGTGTGTTTGAAAGGTCTTTCGGAGAGCTTTCAAATGATATGACTCACGATTGCCATCGATTGTTTTTTTAAATTTTGCAACAATTATGCAAAATTGAAAATTCTGAAATTTTTTTATTATTTTTGACAATTAGCCAATTTTGGAAAAAAAATCGTACGAAAATTTGAAGTACACCATTTTTTAGCTATTACCAAGCCCTATCTGAATCACTCATCAAAAATTTATTTTCGTCAAATATGACGCGCGCACGGGCATTTTTTCCTGGAAGTGACAGTTTTTTTCAACATTTTTTATCTCCGTCAAATTGTAACAATCGAAAAAAATTTATAGGAGAAAAAATGTTTGTTGTTTCACGTAGAATACTGCGATAATTTTTTTTTTGGTTTTTCGAAAAATTTTTTTTTTCGGTTTAAATTATTTTTCAAGGTCGAAAAAAAAAAGATTTTTTTTTTATGTAATTTACGATACTTGTTATGTAGTATTATTGAATGGGTGGAAAAAAATTTTTTTGTGTGGTTTCTCATCTTTTTAGCGTACCGACTGTGAGAAAAAAAAATTGAAAAAAACCGAAAAAAAAATTTTTCGAAAAACCAAAAAAAAAATTAAAGTGATTTGATTTTAGAGAGCAAACATAAACATACAATGGGGTCGATGGCAAAATTAATGCTTCGAAGAACCATTTCTCAGCGCTCTGAAAAAGTTCTCACGGAATGGCAAAATGACACGGTAAATTTATTAACGGTTATTAAACAAAATTGAATGTTATAATACGCAATCATGTTTGGTAATTAAAAATTCTAATATTCCTCAATTCATCTACTCGCTAAATTTGTAACGACACACTTTCGAATCAAGAGAGGGTGCGCGCGAAAAATAATCGCGCAAGCGCAGATTGATCGGCCCATCGTCTCCCTCCGCGAGTTGGCTTCGACCTTCTTATGACATTCGTGGCGGCACGTAGCTTGACTTTGACGAAGAGCTTCCTGCAATTTCGGACGCAAGTCACTTTTCTTTTTCAGTGTTCTTACTTTAGGACATCGTCTTCCGTAGGCACCATGGCTTTGAACAAGCTCAGTATTGACAAAGTTGATCTCGCCGGCAAGCGAGTGCTAATCAGGTGAGCGAACAGCTCCTCGTGGATTTTCGTTGAATTGTCGATTTATGAAATTGCTTACGTAAATCATAGTTATTGATTGTTGTCTCGCGATCGATCGATGATTATTTGTGATTATTTTAGCCAGAGAGTTCAACTATATATTAAATGTCATGTTCATTCATGTTTGATGAAAATTCGTGAGAATAAAGTGTTGACTGTTTGACGTTTTATCGCTTAATATTTTGAAGGTCTTGGTTCTATAGCAATTTTATTTCAGAATCGGTGTTCCTCGTGATTATTCAAACCGCTATTAACTTTAGCTCATGTATTATAATTTGAAGATAAATTTTCATTTTAAATTTCAATATTTTAGAGTGGACTTTAATGTTCCTCTCAAGGATGGAAAAATTACAAACAATCAACGAATTACTGCTGCTCTTGATACTGTCAAGTATGCATTGGAAAAGAATGCAAAGTCAGTTGTTCTCATGTCTCACTTGGGTAGACCCGATGGCAGCGAAAATCTCAAGTACACCATGAAACCTGTTGCTGACGAGCTCAAGAAACTTCTAGGTAAAGACATTCAGTTTTTGGATGATTGTGTTGGCCCAGCAGTTGAGGCTGCATGTGCTGATCCAACACCTGGTTCAATCATTCTTTTGGAAAATTTAAGATTCCATGTTGAAGAGGAGGGCAAAGGTGTTGGCCCTGATGGAAGCAAAGTCAGTAAAAATTACTAGAAATATTAGTCTAAGACAGATTATAAAGAGATAAAACATGAACATTAATATGTTACAGATTAAAGCAGACAAAGATAAAGTTACAGAGTTCAGAGCATCTCTAAGAAAACTTGGAGATGTGTACATCAACGATGCTTTTGGTACTGCACATAGAGCACACAGCTCAATGATGGGTGATGGCTTTAACATCAGAGCTAGTGGTTTCTTATTAAAAAAGGAACTGCAATACTTTGCCAAAGCTTTAGATAATCCTGAACGACCATTCCTGGCAATTCTTGGTGGAGCCAAAGTTGCTGACAAGATTCAACTCATTAATAACTTACTGGACAAAGTTAATGAGATGATTATCGGTGGTGGTATGGCTTACACATTCTTAAAAGTCACTAAAAATATGAAGGCAAGTTGTAATAATTTTTTGTAATAAATGTATGGCATTTTAATTTTATTTCATTGATCATATTTTAGATTGGTAACTCCTTGTTTGATGAGGAAGGCTCTAAAATTATCAATGAACTTTTAACTAAAGCTGAGAAGAACAAAGTTCAGATTCACCTGCCAGTGGATTTTGTCACTGCAGATAAATTTGCAGAGGATGCTGCAGTTGGGGCTGCTGATGTTGATAGTGGAATTCCTGACAATTGGATGGGTCTTGATGTGGGACCAAAGTCGAGAGATTTGTTTGCAGGTAGTGTCAATAAAAAATAAATTAATTTAATGTTTATTTAATAGTTTTTATTGCATTGATTAATTAATATTTTGTATAAAAATCAAGCAATTAAAAAGAAACAAAACGAAAATTATAAAAATCATAACAAAACTAATTTAAACTTTTTAGAACCAATCAAAAGAGCAAAAGTCATTGTATGGAATGGACCAGCTGGAGTATTTGAGTTTGATAATTTCTGCAAAGGTACAAAAAGTTTGATGGACAATGTCGTTGAAGCAACAAAACGAGGTGCGACAACGATCATTGGTGGTGGAGACACTGCTACTTGCGCTGCAAAGTGGAAAACTGAAGATCTAGTTAGCCATGTTAGTACTGGTGGTGGTGCTAGTTTGGAGCTTTTGGAGGGAAAAGTATTGCCTGGTGTAGCAGCTCTTTCACCAGCGTAAAAATCATTGTTAAATTATAATTAAAATGTGGCTAATGCGTTTGTAGCCCATCGTAAAAAGTGATGTATAATATTTATTAATTCATTCTATGTACTTTAAAATTTTGATTTAATACTTTTTTTTTGTAACTTATAAGTAGATTATAAAATCAACAGAAATAAATGAATATATCAATATTTCCGGTTATACTAAAGATTTTGAAATTTGGTCTTTAATTTATCCAGTAACCATTTTTCAAACTAAATAATCACTGTTTAACAAAATTGGCGATTTATTGAAGTCTAGTTGACTTGTATGCAAAAAAGCAAAATATGCTATTGATAATTTTACACCACCTAATAATGTGTCCATGCACAACATTTTTCTTTGTAAAAAACCTGCTTTCCAACTACAAATTGCCATTCACATAATAGAGCATTTTTCAGGTTCTACATCTGTAATCATTAAGTCTTCTGGAGGACTACCATAAGCTTGAATTTCCTGCATTATTGCTAATTTCTTTTCAAATCGCTTTTTTTTGACCTCCTCAGAATCGTCATCTTTTTCTGATTCCAATTCCAGGCATACCTGTAAATGAATATTGAATAAAATAATAATACTATACTAATCTACGAAGATTTACATATTAAATAAAATAATATTTGTTGCTTACTTTACTCATAAGTTCATATTGTTTTTCATAATTTGCTAAATCTGTTGGAGGTACAGTAGCTCGATTCTCTTCAAGCCATGCAGGATATCTATCAACTATATCTTTCATTGAAGGATAAAGAATTTCTTTGGATATTAATGACTCTGCCATTCCTTGCATAAATGGTAGAAAATCTCCACCTTCTAACGATGTCTGACCAAACATGGCTGCTAAATCAGCCTCACTAATATTGGGTACATTCTAAAAGAACAAGAAATACTTAACATTTTTCTTTCAAATTTTACCAATTCTATTTAAAAGTATCTTACTTGTAAATTTTCAGAATTTGCTGACAAGTCTTTCAATGCTTGATTGATAGCTGATTGAAAATCTGGTGGTGGAGCCTCTACATCACTAGAGTCTCCAACTGATCCAGCAACACTGTCTGCCAATTTTTTAAAAGATTCTACAAACATATTTATAAATAAATGAAAAATTGCTATAAAAGATGAAAAAACTTAAGTACTCACCACTGAAATTGCCATTGTTGTGCAAAAGATCATCAAAATTTCGTTGAAATTGATCGGCTGCTTGCTTCACAAAATCATCAATCCAGACTTCCTCAGACGTGATTTTATTTCTCTCTTCTTCTGGTTTAACCACAACTGATGTTGATGAACCATCATCCGTAGATATAACAGGTTTCACAGGCTTGTCAAAGTCTTTAAGTGCACCTGCAGAAATTGTATAAATTATTAAATATGATTAGTGTAAACATTATGTAATCTATCACCTTGATTAACAAGACATTCATCTAAAATTATGATAAATAAGGAAAATATTTACACAAATTTAATGAAATTTGTATTGACAGTTTCGAATAGAAAGTTCAACATTGTAAAAGAAAAATATTATATAATTCTCTTTAAATAAACAATACAACAAGGTTATGTTTGATCAAGAAAGTGTGTAATCGCTCGGTTCTGAAAACTATTTAATGACATTTTACGCACTATCCAATAGCTCGTTCAGCTCAGCATCCTCGGCTGGATTCGTTGTTTTTTTCTCGTCCGACATTCTCTTTTAAACGTTTTCAAAGCAATCAACTGATTGTTCTCTCACACGACATGCAACGGCGATACAACGACGTGACTAATGTGTCATTTCAGGTATTTTCTCTAATCGAGTCGTCAAGAATCACTGAAATAGATTCAAATATTTTAGTAATATGTTGATTTTTAACGTTAAAAAATATGACATAATGTCTTGTTATTGTTGCATAAATTGTCAAATGAAGAATCATTATCAAAGAATTAAAAATTTAGTGTATGCAAATTAATAAAAAGGTATAATTAAAATAATATTAGTTAAAGTTTTATAAATATATATCTTTATTAACTGATTATAGTAAAATAACATGGTTTTCTCTAAAAATGAGTAAATATGATTTATGTATAGGTTCAAGTACATCTTTCAATTTACAAATTATCTATCTTCATCTGCAGCTTGATCAGCAAAAATTTTGTCTAAAAGTTCTGTACATATATCTTGTATATCTAAATTTTGCTCAACTGTGGATTGTTGAAAATGTCTTTTTAAAGTTTGTCTTAAACAAAGTTCAGGTCTTCTACATTCTCTCAAAGCCAGGAAGTAATTGTCATTTGTCAGACCATTGAGTAGATTAAGTAATTGTTCTCTGAAAGTAAAATTAAAAATATCCAACCATAATTTTTTGAAGTAAATTCACATTTTATTTGTCAAATATTCTGATTACTTTGTCTCTGGAAGTAAATTGCTCATAGCAAGTAAACCAGCTAATTGTTCTATCAGTCCCATTTGGATTAATGTGGATTTGATTTCATATCCTTTATCTCTGTTACATAAAGATGACAATAAGAATGCTGACTTTATTTGTAACTTTTCTACAGAACTTTGGATAGCTCTCATCAGAACTGAATAACCATCATATGTTTCTATATATTTCAATGCATCTGGTTGTCCTCTAACAATACCTAAACATAAATACTCGAAATTAATTACTTCAAAAATTATTTTATTTAAAAATCTATTGCTTAAACATATTACTTACATGAAACTGCATACAAGGCTTTGATTCTTGCCTGTTCATGAGTATCACAATCTACCATATGTAGTAATATAGGCATAAAACCAGCTACCAACATTTTTTCTTGACAGAATGAATTATTTTGTGTTAATTCTGCTATGAGATTAGCAGATTTTGATCTTATTCCATCATGCAATGAATTTAAACATAATCCCAAAATGGAAAATCCACCAATCTTGTAAAAATCATTTGCCACATCCATGCTGCTTGTCCAATCGGCTAACCTTTCAAGTGCATCTTCATACTTTGATGAATCATCCTCATTCCTCAAATCAACTACATTTTGAAGCAATAGAAGATCCTTTTGAAGCTCTTCCATTACATTTACTGTCAAAGAAGAAAATGCCTTTCTCAAGAAGTCTTTACTCTGTAGTAAAATAATTAAATATTAACAATAAGAAATAGTTTTAATAAAAAAAATTAAAACATCCACTCATACAGCTTTGTCCATTGGTTGAAATCCTGATACAGTTGGTGCATCTTCAGATTTTGTTGCCTCCATAGCAAATTTTAATAGTCCTTGTAAATTGTGAGGCTGTCTTGGTTGATTTGGAACAACTTGTATTTGATTTGCACTGGGTGTTCTAGAAGCTTCTATCGATAAAGGCCTAGCATTGCTACTTGCATTGCTGCTGTTCTGGCCTAAATTACCTTTTGAATTACTATAATATGAAAAAATAATCTTAATGATTGTTCTTAACACTTTAATTGTTTAGATAATTTAACTCACTTATCCATTTTTGACGATTTTCGTGTTTTTCCTGAATGCGAATTACCCATCAAGAAAAAAAGAAATAAACGATTAGCGATTAAAAACCTTTTCAAAAATCATACCTTATTACTTGTGAAAATAGCAAGGTGTTAATGAGTAAGCACACCTGTTTTCGGAACCAAATTTGGAAAAGGTTACCCAGCCTCCGTGATATTTTGTCAGACGAGGTTATAGATAGTTGTATTCAATTCTCGGGTTTTGATTGCTCTACTGTGACACCTTTTACATTTAAGCTCTTTATACGCAGACAAACGTATATTCTAGGTTAAGTTGCGTCAGCATCTGTGCGGTCAGTCAAAAAGAACAGTGCAGCATAATCAATGAAACTGTTTCCTTATTGTAAAAAATTGAATTGAATTTTCAGAACATGATGATTTGACAATTAATTCTACGCTGAATAAAGATTATAATATTTTGACAGAAATTATGTAAAAGGCATGTAAATATGCAGAAAATTAATACTGTCTACTGTATACTAAAAATTAGTTTTATTATAAAATATGCTTAACTTAATACAATATATATACAGAACTTATACATATTATAATTAAATAACAGAATCTATTCTGTCCATCTATGCGTGCAGTGCTGATTTGTACAGACGTAATAAAGTCTCATCTCTTCTTCAGCTCGCCTAGTGGAAGCTTGGAAGAAAACTGCTTCTCGATGATTGCACTTTGGACATGGATGCTCTTCTGTTCTTGGCAAAGTTGGATCAGATATCACATCAGCCACAATGTGAGTCAATTCACTGAAACATTGATATAATTAAAAAAAGTTTTTCACAAAAAAGTGTACAAATGATATTTTGGTGATTGAAAAATACTTACTCAATTTCGTGCATAATTTTATTGACATAAATGCAGCTGCTCTCAGCAAGCGTTTTGAAATCACAATTTCTGCACTGTAAACAAAACTTAAAATGAGATAAAATGCAGAACCTTCTCCTATTTCAAAGTAATAAAAGTCAAATAGAAATCAAATATAACCTCAAAACTCTTCTTCAAAGATTTTACAACTTTTATAGCAAGATGAAAATATTTCATACTCACAGCATACATCAAAACTTTATTTTCCTTATCTTCCTTAGGATACAACATGTTGTTGCATTCTTGACAGAATTTAATTCCAACAAAACCAGGTCCATCGTCGTGAGGAACATCATAATTTCCCATTCTCGACATCTTAACGAACGTTTACTTACTTTTATTTCTGTTCAAACAAAAACTAAGTAGCACTTGAAGCTTCAACTGTGAACATGGAATTGCACAAAACTTACATACAGCGTGGAATATTTCAGAATAAATATATTGAGTACCAATGAAACCCTAAAGCGTACATACAAACTCAAACAACAAATATACCTATACCTATACAGGGGCACCGCACGCTCGTACTTTAGGCCGCGTCACGTAACAAGGCGTCAGACTTCGGATTGCAGACCGGCGGAAGCAACCGAGCGTACAATCAATGCCAACCAAATGCCTCCTGTTTTGGAAAAATCAATCACGTATCTGTAATCGTGTGATAGTTGGTACCTTCGAAAATTAATAACTTTTATTTCCGTTCATGTATAGAGAAACAGCGACTTTTGTGTACATAGCTTAAGAATTATATACATTTATACATACAAAGCCAAGCTCAAGGTGAATTCCAAACACGCGCTCATGGTAGTTTTGCAATAACAAAGACAATGAACGTTGTGAATTCAACTAAACGGTCCTCTACCTTCCTCCATTGAATTACTACTTTTATAAATACCAATGAAGAAGCTAAATCAAGCGATGAAAAATATCACTTTCCATTCTAACCGATACAAAAACGCCAATTCTCTCAATTCCTTATTTGAAATTGCAATTTTGCATGGAGATTTCGCAAGGTTCTAAAAATACGAGAACATACTCGAGGAAGAGAAAAACAGCGTTGGCAATGGTAATAAAATGGTCTTGCTGGGCGTTGTTGGTTTCTCGTCTGTCGCGCGACGCCCCGTTATAAAGTTTATCGCTTTTGCATAAAGTATTGATTATACATTTGATTCTCAAGTGTTCGCCTATTGTATTGATTTTGCTATTAACATTCGGGAGACTAGCCGGGGCTACCACCACACCCAAGTCACCCCCCTTTTAAAATAAAAAAAAAATGCCGAAAAGAATCAATCCTCCCCCTCTCGCTGTCAAACGCACATCGGCGGCACGCCGTATAACCCCCCCTTCCCCATTGAGTTGGCTACAACACCGCGTGGCTTTACAAGTCCTCGTGGCTTACAATGTTTTCGCGTTACATGTGCGGGCCACGCTTGTAAAAGTGCATATCCGCGCCTGCGAGGTGGCGAGGCGCGGCGAGGGGAGGGAGGCCGCGACGGGCGTGCGCACGCGCGTCCCCGTGAGCCAGCAGCCGCGCAGACTCTTCTCTTCCCTATGATATTCTTCGCACAACATTCTCCAGGTAGACAAAACCGTCTTGCCGTCGCCTTCGCCAGCCTCCACTCGCTCTCGCCTGCCAATTTTCGCCGAGGTTACTCTGCTCTGACCGTCGCCGATCAACGGTGCATCCTCGGAGGCGAAGCAGCAAGAAGCCACCCCGCAGCACGGGATAAGGCGCCAAACAGCCAGCGAGAGTCTTACTTAGCGCTGCCAAGGAGAACCGCGGCGCGGAGACATGGCCGTGTGAAAGAAAAACATTAAGTCAATATTGCTGTTTTTCGCGATTATGGAATGCTACGCCATTCTGCAATAGATCTACGCGCTTCCGACGGCGACTTGCAGGTACGTGCGCTGTTTTTTCGTACTCCGCTCGGAAAACAGGGCGATGTAACGCGTTGTAAGCTTACATTTTTAATCGAATTGCAAGCGAGCTTTGCAATTAATTCGAATTTTCTCACCTGCGCGAGAAATTTCTGGCTACCAAGGTTTATTGTCGACGGATATTTCGCTTGGACCGATGCTATTACTTGTCGTGACCTCGTCAGATATTCGTGCAAAGTATTGACGCAGGTTGCCGCACAACAACAATTCGTCAGAAAGTAGCTTTCGAGCTTTCACGCCCTCAAAAATTCAAATGACCATGTAACGTTACATCGATGTAACGCGCGATGCAAGTGCGCGCTCGTCGCTAGGAACATTGGAAAAGTAGCGTTGACAGCGTTTAGATGACGCTCGGCTGGCAATATTAATGTAAACAAAATCAATAGTTGCGCAATTTGCCGTGGAGCTTGCATTGATTTTAAATAAAAAAGCCGCGTCGTAGGCGGTGTCTGTCGCGCCTGTATCTCGAGCCAGCTGCGCTCGCGCTCTTTCATGTCGAGCAGACTCGGGGATTCGAGACTCGCGTTGAATGACGATGAAATCGCGAACGAGCTGTGGAAGAAGGTGCGATGGAAGAAAGTGGGTAAAAGTCATGAAAATAAAGCACGCGGAAGTCATGTGGGCGAATCGAGTCGACCACTCCCCCCCTCGAGGCATTTTGAAAAATGGCGCGTCCGCTCGACGGCGGCGACACACATCCGCTAGGGCTCGATTTCCGCGTCGTGTTGCGCGCGCATCCCGCGCACGCGCCCCTCACATTTTGCACCTCTCTCTCGCACTCCCGTCCAGACTCCATAGTGAGTTCGTGCCGGCGGCGTCTGCGCTAGTTTGGCTATAGTAGTCGTAGAGGCGGTCATCGGATCGTCGTATCGTCGTCATTGTCGCGTGCGTTCAAGAGTTCCCTCCGTTGTCGAACAGAGCAAAGAAAGAAGCTCGTCTCCTGTGAGAAGACAAGAAAAGCCGCGCGCGAAAAGTGCTCTTTAAGGAGTGTGTCAATTGTCAACGACTAGTGAACAAGTGGATTGAATAAACGACAGCCGCCAAACTGGACGCCGTAAGTAGCTTGAGCGTCGTTTCCTTCGGAACGCGCGTGCAGTTCATTCTCCTCTCGTCGTGGCTCTATGAGCGACCCGGCTCTGTGTGCGTGTGCCATCTCCGTGTATACGTAATACGTATGTATGCTGGAAGTCCAAGCGCGTGTTTACGTGTTGTGGGGGGGTGATGGCCCCTCGTGTCAGCCAGCGGCGGCTCACACATAGCTCTGGTTACCGAGAGCACAGCGTCTTTGCAGCTATCTCTCGTTAAGTCGGCACATGTCGTCGGCCACATTTTTTTCGCCCACGTGCCGCCGCCGCCGCTGCCGCCGGCGAAACTTGCGGCTCGCCGTAATTGCCGCTACCGCGGATCGCATAAAGGGATTTCAAATCCGATCTTTTTATACGGACGCTCTCCGTCTCATTCGAGGGTTATTACCAATATACGTAAAACGCCATATTGCGCTCGAGAGCGCGCAGAAGGCGCGGTGGGGAGAGGTTTTTCGGAGCAATGGGTATAAATTTATACGCGCGCGGGAGGAAGCGCGCGAGAGCGAGACGGAGCGATTTAACCCCGTATGACTCTCTTTATTGCGTCGCGTCGCCAAGTGAAAAGACGGCCGCCGCCGCCGATCGATCTTTCTCTCGACGCGAAAGAGAGAGAGAGAGAGAGAGAGAGAGAGACAGCGAGACTGAGTGAGTGAGAAGGACAGAGAGAAAAGCGGAGGAGGCACTTTTCTGTTTGCTTCCTTTGTTTACCTCGAAAATTGAGCCTATACCTAGCTTGCTTTATTTATATTAATCGTGTAGAGATGTGTTAGTCAGAGAAGGAAGGAGCAGCTGGTCGAAAGGGAATGCGGGGGGAGAAACAGAAAGAGAGAGAGAGACAGGCAGAGAGAAGGACGAAGCATAGACCGCTGCTTTTCGAGCGTTATATTATTTTACCACTGGTCGCTCTTTCTCTCTGTGGATTATTTTTGTTGCGTCACGAGCAGCACGATGCTTTGTTGCTAAGATGGAAGGTTTTAGTTTTCGAAAATGGACGGCGCTTTACACTATTTCCGGATCAATGTTTTTTTTACTTTCATTTCTACGTTTCTCCGGCTTTCGCTCCGATCTGCCCCTTCGCGATTATTATATTTTCAGATTTCGGCGTCGCAGTCAATTTTGCATATACGCTTACTCCATTTTGGGAATAAATTGAAATCAAACGTTTTTCAATTGATTGAACAGTTAAACTGAACGTTCGTTTGCAGACTCACAAAGTGTCGTGTAAAGACGAGTTATTTGCAAACGTAGCGGATTACATAAAAACTCGACGACGCTCTTTGTCAAATATTTGAAAAACGAAATTGTACGTGCGATGGCGGCGGCTCAACGCACCGAAATATTAATTAACGCGGTTGAATCGATAGATCGCGGCGTTCGTACGCTCTCGCTGTGAACGAACATACGAGAGACCTACGGGAAAAAACGGGTTCTATATATGTATGTGAGCCTAGCGCGCGCGGCAGACGCACATGGAAAAATAAAAGGCGTCTTTCTCGCTCTCCATAAAACAGAGGAGAGAGAGAACAGAGTACATTCCCCGGCCGCGACTGATTTTCCAGAGCGAAGACCTGTTCACGCGTGCGGGGTTAATATTACAGCCGTGGTGGCGGAGGCAGCGCATTATGTCCTCTCTCTCTCTCTCTCTCTCTCTCTCTCTCTCTCTCTCTCTCTCTCTCTCTCTCTCTCTCTCTCTCTCTCTCTCTCTCTCTCTCTCTCTCTCTCTCTTTCTCTCTCGTCCGATGGCATCTCTCACGAGATCTTTTTTTCCTTTAAGAGACGCGCTCACGAGCAAACAAAGCCGGCACAGGATTTTGTTGTACGAGCGGTTTTAATGATTGACGCGCGCTGACGTCATTCTAATGCCTCTCTTTTTTTCTTTTTCTCGAAATCTTTTATATTCTACACATAAGAGTGTGTACGAATGTGCGATGGTTTTTGAATTTTTGACTAGTTGTTAACGGGATGGAAACTTTTTAAAGTTTTCCGAAAGGTTAGGCTTATTAGTGCGCGTGTACAAGTGAGTTTTTCGTAGCGCGTGAGGCGTGGATGGAGATTTCAGAGTAGGGCGGATGCGGCTCTCCGTATGTGTGTGTGTGTTTGTGTATGTCTGTATATGTTTAACGACTTTCGAATGGTTATAACCTAAAATTTTTTTTAACCATCGCACAGTACGCCATGGTCTTTGAACTTTCGGCGTGGCGTTGTTAGCGTTGTTTTATTAGTGTGTGCGTGCGTGTGACTATCGCTCTCAAGCATTTGCCCGTTATACAATTTTTCGTTCGTAAATCATCGTTGTCATCGGTGGATTTGATATAATCGTCGATCTGAAATACTTCTCATGGAGATATTTTCACAAGAGATCCACGTATCTGAGTGTTTTTTTCCAGTGTGTGACTAACGAACTTTGTAAAAAGTAACGAGAATTAATTATTTATAAAAACGTGATTCTATTTTACTTCTTAAATAATTGTATTAAAATTCAAATTAACAACGCGTGTGAAATACTTTTTGCGTCAAACGATCTATTAATAACTCACTGACCAAACGCGGTTTAAAAGCGAATATGGTGTGTGGAGAGAAATTTTCGCGAGACGAATGCGATAATCCTGGCAATTGGTAATTGTGCTTGCAGTTAAACTCAGACTCGTTCATCGACGACGGCATAATGGACTCAGGCTCGGGTTCATCGTCCAACGCCGCTGCACAGCAGCAACAGCAGCAGCAACAGGCGTCCTATCCGGGTGGCGATCGGCAGCAGTTCTGTGTGTCGTGGAATTCGCATCAGTCGAACATGCACAGCGCCTTCCCAAAGCTCCTCAGCAGCGAGCAATTCGTCGACGTAACGTTGGCTTGCGATGGCGGTTCCATCAAGTGTCATAAGGTCGTTTTGTCGGCCTGCAGTGACTATCTCGAGCGTCTTCTCCTCGAGTTGCCCTGCCAGCATCCCATCATTTTCCTCAGGGACATGCGGATGTGGGAGCTGCAGGCTCTCGTCGAATTCATGTATCGGGGTGAAGTCTATGTAGAGCAACAGCAACTAGCCAAACTAATGCAAGCTGCCGAGGCTCTACAGGTACGTTTCCTTTGGTTTTCTGCTTCGCACCTGCTTGCCTTTTCTTTCTCCAGATCAAATGTTCGCCGGAGATTCGCCTTTCGCGACGAAACATCGAGAAAAAGAAAACGTTCTAGTTCGACGTAATTTTTGTTTTAACGCTCTTTATCGCGCTCGCTTGTATTTATTCTTGAAAAGATAACGTAAGTTATCAATTTATTTAAAAGCGTGTTGAAATAGCCGAACCACTATTACACTTTGACGCAGCACGATAATGTGATTAATCTTTTTTCTTTACGCAATTGATGATTTTACATTATGGCTCATATTCTATTCAATTATTCTAATGTCTCTCGTGATAGAAATTTATTCTTGAATTGAATACGAAAAATCTAATCAAACGTGACCAACTATTTGAATAGAAAAATTTTGAACTTAAAAATAGTTTCATGTAGAAATTCGAGATAAGCGAAGCACCTAGACGCCACTCAAATGGTAATGCTGAGCTATAGAACAATTCAAAATTTAAAATGGCCGCCTCAACATGGCGTGCTTAAATAATGCTATTAAGGCGATTTCATATGGCATTTCTCGCGACGTCATTTTTTCTCTTTTATTTTTGACTTTCTCCTTTCGCCATTCGGATTATTCCGGCTTTTTCTTTCGAGCTCAATTGTGATTCGACCTGATTCACGCTGTGCTAATATTTATTTATTAATATATCGTCACTGTCAAAACTTCACGTTGGTAAATTGATTTTTATTCATCGAGTCTTGAATTTTAATTGACTGATACGGTGTTCGCCGGCAGATAAGCTCTGTCGCCTGTGTAAATTAAATTTTAACATGGAAGTAACTGACACATTTTTTCCACAGGTCCGTGGTCTGTCAACCCAAGGTCGAGATAGCAATGGTGCCGAGAGTTCGACGTCAATGAATGCAAACTCAACCCCCATGAAGCCTTCGCCAACCAAACCAACTACCACTTCCTCGGCAGCGTCTTCCGTAGGCAATCCTGACTTTGTCCAGTGCGACGACAACCAATCGAACGACGATGGCTCGGAGAACGATTTCCTCGGCAGCAGCGGCCTCTCGACAAGCTTACCGCCAAATCTCACAGCCACACCGGTCGGTCCTCAGGAGAATAATCCGCTGAGCGCGACCAACTTCATGAACATGGAGCACAGCGAGGCACTGCATCATTTGGAAAAGGCGTTGAGCGCTTGCGAAGCCACCCTGACCGAGACGACTGGTATGGTCAAGATGGAGCCCGATGAGCACCAAATGATGCAGCATCATGAGAAACCGTACTCTATTAGCGCCGTGCCGGCCGGCAACTGCGGTCCTGGTAGTCCCTTTCCCGCTATCGAAGGTACCGCTCGCACGTTTATTTTTCAATTATACTCATTCATCGAGTCCGAAAATCTGGGAGAATATATGTATATGTGTGTGTGTGTGTGTGTGTGTGTATATATATATATATCGCGACAATAAATGTGGGATCCAGAAGTGAAATTAATGTAATGTTCGTGGGAACATTATATTAACAGGTTACCAGAGACGGCAGCGAAGATCAGAAGCTGAGCTGAAGCAAGCCTCAGATCTGGTAGCGCGCGGCATGACCTTCCAAGTGGCCTCGGAAAAGTACAACATCCCTATCAGCACGATCCGCTTTTACATGGCACGTAAGGGCATTTTACAGAGGCGAAAACGTGGCCGAGGCTCTAGCCAAGTCGGCGGAGCGAATAGCCAGCCGTCATCACCAGCGTCGCCGCCCTTCCATATGATGAACTTTCGCCTACCCGAGAGTCTCAACTCAAGCCTGCAGTAGTGGTTGTAAGTTGTAGACCACCGCGTAATCATCTCTGATGTCGCACTTTATAGAGCTGTTTCGAAGACGACCGCGCGCTTCCTCCTCATTCTCCTCCCGAAAGCGAGAGCGAGTTTTTTCAACGGCAACAAACAATTCAAGCATACCTTCCGAATTTTCTTCTTCCACATGCGCGCCATGCGACACGCGCTGCTCTCGATGATTCGATAATTATGTGCGTTTGTATGACTTTTGTATTTCTACCAATTTTTTTTCTCTGCCTACTGCTATTAGTACTCCCCAATGTGTTTACGTGCGATCCCTTTTTTTTTATTACTGCTACTTACACATCGCGCTCTGGCTGATTATAGCTCTTTGTACCCTCTATTATACGCAACTTTTTTTAAGTGTACTTTTTAAGCGTATTTGACATCTCCTATTATTATTTGTATTATTTACGTAAGCGCGCGTGACTCTCCCGTGAGAGAGAGAGGCACTCGAGAACATGACTTTTTACGTATAAACAAAAACACAAATTACTAGCAAAAAATGTAGTTTTACCTCGAGTCTAGAACAGCTCTACGCCCATGTATATATGAACGATTATATGTATGAAACAAAACAAAAAAGTAAGATGATGATGCAAATTGTACAAGAGAGAGAGATGAATACCGCGTTTTAGGTTGGCAGTCGCGCAGCACGAGGCAATCAATGCTTACTCTCTATCAACTATAGGGCCACTCGAAATGCGAATTTGAGTGCTCGATCGCGATTTCGAGGTCAATGCTTTATGTATTTTCCTCCTTGTTTTTTTATATACTACTTCGTTATTTTATATCCTTATCAGTAATTGTCATGAACTCGTATATACTCGCGACCATGTACGTATTATTGTCCGCTCTCACGCATATACGCATCCTAAGACTTATATTTTATTTATTGCTCATACTTGCGCCAATCATCCATCACCTTTAGACAATGTAACTCTGCCATTACACACACACACACACACACATACACACACGCGCGCGCGCACACACACGAACACGAACACATAAAGATCTCGCGATATAAATGCTAATTTTTGTTCGCATATGGTTGAAATCGAACGAAAAAAATCTCAATTAAGAGGCATTACGGTTCCCTCGTGCTGGCGAACTTTTGCAAAAGCGGCTATACGAAAGAAACAAAAGATGAAGAAAAAAAGAAAACCTATGACGTTAGGCTCCGTATATATTTTTTTTCTTCTGTTGTGCTCTTTAGCCTAGTGACAGATGTTTACGGATAAGAGAAGAAGAAAAAATAAGTGTACTAACTAATGATTAAACAGTTTAAACACGAATGCAGTTATTGTGTAGGTGTTGCGAGTCCGGCAACTTTCAGTTTTTTTCGTGACGCGCGTGCTCATTTTTTATTATTATAATATTATTATTATTATTATTATTATTATTATTATTATTATTAATTACGTGCGCCTATCTATTATTATATTATTATTAATTAATTAATCAACTATTATTATAATCATTTTGTAAGATATATATTATGATTGTGTGTCCACTGGTACAATGCGCGTGGGCCGATTTCACAAAACGTTCTTCAAGTTCCTGCTCGACTCGAGGCTCTCACACTTTGTCACGATGGACAGTCTCTGTGTATTTAATCATAATTTTTCTTTCTTTTTTTTTTTAATCGATTTATTTTTCGTTTTTCAGTAACGAATGTACAACAACAGAGAGAAATTTTTGGCTATGCATTTTTTTTTCTGAGTAAATCTACGTACGACATTTTTGTAATGACTGTAGAGTAACGACGATACCTCCTCACTTTATGTTTGTAGGTCGCGTCTTCTAGCCTCGTATTGTCCTCTCTAGCATAGATATTTTTGTAGCGAAACGTTTACACAGTTCGAAGGCGCCAAAAACCGTTGTAATATGTCGCGTGGATTATCAAAAAAAAAGTAGCAAAGCCGAGTATTTCTCGTCGACCTTTTTTTATGATGCGAATATTTGTATTTCCGGAGAAACTACACCCTTGTTCGTTTCTTTACTTGTCTTTTTTCGAGATTTTATTCTGAGGTAATCAATAATAAAGCAAAGCAACAAACAATGATTAGCGCATTTAGGGCTTAAATGTGAATATCCACGTGCGTACTAATATATTTTAAGCAGATAGTCTGTTTATGGCGTATCTTTTTTTTGTATGGAATTACCAAAACAAAAGTGAATGAAAGATAAAGAAAGTGAAAAAAATGCAAATCCTGGGAGTTAAAGTCATTGTCAAACTTGTATGCAGAATCAAAGTCAAGTTAATAACAAAAAGCAAAAAACAAGTATAACAGCAAAGGTCTAAAGAATGAAATGATAATGAAACCACTGAATCCTCTTGAATATGAGTGCATAACGAGAAACGTTGAATTTTGTCATAGCAAAGAGAAATGCAACGCAACACTCGGAGTCTGCCTATATTAATATACAGCTTCGGAAAAGATAACACGAGTAAAGTAGAATTACCGATGCTTTTATCATATTTAGTGTACAAAAGTAACAAACAAACAATAATAAAAATAGTAATTAAACGCGAAGAAGAAAAAAGTGATGATAGTAAACGGGGGAGTTATTGTAAAAGTAGGAAACAGACAAAAATATATAAAGTAAGCAGTATATAATGAAAGCTGATCTTAGAGACACGTTTGCCGCGTTTTTGCGTCGCGGCGCACTGCCTTTTCTTTGAAATGATTCTCACAATGAACAAAAACATGACAAAACAAAATAAAGGAGCTGAAGTGGCGTCCCTCCCCCCTCTTGTTATAAACGTAAAATAGCCTCGTTCAAAAAAATAAAAGAAAAAAAATAAGAATAGCCATATTTTTCCATAATCGACGCAATAATCAAGCAGAGTACACTGATTAAATGAAAAAAAGAAGAAAAGATATGAGAAAAACAAATAGCTGTTGGAAAGAGTGCCGAATACTGAGCATTCACCATTTGTAAACGTATACGTAGTGCGATTCAAGGATACCTGTGCTGTCCTATTTTTTAACATACTTTCTAGTAGTTTCGAAGAGATTTGCATTTTTTTTTGTTTAAGTATAGTCTGGTCTGTTTATTACACTACCTATTATTTTCTAAGTGTAATCATCCTTTAAAGCTAGGTTTTTGCGTTCGGAAAGAACATCGTCGTCGCCACGTGCTATTTAAACGGCATTTTGTCCTATAAGTTCATGTAATGATCCTGTCCTCGCGCGAGCATGAAACCATTGCCTAAAGCCGATAATAATGATAAAAAGATACTTTGCTACTCATTGTATATAGCACTCTTTCCGTAACGCCCCTAAGGTAAATAAATCATTGTTCTTAAGAGTTCCAGTTGACAAAGGATTTTATACAGAAATCTATATCTAAACCAGTATTTCAAACCAATGATGAAGCGGTAATGAAGTAAAAGAAAAAAAAAGAGATAATTAGTTTTCTAAACCCAAGCACCGGTGGCGCGTTTTACGTGGAGATGAATTAAAAGAAAAGTAAATAAAAATGGGAGGCCAATGTGAAGTTTGAAGGGAAAGAAATGACGAACTTGGCTCAGAGTGCTTAAGCCAGTATAATGCTCAGTGTTATTTAACGTTATATTTTTAGTGAAAACTCCGTGTCATACTCATGTACTATAATATTATATATTGATTATGTAATCCCCCCCTCCCGAGACGAAAGCAGAGGACGAGATTTTGAAAAAAAAGCGAGAGTACGAGAATTGAACGAACAACAATCAATCAAAGGTGGATACTTAAGTAGCTTCTATCTTAGTGGATAGGCTTTTAGCCACTTTGCGAGGCAGATAAATGAAATAAAATAACGACGTAAGATTAAGTTTCCTTACTAGCTACACATACAATTACCCCAAGGCTCACCTTTCATAATTTGTTTTTTCTTACACGTAGCTCTAGCATTTGTATCGGTGGTATTATTAATTTGTAGATAGAATTCGAATTGTAACGCAGTGCCGATTGCAAGCTCTCTGCCAAACGTTAAGGTTCAACTCCGAAAGCGTCCAGAGAGCGAGCTTTTCCGAGCACCACATCATTTTTCTTCTTTTTCGTTCACATTTTGTATTTATACGTTTAAAAATACATATAATGCGCAGCTTGTCGATTTTTTGTACATTGATCTGAATTTACACACAAGTTGAACACAAGAGCGAGCGATTTGCGCGAACAAAAAAAAAAGAGAAAGAGACATCATGTTCATCCCTTTCTTCGGAATAAGTGTTAAATTTAAAACTTCTTTTTTCCTCAACAAACTGCGCGGCACTTTTAAAGGCGTTCGATAAAGAAAAAAAAAACGATTTTCCAGGTCCTAAGAGAAAGAAAACGATTAAAAAACAAAACTGTGCGTATGCGAGTGTGTAACTGTACGAGTGAGGCATATATAGAAGCAGAGTCTCTTTTCTGTATTTTAGAGATGTCGAAATGAGTAAAAAAAAATAGGTTACTTCTGCGAGTGTACGAGAGTGAGCGCGACTTGTGTGTATAAAAAAATATAAGAATTTTAATGACGACAAGAGTCGGAAATGACAAAGAAAGTTGATTAAAGATGGAGAAAACACGAGATTCAGATGAAGGCGGAGCTGTGCTTCTGAGTGAGGACAAAAGCTGTGCGGAGTAAGAGAGAGAGATAAAACTTTACGTTTGGGAGAATTTCACGTTGAAATAGATAAATGAATCAATAGTCAGACGATATTGTAAGTTGCCTTGATAGGTGAATCATTCCACAACGATGTAATAAAAAAAGCAAAGAGAAATATTGTAAGAAGTTTTTGCCAGTTTGCCCCTGGTCAGAGTACAGAGAAGCAACCTCGTGAAATTGAAGAACGATCTCCGTGCCGTTTTGTCCTGGCTTTTTGTTCAAACTCTCAGAAGCATTGCGAGAGTCCCGTTTATAAGGTGCAGCGCATGTACATGTATATGGAATGGGAAACGAGCGAAAGAGAGAGAGAGAGAGAGAGTGAGAGAGAGGACATTATTCGAATGAACGACAACAACAGCAAAATTACGTTTTTAATTTTAAGCTCGTCTAAGACAATGTGTTTAGCGACAAGAGAATAAAGAAAACAAAACAAGCATGCTTCTAGGTAGAGACTTAGGGAGAAAAAACAACCACGCTATACAACAATAATTAATCTAATTACCAATTAATTACGTGCGTAAGGCATTTAAACTGACAAAAATGCAAAGTATTTCTTAATAAAAAGTACTTCGGAAACCAAAACCATGCTCGAGAGCCGAAACGTTCTCTGTGTCTTTCTTTATCACTGATGCATCGACGAACTTGCTCTTCCATTGTGTACACCATTTTAATATCCGTTTCCTGGCCTGTAGTTCCTTCAGAAGCGACTTTATTACTATTATTATTATTATTATTATTATTATTATTATTATTATTATTATTATTATTATTGTTTTATCCTTCTTATCCTCCTTTTTAATTGTAGTACACGTATACGCACACATGAGTTTGTATTTTGTCCATATTACTATCATTGGACGAAGATAGCGATTCGTATGTTTCTTTATATTTTTATTCATAAGAACTGGTAGTTCGTAGGTAGTGTGTAACTATTCTATTTATACCACGAGCAGTTTTGTTTCAATCAAAAGATAAACAATCTACTTTTAATAAGCATTCAATTTGATAGATTGTAATTTATTAAACGAGGTGGCATTCAAATAAATTATTTTATTTACACCAAGTTAGATCTAGTTCTTTGTTTTTTTACATTTCGTTCTGCTTAATTTACTGCTTTTATATTTATTTAATTACTTATTTTTGCTTGATCTGCAAATAGAATACCTGCTTTTCCAGCTCGTGAGAAATAGTTCAACGTAATTTTGTTCTTTGTGATTTTATTGCAAATGCTGCTGTATGGTGGAGGAGGTTTATTTTAGAAAATTATCACGGATATGACGTAAATCGTGCAAACAGCGATTCCTAGTAAATCCCTTTTGTTATATTTTCTCAAGAATCACAATTTATAAAAGAAGAAGAAACTCGCCAAACCCGTGTTTGCGCCAGGTAACGAAAGAAGAAAAAGCAGAAAAGAAAAGAAGCGAAACATTGGCACGATTCCGCGCCGATAAATCAGCGAGTAAGGTGGCGAGCGGCGCCTAATTATAAAGCAGCTGCAGTGGCGATTACGCCCGTCTTCGGCTCATCGATTATCGCGCGACTTCCGTGCGTGCAACCGGGAAAGAAAAAGGGAGGAGTGAGCGAGCGTCGACCTTGGTGGCCTTGGCGAATGCACGCCGCTGCCCACAATACAATCACGACAAATCTCAAAACCTGCTTATTTTACACCATAAAAAAAAGTAAAAATTTCACAGTAAAAGAGTCTGTGTTCTTGAGAACTTTGTTATAACTCTGTTTATTTGCTAGAATTTCGCGATAGAGATATGGCCGAATCAGGCAGATCAATCTGCATCTGATTTTTGACAAATTAAAATTTCAAAAATAATTGGCATTTACATTTTATTAAAGTCAGCAAAAACTTATAGAAAAACTTAAAAGTATGTAAAACCCTTAAAAAAGTCTAAAAATGTGTAATGAACAAAAAGAAAATTGACAGGTTCCGAATCAAACGTTTGAGAATCGCGAAAGATTTTAAAAATAACTACATATTACAAATTATATAGCATAGAAGGTTTGAATGTTGGAAAACCATTCAATCATTGTTCCCATACCTAACATACGACTAGTAAGTTTAGGAACATTTTGAATAATAATTTGCTACATAAAAAATGCAAAAATCAACGATGATTTCGAGCTGTTAGATTAGTTGTGATATGAAATCTTATACTGATGATAACTTTTTCAACAACGTTATTATAAATGTTTTGAAAAAATCATCGAAAGGAAGACACATTAAATTTTCTTTATTAACAATTTATTTATAGCATGAAGGTAAATGAAGTTAAATATTATACAACGAAATAATGAGCGATCTGATTGAAAAAAATACATTGTAGAAAGTTATTAAAAAAAATTTATAATAGATGGAGGGCGATATACAACTAATTGAATTTTACTATAAAAAGATGTTACCATAGTGAATAATTTTGAAATTATTTGAGAAAATGTATTGATATAAACAGTTGCTTAAAGCTATCAATTACGAAAGAGAACAGGACGATTGGGGAACACCGATATTTCTGTATTCTTCCGTTGACTTCAACTTTTGAAGAATACTTTCTAATTTTGTATTAACGATTTCAGCGAAATAGGGATTGTCCTCTGAAATGTCCTTTACCGCTTCGCTAACTTTCGTCGTGAACTCATAATCGATGACGTGGTCGACTATGAAGTCTTCGTTAGCGATCATCAGGTCGAACAGTGTCAACGAATCGGTTATCGTAGCAGCTTTCATTTTTTGGATGTGATTTTTACAATGCGTAAACTGGTTTCGCAAACCTCCCAAAGACATGATTCTGCGGAAAACGAGGTCCGTGATATTCTCTCCTCGCGCGTTATCCAGCACAAGCTGGGAGAGCAGCAGCTTCGCAACTCTAAGCTTAATCTTTCTCAGAAACAAATCAAAGATGGTCACTCGTTTTTTCAGCACTTTGCTGATCTCGAACTCGTGTTGAACGTTCGCGCCCCGCTGCAGCAGCAGCTTGACAACGCCAGCCGAGACCTTCCCAGGCTTGCCTTTCCGAAAGGCGAGATTAACGGCGTACAGGAGGGCCGTCTCGCTGTGATTGTTTGCAGCGTTGACATCAACACCTCTGTCTAGCAGGAATTCGATGTTACTTAGATGGCTTTTGCAAGCGATGGCAACCATCAGTAAGGTATCGCCCTGCTCGTCGCGATTGTCTACCTCGAATGGTTCCTTCCCGAGTACGGCCATGACACCGGGATTGGTGTTCTTCGCCAGCAAGAATGTACCTAATTTGCCGGTTGGTACCGCACTGATGTCATACAGCACTATTCTCACCACCTGCTGTGGCGCGCGAGCGATCAAGTGCACTGCCGGCACGATGCTATCCGGCCGATCGGCTAACTTGCCCAACTGAGCCCCGCAGCTGATCAACCTGTGCAGCATCATGAGCGCAATTCGGGAGCTTTTCAAGCAATTGTAGTAGCACAGCGGCGTCCGCGCAGCCGAGTCCATCGCGTTGACGTCCACGCCTTGACGCAGCAGATAGCAAACGGACCGTGCGTGCGTTGCCTGCACAGCCCCGTGCAAAGCTGTGCGCTGTGTGCGAGGATCGGCAGTATTTAGGCTATAGCCTCTTTGGCGGTACATCCTCAATGCCTTCGTACGCCTGATCATCATGATGGCGAGGTCAAGCGAGCAGTCCGCCTCGAGGAGCTTACTCACGGTATTTCGCGGGTCGTCGTAAAAATCCTTGTTGACCTTGCGAGAGAACAGCTTCAGAATCCGGCGATCGGTCTCGCCTGGCTCTTCTTTCATTACGATGCTCGTGTGCACTCTCTTCAGCAGACAATCCCCGTGCTCCGTGCTGTAGATATCGGCCTTCGCCTCGAGAAGCACTTTGACTGCGAGCACGTGATCGAACTGCACAGCCAGTGCCAAAGGGCTGAGGTGGTGTTTGCACAGGGCGTCAATCTCGAATCCCATGTCGATCAAGTGCTGGATCATCTGCACGTTTCCGTATCTCGCAGCGATGTGCAGCAACGTTCTTCCCACGCTGTTTCGCAGCGCGTTCGGATTTTCGATTCTAGCGAGGAACGCTTGAGCCTTGTCATTCTCTCCCCACGAGATGTGATGCAGAAGTTTGGTGTTGAAAAAACTCATACCGTCTGTTTCGTAAAGCTGCAACAAAAGATCAAATCACGGCGTTTTAAATCGGCCAACAGGTATTTTCTGAATTGAGGCGAGCAGCTAATGTTAGACACTGAATATAATTGACATTGAGATGTTATTGCTGATACTAATAATGGCACACTCGCCTGCTAGGCCAACGCGATTCAAGCAAACTAGTAAGCATACCGTGACTTTTATTCTTACCGATCAGTAAATGAAAATTTATATGTTTGCTATGCGCTACTTTTATTTGTTAATTTTTGAACAGCGTTTGGAAATGGCAAAACGAAAACCACCGCAGTAATGTGCGCATACTACAACGGAGAAAGTTATCTAGATGAATTCAAGAAACCTTTGAGATGTATTGTCGCTCGTTTCAATCGGACGATAATTTACGAATGGTCTTTGTCTCACATGTTATAATTTTATAGAAAATGTTAAATAATTCAGTTGTTTAAGATGTAATGGTGCCGTGTAATTGTTCAATAAATTTTGATGGCAATTGAAAAATAACAGTTCGTTGTCAATTATATTATATTGTTAATTATAACATACGTGTAATCTCTATATATATATATATATATATATATATATATATATATATATATATATATATATGTAAAGCATCAAAAATTGTTCGAATCAAGAGGTACATCCAATGGTTAATAGTGAAAAGTGAAAGTTTTCTTCATTGACTTATCTAATAAATCATTCTAATAAAGACATCTTCTTGAAGATTTTTTATCTGGAAGTACTCGAAACATGCTTATAAATTTTCTCGATAGCAAGCTTAAAAACCTCAAATATACTCCGCGGAAAGTCAATGTTAATTAACGTAATACGTTACGTATTGAAAATATTTACCACTCTGTAAGATCCTGAGCGTCCTGCGAGTGAACGAATATTACATTTCCTAACTAACGCGGGAAAGTAAATTGTTGTCTCGAGTGTGATTTGCATCTAAGCGGAACCGGGGTGTAAATCTATAGTAAATAGCTAGGAGCTGGTCGGATAGCAGTCAGCAGCTGGCCGAGGGCGTAGCCCATAACTATGAATGCAACTATTACCTATTTTAGCTCGGCGTTCGTCTACCTATTGGAACTCGAGAATTTGCTCACCTCTGTGCAGGACAGATGTTTGAGATATGGGGAATACGGGGAATGCTATAGTCGGAAGGCTCGCAGAGATGTTGGATAGCGAGAGAAAATGTTTATAATGGAAAAGTGGGGGCGGAAGGACCATCGGCTTGATTCTTTAATTTTCACGACTTTCAACAGCTAGTTAGTTAGCCAGCTTTAAATAGCATTCAGCTGGACTACTCGCATTTTTATCGCTTCAAAAACGAGAATGATCGTTATATACATATATATGTATGCATGCATATATATATATATATTTTTTTTTCAATTCACAAAAATTTCAGCTGATAATGCCTGAATGCTGGTACACGGAAAAAAATTAATTAAAACCCTGAATACACAGACCTACGCTGCACAAGCGCCATCCGAAGATGTTTAACAAAGCTACAGCACACTCTCTTATCTCCAAAAATTGATAAAAGGAATATAGAAAGATGTATGTGTATATATATACACATAAAGCGAGAAAGGAAGCGAGAGGTATCGTTGGCAGCAAAAAGCACGCACTATAGTTCGTTATACCGTTAGCATGATTTTCCTCATAAATATAAACGTCCAGTCGTGATTGAATACGGCTAAACGCCACAGTAACTATATGGGAGTACTACCACCATTGTAAATTGCCGAATGTTAGGCATTTAGGACAGAGAGTCAATATTAATGCAGGAGCTATATGTTAACTCTTAACAAACAAGTACATTTATTATTTTCAAAGAAATATTCAAGGTAAAATGTCATTCAACATCGGAAATTAGCAAACAAGGTAGTTTCAAACCGCCTTTCAAAATTACAATTTTTCGACAAATGCATTTGACGAAAAAATTAGTAAGGATATGCCCAAAAATTTATATAAATTGGACAAACCATTTTGTTTTTTTAATAATTTTAAGAAGAAACTATTTATGAGCAATACTGAAAAAGTTTGGAAACAGAAAGTCAAAATGCGTCAAAAAACGCCTGGAAAATTCATGAGCATCAATCGCTCACGAAAAATTTTCTAGGCTAAAAATAGCTCAGAGCCCTTGAGGGTTTTCTGTAACCATGGAAACCATACCTGCAGTCTCCGTGGTTATCTCGTAGTGAAGCTACGATGCGAACGCATTCCGGAGAAAAATAATATACCAATCAGTTGGAAATTGATTAAAACGGCCGAATATTACTATTCATAATTTACAAAGTGTGACGATGATTCATTGAAATATCGCGCGACCAAACACCACCGTGTACACATGCATTATTTAAAAAACTTCCTATTCCTTTGAATATAATCTAATACAATTCACTTACTGCCATCGCGGAAATTTGTTGTGAACATCAAATTTCAACTGGAAACAATGCCTGTGCAATAAAAACGTTCGGAATTGGGATGTTTCCTACCACGATGCGCCTTCGGAGCGAAAGCTGGAGGAAAACTGTAGTCGGAACTCAGACTGGCGGGAGAATTAAACAGACGATTGATATACGGATCGGTGTTCCTGACAAGAGTCCAACTGTACGTCATTCGAAATGCACGTCCGAGTTGCACCAATAGGGAGGGATTCTTAAACTTCCAAAACCCACGATGGGAGTTTCGATGAACACGAAGCTATGACTCGGTTGCACCGTCGGCAATGGCCCAGCCGTGACTCCAAAATCCCGAAAAGCAAGTCGTGGAGGGGCGAAAAATTACAATCCGTCCTTGTCTCACTCTTTTCGGAGCAGAGCGGAAAAGGAGGGGGAGGGGATGGGAACAAGCTAAGCAAGAGATTCGGATCTAAGAGAGTCGGAATGGCAGCGGAGAGAGCAGATGAAAACGTATAGTAGGCCCGATAGAGTTTTGGCCAGCCGTGGGATGGCGCTCGAATGCGCCCGAGAGCAGCTTTCGACTACAACTTTGCTTTTCTGCCAAGGCAATTCTCGTGAATAATTCTTTCGACGCCGAGCGCGCAGCTGGTCGCTTCACCTTGACCGCCTCGCCTTAATACCCTTACCTGTTCTTTAATCTATTCTACAGCTATTGTTAACAATTCTGCTATTTAAATATTTATTAAACTCGAATCGTCAAAATAGGACGATCAAATCTTGAGCCAAAACCGATTACGATACTATCCTCGACTCTCTTCGAAGGGAGACTAGTCGTAGTCTCAGATGTCATATCTTAAGAGCTTTATATAAAATATTGAAAATTAAATGGATTAGGGGATCAAACCAAGCTAAACAGCGAAAACTTACATTTTTCTTTGTTAGCTTTGTGCTCAAAATGTCAATCGTTTTTTTAAGTACGCGGAATAAGCCTTCCAAACTTACAACTTGCGACCAAGAAAATTAAGGCTTATTTCGAGTGTTTTAAAAAAAAGCTTTATGAAGCTATCTTTATTCTTAAAACAGTTTTTACAAGCCAACAAAGAAACCTTTCAATTTTCACTGTGTGAATCTCATAATAAATCATTACATTGTATCAGTAATATATAATTAACATCTCTATAGAGAATTAATAATCCCAATGTGCGCTAAACATTTATACAGACCTTATCAGATATACACCCAAGTTGGCCTTAAATGTAATAAAACTAAAAACAAAGTAATTGTATCTACATTATAATAACAATATTTACAGGACAAATATATTATTTATTTAGTAGCTCGATTCAATCTTTTATCCAATCTTCTATTTACTAATAGCCTTCGTTGAGTGTCGAAATACTATTTCGATCGCTATTTTAGGGTCAAAAATTTCTTCTTTAGAAAATTTCCTAGGTGGATGGGTTTTGGTCTCTTTGAAATAGATAACTAATATAATAACAATTAATTACTTCATTTACAGTCAAGTCTCGATTGTTAATTGTATTTCGTTACCTCTTCCTGGACATACAAATTTAGTTGTTTAGAGAGCACAACAAGCGATTTTATTATTCTTTCTTGTTCAATAACATTAAAATAATGCTAGATGCAAATGTAGGATTTTATAATTATAACCATGCTGCAGTACTAGGATAGTTATGGTATTTAAACCTTTTCAAAAAGCCATTGAAGTCGCTGCATGGTGTGTGTGTGTGTGTGTGTGTATGTGTATGCGCGGTAACATATGAAGTATGGATTTTACTCTTAACTATCGACTTGTAGTTTATAAACCAACATTACTATAAAATTTCTTGAACGATATAAATACAATTTCACAATATTTTCGTACATTTTCCCTTCTATCTTTATGTTTTTTTATATTGTTAATACATATAGTTTTTTTCACACGATCGCGGTATTTGTAAAGTAGGTTGCATCGAATATTTTTCTGGTGTTTTTATTCAATCAGTGCTAAATCATTCTCAAATAATTTAACATTCTTTAATTTTATTTTAGATGAAGTATATACTCACTGAGCAGTATTCAATGCAAAAATAGTGACTAATTTTTTAGTTAAAGTTTTCAGATTAAGTTTACGCTGTACACTTTCTAGATACTTTAATACAAAGAGACTCATATTTTGGTTTTTGCGATTTTTCATTTGATACTCCTGTACAAAACCTTTTAATATCTGAATCATTGGTTCTTTCTCTTGAACATATTAGTTTGAAAAATGAGAGATAAAAATTCTAATATCCCTTTAATTAATTTTTCTTGGCAATAATTCCACCACAACTTCAAAGTTTTGTTATATTAAGCTACTGTTGCTGGAGCTAAAGATAAAATCATGACATTTATTGTAGGTTCGGAAAATCCTTTTATTTCATATGCATTCCTAAATAACTACCCAGAAAACATAATTGCTACTAAAGCATTCGATTGCTCACTTTGGAAAGCAACTGAAAAATGAAGCAACCTCAAAAATTTTTACTTCCTATCCTAAAAACCGATAAGACATGGAGAAGAACGAACATCGATAAAGCTAATACATTTGTTAAATACCTCGAAATCGTATTTACCACGTCCGAACGTATTATAACAAAAGAAGAACTCACAATGTTAAATAGTAGATATATAAAAAACCAATATTGTAATACCGTATTTTTTTATGTAGCTCAAGCTTATGATAAAGTCTAGCACGAAGGCCTATTATATAAATTTAATACAATCATATCAAAAAATCTCTATCTACTCTTAGAATCATACCTAAATCAAAGAACTTTCAAAGTAAAAATAAATAATGATACCACAAAACTCTACTCAATAAAAGCCATGATCTTCCAACGATGAAAAATATTAATATCGCCACTTACGCAGACGATACTGTTATATTAAACAGTGGAAATCGAGCTTGTGATTGCCGATAAGAAATTACTTCCATAACATCTTTAGCTTTATCAGAACATATCTTTCACAGAGATTTTAAAATAATTGCAAGCTCTAGGAATGCATAAAAAAAAATAATTTGTTTTCAATATATTATATACAAAGTATACATACACAGTTTCAGCTTTGAAAACTCAACAGTAAGAGTAATTTATTGTTGTGATTTCTTGTAAATAGATCTATATCGCATATTTGGAAAACGTTAGTAATTTGTTGAAATACATATCATGATATTCTTTGCCTGCTTTAAAATTTCCATTTATAACTAGAATAATCAAATATTTTTAAATTCACGCCATTCTCACATTTCCTTACTCATTTTTGACAATTTAGTAATCGTATGCTACCCATTTGGTTTACATGTAACTGTTAGCGGTCTTATTATTGACGCACAAAAGTATTTCACAAGAATAATAAATAATAAATGTTAATTCTAAATATTTAATATATGTATTCCTATTATTGTTGTTCCAACAACCATGAGTACTAGAAAGAAAACAGCACCTAGCCCAGCTTGTTAACAAAAGCATCAGTAAATATTTCAACGGCGTAATTTTGTTTCCGAGAAAGACTTTAAGCGGCGCTCTTAAACTTTTTCGCAAAAATCTTTCTGAAAGCAAATTAATCAATTTTGGTATTAGTAGCTACAGCTTTGGCAGTAAAGTTTTCTGATGACCAACAAAGTTTCATGTAATTCGGATCACCACATCAAACGCAATAAAAGTTATTAACAAATAAAAGAATAGCGATTCGATAATGCAGATTCGAGACTCGATTGACTCGATCTGGCAACAGGCGTTACTGCAATTTGATAACGGACTAATTATAAGCTCTAATACTATCTAAATACCTTATTTTCATATTATCTGAGTCTCACTTCATTCATCTTAGTTATTTTCGCCGTTATTTTTCTAGTTTGAAACGCAACTTTAGTATTAATTTGCGTAATACACAGTTGATAGATAGAAAATAAGCAAATTTTTGCATATCGTGGTTGAGCGGTAATAAAATGTCGACAATATTATAGTGAAAAAACTAACAATATCTTGCCACGATGGTTAATTGCTTATTTGAAGCGAGCTAGAGAGTATTCGTCAGACTTTTTTCAAAACATACTTATCTTTTTTACTCATATATTTAACAATATTATAAAAAATAGGATCGCTTGCATTGAGACGCATTTGCATAAGATTGTAAAGAACACAGCAAGCATCTTTTCTCAATTTGGCTTCTTTAATTGCCCGTTCAACGCGCTGTTGAATGTCATAGAAGTAAAAAGAATCCTGTTCATAGAACTTTATCAAAGCTTGCTGTGCTCTTGCTTGGAAACTACTATTACGCGCATAAAGGGTTATTTGTTCTTCGCTATTCGTCAAAAGATGGTACAGTGTAATAGATTCGCACACAACTGTTCTCCTCATATATTTCAATTGCAATATACACAGTTCATAGAATGTCTTAAGCTCATTATTAGATCTGATTTTGGCATGTGTAGGCACGTTTTCATGCATAACTTCACTAATCGCTAAATATTTGATCAACTCCTTCGTTAAAAGATAATTCTTGTCTTTGTATACTACTAATAGTAAAGGCCAATGATCGGAGTGATATGTAAATTTAAAAGTTTGACGATGCAGCAGATATTCGGCAATTTTGGCATATTTTAAGTCGCAACCGACCGTACTTATCAGTTTATCAAACAAATTTGTTTTATCGAAAATATCGGAGAAATGTACTTTTGCTCCAAGTTTTATTAGAACAATAACTTTGTTTAGCAAACCAGCTCTCACAGCTTTGACCAAAGGACTTACACCCTCGTTATCAACCGCATCGACGTCAATCTGTTTAATCGGTAAATATTTTAATGCTATGTCTGTATTATCGAAAATGTTATCAACCCAAAAGTGCAGCGGTGTTTTACCGTCGATTGTGCGTTTCAATAGCTGTGGAGTTTTGCTTTGTGTCACTGCCAACAAAGTATTTACCCGGGCACCAGCAAAAAAATATTGCATCAAAGTAATACCATCATAGCGAGGTATCGTCAATGATGCTCCCTTTTCCAAAAGATATTTCAAAATGTCATGTTTCTCTTGTTTTACGTCATCGTCAAGATTGTACAAAAATAGAGGTGTTTGACTCATACTATCTAGGTCGTTAACGTCAGCTCCGAAATCCAGTAAAATCTCTACATTTCGCATATCAGCCATAAGAACTGCGATATGCAGTGTCGACCAATTCCTCACAAGTTCGTTAAGGAAATAACCATTATCCAACAAGTACTCCGTCACTATAGCGTTGCGCATGAATATCACTAGACCTAGTGGGCAATGGGCTTCTATAAAATCATTAACCACCTGTTCTTTGTCATAAGCAAATTTGTTTTCCATTTCCGACATTAACATCTTTAAAATATCGAAGGTTCTTGTTACTTGGAAGGTGTAGGGATGCAATGTTTCCAATTCTGCCAGACTCATCTTTATAATTTTTCGCAGAGCACTCGATTTTTTAAAGTCTTTTAAATTTATGTCGGCATTTGCTTCTAATAAAGTTTTTACGAGAACAGGGTCTCTTGCTTCGGTGATTGCGAGCATCAATGGTGTTGTACCAAATTTGTCTTGAGCATTAACTTTACATCCACATGCAATCAGGTAGCTTAATATTTCAAGATTACCATGTTTTGCCGCAAAGTGAAGTAATGTCTGTCCAAAATCACCTGTCCACTTGTTTATATATCTGTAGTTTATTAATAGTGATTTTGCTGCTCGATTGTGTCCTTTTTCTATGTAAGAGATCAGCAAATTATCAGAGGACATCGCATCAGTAACAATCTGCAACAAACAGCATTAGTTGTTAGTAATAAAACTGTAGTATTGGCGATTCAGCAATACTACCGCGCGGAGCCTAGTTATCAAAAAAGAAGCTGAGCATCACCCGAAGAATGTAAATTGACAAAGGAAAAGTTACAAATAAATTAAATAAATATTCCTAGATATCGAATACATGAAAACCGCCTGAATTTGAAAGAAAAATATATTTTAAATAGTTTTTTAGGATTGAAAAGTTGCTAAAAAGCTGTTTGTATTGCTTAATATTTTTATTTACTATTTACGAGAAATCTAAAAGTTAATGTGGATTTAGTTGTTCAAGCAGTTGATGGTGATACAAAATTGTTATTCACGTGTTTATGCATTTTGACCTGCTGAACAGGAATCTTGATAGTAGAGTGTCGACAAGTTCGTAGGTAATTAGTCATTAATAACTTAACTGTTCAAGTAACCATAAATGGTTATTAAGATTATAAATTAATTGTTTATGGTTGTTCAAAAAATTAATTCATTATTAACAAATCATCTGTTAGTATTTTTAAAAGTTAATATCAAGATTTTCATTCAGCAAGTCAGAATATATAAAAGAACACTTGGACGGCAATTTTTATTACCATTGACTACTTGATCAATGAAATCTACTCTGAATTTTACATTTTTGATAAATGTTTTTAATTGAAATATCAAGAAACTTAATAACTTTATAATAATTTGTCAATCCTAAAGGAATAAAAAGTATATATTTTTTTCGATTTCGGGTGTTCATGCATAATTATAATTTGTTGTACAAGTCATTGGGTGCTGCACAAAATGCTATATCAGTACTATGAAATTGGCAAGATATGAGCATGTCATTTATTTAACAAAGCTTAATAAAGATTTGCAAATCGTGGAAATTGTCCATGAATTTCTTTTCATTTTTTTGCAACATATTTGAAAGTAGCACGTAACAAACTGAATAACACTAAAACATAAAATGTAAAATGTACTTTAACTCTCATAGCATCTTTTATCAAATTTTCAGCTTACAATATAGATATTTCAATTTTTTTCGCATGTAACAAACAATAGTTAGGTCCTTGATCATTGTGCTGTTACTACGAAATAATACGTTAATAATAACGAATGAAAATATGCCGCAGGAAAACCGCACGAACGGTAGTGAACAGTCGAGGTGAAATGGAAAAATCGAGAAGAAGTAAAGCAGCTCCCTCCTCAATTCAACCCTAACGTTTCATTAAAGTTCTGAAGGCTGTAGTCCAGACGCCAATAAGATCACAGTAGTATTTTTAATTTAGACGGGCTCACATAGAAAGGTTTCGATCTCACGAATCGAGTAGTTTATAATAAATAATTTAAATGTGTTTAAAGCGCTGAATATTTTAATAACTAAAAGAGATAGGAAATTTTAGATGATTAAATTTTATTGCTTGTTTGTTAACAAACAAATATTTTTTTTATTTATTTTAATAAAATTATTAGAACCGGAGATATTGTTAATTAAGTGAGTCAAGTACTTCTCTCGCGTCTGGACAAATATAAGTACAACTCAGCTTCTAAACAATATTTTTCATCTTGCGTGGCCTTATGTTAAGCGCGATTTCGTGATTGCCGAGGATGAAATGCGGTTCTCAAGAATTTTTTACGTATTTTCAGTTGTCGAAGATGAATTTCGAAGGTAACTTGTTAAAAAATTAATGGGTTAATTAGTTATAAACAATATTTATCTGTTATAGTAATAAAATTTAGAAATATTCCTTATTCCACGAAGTATTTAATTTAATTTCATACATGTAAAAAGTATTTGAATTTATGTCATAATATGTAATAATAGTTTTATCTGTACATTTAATAGTATGTATTTTGAAAAATAATTTTTTATATTTATTTGCATATAGTTTTTATCCTTTGTAAAATAAAAATAAAAATGTCATATGTTCTGAATAAAAAAGTCAAAGGCGACTGATCAATTTAACATCTATGTACTACCTACAGTTTGTACAATTTTTAACGGCGTCTACTTGACTACCGAAGCGACGCTTTCGGCATACTAAACGTCTAGCTGTAAATTTGTCCAAATAACTTCCAAAGTGTTTGGTTATTGGGTTCTTATACACACCTGCGTCATTTCTCTTAACAAAAGTATAACTTGTATAACTTTGAAGATATAGACTTTTTACAAGTGCGATCACAATCCTTATAAATGATACCTATTAATATTGTAACTGAAGAAAACTAGGTACGCTAAGATGTTTACTTTTCAAGCTGTCATGAAATATTGTCGTGAAGTGGGCAGTGGAGAGCACGTCCCAAAATGAATTTCGCTATACTTCCATCAAGAGAGGGAGTAGGGATGACATTTTTGGGCGTCTTCGGCGCTGAATATTTCGGAAAGCAGACCACTGTGTTTGAAGTCAGCGATGGTTTTCCATTTTCTATAGTGTTTGTTAAAAAGCTACAGTTTCCGCGTCGAGGCTGAGGCAATTGATGAATACACAAGGTGTACGTTTTTAACGACGCCACAGATCATTTTACTTTATTCGCAAACAATTTGAAAATTTAGTGTCGAAATTTTAAATGTTAGTGTCCATTGATTTAAATGTAGATACTAAATTCTATAAATTCGTCGATGGAGCAGGAAAAGAGCTACTACCTCAAATCTTGAGAATAAAGCGTGAGAAATATAAATGAAATTTGGGAATAAGTTCAAAAATTTGAAAATTGTGAAAGTTCTTCGGCCTGACATTGCAATATATTCCAAGTTTTACTAAACCGCGCGTAGTTTAATATGAAATGCAAAGAGTACGTACCTCCATAACAATATAATGAACGTTTGGATGGCTGGTAAATAATAGCTGTCTCAACCAGAATTCGGATTCACCATGTAAATGTTTAAAAAGATTAGTGTTGCCATGATGCACCTACACGAAAAACTATACACTCAGAATAGCAGTGTAAAGTGTGTGTAAACATTTTTACAATGCGTCGTCAAAAGATCAAGACTTCATTTCGTAGATATGTATGCCAGAAGGCAATGACAAACACTAAGCCTGTACTCGTCAGATTAACGTTGGGTTGGGTTTATACGCTAGACGATGAATTCGGGAATTTAATTTTGAAATATATACGAGACTTCACAGTCATTTAGTAAACTGATCAACAAGCATAGATTTGAATGGATTTTTCGTGTAATTAAATAAAAATTTTTCTCCTTGAGATCCTCACGAACCAATTTATTTTAAAAGTTGGCCAACATTTCAGTGACGTTTCGTATCGTCACCATTTCCAAGATCTAAAAATTAATTGGATATGACAAGAATTATTTGAATTGATTGACTTTTAGACCTTGAAAAGGATGATTCAAAACTTGTCTGAAATGTTGGCAAACTTTTTAAATAAATTGGGGTTTGTAAGGACCTCAAGCGGAAAAAGTTTTTCATTACTCGAACAATCCATTCAAATTAAAACAAGATTGAGAGCCATTCAGAAAAAAGTGTTACTCATCCTACATATAGTCTAATAGTAAATGATATCAGAAACAAATGTATTGGTCAAGATGAAGAAGTTGGTAAGACAGAAGCGTATCGACTCGTTGTTACCGACTGGACTCGTTAGTGAAGCTCGACGGTTAATGGTTGATTACATCTACCTCGGACCTAATGTTCCTCATGATTCAAAACGTAGAGATAATACATTGATTGAAATCGGTACAGAAACTGACCTTCTAACCACGCAGAAAAACTAACAGAGGACATTGCCGCGGTAAAGGTATAATCGTTCCCAGCCAACTAATGGTAAGTACGCATGGATCAAGACAAGCGAACAAACGTCTACTTATATGAAGAACCTACTCGATCCTCTAATATGGGGCGAAAATCTGGACCCGAGAATTCTCAGGGAAGCAAAGGGACGAAGTTTGTAACCAACAGCCACTATAGAGATATACGAGGAAACACACAAAAGGCACGATAATAATATCAACAGTAGCTATTGCACACAATCAAAGTCCAGATGGTTTTGGTAGGAGCGCATTGCTTCTGGCAGGATAAGATGGGTGAAAGCGTGCTTTCTTTCCCTCGGCCCTTACTCGAGTCCAGTCGGAGAGTGAAGGACATGTGAAGGACGGTGCGAATATCGCCCACAGACTCTCTTGGGTTCATCGATGTATCTTCTTCGCTTCTCTCTCTATTTTTACGACATGGCAAGGGTTCTTCGCTTTGAGCTTCATTCTTTACGTTGCAACCAATACACACATTGTCAACGTAAAATGGTCAACTATTAAGACAAACACGTCATTAACCAGAAGTTTGGAAGTTTTTGTTAACCGAGTACATGAATTTTCTAAAAAATTTTCATATCGAGTCTATTATACAATAATGCAACAAGAAATGAAGGGATTTTATCTAGTATCGATGGTTATTACTTGTCGTTAATCGATTACTTACGAGACACCTTGGCCTCGTACAATTTTAAACACCTTTTCTACGTGTTGAATCATCAGTTTCTGTCCTGTATCTACGTACCGAATATTTCATTATTCAATGATGATATTTAGTGGATAGACAATGAATTTGTGGCTGCGCCTGTATAAAAAGACTGATATAGTGAATAGTAGAGCCAAAAATCAAGGATATAACAACAAATGATAAAAAACATAACAAAGAATAGTATTTCTTAAATAGTTAGACCTATATAACGATCTATGTCAACTAATATATAAATAATTAACTGCTATATGATATAGAACTTTCTGCGTACGTACACGTAACATATTTTATTGTAGGTTTTCCTTATATGTCGTTGCACGATATTAAATATCCAAGAAAACTGAAAAAATCTTACAATAAATGAGGCTATTTTTTATCTGAATATACAGAACTCGGTAGAGCGCAGCTTTATTGTATACTCACTTAAATATTCCATATTGTTTACCTAAAATTTAAGATTCACTTGCGAAAGAATGATATCGATCTACAATGTCGAAAGCGAAAGGCTTTATGAACTGACAATACTATAAGCGAACCCACATAATTTATTCACAGTTTTCGCGGCTGTACAGTTTGGTGCGTTATAATGGTCGATGTATGTGACGAAAGCAACTCCACAGTTTATTAACGTGTTTACTCGGAAGTGCTATTATTTATGCCACACTATTGCAGCACAAACAATAGCTTGGCATCATACGCATTATTTCTGTGTAGTTTCATTTCTATCATCGAAGACGAAAGATCATTTCTTTTTAACGTATATTCACATAATAAACATACGGAAAGTTCAGCAAATAATCAATTATGACTACAACGATTGTCGCAAAAATCAACAAATTTTTCAATCCATCAATCCAACAATTTTATGCTTCTACCTCGAAGAAAATCACTAGTGGGGGAGTGACTTTAACGCGCCATCAAAAAGTAGGATTAGCTGGTTTCTGCATATTTATTCTTGGCATTCTCGTTCAAAATATTATTTTTCCATCTATACTTGAATTGAAAGTTCAACAGGTATATAGCGTTGAATTATTTTATTCGCATAACAGTATTACCTTGATTTGTCAACTTGTTACTTTTTATTAAGGAAATGGCATTGAAAAAGGACTCGTTTAGAAGAGAATACTGGAGCCGGTTACCATTTCCCTTTGAATTACGCGTTTATATTTTCAATGTTACAAATCCTGATGATATTGCTAAGGGTGGTAAACCAATTTTGAATGAAGTTGGACCTTTTATTTATGAGTGAGCTTTGACTCTTCGATATTTCATCAAGTAAATTACTTTGTAATTTTTATATGTATTTGATTTTCGTAGTATCTTACATGAAAAAATAAATCAAGAAGACGACGAAGAGAACGATACAGTGTCTTACACAGTAAATAATACTTATTATTTCAACATTGAAAAAAGCAATAATCTTTCCGATAACATGGAGCTGACCCTCGTTGATTTACTCACATTTGGAACAGCCAACGCGATCATGAAAAGTTCTCCTGCTCTCATTTCTTTGGCAGGTAAGAAAATATAAAAATTATTTAGCGTTTTATTACAATTGACTCGTTGAAGTGTATTCTTTGATGGTATAATCAAGCGAAAGCAGTTGACATCATTGGGAACAATCCACAAAATCTGTTTGAAAAACAGACAGCAAAGACACTGCTGTTTGATGGCCACTCATACTCTTGTGAAGGAGTAACCGAACCTATTGGCCTTGCATGTTGTAATGATATCAAAGTTTCTTATCAGAAATATCGTATACTAAGAAGATCGGAAAACGTCTTCGCTTTCTCCATCTTTGGTGCGGTATGTCTTAATAACTTATTATTATTTCATTATTGCAATATTGAAAAATATCTCTGAATCAGGTGATGCCCTTTTTAAGGTAAACGAAACAGATATTTATCATGGAAAAACTTGCATTCGACGAGGAATAAGAAACATTATGGAAGTCGGTGATGTTGTAAAACACAATGGCTTGAAAAATATATCTGTATGGAAAGATGACGAATGCGATCAATTTCGTGGCACTGACGGAATCGCATTTCACCCATTTCTCAATAAAAAGAAGAACAAGTATTTGTACGTAACAAGTACGTTTTACTGCCGAAATTTCGTTTACAAGTATGAATCCGATATTGAATTTAATGGTAGGGCAGTTGTGTAATTGTAACATTCATAATTCATTCATTAAATTTTATGATATTTGAAAAATGAGCCGATATGATTAGGACTGAAGCTACTCCGATACACAACAAGCGTAGGAACTGATACGGCGACTAATGAGAAAGACAAATGTTATTGCATAACTCCGGATCGTTGTCTTAAAGATGGAGTTTTTGAAATATGGAAATGTTTTACCAACGCTTTTATACTCTCAAATCCTCACTTTTACCTGGCTGATAAATCTTACGTTGATGGGGTCGAAGGTGTCAACCCAAATAAAGTGAGTAATCAATATTTTGTTTATATCTCATTAAGATATATTGAATTGATTATGATACTTCATTTTGCATGCCAACAAGGATGCACACATGATCATTCTCGACATTGATCCACTTACCGGTCTGGTTATTCGTTCTCACTTTCGAATTCAATACAGCTTAATATTAATGAATTTGGAAAAATATAGACTTATGAAAGAGGTTCGCGATGCATTCTTCCCACTTATGTGGGCTGATGAAGTGATGATTCTGCCCGACTTTATTGTCAAGAGAATTAAACAAATTCACGCAATGGTTACTGTTGCTCAGTAAGTAACATCATGAAAACCTTGATGTGTGCCAAATATTGACGATAAAAAATAGTCGAAAATATTTATTATGCAGAGTGGTTAGTTATGTGATGATGTCGATAGGATTGACAATATGCGGCTACATCTTATATCGTGCATATAAATCAAGAAGAGAGTAGACATGAGCGACAAAAGCACTTGAATTGATAACCTGTAAGATAAAATCTTTCACGTGAAAGCCTTTGAAATAGCACATTTCTCTACCAGAACAAAATACATATTATTGCAAATGCAACATTTTTAATGACATTTATTTAAATAATTTATGCATATGCTATACGGCGATAGACTATAGAAACAGTTCAATTTATTTTTGTTCAGATATGAAAATAAATGTAAATATAGCAATGAGTAGTTTTTTAAAATTTTGTAACGTGTAACCCATAACGCGAGCAAAAAAAAAACAACTAATTTTGGTTATCGAGTGCAAAACTATTCAGGACAAAAATGACATAATAGACATATTTTATAATTTCATTCGCCAAAGCACCTATCAGAAATTCTCCTAATTGTGTCGTACAGCGACTTCTTTGTCCGAAACTGGTGGGCAGACGCTGCACCGACGAGAGACGCGAAGAGTGCGATGCACTTTTGGAAGGAAGAGGAGGAGCCCGTCTTGAAGATATGTTGCTCTTTATGTCGTTACTCTCCTTTGTACACGCTAAAAAAAGCGCTTTGCGCATCTATTTTCACCTTGAATTTTGTATTAACCACCGGATTTTCTCTCTCGGAGCTTGAAGCGCGCTTTGGTTTTGAAACGGTCTATTTTTAATGCAACGCATGTTGAAGAGAGAATACATAGTTTATTTTCTTTTTCTTTTATTCTTATTTGAGAAGGGGGGGGGGAGGAGTTGATGATGATGTCGACAGATGTAGTGCTTACGAGTGACCGTTGCTGCTTTTGTTGGCAGTGACAGTGTCTGGAGAGTTCCATTGTTTTCGCCTGAATTGCGTTTTGCACTTTCGGTTTCGTTACGCACATGAAAATTTGTATTTTTTTCGTTACGTGATTTGTCAGCGTTGATACAAATTAATAATATAAAAGAGGAAGGCAAATTATAATCAATGGTAATTGAACGACATGAATTGTAAGCTGAATTTCCCAATTCGTAACAAGGTGGAACCAACGAAGCCAATGAAGAAACCGCTAATGAAGCGACTGCCTCCATCTATCGCTTGCATCCATCTCTGTCGTCCACTTAGGCGATCGCCTCAATCTGTACAAGCGACGCAGCGACAGCAAACCGCGCGGAGTATTGGCTCGCTTTGGAGAAGCTGATCGAGCAGCGACGTCGATAAATGTGTTGTCCGAAAAGCCGAAAGAAAACAATGAATTTGTCTAGGCGCGCACAATCGGTACGGGCGATCGCGCATCCCTCTTTGTGCGCTATTTTGGATCAGCGTTGGTGTGTGCGCGAGCGAGGCTTTAAATAGGACCGGGTCGCGTTCAGTGGAAGCCAGTTCGTCTAAACGATTCCGTAGCTATACACGCATTACGTATGTTGGAGCACCGCACTATCTTCGATGTGAGTACGGCGTGAATTCTTTGGCCTTCCGTCGCTCGTCTGTCGCGTAGAGTGTGATCTCTCAAGTGAGGTTCTTTTCTTTTGCTTTGGTGATAAAAAGCTCAGCGATGGGCGAACGAAAGTGAGCAGAAGACATTGTTGTGTGCGGCGATGCGAGAACCTTTCACGTTTCTCTGTCGGTGTCTTTTCAATTCGAGCGTGTATCGATGGAAATTATTTGCCAACGGTCTGTTTTTGTTTTTATATAATGAGCCAGGCGATACGTCACGAAGCGCAATTCGTCGACGTGATTGTATATCTTATATACGTGGTAGTTTGCCAAATCGTATATATGTGCGCACGCGCCTAACGTACAGATACTATTGAAATTACAATTGAGTTAGGCGATTGCTCGGTTAATCAAGCACGAGCAACATCATTCTCTCTTTTTCGCGCGGCGACGTCCATTGAATAAATTGCGCGCATCTTTGCCAGTTGTGTTGAAACACGAACATTGAACGCGAACGCAATGAGCCAAGTGTTGTTCAAATACGGTGCTCAGCGGCAATGAGTTTAAAGACCGGTAATTCAAGCTTTTTTCCTTGAAAACTCAAGCTTGTGAGCAGCGAGTTTATCGAGCCTCTAAATCAGTCGATCGGCACGAGTCCGACAATTTATCTGCCCAGTAGTGAATCACTCGTTCTAAATGTGCAGCCTAATTGATTTCAGACTTCGCGTCGTTCGTACAGCGGTTGCCTCGAATAAAAAAACTTGCCCTGCCGTCGCTATTAATTCTTCGTTAAAATCAATCAAAGAGTGCAATGCTTTCAATCGACGCGACACACTTGGCGGCGAGGCTCGCTCGCGTCTAGTTGAACTGCTTGGTTTCCAAGCTCATCGAAATCAGGCACGTGGCCTGAAAGAAAAATCTACGAATAAATCAGCGTCGAAAGAGGAATAAGCAAGCGAATAACGGGCGTAGTAGCGTGTGACGCAGGTGATGCCGGTAGACGAGTGCGTGTGAACCTCGCCTCCTTTCCTTCGGCATCACAGCCAAAATTTGCCTCCGCGCGCGCACGCAAACTCTTGCCAAAAGACTGGTTCCTAGACTGGTCCCGATCTTTCGAAACTTTAACTAATAATTACACAAGGGAGAAATTTCAACTTTGCACGGTTCTTCGGAAAGTTTAATGTATGCTTCTAGTCAAGTTTCAGTTGTAGCTCTCGATGAATTAAACGTCTCAACGAACGGAAGGTTCGCTGTGTTGCGCTTAGAATGCTGTTCAAGTGTTAACGTCAGTGATACCATTTCGCTTTAGCGTGTCAGCTTTATTTATAGTATTTTGGTCGGTGATCATTCGAAATGGTGGTATTTTTTTAAATTGTAAAATGTCGCGACAGTTGTTTATTTCGAAAACGCTATCAAGCGACAAACTAATCTGCGGTCGAAATAACGATCGATGATTTATGCTTCGCGACAACTGTCAAAATATCGACAGTTGGTTGTCAGCACGGCCGATTTAAATTCAAGCTTCTCGGCTGGGCCGCAAGCTCCAGACGACGTGAACGAAAATCCGCAAATCTCCAAAACAAATAAGAGCTCGGATGAAAGTGCGCGCGACTGATAAAGGTGGGCGGCTGCGTCGCACTTGGCAAGCTCGCGTCCTCGCTTAACGAAGCACCCGAGTATAAATAGGCGGGCGAGAGCGGCAAGTGCACGCGCGGGCTTTCCCACGGCTTTATTTTCGGGTGAAAATCGCTTCCGCGACAGCTCGTGCCAGCGGCACCGACGCCGCGCTCAGTTCCTTTGTTTACATCTCACGCAAAACGTTCCTTCGGCACGAGAGAGAGAGAGAGAGAGAGAGAGAGAGAGAGAGAGAGAGAGAGCGAGAGCGGTGTCGAGGCTCGCTCTGCTCTCCGTTTCGCAAGCACGAGCTTCCTTCCGCCGGTCGATCGCTGCACTTTCCGCGTGCACGCGGCAACGCGCTTCGAGAATACCCCGATGCCGAGTGTCGCATAGAGAAAGCTCGAGAGCAGCACCTCGCGACTCCTTTATCCAGTCTGCTCGGAAGCACTCGCGGGACTTTGATGGCGGGAACCATCCGAACATCGTCGTCAACAGTACTAGGCTGTAGTTAAGCTCCTCGCTGCATTTCAGCACTGAAGATTTAGCGTCCGCCGGAGACACCTCCAAAGACAGAAACTAGACAAGTGAAAAAAGTGCGTATATATTTGGCAGCAATCAAAGAAATCGCATTGCTTTCCGTATGCTAGTGCACTTGCGGCATCGCCTTACCTCCCTCCTGCGTGCATGCTCAGCTGCGCCTGAGATCCGCAATGTCGCGTATGCGCTGCCCGAATTCCTCGCGGTCCATTCCACGACGCACGTTTCGCCGCCGGGGTTATTGTTTTTTTTGCTTCGAGCTTCGAGCTTGCGTTCGCGTTGCCAAGGTAAGCTCGCGTTGGCAACGAGAAATCGCCTCGTTTAAGAGCCAAAGCGATATGAACTTTATCCGACGACGAAGTGCGTGGCGACACGCGTCTGGCTAATATGACGAACGCAAACCAATCGATGCAATAACTGCAAAATAATAATAATCTGGAATAGTAATATCCTCTTTGAAATTTCATCAGAGCCACCTCGATCGTCACAAATTACAAATCCATAATAAGCATACAAAACTCTATTCTCGAGATCGCTTCTTGGCGTTAGTTCTGTTCGATCACATCGATCGCACGAGCCCGCGTGTATCATACGAAGACGTAGCGACTCTTTGCTTGCAGTATTGCGCAAGTGAACTATCTGTGGCGTAACAGTAGTCAAAGCAGTAGGGGCGCGTCGGGCGTTAATCGACGAACTAGCACCTGTCCGCGTTGTCGTCGCGCTTATCGTTACTCCAAGACGAACGACGCTCGCTTTATATGGTAGCGGTGCAGCCGGGATGCGCGCCCGCAACGGGTCAAGTTCAGTCGGTCGATCGGATCGTCGCAGCGCTATTTTCGAACGCTTCGTGGCTGCGCGCGAGCGGCACTTGGGCTCTGTCTGTCGGTGCTTCGTGCATCGGAAATTCGCCTCGGAACTCGATAAAGAACAAGCTTGTCGACCGCGGCAACGCTATCGTTATCGCCGAGGTAAAAGTAATCAGAGCAGCGCCAGCCCGCGCGAGAGCAGCGATTTCCCTCGGGCGCTCGGCTAATGTCGTAATCTACGCGCCTCTAGTGCACGCGCAGGCTCGTAAACGACGCAAGAGCGGCCTTTGGGCATTCGATCCGAAGGATTCGCGCGGGCTCGCACGGGCAGTCCGCTATCCCACGTAAGAGAGCCTCAACTCTCGCACGAAAGGCTGCTTTGGACGCTCGCTTAGCGCGACAGCCGGCGCCAGTCTACGCGTCGCTGAAACCAGACAACGACTGTTTAGATGCCGGCCGAGTGCATATCCAACCCGCTGCAGCGAGAGCTGGCCGACGCGATAATCCGCATGCAGCCGCTGGACGAGATAAGGATCCTGTTGGCGTGCGGCGCCAAGGCGAACGAGCCGGTGACCCAGGGCCTGCGCCCGCTGCACTACGCCGTCTGGCAGCGCCACGCGGACGCGGCACAGCTGCTGCTGACCAGGGGCGCCGACATCGACGCCGTCGACGAGTGCGGCTACTCGGCGCTTCACCTGGCCGCCGAGCACGGCTACGAGGACCTCGTGGAGCTGCTGCTGAGGCACGGCGCCAAGGTCGACCATCGCCAGGACACCCCTGAGCCGTTTCCCAGGTGGGTGTGAGCGCGCGAGCGCGGAGTGACGCCCTCGCCCGGGAGCCCTTGGAGAGCCTGATCCGACGCCGTGTGCGCCCGCAGAACGATGCTGTGCGACGAGCCGCTACGGCTAGCGCTGCGCAGCCACCACCTGGGCGTGGCGCGCACGCTGCTGGAGGCCGGCGCCAATCCCAACAAGCGCTACTTCTTCGGCGCGGAGATCAACCTCGTCTCGCCGCTGGACCTCGAGTGCATGGAGCTGCTGCTCGCCTTTGGCGCGCTGCCCAACACCCGCGACCGCGCCGGCCTCACGCCTCTCATGAAGGCCGCGCGACTACCACAGGTAACCGCGCGTCGGCCTTTCCCTCTTCGCGTCACGCGTCACGCCTCGCGCCGCTCATTGCTTTACTGCTGTCCGCGGCTTCACCCCTGCTAACGGCTCATCTCGATCATTGTTACAAGGACATTGGAATGCACTTTGGGCTACCGCGAAGGCCCGCCGAGTGACCGACTTTCTCAAAAATCGGCGCCTAGAATTTTCATGTCGAGTTGGCGGTAGCGAGTTAAATCATTCGGGTAACTCGAAATCTCCAGGCGAAGAGCTCGATCCGAATGGAGCTTTCGCAGAAGTTCAACCACGATCTTCGTTAGATCTTCGACAGCGCGACGTCTGGCGCAAAAATTGAAAGCGCAATTTCGCGGAACTAGCTAGCTGCCTTCAAAGACTAACCTTCATTTCCGCTGTTAACAACATCCAACTCTTTCGATTTCGGTAACAGAATACTCTGGCTTGCAACTGAAGCTGCGTTTTTTTCTCTTCTGTTTCTGTCGATGTCCCTTGGATCTCTTCTCACGACTAAACTTCCGAACTCCCCCCCGCCGAAGCAGCGAGTCCTAGCTTTCGAGAAGTGGTACCGCGACAGTTTCGGGACGCTCAACGGTCCAACTGGCCAGCCGCTTGGCTCGACTTCCACCGAAGCCCGCGGGGCACAAGACCGCGCCACGGAATTAGGAAGTTGCCATCACTGTCTCTCTCTTTCTCTCTCTAACTCTTTGTCCTGCTGCTGCGCTGCTACTGCTGTTGTTGTTGTTGTTGTTGTTGTTATAAGTATGCAGTTGATCGAAAGCTGGAACGGCAACTCTGTCAAAGTATAATAACGTTGCGGCAATTAAGATCAGTTGCCCGGCTTCCGATCGACGGCGTCGTAGATGACTATAGCGACAAAAAGGCTGCGAAGCCTGGTGTTGTGTTAAGGCGTACGTGGAGTCCCGTTTTTGTGCGAGCGTGCATGGGTTTTCCCGTCGAAAAACGCGAAACAAATTGAAATATTAATTTTGGCGATCGATCCAACAGGGCATAGCGTCGGTGTTGTTGCTGATGAGCTACGGCGCGAACGTGAACGCGATGGCGGACGCGCGACACGACTACCGCACAGTGCTGCACTACGCGATCCTCGGAGGTGACCCCGCGGTCATCAATCTGCTGCTCAAGCAGGGCGCCAAACTCAACCTGGGTCCGGACTACCAGAAACCCACAGTGCTGGACCTGGCGATACTGAAAGGCGATCCGGACATCGTGCAGATGCTTCTCGAAGCCGGTAATTGTCTGAAGAATTCAAAGTCGAGGATGCGGAGCGCTCGATTCATTCGGGACTTGAAAAAAGCAACGCTATGTGATTTTAGCGCCAACTCAGATTTCCGCGGTCCACGGACACGGGCGTTTCGCGTGGTGCCGCGTAAGCTTGGCGAAGCAAGCGCGACGCGATCGATGAGCATTCGCGAGTCGAGGAAAGGACGAGACTGGAAAAGGCTGACATTGCGCATTGTTCGCAGGTGCGGATGTGAACGCCACGTCACCGATAATCGGCTCGTCGCTGCACGTAGCCTGCGCGGACAACATCCCCAACCGGCTGCAGATCCTGCTGATGCTGCTAGAGCGAGGCGCCGACCCGAATCTGGTGATCCCCAGCGAGGTCGGTCTGACGCTGCGGCCCGTGCTCGCCGAGTACGTCGCCTCCAACCAGAACCCGTCGGTCGAGGTGGTCGCACTGCTGCTCAAGTACGGCGCGCGGGTGGTGATCAAGACGCAGTTCCGCCACCCGCACGGCATACTCAACTCGCTGCAGAACACGGCCGACAAACCGCAGCTGCTGCAGGCTCTGCTCTCGGCCGCCGAGAGCTTCGACCTCTGCATGATCAAGCGCTCGTCCAGTCTGACGGACGCGCAGAAGGCGCTGGTGCTGGAGGCCGCCCGAACTCCTCTGCCTCTGGTCCACCAGGCGAGGCTCATCGTGCGCAAGTTCTGCGGCACGAGACTACCCAAGGTCGTCACCAGTCTGCAGCTGCCCCGCACGCTTCACCGCTACCTGCTGTACGACGTCTACTGAGCGCATTTACTTGCCCGTTCCGCGACTCGAGCTTAATCCTCCACATCGGAGCTCTCTCTCTCTCTCTCTCTCTCTCTCTCTTCTCCTCTCCCTCCCTCTCGTTCTCCCTCGTGCTACTTGCTGCGCAGACGTTTTTTTACTTGTTCTCGCGATCTCGTCTATCGCCGCATTTTCCCCAAATTCGTGACCGTACTTATTGCTCAAACGTCTATTTGAATCTGTCGTCTTTTACAGCCTCAGCAGTTTGCCCTCTGTAATTTGTCCAACAGCTCGACCAACTGTGATCAATTAGCATTGTACGTTTACTCAAATACAAAAGTTTTTACGGTCCAACCTCTAGCTTCAAGTTCCCAAGACTAGGACGATTTCGTTTTAACCGACATATTTTTTTTATCAGTCGACATTCACGCTCCGTCTCATTTTCTCATTGTTATCCTCTCGATCGTATTTTTACTCGTTTTGCTTTTAGTCATTGTGATACCCGAACGATCGCGTCGATCGACTTATTTAGGAAGCGAATCGCGAGACGCGACGGTTCTCGCTGCGCGTGCACTATCGTCGTTTCGCCATGAGCACAGTAGGCACCGCGCAAACCAATATCGAACTGCACTGACCTTAGTATTATGTATTCTTTTGCGACGTTATTCGACTAATGCTATTTTCATTACTCTAGTTGTGTGCGAACATTTGTCGGACGTCGAATCCGGCGAAATTGTGTGATTATACATCGAACAAAAGATCGTGTCATTTTATACCTTTGTATGTACATAAACGTTATCTTATATACGTACGTATTATCAAACAGTATTTCAACAATAAAACCCAATGACCCACCCTAAATACATTTAAGTAGTTATTTGTTTAATAATTTCATAAGTTTGTTTGCAACCGAATTTCAAATTTCTCAAGAGCTGCTTGTGCTGATTGTACAGGTTCAATTGTAAAATAATGTTACGATTTGCAAATTATATGGACATTTTAATAGATATGGCGTATAATAAACTCCAAAATATTCTTTCAAACCTATTATTTAAAATTTACGTCATAAAGTTCACGCGTTCAAATTACAAATAACAATTTTCAAGAACCACTCCACAGAAAAGTTTTTTTCGTATTTTTTGCTTTGTCTTTTACTACAATATGTCTACTGAAAATAACGTAAGCATGTTTAAAAAAGTACGTCAGCATTTAAAAACTTAAATAATCAAAGATCATATCAGAACTAGTATAGGACAAGATCAAACGATAAAAACAGATTATAATTTGTAAAATTCCATCAAACCTGCTTTGCTACAATAGCGACCTGCGCATTCGTCTACTGCACAGCTGAGTCTAAGCTGGCATACAACTTTCATTGACATCGCCATGAAACGAAACGGCTGTAAAATAACCTCTATGGAAAGTGTTAAAAAATGATACTTTTCACGAAACATTGTTGACAAATTATTATATATCGTCTTTTTGACAAACAGGCACGCTAGTATAAAATGCGGCCTCAAAAGTTTCGTATTCCCTGCGATAGCGAAAGGTTAGTATATAGGTTAGAGTTGTTAATGTATTTTGTAAATACTGTATACTATAATTATTTGAATAACGCGAAAATTAACCAAGTATTTTGAAAGTTTATTATGAATTTTGTTTTAGTTTTCCAAACTTGGATCGAAAGACACTGGTTGTTTCGGTTTTTGGCAAAAGTCAATTTCGAGCCAAAGGTTGCAAGGCTGGAATGTTCAGTTCTGTACTGCAAGTGGACCTCCTCGAAGAGCCAACTATTGATGAGAATTTATTTGTAATACAGTTTTCATATATCTATTAGTTATAATTTACCGTTATTTTTATTGTTCAATTTGCAATTATAGTGTGAAATAGAGGGCTATCATGATCCAAACACAAGAACTGTTTACCTGCATTTAAACGGACTTCTAGACACCTATAATTTAGTAAATGAATATGATCAATTTATTGAAAATCAAGAGCGCAAAGACTTTCTTAGTGCCTGGGCACATATGAGAAATAAATACTCAAGAGCACTGCTGGTACTCTTTCATTTGTCTCATGTCGTAATTCTCAGCCATCCAACTCACAATTTTGACCATAGCTATGTTCATTTATTCAGAGCTCTTGATGTAGTCAGGTAGAGTATCGGTAAATGTTAGTTTTCAATTTGAAATATTAAATTAATTCTTATGTTTAACAGACAAAAAACTTCAGACCATTTATCTGATGTTCTGAGTACAATATCAGGCTTACCTAAAGATTGGGTGTCATATGGAAGGCCTTGCTCACCACGTGTTTTATTTTATTTTGAAACCTGCCCATCGTCGTTTCGTAATCCACAAAATGTAGCCAATATTAAGAAACTTGAACATTCTTTAGAAGATAGAATATATCAAGTTTTGAGGAAGAACAGAATAGTTACTAATATAAGGTAAATCATTTTTATTACCAACTGCAAAAACTTAAAATAATCTATTAATAATTCAATTTTTATTTTATTTTGCAGCTCAAATTCTTTGTTTGCAATTCCAGCAAATCAAGAATTTGTATTTGTAAATACTGGTAATCCTGACACTAGAGATATTCTAGCTTACATGACTAAACAATTGATCAAAAGTTGTACAGTTACACCTGGTGTATCAAGCTCAAAAAGTTTTGTAAATAGTAATCTGGTAGATAATTTTAATGATACTGGAGAAGGTAAAATCGTTCTTTTAACATTATTAAATTTATTATACAAGTATTTAAAAATTTATACTGTAAACAATAATTTTTAGACTTACACACATTCAAACGGTTTCTTCAGCAACACATTAGCTTAGCTTTTTCGAAAGGCTTTGATGATAATGTGGGTCGTCATGCAGCTCCAGCACATTTTGAGGTACTAAATTTAGAAAAATATTTTGTTCAATTTTTTAATTTGCAAATGTTTCAGATACCAACGTTATCACTATTCTTTACTGTAGCCAACAAATTGCATGAATTTTTTTTAAAAGGAAATGATAAAGGTCTTCAGAGTCTTCATGGCCTACTAGATACTGATGTAAAGTTTAGCAAAAGCCGTTGTTCTAAAGTTTTACCCAGAGCTTTACAAGCTTATCAAGAAAATCTTCCGCAACACTACACTAGGCAAATATAAGACATGAATTTATCAATCAGTCCAACTAAATTTACTATAATTTATGTAACTTTTTAATCCCAGGGCCTATCATGAATCGAAACTGGCTCATGCAATGGCTGTGTTTGAAATGCATGCAAGAGGACCTCTATTTGAAGAATTCAGTAAAAAATTACAAGAAGAATGTGATAAACATTGGCGAAATGGTCGCCAAATGTGCCAAGTTTTGTCACTCACTGGAAATCCTTGTACAAATCCCATTCACAAAGGTGGTGGCGAGGGAGCTGGTGGTGGAGAAATTCTTGATACAAGAGAAGATTTTAAGTGAGTGAAAAATTATTTTTTCGACTTTTCTCTAAACGGACTAAATATTAATTTTTGAATTTCCAGTGATCTGCCAATTATAGAACATTGTAGTGGTGTAAGATATATTTGTGCCTGCAATTGCGGAAGATGTCAAGGATCACGTGAAGATCCTTTCAATCTCAAGCAAGCCAATTATGATTATTACCAAATGTTAGCAATGCAATGTGGATGCAATCAGTTGGAATGCTACAATTTTCCAGTTTTTCAACCTAGCACTCACAATTTCAGGTAATTTCTGTTGATAAACCCTCTATTTATTTGATAACGAATATTTATTAACTAAGAGTTATTTATTTTAAAAATATTTTTAGGGCAGCACAATTATTTTCTACTAATCGTAAAGATTCATTAAAAGGTGAAGTTTCTACACCACAAGGTCCAACACAAGTCTGCAGTTTGGGAATAAATGGTTTGCAAAATTTATCTTTTTATGTAAGTTTGTTGTTTTAAATAATAGTTTAACGTTTTCAATTTTTAGTATCCACTGCAGATGAAATCACAGCTTATGGAAGTGGTGGACAATCACCTCCAGCACAAAGTGATCACATCAATGAAGAGGGTGACAAAATTAGTTTCACCCCAGGTGATGAGAACAAAGTTGTCATCGCTGTCGCAGAGGCTGATCCTGATAGTTCTAAAGATAAATCTTTAAATAGACAGCCGTCCACAACAGAATATTTACCAGGAATGTTGCACAGTGAATCTCCGTCTGGTTTACTTCCACAATTCTCGAGCTGGTCTTTAATATGTTTGGGATCAAGTAGTATATATTCCCATAACATAGGATTACAGCACCAGTCTGGTGTTCTTGGTTATTCTGCATTTTTACTGCCTTGGGATGTTACTGTAAGGTAAGGATATCCATAATAGATGTTGAAATATCCTTTAATGATTTTTAAATTTTTACAGATTGGAGCACCAAAAAGATAGAGGCTCTCTGTGGTCTTATGCAAATGATAATAATCAGCACGGTTTTTGCTCCCGTGGTAAAAATTATCAAAACATGAATATGATGCGTGGAAGAAAAGCAAAAAGAGGAAAAGAACTACTTGTAAAGATATTCGTTGGATTTGAATATGAATGTCCTCGAGGACATAGATTTATGGCTTGTACACCAGATAAAATATTAAAAGTAACTGGAATTGGCCCAATGAAGGAAAATGCAAATAAAGTTACATCTAGTACAGCGGATATGCCTTTATACTTTCCTTGTCCTTGCAGGTTTGTCTTAAATTAGAGAAATTTCATTCAGCTAACGTACTATATCAACAATAAATGACGTTTTCAGACAACCCAAGTCTTTGATTGCACAGCTAATGAGAATTCATGTTGTCACACCCAAAGCTCCAGTTCATATAACATTGAATCCACGAGTTCAACCTGCTCCAGCTCCATGTCCAACCTTTGTAACTGGATGCGAAGAGCCTGTAAAACTTTCACAAAGTGCATATTGGATTCTTAGACTTCCGTATCCTTTTGAAAAAATTATAATCTTTTTATATACTAATCATACATGTAGATACATATTAAAATCCTTATAAATAAATTTAGTTATGTCTACTTGGGAGATAAGGCTCCATATTTGCCGCCCAAGGAACCAGTTCCTATATCACACGGTAGACTACTTGCAGGTATATTTGGTATCAGTGAAGTAGTGAGCGACAAGAAGTAAGAAAAAGTAAATAAAAGAGAATATGTGACTGATCTTCCACCAACTGTAAATTTCTTATATTTTTTGTATTACTTTTTTAATTAAAAGCTTGTAAATATCTAATAAAAGAGGTCATCCTATTTCTATAAAACCAACGTTTAATTCACCAATTGAAAAATTAATGTTCATCAGATTTACAAAACTAATATTTGCATATTTGCGGAAATATTCAAAAATAGATATGAATATTCAATTATATTACGGTTTTATTCTTGACCAATCAAACGGCTTGGAAACAGCTGTTCATTTAAAATGAGCTCTTGGGATTGGACAATCGATTCCCTCATTTCTTATAATCGGCCGCATGTCTCCTCTCAAGGTCATGATTTTCGTTAAAACAGATTTAGTCAGGGAAGTAATGTATGAATAATAAACAACATTATAATTAAACTATTGAAGTATAGTTAAATTTATTATCAAATAACATTTTACATAACTTTTTATGAAACTCATATAGGTCACGTGACGTTTAAAGTCCCTGGCGCGAGCAGGTAAAGACACGCACAGTAGAGCGAGTTGATAAACACTTGTCATTGCCGTTTGAATGTTTTCATTATTTTTTGTGGTTCATGAATTTTGCTCAATTGCATTCTCGTAAAAAAAGCATGCTTAAATTTTCTACTGATGCAAGGTAAGAGTTGGTTTTGTCATCTATTCAAAAATATTGTAAAAGTGTTTCGTATTTATTCAAATGTCTCGAAGTACGTTACGAAACAAGACGCTTTAAATTTGCACGTTTTATTTTTATACAAATCTATGTATACTTAAGTGAACTCGCGGGAAAAGTTTGTTGTCTGTGCCAAGTGAAATGTTTTCTGTGTAGTTTAAAATAAATTTATGAATTCTACGCGTTAGTTTGTGATTTTTGCAAATAACATTTTTTGCGAAATTTTTAACGACTATTCATTCAAGCTTATTTTTTTGAAGAATTATGTTAGATCATATACCATTATTATTGTAAGGAATTATGTTTTATTCATTTTTTTAGGCTTGTGTAAAATTCAATAAAATGGAGCACCATGTCAGTATGTTTTTGATTGTACTGCTATCTGTCAGTGTAGTTCAAATTAATGGAGAATCTGTATTTAATTGGTTATGGGGTCAAAAAGTGGAAGCAAAATTAATTTCCAACGGGGTTCCATTACTTTCTGTTCCTTATGAATCATTAACAGAAGATGAAAAGTTTCTTAAGGAAGCAGCAAAGTTTGTATCTGACATTCAAATATCTTCACCATTAGAGGTTTGTCAGCACAAAGTTATATTGAAGATCAAAACATCATGTAGCAGTATGACAGAAGAGCAACTTGCTAAATTAAGTGTGAATTTACTTAACTGTCAGTCAGAAAGTGAGGGAAGAAAAACTTACCGTTGTACAGAGGACATGGTAAAAGAAGTTGAAATATTTTTTATTATTGTCTATAAATTAATAAGGATGTTACAAATTGGTAATGGCTATAAAGTTAATCAATAAATAATTTAAAAATTGTATGATAAATGCATTAAAAGTTTTAGCCTTGTACTGTATAGATCAGTTAGCTGACTGAATGTATTTGTCAAATTACTTTTCATTCATTCTTTGTTAATGCCTAACTTCAGCTTGTCAACGCTCTTTTTAAAATTTCTCCCTGCGTCCATAGATGTCCGTACGGTAGATGAGATGTAAAAGGGGTGATTCTGTGCAAGTTCAGACTTGCAACAAGTCACCCCTCTTTACATCTCCCAGTCAGTGTAAAGAGTTTCCTGTGCAGCTGCTTTCTTTTATATATCTAGCTTAAAATACAAAATTCTTCATCTTTGCTATTAATAATAATTTAATTTTAGCTTTATTGAATATTTTCAATTAAAGTGAATTATTTAACATGGTGTATTTTTTCAGACAATTAAACAATGTACAACAAACATGGATGCCGATACTTGGAATGCCTACCATTTGATGAGCAATCGAGCTAGGGCTGTGTGTTATGCAGCAAGAAGTCACCAGTTTCGTGCTTTGACTGAATTAACTGTTAATAAATTAATGCAATCTGCTCATTCTCAAATTGAAACTTTATCCTCATTGAAGGTATATACTAATAATCATTAAATTGACATAAATAATCGATCAATTTTCGTTAATTTTTTTTTAAATGATTGATTCAATTTTACCAGGAAAGTCAAGACCGTTTGGAAGAGCAGACACATGCTGCACATAAAATAATAGAGTCTAATATTGAGGATCTCACTGAGGAAAAAGCTCTTATTCGAGCAGGACATGAACAGCTAGCAGCCATGACTGAAGATATACAGAAAAAATTAGGTAAAAATAAAGTCAAAAAATATTTTATTCATTAAAGTCAATCGTAGTATTTCTTCTAACTGTTGCATCATTTTTTTTCAACAGAAAAGGCAAGTAACGAACTTTTAGAGCAAGCAGAAGAGCATGGTCAAAACCATGAAGAGATTATTGCAGATTTGAAAAGCATTCAAAATCAAGCTCAGCAACTGTGGGAAAAAATTGAAAGCAGTACCAATAGAATCATTCATCAGAATCAAGAAGCTGCTTCTCAGTATCAAGAAACTTTAGTTAAGCTTGAAAAAATCAATCAGACTATTGTTTACATATGGGACTTGACTAATAACATGAGAACTGAAATAGATAAAAAGTTAGGATGGATTACTGAGTACATTGGAACAACGGGTAATATTTATCTTATATATATATATCACAATCAATATTGTTAAAAGTTTTGAAATACTTGAAACAAATTGATTTACTTGCAGGAGAAAATTTAGAGAAAGTATATCGCATCACTTTGCACCTAGTTTACTTATTCGCAGCTATGGTTGTTGCAGCTTTTTTACAAGCCCCATTTTTAACAAGATCAGCTATATTAGGAATAGTTCCTCTGAATTTAGCTTCATATTTGAAACATGGCTTAAGTGCTTGTCTTGATTTTATTTCCATGTCAATGTTGATACTGCTAATAACTGCAAGTAAGAATAAGTTTTTTAAGTAAACTGTAATTTGTTGTTTAACTGTATCTTATTTACTCGGTTTTCCTCATTTTATTTTTTCTTTTAAAGTGCATTTCATTATGAGTGGCATACATTATTTATTGCGTCCAAAAGATGACAATGATAAAGAAAATAAAGAACAACAGTCTGCATCTTTTATTAATGGAACTACAGAATCAAATGGCTACACAAAAGTAGTCTCCCATACACATCAACATGCACCCAGACAATCTCTTGGACTTAGAATTGTGAATAACATTTATGATAAATGGGGTTACATCAACTATCAAATCACGCACAGCATAGGTAAATACATGAAATCATTCTTAACACAATGTAAATAAAGTAATTTAAAATACTAATTTAAATTTACTGTTTTTGCTATTGTGTAATATATGTATTGTACTCTGTTTAATATAAATAAATAAATAAATTCCATATTCTTCTAGTAAACTTAAAAAACATCAGCGATTCAATAGTATCTTGGATCCGCCAAAAGTTTGTTTCAACAGAGGAACTTTCATGCACGTATCTACCAGAAAGGCAACGTCGTGCGTACGTATCCGAAAGATATCCTAGCATATCAGAAGACAGTGCTGAATTTCCTGATGAACAAGATGGCAGTTATATCATTAGCGATGACGAAAGTAATACTAGTACTGTATTAAGAGCAAAATTCTTACAGAGAGATTCTCCACAACAAAATTTCCCGAAAGGACTTCGCGATTCTGCGATTCGTAATACTATGCATGTTCCTAGGGAATCTCTTAAGCTACGAAGGTACCTATAAACTAACATTCTTAACGATACATTCCACAATTAACTGAAGATTGCTTGTAATTTTTATACTATAAATACTTATGCAAATACAGTATTAATAATAAAAATTTGCTTCAAATTTTGTTGTAGCTTGAAACCTAAATTTTTAAGTACATTATAATCCTATAAATTATATTTCAGTTTTACACCAGTTATGACTAAAAGTGTTTGCGGAGCGACAACTCGAAGTGGAAATCCATGCAGAAATGTAATATCAAAGGATCAATTTTACTGCCATCGGCATACTTCAGGATCGTCAATAATAGGTGATTAGTTTGGATAGATAATTTTTCGTAATTGTACAAAGATATTTAATTTAATAGTGAGTATATTGCGGAAGAATCTATTTTTTTAAGTTATCAGACTGTGTAGTTAAACTACCTCAACTGTGTAGTTAAACTACCTTAACTACCTTGCGTAGAATAAGGATCGCAATTATTATATATTTATACTATTTTGTACAAAAACTCAATTTATCTCTTAGTCCAGTCTGATCTAAGCATCATTATTCAATGTTTATTAAGTGATATTTTTACATAAAACATGGTAATTGTATTAGGTGATTGTTTTTGTATGTGAAAGGTTGCGATTAATTGACAATTTCAAAATGCTAGCCTATATATATATATATTACAAGGTATGTGTAGAGAATGAATGCATCAATTTGATACCAATAAAGTTTAATTTTTATGAAAAATAATAATGAAGTATTTCAATGTGTAACTATTTTCGCAAATAGCGTATACAAGTAAAGCTAGCAGAAATTATTACCGACAAAATTTTTTTTATGAAGTAAAAATCTAAAGTATGCAACTTACGCATTGTTCGCCACAAAAAGAAATATGTTGCGATTCGTCAAAAAAAAAAAAGCTGTAATTAATTATTTGGTTTTCGACGATCAAAATATTTTACACAAGAATTTGCCTACCGATCGTTGGTATTTCAAAACTCAAGCCTCGGAAAATTCTTTACATTATATATATCTGTTACTGCTTGAATGGTAAGGAAAACGGTGGGGTAGTAAAAGCAGATCCCTTTTGCCGATCTTCTAAGCGACCTAGGGTCCGTTTACGCAGAGACGTCCGTCAACGCAGGGCTGGGATTAGAGGGATAAATAGAGAGGAACCCGCTCCCTAATAACCCGAAATTTTCCAAGCATTAAAAAAATTTTGGAGTATCCTTCACTGGTTTCACCCGGTTTGAAAAGAATTCATCAACGCCGTGAACATACAAACACGTCAATTATTATTGCAGCTCGTCAATAAATCACTAGAAACTTTTGAAAAGCCTTCATGAAAGAAATTGTTATAAAACATTCAGCAGCAGTGCACCATGTTATATTGGGTACAGTCGGCATTTTCCGTCTCCTCGATAAAGTCGTCGAAATCGTAGCCCGCTCTATAGATCAGCTCCCACAAATTGCAATAATTTCTGCCGTCGTCGAAAATGCTGTACCAGTGTCTCGCTTCCGATTGAGCCTAAAGCAGCAATTGTTCTCAATCAATATCAAGCGATTAGCAACTGAATTCAGCCACTATCATGTCAACCATAGCTATGCAGCCGGAATCGGTCGAGTTGGCAAAAACGATATGGATACAATCGATTGCATTGGTTTTCGGCTCGACGCGTGTCGCCTTTATCGTAAGATAATCCCCGTCGCTTGTCTGCAACCGAAAAGCTCCGTGTTACATTCTCTCCCGCAAAACGAACCAAGCAAAAGCCATACCTCGTCTTCGACGTTTTGTATCTGCTCTCGCAACTTCGGTATGACCGAGTCGCATCCCTCGACGAACCGCCTGCAAAGGGAAAACACGCATGTTTGTTGTATCGAGAAGCCGAGCGAGCGACGGCGTATATTTTTCCAAGCGGAGGCGCAGCACACGCGGCTCAAACAAATAGATGCCAACGTCGGCGTCCTTAAATCGCCTATCGTCGTCGCGTTACCATTGGACCAAGCAAGAGGCGCGCAGTGGGTAGGGGAAACTCGACTCGACTACCACTGCCAGCAGAATTGTCGCTAGCAACAGGAGCAGGTGCCGCAGGAGCGCCTTGGCGTTGCCCGTGCGCCCGAGCCACGGCACACTTTTTCTCGGCGATGTCACGAGATCTGCCGAGCGACCGGACCCGTTCGATACGTTCCTTACGAGGCGCGCTCCAAACAACGCACCTATACGCACCTTCGAGTATTGTCAACTTTCGTTTCTGTACATGGAGCTTCGCGTCGTTGCTCAGCACGCGATGCTCGACCGGATGTATCCTCAGTCTTTCTAGTTTCAGAGCTGAGAACTCGGAGCAGCGCCAAATAGTCGTCATGGTATTCTTCGCGCGCGCAAAAAAAATCGTCTTGAGAAAACAAACGCCGAACGGAAGTTATGGCCGCGACGAACTTCGAAAAAAAAGCCCATCATATCGTAATAACGAGACGCGCCGATAGTCCGCCGGTTAACCGACGTTGCATCCCGCGCGTTTTCGGTCGCGCTTGCCGACGAACGGTTGTATACGAGCTCGCCGAGTAATATAGCACGTGAGAATGGCCACTGGGCAAAAAAGTACATTTATTCGAGGCGTTTTCCTGGCAAAGGGCAAAATGAAGAGACTCCAAAACGAGCACACGCGTTTTCCACGAATGTGGGTCACCCTGCGCGATGAATGCCTGCAGTGCCCCCCCCCCCCCCCCCCCACCTTTTAACGGGAAACCTCTGCTTTAAGTCTTCTCAAAACGCAAACTCGAAACCCATCGCGCTCAAGTCGTGAAGCGGATTTTGCGTAGTCTTTTGTTTCGGTGGGAGGACCGAAAAACGAGGAGCTGCTCTTTCTCTCGTTCTCGATCATCGATCAAGCACTGCGTCAAGCAGCTGCGTCATATGGGCGGAGTTCCCCTCATTTCCATTAACGCGGACCCGGGGAATTTATATAATGCCAGCGCCTTTTTTTTTACCCGTTTGTGCCATCTTCTTTTTCGTGATGGCGACGTATGTCGTGTGGCTTTGTTCGCTTCGATAAAAAACTTGACAAAGTAAGAATATGCAAAAAATCTTACTGATCCGTGAAATCGAATATCCATACAAGGCGTGACTGAGGTTGACGTACTCCATAATTATATAAAATAATTTTAGAAAACAAAGCCACCAAAATTGATTGGCAATAATTCAATTACTAGTCAGCTGGTCGTTGAAGTGATTTCGTCCAGAATTTTGCTGCATATCGCGCGAACAATCGAAGTAAATAATTGATGGAGCTGCCGCTGGCCGCAACAGACGCATAACTAGAGGAAAATTGAATCTTGTTTCCAACGGATGCTACGCGAACAGCCGAGCAAAAGTTACGCTATCCTCTTAAAAAATCCGAGCTCACGGCAGAATGTCCATGCTCGGAGCGGTATGGAGGGCGCGCGGGCAAAGCGATCTCGCATCGGCGTAACACGAGAGAGCAAATATTATGGTAGAAAGCCACACACGGCTCCCTAGAGTCAAGAGCAGAGCAGAAGGAAAACAAGCCCGCGCGCGCACGATAATCCGGAGGTGGATGCGCCGAGGAAGTACTAAATTTCTCGGCGCTCGCCGCCGCGCGACCGACCGATGCAGCCGAGAGATCGTGGGAAACGGCCGCGTGCGCGTCTCCAACAGCGGCGTCGTCGCCGTCGGAGGCGCGCGACTTTCGCGGCTCGTTCGTCTTGCGCCTCGTGCCGTCGCCCTTGCAAATCGTCGCGCCTTTCCGAACGGCATTCACGATAACTTTCGCCGAACTAGATTGCGCTCACAGCCGATTAAAGATCGTTTTTCGGAATAAATTGCAACCATTTGAGCATCTTGGTCAAACCAAGATACTGATCAATCACCCTCAAAATAACATATTCTTCCAGGTATGTTTTCCGATATTGTCAAGATTACGTCGTTGGTTACAGCTCAAGCAGGCTGTAATCGATATAGGTTTGATTTTTTCCATTTTATCGGCTCGATGATTAACATGTTTCAGTTAGCAGTGAGTCGTGATTTATGAAAAAATAGAACTGAAACTTGGGTGTCGTTGTGAGCATAAAATGAATAATAATCGTGAAAGGAACTCGAACGCTTAATCGCATTCCTTCAATTTATGACGTTTGAATCGATCGGGCAAATGTTATTTCCAAAAAAAGGTGCGATTCGTGCCAATAATAAATCCATGAACTTGCGACGGGCGCGCAATGCCGGCGAGTCTTCGACTCGGAACTCCATTGCTACTCCGAAAGCAAACTTTTGACAGAGCCGTTACAGCGTTCCTCAATGTCGTTGCGCACCTGGGCCGAAGGCGTGGCGACACCTGCCGCGTCTCACCTGACCAATCGCGACGAGTGTCGATGCCATTGGTCGCTTAGCCGCAATGGCTCTCTAAGCGATGGAGCTGTGTCGCACGTGCGACTACACCGAAGATTTACAGTCGAGAATTGGGTGCAAGCCTTGTTTTTTTAAACAACGCGCTGCAACGCGTTGTCGTCGTAAATCGTGTGGCGAAGCAAAGTAGTGCCAATGAAAAGCGCACTGCTGCAGAGGAACCTGAGCAAATAGTCGAGGAGCGGCAGCGCCGTCGCATCGCGTAATCCTCGGCGACGCTCTTGCCCCCTGAAAATTCACGTACTAATTCATCGGGTGGTGTGAGAGAGATTCCGGGAAGGCCGAGAGAGTGAGCCCTCATACGACCTTGGCGAGATCCTATAAATAATTCCTCGGGCTTTTTAGTTTTCTCTCGGAGAGAGTGCTCTCGAGCGATTTATCGGTGGGCGCATCGCTCTCCCTGTTTTTTCACCGTAGGAAGGATATAGCCGCTCCTCGTTGCTCTGCTTCTCGTGTACGCACGACGACCAAGCTCGAGGAGCGATTAGTGCTCGCGATAATCGCCAGACAGGTGGTCGCGATAATTGGCCGACGCGACTGGCAAGCTGGCGGCGAAACGAGGGCAATTTCCAATTGGATCGGTTCTCGAATCGCCGCGTAGTGCCGTTCGAGCGTTCGAGCGTCGTCGCTATACTCCAAGACCCTCGCAGGCGGTCCGGGGGGCAGCGCGTCCGGAGCAAAAGAGGCATACGAGCGCCGGGGCCTCACGCGTGCGCGCGACAATTAAGAATGCACTCGGCGCCGACTGCGCCCTTTAATCCTTCGCATCGTTCCGCCGACCGTCGGCGGACCTCGAGTGCCATGGGGCTGTCCTCGCTTGCTCGCTCGCCTTCCGAGAACAGGATACCGTGGCGCACACGTGTTGCTCGTCAAACGCTGCCGCATCCATTGTCTCGCGCGTCTGTTTCTCCTCCTCCTACCTCCTGCAAAGCAACGCGAGATTTGGTATTCTCTTCTTTGGCCGAGGGCAGGCCGGCCGAGTTTGCGCGAAAGCCGCAAATAGCGGTTCTTCTTCTCGGGTGATAATGGATATGGACTCTTTGATGCCTCGTCGATGCACACGTGCATGCTTCCGCTTTCGAACGGGATTTTTCCCTCTTTACGTTTCAGCTGCGATTGTCGTTGGCCTAACTTCCATCGCGCTCTCGTTAGTTCGCGATGTCTTCCCTTCGCTTGAATCGAACAATTGAGAGGCGGCCGCGGAGCGAAAGGGTCCACTGCCACGCGGAGCAGGCGACGACAATCGCGTGCGCCAGTCCGCGCATCGAACTCCCGCGCGCTCAGCGAAGAGCAGACGAGCGAGTGCCTTCCGCGACAATTCCCACGCGTCCTGAAAACCGAGTGATCGTCAATCGCAACTCGCTCCGCGCGAATGTCAAGGCCTGGGGAAGCGAGAAGCAATTTTTTCGCTGGCAATGGCGTCGCGAGCGCTGCTACGGCGAAAATAAACGAGTCGCCGCGCTGCGACATGTGTTCGCCAGACGTCGCCTCCAAGGTGCATGGGAGAGTGGGTTACGTTTTGTTGCCGATTATCGCGCCTTACGCGGAATTTTTCTGTTTCGTTACGTCGCTCCCGCCGCTCCGCCGCGACTATTTGTTGGTCTTGGCCGCAATCGTGAACGCTCGACGCGCAGATGATCCGAGGCGCGCTACGCTTTCCGTTCGCTCGGCCTTCGCAATTTATTCGCGTGTCGCGTACTACTGCCGGTAGCGCGTAGATCGACACCAGCTCTGCCGAAGGAAAAAATCTATGAAAATATTTGCCAAGTAATTTTCGTGTTTGTTCGGCATTGCCGACAGCGTGTAAACAGTCGTTATCCGCAAAGCTCGCAATGCACTCAGCTTCCGTGCAGATAAGATAAACGATGTTATCAAGGCTCGACAGCCGTCGTGAGCACAAACAGCGAAGAAGACAGCGGAGAGGGCCAACCCTCCGGGGGAGAGAGAAAAAGGCGGAGGAAGGTGGGGAGGGCCAAAGGAAAGGCCGGCATTGTCGGGACAATGGCGAGTGTCTTCGGGCACTTGGAGATTCTAATCGCACTGGTACCAGCAAGCCTCGTAATCGCCCGCTGGTCTCTGCAGTCCGTTTCTCGCGCGGACACTGCTCTCGTGTGCGCTACTTACCGGGTCCCGACTCTCATTATTCACTTGCTCCGCCGACCCGACTCTTTCGTGCTTTCCTCGACGAACGTCCTCGGCGATTTCGGGCGCGTCTACTAAGCACCTCGCTACTTTGCCCGGAGTTGCTCTTATTCCACGGATGGTCTTCCCCTCGGTAAGGTGCTCTGCCCTCTCAGTAGCGCTGATCTTGTCTCTCCCTCGAGTGGCTTTATCGTCCAAACGGCAGCTTATCTTGACTAGAATGAGTCTCGTGTTATCGTGTTCCTCCAAAGAAAGATTACAATCTGCTTCTAACCTGACCGCTCCGCTATCCACTTGCCCGGCTTTGTACCTGCAGTTTTGGCTGGCGGAACATGTGTTTGCGAGGCATGTGCCTCCGACGGCGCCCAGGCCTTTTTAGAGCAAGTGCGCGCGGACCATGTTGCCGACATGTGACGGGGATGATCCTCCGACCTGTTGTCGCTTTTGCCGCGGTTTGGCTTTTAAATCTCTTTATTGGATTTAAAAGGCAGCGCTTTACCCAAAAAATATGCCGTCAAATTTGTGATTTACCTGTCGAAATTGGTTTTCCCGTTGAATCCACTGACTGCGTTTCTCCACCGAGATCTCATTTTTTGATGCTTTTCTCCAATATATGCTCTCATCATTTTGCAAAGTTGAATTGAATTTCAATATCATCAAAAATATAGGCGAAAAAGAAAAAAATAAGCCGAGTTAAAAATGTCCAAAAAGACGAAAAATCAAAATTGATAAACTACTTCTCGACGATCGCCAAAAGTACCATGCTAACCCAGCAGCAACTCGAACCAAGCATCGATAACGAGCTTATCAGCAAAGCCAATCAATAGGTCATAGACACACTCGTGGCGAGGAAGAGCGTCGAACAGCCCAGAGGACTGGTGGACGCGAACGAAAATATTTGCGTTTTGAAAGCCATAGGGCGGAGTGCAGTGTGTACGCGTGCAGTAGGTGGAAGCGTTCGAAGGGATTGCCCGTTGCAAAATATTATTACAGATATTGTTACCTGCGTACCCCACGTGTTGGCCAGGTTGACTTTCAACTTTAGAGAGGGCGAGCCGAGCTTCGCGTTTGACGATGGTAACTTGAAACAGCTATAAATCACCGGATATTCGCTGTTAGGATAACAATTTGGTGCGATCGTCGGCTACTTGTTTTTTCTAGCAATCAAGTATTTAGGACACCAGTTCTTTGTTTGTGCTGGGACATCGAACGATAAACTTGTGCATTCATCGCGGAGAATAGAATCCTAACAAATCGACGGTATTGTTGCACAACAGCAGCGACGCGATATTAACATGGATTAAGAATAATAGTGTAGCTCTTGATAAGAGATCGTTGACGATCCCAGCAAGCATAATTTTACAGTTGCACAGGCGAGGAAGGAAAGGGAGTGTCGGCGAGGTGGAATCTTACGGCTTTCAGCGCTGCACAATGTAGTTAATGCCCAACACAAGGAACAAAAAAAGGTTAACAGTGCCCGAGAAAGCGACGTGCCAAGCGACTTCTTCGGCCGGCGCGCTAGAAGAAAAAACCAGGTAAACGCGGGCCAGCATCATAAAGCGAGAGGATCGGGTCGCATGTGCTGCTGGTAGCTTTCACAATTGGGGGGGCCATAGCCGAGCATAATAGGCCATGTGTTGGACACGAGGCGCGCAGACTTCCGACGCCTGCGTGCTTTTCCCGGGGCCCTGGGTCCGCAGTGATATTTGCATTTACGAGTGGTCCCTCAGTCTCTTGACGGCTCGGCGGTGCACGGCCCCGGCGCGGCCAGCGGCTCTCGCCGCCTGTCCAACATGTGTCGCGCGAAAATCCGCCTCGCCTCAATTGCCGACACATGGCCAACATGCCCGCCGAAGGTCACCGCTTTTATGACTTTCGCGCGGCAGATAGCTCCCGGCCGTACCTATCCTCGGCTGCGCGTTCTTTCTCACGGCGCATTGACCGAGGCGTGCTGTTGTTCGTGCACCGGGCGCGCAACGAGGATTTATGCGAGGCGCGAATAAGGTGCGCGCGATGGCAGGTTCGCCCGACGGCCCGGTAAGTGCGTAGCTGCGTGGCTGTGAAGCCATTGGGGCTCGCACTTGTTGGCGACTGGGAAAATTCGCGCAAACTCCGCACGTTGCGTAACCAATCAACGACCATTTTCACAATCTAACGCAACGACGATCAACGTTGCGCGTTAAAGAAAAGAAAAGAAATAGAAAAAGAAGAAGAGGGACGATCCAAGTGACCGTCCAATCCAAAATATTGATGGCCAGGTAGAGCGTGGAGAATTCATAAAACTATGGGGAAACCCCAAATTCAGGTGTCTTATATACAGCAGTCGAGGGTCACGGTACGTCCACAACCAGCAAGGCAATTAGCGTACTTTGCTTTCTCTCTCTCACTTTTGTTTGCGCTCGACGAGAGGATTTGCCGCGCTCCGCGGGTGGTTGTTTTACTTGCTGGTACTTCTCTGTTTGCACGCGCCTTTTCGCGCGCGGTCGCTCGATCGACCGGTTTCCGTTGCAAAGTCTCAAGCGTACCAATTGAAAGGTTTGCCATTGATTATCTCGTTAAATAAATATTAATATATTTAATAAATATAAAATAATATAAATTCGAGGTCCTTTATTAATATTATTTTTAATAGCGTCGATCGCTGAAAATCGTGCTCTCTTGCAGTGATTCGAATATTTCAAATAAATCTACGAGACAATGGCATCGATATTTCGAAGGACAAATTGAAAAAAATACTTTTCTCTCTTGTTCGCTGATCTAGTTGTCTTTGGCAGCTATCCAGCCAAGTCCCAAGTCATCGAGCAATCGCGAGAGCGCGCGCGCGCGTGCGACCGATAACTGCTTGGCACTGCGAATAAATACCATAAATTTGAGCAGAGTCAAATATCTCCGGGCCTTTTCGCACCTCGGCGCGCCCACTCGGCCAGAAAGTTTAAGTCCAGAAGTGTGAAAGGACTCGGAAGGGACTCTTGATGACTATCCGATTTGGAGGCTTTCAAAAGGGTTTTCCGCTATGCGCTCGCAAAGTTGCCGATGTTCCTTCGTGCGTAAAATTGCCATTCGCACTCGTGCGTCTTTTGCGAGTGAACTGTCGATAACGCGGCTCTCGCGCGCAATCAACGAAGAGTTGCAAGTTCTTTGCGAGCTCGACGTCGTTTTTCATCGCGAGCATCGATTAACCATCGCCGGGAAAAAGGAAGAAAGCGCTCCGCCTTCGATGTCCGTGGCGGCGCATTATTTTTAGAGGCTCAACGAAATCTTCAATATCTCGGCGGGCGACGCGGCTCGATTACGCGCTCGCGCGCTTCTTTGTCGGGCCACGGAATTTCGGCGAGCGGGCGCAGAAGCGGCGGCGGTGTCTATTTTCGGCAGTCGATTTTTCTCCCCTTCGCGCGCCGCTTCTGCATATTACGCCGACGCGGCGGCGGCGGCGGCATTTTTCGAGCTTCTTTATTCCGCGGGAAAATAGGCCGCTAATTTTACGTGCGCGCGCGCGCGCCTTTGTTCGACGTCTCGTTTGGCAGTCCTCATCTCGTCTCAGCGCGCGACAGCGCGCGTTTTTCACTTCGCCGCTGCAGTCTATAACTTTGACTGACAGCTTGACTTGTTTTCGCGCGATGCATCTCGCGCGTTTTGGCTTGCTCTATTTGCTTTGTCTTTCGCCTTGTAACTTCCAGCAGGAGAGACGAGGAGAGTCGCAACTGTTTTGCTCCCGCTGCATTTCTTTCTTTCGCTCCCTTTTTACGTTATTTTTCATATGTCCGCTGTCGAGTTTATTCTCGAATTGACTGTTGCGAGTGCAGTCTACCTCCACCACCTTCCCTCATTGGACAGAGCTTTCAAGGTCGAGCACTTTTCACGCGAAACGCGCCCGCGACGGCCGACAATCGTACGTTTTCAATCATTACTGTTATCCACTTTGAAATGCATCAATTCAGTCGTTGTTCGCGCCGCCATTCGACGAGAACCTCCAATGGAAAATTCAAGAGCGAGGGTTCTGCTTCGACACTTTGCTCGGCTAGACGGACTTTAGAACTTTCGGATCGCGAGGCGTACAACTCTAAAAGTTAATTACAGCAAGAACTCAAAAATATGCGCAACGCCGTTTGCCGAGCAGGTCGCCGAAACGATCGCATCGACGAGCTGTAAAAATGTAAAGCGGCGCGATGATCATTAGTCGACACGCTACGAAACGAGCACGACGGGGGGTAGCCATGACAATCCGATCCCGCGATGATCTTCAAAAAGGGCTTAAGCGAGCTGAATTTCAGGTGAGATCCGCGATAATCGCGAGGTCGAAAAGTCAGGCGGCCCACGGCAAGAAGGCAAGAAACGTCCGGCGAACGGCGAAAAATGGATGGCGGCAGAGGAGAAAGACAATGGGCAGCTCGGCCGCGGCGCGTCCTCCCCCGCTCGGCCGCGAGCGCGCCGTGGAGGGGACGGGCGCGCGGCGCGAACGGTAGGCGGAGCGGCGGCCGCTCGCCTCGTCGCCGCGCCGCGGCGAACTCAGTCTCGATTCCGCAGCCGCAGCCGCAGCCAGCGCGCCAGCAGCGATGCCCGGAGCTTTGCGCACTCTGCCGCTGATGTTCCAGGCCAGGATGCAGCAGCAGCAGCAGCAGCAGCAGCAGCCGCCGACGAGCGAGCCGTACGGCGCGCCCTTCTACTCGGCGCTCGGCGACAGCTCGGGCATCCCCAACAGCGCCGGCAGCTCGGCCAGCAACTCGCCCGACCACCACTGCTACTCGCCGCGGGCGCGCGGCGCGCACCTCGTCGACCTGTCGGCGGCGCCCGCGGCGGTCCAGCAGCTGCACTACGCCCAGCCCAAGCTGCCCGGCTTCCAGCACCCACTGTTCCAGCAGCAGCCGCAGCCGGCCTACACCTACGACGGCCTCGAGGACAAGCTCGGGCCCGTTAAGTTCTACCAGGAGCCGGAGCTGGCCGAGCACGCCGGCTACCTGTCCTACTCGCCCGCCAGCGACGCGGGCGCGCCCCCGGCGCCGGCGCCCGTCTGCTACGGCGCCGGCGAGCTGGTCCGGCTGAAGACCGAGCCGGGGGCGGCGCCCGCGCCCGCGCCGCCGGTCAAGCGCGAGCCGGCGCCGGCGCGGCCGGGGCCCGCGCGCCGCAAGCGCGCCGCCAGCGAAGCGGAGAGCGACGAGTCCGGCGCCTCGTCCTCGTGCTCGGGCCGCTCGGCCAAGCTGCGCCGGCGCAGCGGCGCCACCGAGGAGGAGCTGCACCAGCAGCGCGCCATGGCCAACGTGCGCGAGCGCCAGCGCACGCAGAGCCTCAACGACGCCTTCTCGCTGCTGCGCAAGAGCATCCCCACGCTGCCCAGCGACAAGCTCAGCAAGATCCAGACGCTGCGGCTCGCCGCCAAGTACATCGACTTCCTGTACCAGGTGCTGCACTGCAACGTGGACGTGGAGGGCGCCGAGGAGCTGGGTGAGTGGGCCGGGCGGCGGCGGCTGCGGCGGCGGCGGCGGGACCCCCGCGGCCTGCCTCTGGCGATCGCGTTCGCGCGCTGCCGGGCACTCGACTAACACCGACCTTTCCGCGTGCTTCACAGGCGAGCGCAGCGCCAGGGGCGCCGTCCTCGCGGCGGCGCGCGACGTCGCCGCCTCCTCGCAGTCGTCGACCTGCACCTTCGTGGCCCATGAGAAGCTGGCCTACGCGTTCAGCATGTGGCGGATGGAGGGCGACTGGAACGCCGGCTGCTGATCGGCCGCTCCTCGCCCGCTTTGCCCGCGCGCAAAGCGCCGACCGACGAGAGCTGCGCCCGAGCGCCTTCCCTCCCGGCCCCCGCCGCCGCCGCCGTCGTCGTCGTCGTCGTCGTCGTCGTCGTCGTCGTCGTCGTCGTCGGGGCTCACCTCGAGCGTCGGGCGACCTCGCTGTCGCGCCCGCGCCATACAACAAGTCTGCCAAAGAGACGCCTGCTCGTCACTTCGCTGCATTACCTTGCGCCGTTCGGACGAATGGAGCGCGTACTCGTAAGTCTTCCCTTGTAAATAGAGCGTTTGTAAATATAGTCGTAGCACGCAAACCGGCCGGTCGCTGCATTAAAACCCGTTATTTATTAGGGCGCCGCGCGGATAATTGGACGCCTTTGTACTCTGCGAGCTCGCGGGCGCGCCGGTGGTGCGCGTGAGTCACGCGCCGGATTTACCGTTGGATGCTGGACATTCTGGCTTTTCGCGGCCCTCCCGGCCGCCGGTCCGCGCCTACGCGAGCGTCGCTTTTCTCTGGTTCCTTCGCGCTCCGCCAACCCGGGACACTGTCTCCTTCGCGGCAACTATGCTGCAGACACTTGCAGCCAATGTCCGTTCGATCGCTGCATCTCAAGATTCTTCCTCAATTTTTCTTGCGCTAGTTCGTCGACTTAGAGTTAAGAATGTCATTCCTCTATGCGATAACATGTACAGTATTTTTCATGCTCAATTTAAACTTTGTTATAATAAAGTAAGAAACCATTTCTAAGTACGCCTTGTGTTCTTCCTTCATTACATCGCATCGTCCTTCGATTCTTTTCCAGCCCATTCGAACTTGTTTTTATTGAAAATTCCGTTTTTTCTTACCTCCCGTTTCTAATCAACGCAAGCCCCATTCAAATTAGACGGCGAGCCTCGAAAAAATTCAACGGATTAATTCTGGAGCCCACGGCTAATAGGGGAAGAAGAGCGCGCGCCAGTGCAAATATTGTTGCAAGCGGCGCGCGAGGAAACGCGCGCACGGTAAGTAAACGGCCGCCTCTCGGCCACGTTCATTGGCTAGGCGATGGTGTCATCGCTGATCGCGCTTCGGCCAATCCGAAAAAAGCGGCGACTGCTACCATTTTTTCTTCTTTTTTACGAGGTTAGATTATCCCTCGTCGTCGCGCGTACGCTTAGGTCGGCAATTTTTTCAAGACGAGTAAGCTCCGTGCGCCGACGGGAAGTTTGCCTTCGTCGATTTTTACGAGTTTGGATTCCGAATGCGCGCGCTCTTTCCTTCAGTTATGACGCAATTCTCTCGGAAGATTTCGTCGGATTGCAGAAATTGCTGCGTTGCTTGATAAAATAATTTGCAAATATTTGGTCCGACTTGTGGTTCGTTGAGCGAATTGAAAAAATGAATTGTCATGTCCGTCATCGACGATCGCCGCCTGTCGAAGAAAATAATCGAGCGCGCGCCGCATGGTCTCGAGGCGAGGCGCAAGCCTTAGCCAATTGCGGGCGATTTATTCCGAGCCGCGACGATATTTCAAGAACAATAAACAGTGCAGTGACTCTGGAGGGGGAAGGAGCCGGGCCCGTTAAAATCGGCGTGCGCGCGACACTTAAAATCCGCAAGCACCTAGTGAAAGCGGCCGATACGCCCGTAAAATTCGCGGCGCTGATCTACGAAGCGTGAAGGCGCCCTGGACAAAGCTTTAACTACGGGCTTTTACGCGCGCATCGCGTCTCGCTTGCGACGGACGCCGGCTGGAAGGAGACACGGCTGATTATTACGGGTCTCTCTCTCTCTCTCTGGCGCCGCGCGGCCCGCGCCAAAAACTACTCCGCGAGGAAGTCGTTCGCCCGATTAGTCGAGCTCGCCTCGGCTCTCTTCGCTTGATGCCCGCGGCCCTTAACTGTCAAAGCTCCGCTAACGAACAGCCTGCCTGCCGACTTCCTTTTTCCTTTCCGTTGGGCGCAATTAGCGAGTTGCTTTTTCGGCAAGCGCCATTTCGCGCGCAGCGCTGCGAAAAAAACTTTCGACGTTTCGGCTTGCCCGATTGTCGGGCGTACGGGCTAAATCAAGCACTTGACTTCTTGACTTATAATGCCGGGCTCTCTCGTCAACAAAACAGGTGATTTTCCCGAGAAGCCTATTTTCAGGCGCACAGCTCGAGTAAAAAAGCAGAACTGTTTACGAAGCCAGCCCATCTCGAATAAAGGTAAACACATAGGCAGCACAAATTATATATAAACCTTCGAAGCGAAGCTTCATTTTTTTTCTCTATCTCGTCTCGGCGTAACACGACACAGCCACGTAAGAGGGCAAAAAATCGTCAACGACGAATCAATCGGTTCCCTCGCGTTTTTTTTCGTCCTCCTCCTCCTCCTCCTCCTCTCGACCTTTAGCCGCGCACTCGAAATGCCACTCAAAGCATCAAGAGGCGCGCATGAATTCAAAAAAAAGAACGACACGGGCTCGTAGATTTGGGAAATGACTGATGGGTTATCCGTCAAACGATCGCCGGCATACGCGTACGTAAAAAAAACGCCAAGAGCAGCGCTGTCCGAAGCTCCGGCTCCCACGCTCCTCTTTTCCCTTCCAGATTTTCGGTAGGAGGCCCGATGCAGCCCTTTTATGGCCCTTGCGGGAGTTGATCTGTGCACGGCTTGTTTATACTCGTTAAAAACGCTTTGTGCATCAATGCTATGCGTTCCAGCGCAACTATGTTTCCTTTCGATTTTTTTCACGAGAAGATAAAAAAAATAACTCGATTGGGAGAATATGCTTTTCGGAATTTCTCTTCTGAAACGGACTCCGAGCAATCTCCGATAGCAACGATGCGTCTCATTGAGAAATCGCGCAGCGCACGTCAGCTGCCAAGCCGCCTCTCGACGAGACGAGAAAAGGTGATTAGAATTTTTCCACTCGACGCGTGCATCAAGGTAATGGAAGCGGCTCCGCCCTTGCGCAAGGACATTATTCTCACAGGACATGACAGCTGCGAGGCGGCGAACGGAGAAGAAAAAAAGGAAAAGCGACACCCTCGCGGGGGGAGGGGGGCGAGTTTCCATGCCCACTCGATCCACCCATCTCGCGTCTGGCCATCGCTTCGCTGGTGAGCTGCTTCTCGTCCCGTTGGACCGAAGAAAAGCACGGTTCTTCGTTTCTCTGGAGAGAGGGTTGCGCGCGAGGAGAGTGCAATCCGTTGTTCTCCGGCCTCGCGCGACGACATCTGTTTCCGTCTTACGGCTGCGCGAGTTATGTCACTGTACGTGGATTTATCGCCTCGCGCGACACCGTCGCTCTCCGTTACGTACAAAGAGTGCCTCGTTCGATTGCCAAGGCGCTTCTTTTCCGTCGCGGTGAAATCACGCGAGAGCGAGTGTGCGTTCGGCGCGTGAATACCCAACGCAACGTTCCCAGATGGAAAAGAAGAAAAAAAATGGCGCAAAGGCCGGGCGAGCATTCGAACGAGAGTTGCAGTGGAGCACATCTCGAAGCGTCGCGGAGGAGACCCTCGGCTCGGCAAAAGAAAAACAAAATGGCACACAGGAAGTCCGACCCTCCGCGCTTGGCCGGAAGCGACGGGATCCTCCCTCCTCTGCGCGAAGCGGAGCCCCCGTGGTCATGGTAGCGCGCGTGGCGAGCGGCTCCTTTCCTGGAATCGGCCTATCGCTCTCGGGGCCCCGGTCCTCCCCTCCGCGCCGCGCTGGAATTCATTAGCACCGGGGCCTCGTTAGCCGACCCATAATGAGCGTGGCCCGGTAGCAGTGGTGTCCTGTTCCACTTCCTGCCGCGTCGTCGCGCCCGGATTTCGGCGAAACAAAGAAGATGCGTCTTCGCCGAAGGCGCAGCGCGGATCCCGCGCTGTCGCGACTCTCTTCACCTTTCGAGCGCGAGGTTCTCGCGACAAATCCTACGAGTGCGAAGGGGGCGGGCGGGCCCACGTGGATCTTGTTTGGCGCCTGCGAGCGACTTAGTCGCGCTGCTCTGATTTTTTATGGGCACGGTGGGCGCGGTGGGCGGCGCGCGACGACGATTGACTAGGTTGGCGCCGCCGTTTCTTTTTCTTCCTTTGCTCTCGTTGCGTATGGCAGGCCGATCCGCTAATTAGGGAATCCGCTCGGCAGCGCGCGGCGTCCGCTGTTTGAGGCGAGTGTTTCCACGCGCGAAGTGTATCGAACGAGAAGCTCTCGGGCTTCGCGCACCGATCGCGGCAGACACGCCAAGAGGAAGAGCGCGCGATATTTATCGCCGCGAGAGCGAAGAGCCGAGAGTGCGTGAAAGTGGCGAAGAGCGCCGCTGGAAAAAGATAAACGAACGGCGGCGGCCTCGGCTTCCGTGTTATTTCGCGCTCGGATAAATTGCCCTTTGCTTCTTTTGCGGCATGTTTGCGTGGATTAACCTCGAGGCCTTTCGTTCAAGTTTTCAAGTTCGTCTCCGCGCATTTTCGTCGCTTGTCGATGGGATTAATTATCGTTTCTTTGACGTTCTCGCTAGTGAAAAATTATTCTCACGAGTCCATCACAACGGACTAGTTTCAATTCGCGATACGGATAATTCTTTTTGACATGCTCAGGCAGCGATCGCGGTCTCACATCGAGCCAACGAACGAATCTCAGGAAATCTATGCTGCTCATCCTTCCTCTTCACTGACTGCGGACAACGCGTCCATTCATTTACGCGATTGTATATCGTGCATTTCGATATATCTCGTGCATGTAGCAAATGCTCCTCGCAAACAATTTTTATTTCGAGGTAAGCAGATCAACTTTTAGTCGAATATTCGCTTATATATTTACGTGTTTAAGTGACAGTTGAACTCAAATGGTTGCTCATTCCACAAGTTTACGTCATGAAAATATCGAGGGATGGTCTCTTTATCGGAAGCTTGCTTCTAGGTATATCTTTACGGTATTTTTGATTATTGACCAATGCTAGCGGTTGTGAGCAACAGCTAAAATTGCGTTTCTTTTTACAACAGTTTTAAAAAGTGATACGGAAAGTAAAGGTCGAACGTTTTGATTTGGTACTTTGTACGACAACAAAATAATGAAATTTTTGCAACTTTCAATCCTGAGTAAAAAATCGTAAAATTTAATCGTACAAGATATTAATTTGACGATCTTGATTTCTACTACATCCATGTCACTTTTTTAATATTATTATAAATCGTATCTATAGATTGAGCAGAAGAATGCAACCTAAATTTTGAGCAAAAAAACACAAAGATAAAAGAAAATACTAAAAATTAATTTAAAATAAGTATGTGAGAACCACGAAATATTAAAAACTATTAAACAATGTCTCTGTAAATAGTGCTTCAATAAGAATAAAGAAATAAACCTTTCCTTAATTTTGATACGCAAACTATAGGTAGATAAATCATTTAATAAGCGGTGCTGCTTTTAAAATTTGTAGTAGTTTCTCTGGATGAATTATTCCCATCTGTTGCGATAATTGTTTTGATTGAAAAATGCTATTTCTTTTCTTGATCTGTAGGCATAAAGTACCGCATAGTTGCAAATCGTAAGTCTTTCAACATTCCAAAGCAGCATCGAAATAAAACAATACAATAATATAGTAATAAAATGACATAATAATAAATACAATGTTGGAATTTGTATACAAGGTCTTTTCTTCATTTATTTACAACAGTAAGCATTTGGTGAGTACTATTAATCCTTTGGAGAATACAATCTGGTAAAACCGTGAGTTCGTCGGCCCGTATTAATGTTACGACCAATAAACTCATTTTCGGATATAAACTATATTCGAAAATGAGCACGTATGGCCAGGTCAGTCAATGGATTGACGTCGTTAATCGTTACGTTTTTCCTTTGAATTAATATAGCGAAAAACCTTTATTCTGCACAAAAAATAATTTCAGTTATTTACCTTTAACGGTTCAAGACCGTCAACAGCACTCATGGACTACGACGAATGAACCAGGTAAAAATGGGGATCTCACCCGATACGAGCCGTATTGTTGCATCGACACAAGTCATACACGCCGTTTTTTATACAATCGTCTGAATCTTTGCTATCGTTTTTACTTGCTAAGTAGAAAGCATTTGTTATTGCCTCTTCTGTTCGCAGCTCCCTGTGGCAACAAAGGCATTTGTTACAGTTTAAAAATCATGCAATCAATCAATCATAACTATTTTATTCATATTTAATCACTAGATTGCCTACTTATTTGATACTTCTCATGTCTCGTCGCACTCGAATTTTCTCGCTGTAAAAATCTGCTCCATTTAGCTAATGGCAAGGTAAACATCGACTATAAAATTCCGATAGGCCGAATTCGTACTTTTTATAAAACAATTTTATTTGATTGCAAAATGCTATTTCAATGAGTCTTGTGGCTTCTCACTAGGGATTTCAACAAAAATATATCTCTATCTTCGTTTAGACAAATATACTGTGAGTATTTTCAGACGTTATCCACAAGTTTTTCTTGGCGAGAAAAAAATTGAATATAAATAAAAAAAACGATGGCAAGGGCTAATAAAGTAGAGATGACTTTCGTGACTCCATGACAGCAATACCCATCAAAGAAATAAAATATGCAAGAATAAGTTTATTTTCGTCGGAAGGGTAATGACTTTGACGGCCATAGAAGAAATAAGTATTTTTCGTCGAATCAGATAATGTGCATTCTTTTTCAAAATCGATTTGTTTCATTTTTTCTTGACACACGCTAAACATTCAATACAATAACAAAAAATAATGTTTATTCAACATTTACTTACAACACAAAAGCAGGACAATAGATCAAAAGTCAATTGTTACTCGTAAACGGGGGGTTCAACTTGTTACATCAGCTTCTCACCTTTGTCGATACTTTCGCGATTAGTCAAAGGATTGAAAAGGAACACGGGCACTTCCCATGCAAAAGGCAATCTGCTCCACGATTATCCCATAAACTAGCCATTTTTCAATGCAGTTTTCTGTAACACGAGTATTTCAATGATTGTATTAGTTCAATAACAGTCCCATAAGTCATTTTAAAATGAAGACGAGCAAAGGTTGTTCGATGGATATTTTGAAAAATTTTTTAGAATTTCTCAAATATTTCCAGGACAAGTTACTGAAAATAAAGCATGATCTGTGCAAATGAAATTATTATTAAATGAAATTATTCCAAACGAAATTTCGTTATGAGAAGCAATTAAAAAATCAGCACTATATATACATATTATAATATAGTTCAGCCAGCTGCCAACGTCACTGAAACGTATCAAAACTCATAAACATTCAGCAATTTCTTCAATCTATTTTTATTTACAATAGAAATAATAAAATATAGGAGAATATTAAAAATACGATTTTTTGAACTTACAGTCACTGAATAATTAAGTATTGATTCTATCTGCACGATAAATCAAAGCATAAAATATTGAAGAAAGCATAAGCATAACTGAATATTATTCAATTTTTCATTTGGAGCATTACTGAAAGTCATTGGTTATGATGTTGTAGATCAAGACAGTTGTCAAAAAAACTTATGCTACTATAGTAAACTATATAAAAGATTCATGTCGTATATTAGCATGCAGTAGAGCAGAGTTATTGTTGAGAGCAGTGCTAGTTATTTATAGTAATTTTACTCTGAATAGTATATTCATGATATAGCTGTGACAGCTATATAATTTACTTTTTTGCATTGGTAATAGCATAGTAAATCAATTATACTAAAAGTAGGTCTCTATTGATTTTATGATCCATTGTGGGTAACAATCATTTTTAATATTACATAAGCACATCTATCTTTCTTGGTATAAGATACGATGGAAATAGAAAAAAAATACTTTAAGAAAATTGTCTTTTGTGCTTTCTTTTAAGCTATAAATAAAAGAAGTACTCAAATCACGGTATTTTTTATAAGAAAGAAGGGAGTTAGAGGATAGAGTGATGTAAAGTCAGCATAAAACATCAATCAGATTTTTCAAGCAAATAATATTATATTTGCAAGTTTACAGCCATTACTTATAATATATTATCTATTTACATTTTTTTGTAGAACTAAAATATGACAGGATTATCATTTTCATTACTGAACCATTCGATGATGCATGATAATTTGTTTTAATGATAGGTTTAATGCAGGAAAGAATTTGTTCATTCATTGTCCTGCAATTTTTATCAAATAATGTTGATTAAACTTGTTTTGGTTGATATATTTATAAGTTCGTTAATGATAGCTCGGTTATAATAAATTTTAAAATAATTAAAATTGAATTCAAGATAGTATATCAGTAAAAAGTGTAAGAAATTATTAAAGTTGAGTTAATTATTAAATTATGTATAATGCAATAAACTTATTTATGCTTAAACATGAAAATTACTGAATCGTTCGGAAGAAGTTTTAAAAATATATTATTAACCAGTAAATGGAAACAGAAGATATCTATTCGTTTTTTATACATGGTATTCTTAAGTTTTTTGTGTATAATATAAAACGCAATGCCATAAAAAGCATATAAGAAAAAGTATTATACTAAGCGGAGCACGCACACGTAACACTATTTTTATTTACAAAATCCAGTGCTGTAGGAATACAATATCAACTGTCCATAAACCTCAATTAATTTTTATTTTCTTATTGGCACGATTGGTGAACTCGAAGAAATAAAGTATTAACTGAACGTATGAAGGTATGTGCGCTACAGAAGCCTTTTAATTGAAGTTTTGAATATACAGAAGAGCGCAAATGACAGAAGAAGCACTAAAGAGTTTATTTTGTTGTTTTATTTCCGAATGTACAAACGTTGAGAATTCGAAACATATACGATACGAACGTTGAAAGCGTGTAAGGGAAGATAAATCGATTCGTATTACTCGTAAACAGAGTAAAATCAGAAAGGCTCGAATTTGGTTCAAGTATTCAATTCGTACCCTGTGCTGCGCTCTCTCAAGTATCATATCAAAAGTTTAATTGTAATAGTTGTTCGTGTCGTACGCACTCAGAAGTGAAAAACCGTATTCACATTCTCGATGGTATTTGTTGCATTTTGAATGAAGCGCACAGCGCTCATTATTATTAGACAAATAAACACACGCACACGTACACATGCAAGAGAGTCTACTGCTGGATGTACTCTTGCGTAGCGATACTTCGAAGAACATACTTTACAGCGAGAGCGAATACCGCCAGGCCAATGATTACGACGAGGTTTGTCAATGCACTATGTAGAGGCGTTTGGTCCCAGAGCTGATGGTCTGGTACCGTCGTCGAACCTTCCGCCGTCGTTGAACGATGCCTTGCCTGCTTTTCCAATTCTTTCCGATGCTCCAACTCCTTTTTGATAGTCTGTAATGAATATTACAAACATTGGATAACATTACAGGAATTTGATAATAACGAATTATTGAGATAGGAGTTATAAAAGGCATGATTAGACAATATCAAATTAGTTACTCACTTGAACAGTATCAGGAAATAATTCACAGAACAGTTTGTCTCGTAAATTATATTCTAGGCTCTGAGCAGCAAAAAGCTTTTTCTCCCAGTCAGGTGTGTTGATTGCTCCTAGTGCTGAACTTGATTCAATCTGAAATAAATATTTTATTGCATTTTAACTTTGCCATTGATAATAATGTTGATTCAGATAAAAAACTTCAAAAATATTTCAAACTACCAGAAGATATAATAAAAATAAAATATTTCCATTTTATTCTACACTCTTGTCATACATTTTTAATGAAATAGTTTTACATTTACTGTAAAATAAGGAAAAATAATAATAACAATGATAATGACACTGATCCATTTTGAATTTTTTATTCAATTATGAATCTAGTTCAAACTGCTTAATTGACCTTATATTAGAGGTTAGAATTAAGTGTGTTTGGTACTATATGTAGTTCAATTATCACAATGATTTTAATAGCACTAAATAATCTAATGAAGACTTGTTTATTCATACAACATGTAATTATATGCTCATGATGGAAGCTATAAAAAAATTTATATTGATATTCAAAAATCTTATACACAACACAAATAGAGCAAAACTTACCATAAAACTAAGTAAGCCGATGAGAATAGTGGATACACTCCAAGCAGGATTCCAAGTATCGGGATGAAAATCAGATATCGAAAGACAGAGTTTTGTGTTGACTTTAAATCTACCATTTGGTGTTGTCATGTAAATACTAGGAGGCTGGAAAGGGAATTCCCCAGGAAAGATAAGTTTGCCATGATAAAATCCACCTTCATATGGAGTGTTTTCTGGTCCTTTAATAACATAGTGCCTATGGAAAAACAAACGATCGCACTGATAAGTAAACACTCATTAACATGTCAAGATAAACGTCACGATTAGCTTACCATTCAAGTATATTGGAAGGAACAGGCTCAGCCTGGACATAGGGAACCGGATCCTTCTTGAGCCTTAGGTAGTCTTGTTTTAATCTGGCAGTAGCGGTGCCTGTTTTTCGGCTCATCTTCGTAATATGTCCAATCGTCCAATAGGAAAGAAAACGTAGAAAGTCGCGAGAGCCACACTTTACTCTTTCGCTCACAGCTCACGGGACAAGATCACCACGTCACTCCAATGCTGCGCGCAACTGTGTGCGCGACAAGCGAGACAAGGAAAAGTGAAAACTACTCTCGGTAGGAACACGCAAAAAGGAAAATCGCTGTTCTGGACTGTTATGTACACATACGTCACCACAAAGACTTTTTGACGTTTATCAACTTGACTGGCAATGACCGCAAGAGATTTCTTTTTTTCTTTTGAAGCGATTTTACCGATTACGACAATCAGCTGAGTTATCGATTGCAGGCGGCACTATTAGGAATTTCTCCTAAAATTTAAACTATAAGATTGGTTATTTATTTTGAACTATTTTTCATGTGAATGACACTATCTTGATTACTTAAAATTACAATAACACCTCATTGTCGACAGTTTCAGATCGAATTAATCGAGGAATAAAATGTGCATCGCAAAATAGAATGGCGATTGCCGCAAGATGTCTTTGTCCAACAGATGGTGATAGTGTCGTATTCTGATCTCGTAGACTGACAGCGTTGTTCACTGCGGAGCGGACCTGCGGTATAGGCTGATTGCAGCTGCTCTCCTCTTCTAGCCAAAGTTCTTTGGCGCGCTTGCTCGCAAGTCAGCAACGTGCACGTCTTTGGTCGATTGTGTCCGCCGCGTGCGAGCGTCATCGGGGACTTTAATTCGTGCGTGTGTTTGTCTCGTCCGTACTTCTCTCGTAATAATTAAACCTCTTGTCTTTGTTATTCCTCGTTAATCGTCGTCATAAGGTAACGTCATTTTCGAGGCACACGTGTGTGATCACAATTTAACCTCTCTACAAGAAATCTGTTTTTTTACGTAATCCGAGACGACATTCCAAAATTGGTGATTTTCCAGGATGCCGTCCGACGCTAAGAAGAAGCAGCAGCAAAAGAAGAAGGAGGCTGCTAAAGCTAGACAAAATGGTAAAAAGTCCGTAGGGAATCATAAGGTTGAGGACAACATTAGGGATGACAGTCCTTCAGAAGTGGCAACACAACAGAATGGCACCAACGGCACTATTCAGATTCAGATGTCTGCCGAGGGTTCGTAGATAACTTTTTTCCCTTTGTTCTTACAGCTGATCTCTTTCGGAGAGGTATATTTTTAGACTCTGACGGGGGATAAAACTTTCTCTTTTACGGTCATCGATTGTGGATTTCAAGAGAGTTTCACTACTGATATTGTTGTAAATGGATTTTTCCGTATAGGAATACTGAGTTGATTTGATTGTAATTAAATTCGTTGTCGATTTATTGATAGAATTTGCTGATGCTATTCATATAAAAAAAATAGTTTCAGTAAAGAACCATTATTAAGATAATAATTACAAATTGAATATTTGAAAAATATAGTTAGATATTTTAGGCTATATATTACAATTATCATAAAATGTTTGACATTATTTTTGTATAGCATAGAGACAAAAAATGAAACAGTTCTGTTCACTGAGCAGCTGTTAGCTTAGTAGAATTTTCACTGATAAGGCAATAGAAAAATATTCTCTTAACTGTTGTGAAATATTGATTTTGAAGTATAGAATTTCTTTACTGATTCTATTACACATTGTCACTTTCAATTAAAATTATTATACTTATGTACATTAATTCTGTGCTATATTTTCAAGATTTAGTACATGAAAAAAGTCATTTTTGTCTAAAATTTGAAAGTAAAATTATTGCCTTCTCTTAATTTTAGAAATATTTTAAATATTTTAAATAGACATTTATATAGTAAATTTTTTAATGTCAATATTGTTACCAAGTGAAACATAACTCAGTTAGCCTGTAAAAATCTACTTTAGTTAATCAAGAGAAAGTCTTATCAATAAAAACATCAAATCAATAAATTCACTCAACCGTTAAACTCTTGCTCTACCTTTCTTCTTGTAAGAAGCTCCTATAGGAAAATCTGACAGACATAATTTTTTATTGCAGAAGCGCTATGCGCTAAATTGGAGGCGGACGCGCGTCTGAATGCGGAAGCAAGGGCATGTACTGGTTCCTTGGCTTCACATCCCCGCAGTAGAGATATAAAGATCTCAAATTTCTCTGTTACTTTCCATGGTTGTGAATTGATGCAGGATACAATGCTTGAGCTCAATTGTGGTCGTCGATATGGTTTGCTTGGAGCCAATGGATCAGGAAAATCTACGTTGTTGTCAGTTTTGGGTAATAGGGAAGTACCTATTCCTGATGCCATTGATATCTTCCATCTGACAAGAGAAATGCCTGCTAGCGATAAGTCAGCTTTGCAATGTGTTATGGAAGTTGATGAGGAGAGAGTCAGGCTTGAAAAGCTTGCAGAGGAACTGGTTGACTGTCCAGAAGAGGATGCTCAGGTAAGATTTTCTAATTTCTTATCATTTTTTATCAAGTAGTTAATTATCTTCAAAATGATTCTCATAATTTTTGAATCTTTTCAGGAGCAACTTATGGATGTTTACGAAAGGTTAGATGACATGGCTGCTGACACAGCTGAAGCTCGTGCTGCCCACATACTACATGGTCTTGGATTTACTGCCAAAATGCAAAACACACCGACAAAAGATTTCTCTGGAGGTTGGAGAATGCGAATCGCACTTGCTAGGTAAATTTATGCATATATTGCATTTGTCGAGTAACTAGCAGAAAAGCTTTAAAATAATTAGTGTCAGAAAGCTTTTATTGCTTTTCCGTTTCGTTTGTTTAAATTTTCAAGTAATTGTATTGTTTTTTTTCAGGGCATTATATGTGAAACCACATTTACTTCTCTTAGATGAACCTACAAATCATCTTGATCTGGATGCTTGCGTGTGGTTGGAAGAAGAATTAAAGACGTACAAAAGAATTTTGGTTATCATATCTCATTCACAAGATTTTCTGAATGGAATATGTACAAATATTATTCATCTCAACAAGAAACAACTAAAATACTATACTGGTAACTACGACGCTTTCGTTAAAACAAGGTAATTTTCATTATTGAATTCTTATGTATTTTCCTAACGAATCATAATCATAAAATAATTTTTTTATAGAATGGAACTGCTGGAAAATCAAGCTAAACAATACAACTGGGAACAGGATCAAATTGCCCACATGAAGAATTACATTGCTCGGTTTGGACATGGTTCCGCAAAGTTGGCTCGTCAAGCTCAGTCCAAGGAAAAAACATTAGCGAAAATGGTAGCCCAAGGTCTTACCGAGAAAGTCACCAACGATAAAGTTTTGAACTTTTATTTTCCATCTTGTGGTACAATTCCACCACCCGTCATAATGGTCCAAAACGTCAGTTTTCGTTACGCTGATGACGGTCGCTGGATTTACAAGAATTTAGAATTTGGTATTGATTTGGATACTAGGTTGGCACTTGTCGGACCTAACGGTGCTGGTAAAAGTACCCTATTGAAACTATTGTACGGTGATGTGAGTATTTACAATTGGATGATAAATTTTTCTTACTTGAAAAATAATAGTCAATTTTGAATTTATTTGTAGTTGGTACCTACAAATGGAATGATCAGAAAAAACAGCCATCTTCGTATTGGAAGGTATCACCAGCACTTACATGAACTATTGGACTTGGATATGTCTCCATTGGACTATATGATGAAATCTTTCCCCGAGGTTAAAGAACGGGAGGAAATGCGTAAAATCATTGGTCGTTATGGATTGACTGGCAGGCAACAAGTAAGTATCTCGTAGTTTTTACTAACTATACTTACATTCTTTCAAACGACTTTTTTTACAATTGAACCGAACCAAATATACAATTTGGTTTTGTAGATTTGTCCAATTCGACAACTATCGGATGGACAGAGATGTCGTGTTGTATTTGCTTGGCTAGCCTGGAAAGTTCCTCACCTTCTGTTGTTAGATGAACCTACCAATCACTTGGATATGGAAACGATTGATGCCTTAGCTGATGCAATTAACGATTTTGATGGTGGCATGGTGCTAGTTTCTCACGATTTCAGATTGATCAATCAGGTAAATATGATTTTTATTATTTAATTTCGAAAGAAAATGTTTCTGGTAATTAATCACAAATTTTGACATAGGTTGCAGATCAAATCTGGGTATGTGAAAATGGCGCTGTCACCCAATGGCGAGGTAACATTCTAGATTATAAGGAACATCTCAAATCCAAGGTTATAAAGGATAACCAGAAACGACAAAAGGAAATGGCTGGTCAGAGCAAAAATTAGTTTAATTAATTTCTTTTTACTTCTCGGAAAAATCATCTCTCCACACACACACACACACACACACACACAAACCTCAAAGAATGCCTTTAGAGATTTCACAAAATGAAAACACTGAAAAAAGAAAGGAAAAATTACATGAATTTTCGCTGCTGTGTAGCGACAAGCTGTTTTCCAACAATAGCTAATTTATTGAACTGATATATAAATAATTATGTGCTGATTGAGAGTGACTGTTAAGTATCAGTAATACTTTTTGCAATTGATTTAGATGACAAACGCATGCTAGAATAATAGAGAAAAAATTAAAAAGGACAAATTGGTTTGGCCTGCGACACGTATGCGAAATAACAAAGTGAAGGATAATTGAATGCAATAATGATATATATTTATTTTAAAAAAATTTATATGATTGATTTTTTTCACGAAATATATAAACTGCACACTTTATAAAACCAAATGAAACTCATTTGTGTCGAGTGTATTGCTGGCATGATACAAATTTACAACGAGCGCCAATAAATAGATAATTTTACAAGTGCGCGAAAGACACTAATGAGATTCTTCATGTTACTATAAATTTAATACCTTACAAATAAATTGACTAAATTAGCAAACTGTCTGTCTAATAATATCTTCGATACCTTTTTTAACTTAATTCTATGATATTTAGATTTCTGATAGTTATGATTAACAAACATTTTTTCAACGTTCTTAATCGTGAAAATTGTAATAGCTGCTCTTGTTCCCTACATTAGTAACGTAATTAAAATAAATAATAAAATGAACAAGAGAATCTAAGACGAGGTGTTACAAAAGAATATAATAATTACCATGTTTTATACGACATTTACTTATGTTTATCATTGAATTTCAAATAATTTCTAAATTTTACTCAAATGGCCATTTCAGACGAAGCAAAATTTTCAAATATTTTATGCACCTTAAAATATCTTAATAAAATTTCATAGATTTTTATTTGAACATATCAGATCTTGTATCCTATCATTCTCCTTCCATCACAGTCATCTAACTTACAATAAACTCTATGAGAAAATACTGCTTGAAGAAAAACATAGAATAACAATAATACAGCAAAATATACAACTACAAACTATACGGGTGTTGATGCCGGAATAGCACAAGCCGCTTCCTGTGCCAATGCAGCATTCCTCAGTACAAGTAAATGCGAATCCATGTCGTGAAGCGCTTGGTCGATGAACGCAAGCTTGCGCGCTTGACTTTTTGGAACACCGTGCTTGGTGACGAGGGCAAGATGAGTCACCGCGAGCACTAAAGCGGCGACTCGCGCTTCCAATAAGCGAGCGTCCAGAGGTGGGTAAAGACTGCGAACAACATCGTCGACGCGCGGTGGAATACGTCTAGCTACCTGCAATCGAAATTTCAATTGTCATGCCAATAGCTTTTTAAAACAGTCTTTTGAAAATCACCAAGTTAGTGCAATGGACAATGAGTCCAAGTTTTCAAAAGTCTCAAGACAATTTGGAAGAGCTTTAGAGGAGCACGTAGCGATGCTTGTGTATCGGTTGACTGAAATGAAGCTTTAGAAAGTTTGGTCGAAAGTGTCTCTCTAATAGCGCAGAGCTTTAGAAAAGCTTTGAAGGAGCAGGGTGCAAAGGTTGAAAGTATAGTTACGTCAACGATTTCCAGGGGCACGGTGTTGCTGTTGACAGTGCCGGCGATGGTGGTGAGACTGGTGGCAAGTGAATGACAAGACCTGAGCACGGCGATGCAGGGCGGTGCGAGTCCAGTGGCGTCGTCCACCCACCTGAACGACGCATCAAGCGCGCATTGAAGTTTCTCAAAAGCTATTAAAGTCATTCGCGAGCGCGACAGCTTGGTTACCTCTCGGCTCCGGCGAGCCACTCGTCGCTCTCCCAGGCGTCCAGTCCGAGGCCCAAAGCGCTGTCTCCGTCGAGCAGGTCCGAGCTCATGTCCGGCGAGTCCTTGTGATTCTGCAAGAGAGAAAGACAAAGCGAGAGTAGAGAGCGAGGCGTCGCTTTAGCGAGCGGACAAAAGCGAGAGGCAGTGACATAGTAACAGCGCTGTCGACGGCAGATGACGAGCAGCACGAAGAGAGCCCCGAGGAAGACGGCGGCCAGGGCGCCGAGGGCCACGGCCACGATGGTCTCCATGGCCGCCGGTGCAGCCGCCGAGGCGGCCGCGTTCGCCACCGAGCTCATGATCTCTCCGCAGATCTGTTGCTCGCGGCGGACCACCTGTTGATGCTTCGTTGACGCCCCCCAGGCGCGCACTGCACTTTCCAGTTGCGCAGTTATCATCGCCGCGCTCCGCACTCTCGACTCGCGCAGTCGAGGCTAGCGGCGACAGATGGAGACACGCGTGCGTGCGTCGCGCACACCTATCGAAAAATCAAATCAAATCTCTATTGCGTTTGTCTGCCTTTACACGCGCATTTTGCAAGCAACAAGAGATTTTTTTACATTGCAGTCTGACGCCGGATGCGCATGGTCCAGCCACGCAAATCGCGCATGACTATAGTTGAGATTTGGGCAAATGAAATACTACGGAGTTCGCAGCTGTAGTGTCGACCGATTGCCGTCAGCTTCATCAATCTTGTAGAATCAGACGCAAATCATAATCCAGATAATTACAGTCGCGTATACTTGCAAATTTTAAGAAGCTTTGCAGTAGTTTACGCGCACCGATTCAGACGGGAAAACTCAACACTACGCTTCGTGCCTCGCGAATCCATCGAAACAAGTAGTCTTCAGCATTGGAATAATCACTTCATGAGAATATTCAGACTTACTAACAGTCAGCTTGTGGGTGTTCACCACGTTCGATCAATTATTGTCTCAACTTCGTAAATACAAGTTTCATCGGCGAAACATTAACGTTTAATAGTTAGTCTCGATCGTTGACTGCCAAGCGTGAAGGAAGGAACATTTGATATTTGTGACGATTATCTCATTTGCCGTCCTGGAAGCAGCTGCGAGCGAGTGCCGCGCGAGGTAGCGCAAGGTTGGAAAAGAAACAAAGAATGACTGTGGAATGTAAATAAAGTGGCTTTTAATGACATTAATTTTTTGTTGTTTCAGATTCAAAGTAGTTTCTGATTTGAATGTGTCGCATGTGGTCAATCATTTTCCATTTTGGATGGATAATTACAATTTTTTCTCTCAATCGATTCGATAGAGCATTGTAAACGCAAAACACTTTGGTCAATCTTATCGGATCGCGCGCCAATTGTAAACTCAACACGCATGAATCACGGCAAGAGCAGAACGGCCAATCGAAAGCGTTCGACCGATTGATTAGCGTTGAAAAGAACTTTTCTCGCGACGCATCGATCCTGCAATGGCACGCTTCTTACTGGTACTTTATATTCGTTGTACGTACGCTTATCCTCGTAAATCTTATAACTGTATCGCAATTACCATTCTCAAACAGCTGCTGTTCGCATTCCTGGCAATCGAGGCATTCGGCCAGACACCAGACTTATCCCGAATCGATCAGCTGCTCGACAATCGTTATAGCCTGCGGAGCCAGAGCGAATTAAGCTTTGAGCCAAGCAACAACCCTCGGGACATCCGCCGCAACGAGCTAGACACGGACTATGAGTCAAGAGCAAAAAACCGGCGGCACGACGACGATGGTAATTTAATCTGTGAATTAAACATGTGTGATGGACTGTTTGCTTGTTTAATTAAGGTTATAAAGTGAATACAAATTGATCGAATGAATCACCAAACTAAACGTCAATGTCCACGGGCTTCAGGGGGAATCCCGAGTGATTAGGCTGCGTAGGAAATAATTAAATATCTTTTATAATTAAATTATTTTAAAATTAAATTACGCGAATGAAGTAAAGTCTAAGGTACCTTTAAAAATGTATATTGCGCGAGAGTTACAGACATGCAGATGATTTGTTGATAATAGGCTGCTCCTAAATTGAGAATGTCTCTTTGAGAAATTCAGACATCGCTCGTCCGGCTTAAGGTTTAACCCGCACTGTTTTGCAGCGCATTGCCATTCAAGGTCTCCGTTTGAAGTTATTGACCAAGCGTCATGTTATATATATACATACGAGTATATAAGCCTAGCTCTTTTATGCTCATTTACTAGATGGCTACGAATGTTTTTCCTAAATGAGTTGATTTTTTTGAGCACTTTTGGAATACACGTGTATGACATGTAATATTAAGCCACGAGCTGTTTTCCCCACATTTTATTTCATATTTTTGGAGTCTGTTGAAATGATACGTCGCGATACACGACGGTTCGTTCAAGTCGTTTCAGATCACCCACAAATGCGAGCAAGCAGGCCTTACGGCAAAACGTCAGCGAAGAGCGCCGACGGCGGAAAATTGGTGCCAATCCCAGTACTGCTGCCAGTGCTCATGTCGCAAACTTATCCCGTGCCGATCATTCCGGTCGACATCTCGACTGTGCGTAGAGGCCATCAACACGCCTTTCCTGATCACGATCAAGAGCGTCGTCCATTGGACGTGCATAACCACCAACATGAATTTATAGGACACGTTCATTGAAGAAGTTACAAAAGTACTCCCATCTAAGATAGATTTTTGCGTGTACCAATTTGTCGATAAATAAAACGATAGCAAAGCGATCCATAACGAACATTGACATTTAAAAAAAAAAAAAAATTACTCCGTAATGTTGACGCATTAGCAGCGCCGTGCGTATACGGTGAAAGTGATGCGCGTCGAACAAAAATGTATGTGAATTCTCGAAGAAGGAAGTAGCCTGCAGCCAATACCGGTTTTCCACGTGCGAATGTCATTTAAATGTCGACTACATTGAAGTTTCGGCTTTTCCCAAACATAATTTTTCTGTTACTTTATCCTTTGATCCATTGGTCGGCTATACTTTAAAGTAAACAACAGTTTACAAGTGTGGAGTGTTGCTAATACGAGTCGCAGTTTAATACTGTCTCGATCAATACGGACGATGTCCCAACATACCAGTCTTATCTTCGAAGCGCTTTCGAGAAGAAAAAAAAACCTTAGTCATAAGTGTCATAGAGCTCGTCAATTGAGTAAACCGTGAAATGTGCTGCACAAGCACTGTGTACTCAGCACTTTGAAATAGCTTCTATGCGCGAGGCCTCGACACTCCGAGTACAATGATCTCGTCGCGACCTTTAACCGTGGTAAGATCATTGCGCGAAATAAAACTCAAACGTCTGGCACTCGACTATGTGTTTGTTCTAGCACTCGACGCGAGAGAGACAAGGTCGCGGGATCCTAAGTCTAACGTCGAACGATGTTGAGTGGTTGTTCGGGGCCGAAGGACTCGAGGTTCGATTTCTCATTGAACCCCATTGTTCGAAATCCACAGAAATCCACGAGGTTTTTACGCTCGATTATTTACCAATTTTGAATAACATTCACTCGACCCCTCGCACGTCCAGCTCTATCCATCCGATCCAAATGTCACAGTATCGCGGATAAGCTAATGAGATGTAATTATGAGAACATTTGGCCTTGCGAAGCCGTTCGTCGTTCTTGAATCTCAGAGGTCACTTTTTCGAAATATTCCCCGCAGCTTCCGTGTGAGCACGCACATGCAGACTTCCAACAGGAAGTGGATTTCTCGAGGAATAAGAGATGTGAAAGATGCCTCAGAGAACGAGATACAGCTTACTACGGTCTGCGGTTAAGCGAATATTATGCAAATTTTATCTCCCTAAAGATTGTTCTCTCGAAACGTTTTAAAATAAGGTTTTCAGCCACGAAATGAATTGAGACAATGAAATTCGTAGTGCGAACCTGATTATGTGTCTTGATGCGGAATGCTGAAGCTTTCAAGATTCTCTAAGCCTAAGCAAATGAATCGCAAATAATATGCGTGAAGTGATTAGAAAGCCAAATCTGAGGTTTCGAATCTTAATATAGAGAAATTGTTATCAAGAGAATAATTCGATCATTCTCGCACGCCTTCAGGCAAAAGAAAGCGCTATCAGGCTTTAACCTATTCGGAGATCAATAAATTGCAAAATCATAATTAATGTGCCTGGCTCTGCATTTTTGAAATTCACAAATTTTTCAGCCTATGAAATATGAATATTTTTTGTTAGGTATCTCGCATGCAACTTTTCATACTACTTATCTGACTTGATGTAGCATTTATTGTTTGCCAGGATTCAAATATATAAATAAAATTAATTTTCTATGTTCGTAATTTTCATATTAACTCTCACATGTATTATCAAGTTATTAAATATTTATTTTAATTTGATGTTTAATAATAATAATTATTTATATCGGCATTTTTATGTGATTGATAAGGTGACAGCGTTCATAATTCCAGCAGTCAATATTTTATGTCACTTTAATATTCGCCACGCATAATAAATCTTCTACTCTAGTCTGATGCTCTGTTTTATGCTATGCGCGTTGTCGGTACTTTATGTAACATGAAAAAATCTGAATCCGAAATGGCAATGATGTACAAAAAATAAAGCATTTCAATTCCGCCTCTCAAAGTCAAGACTAAATCGATCATTTCACTGTATCAGTATCAATATACATGTTAGAAAGAGAATTCATAATTATTGGATCAGGATGATTATTTATTAATTTACGTGTACCACCAATCGTCAAATTGAACATATAACTCTTTATTAATGATGCGCGGAGAAAATCAGTTTTTTAGCTACTCGTCAACCATTTAATACGTACGTATGTATTAGTTCAGTCAGATATATGATTTACGAATTCCTATTAAACTGATTGGTCTATTATTTTACTACGTAATTGATGACTGCAATAGTGGTCAATTGCTGTTAATTACAAGAGAAAATGGGTTTAAAACAGTTTGAGGTCTTCTGAGTAATTTGAATGACAAATATACTTATGCGTGCTTTCTGTTTGAATCGTTTATTATTTATTTACCGTTAGAACAGAATGAAAATAAAGTACACATTATATAATAGTTTAGTTACATCATGATTATTAATAATATTGATATTATCATAAACTATAAGTTTACTGTGCTAACCAATTGTATTTTGATAATGCTTCTAAATATGAAATCGTAAACAATACTCTGTAATCGACTTTTTCTTCATTAATATGGATAAATGCCATAGTAATCAAAACAATGATTTATTCAAAATCGGTTTTGCCGTGAAAAATTTTTATTAACAATATTATCCACTATTGCAAAATTCCAAAACTGGCGCTATTTTTTCTAACATTGCATTCGTCCATTTAAATTATAAAGAATCTACTGTTGCAGCGTGGAAAATGTATTGGTCGGACTAAAGCGAGCTAACAAAAAAAAGTTAAGAAAAGTAGAAAATCATTTAATAAATTGGAAACTGTTGACTCCAATCTTCGGCTCGTGAGACCATAAATATAACTTGTTAAAAATCAGACACTAAAAAATCCAAACTGCACGCTCGATTTTACGATCGGGTCATTAAAATTGTACCTCGATGTTACGCAACTTGGTTAAAAAGAAAAACGTTTAGAAGAGGTCGGCGGCTCCTTACTCTCAAGACAGAAAGAAAGAAAGAAAGAAAGAGCGGAAAAAGGAAAAAAAGAAACGAGCATGTTACAATATCCACGGTTAAGGATCATCGGATGAACTCTCGTCAATACACGAAGGTCGATCTAGAAAGGCGTATTCAGACCAAAATCTCGAAATCGCCGATTATGCGAGCCGATATACGCCATAGAGCTTAAACAGAAACGAAGAGTTTCATACTACTTAGGTATTCCTCTCAATGTCTCTAACGAAACTTAAATGACTGATTTAATATGTCGTCAACCAGTGAGATTTACGATTTTAATAATGAGCGAAAGTATATGCTTTTACTAAGTATAAGTAAGATTTTTGAGTTTTTTTTTCGAAAATTTTTGAAATTTATAATACTTATAATGATTGTAAGTGAAGAAACATAATTTTTCTCAATAACAGGTAAATCGATTTCAACAGTGAATAACTGATGCTCATTACTTTTTGACAAGTTGCTGGTAGCATTATTTAACTTGACATTAAATAAAAGTTTTTTGCAGTACCTCGATGATAAAATTGCAAGACAGCAAATGAACAATTATTTATCCAACGAATATATAACTTGTTGATCTTTTTTTAACTATATTTCATCGCTGTTTATGTACAAAATAAGTACTGCTTAGATTTTCTGAAGGTCGATTGTGAGGTTGAATTATGCATCAATATGAATGGTATCGTCGCGTATGTTAATAAGAATTCTTTAAACAGGTTTTATTTACACGGATTCTTCAAGATTCACAAACATAAAAAAAAATGTATATTTTTTTCGACTTGAGCGGGATGAATCCGTGATAAACGTTTCAACTCTGAAATAGTCGGAACAAAATTAGCTTACGCGTATGAAATGTAGATCATTGCCATTTATAGTTATCAACGAAGCAAAAGAATATCTACCTATTTTCGCGCGTGAGATTTATTCACACGAAAGTTTCTTCATCGGCTGCTCCGTACAGGTTGCAAATCGACGATTCTTTCGTCATCATCGCGAGATTGTCGCACCTCTTCGCAATGATTGTGCAAACTCGGCCTGCGAAAAAATGGTTTGACAGCAACTAACGAAATATTATCAGCAGAATGATTGTTTGGGGTTACTTTTTTGGTTTTGCTTTTTTTCCATAATTTTTGCTTAATTTCCATAGAAAAAATACATATCGAGTAGTTTTCTTTTTTCCGATGGTTAATTGATAATACATATTTATAGTACGTGCGGTCATGTGAATTATACCAATTAGTTATCTGGCATGATTAATTACTCGGCTGGCCTGTTATTACATATCGTTTGATGCCTTTCAATAATTATTGATGTTTTGAACAACTTACAAGCTACCGTTCTACATTCTGGTTCACTCTGGAATACACAATCAAAGATAATAATAAAATCATTACACTCGTTGAGAAATACATTTACACATAAAATTTTAATATTTTATCATTGCCTGCAATTTAGCTTAAATTTATCGATCAAAATTTCCTAAAATAATCTATCTTCTTCTGTGATAACTTCAATAAGTGAGTGTAATCTAACTGAAAACTTGCACACGCATTATTTGATTAGTTTACAATCTATGATTGTGACTTTTTCATAGTTATAATCGAAGATAAAATATTATGTATTTAGTAAGTCGCCTACTAATTATAATTATATCTACGACGTGAATTATATTTACTAATGTATTTTGTTAATAATTGAAAGTGTAATACTAAACATATAATTTGAAATATGTTCTCTAATTTATCTTTACAAGTTAATTACGCAAATAATTCATTAAGTTTTATCATTTGAATTTTTAAATATTTTTCAACTCAGATCTAAGAATTTAACTGTTGAAATTTTTTACCAATTTGATTTAAAATATGGTAACAAAAAATACAATTCTTCTAGAGTTAAAACATGGGAAACAAAAGCTTTCGACATCGATATTCGTGTTTACTTTAAAATTTTAGATATCTCATGAATTTCAAATTAAAAATAACAAGGAATAATTTTATGCGAGTACATAGCAAGTGGTTTATTTATAATTATCGAGATTCCTCTTTTACTGCCGGAAAGACACTGGACGCGGTAAAGCGATGGGAAGAATGGTGTGGTATAGGTGGGGCAGAGCTAGACTGCCGAAAAAACGCGAGTTATACACACGATCCGTAGCTACGTAAGAATCTAGTCTGTGTCAATGCCGACCCTCTCTTACGAAAGCCAAGCGAGAATTTTTTTTGGCGGGGACGCCTATATCACATCATTTTTCGGCTCCTGATTTTTGGTATAAAAGATCCAAATGACGGTCGATCTTTACTCAAAGCTCAATCACAGCTGAAAACATGAAGACCTTCCTGCTCACGGTGGTGAGTTGAACACGGCTTCTTATTATCAGTGCTAGATTCATTCATCTCTTTTATTTTCAAGTACTTTTTGTTCAAACTTGGGTTTTACAAAAGTACTGATTTAATCAAGTTTTTTTTTCTCTTTTTTAAATCTTGTGAACGTTTTGGAATAATCATTAGTTTTATTTTTTTATCTTCTTTAATTTCTTAATTACACTATTTCATAATTTTACGGATGACTGATAGTAATATTCTTATTTTTTAATCTAAAAATTATTTCAATTTTCAAATCCAAACAAATTATTAAATTTCTTCTCGCAAATTTGCTGACGATACACAATTTATTTTTCTTATAAATAATTTTTCATTTCAAAAAGTCTTTATTGTCAAATAATCACCAAACACATTAGTAGTTACCGATTTCAATCATATTATACTTATCTAACGCATCAACTTATATCATATGTTTATCGAAGCTGAAATACGACGATTGCGCTTGTAACAACTCGCTCACTTTTATATACACGCGTACGTGTTCAATTATCAACACTTGAATTCTCGTCATAGCCGCCCGTGAAATGGAAAGTGAAGAAGATCGAGATCCGACCTTGACGCCTCATTATCATGAAACTCGTACGCGGAAATTTCAAGAACAAGAGAAGGCTTCTTCACCTTAATCATATGCGAGAATGCGTTTTTAGAATCGAAATTTATCGTTAAGATTTGGCTATATACAATTGATACAGTCAGTGTAGTTGTTCATCTGACACTTATTGTACTATTTCATGAATATTTATCGAAAAGTTTAAATTCTATATAGAATTGAAAATTTAGTACGATGAAATCACAGCTTTAGAGTGGATCGTGCTGGAATCTATATCTATTAATTATTATCCGTCGAATGATTTTAAATCGCGATCGTGATTATTACACCGCGATTCTCTTGGGGGCATCTTTCTTGAGAGAAACGCGATCGGTCGCTTGTGGTAGGAAAGCGACGGCGGTAGTTGCAAGACATTGTGCAGTCGTTCAATATATACGAGCTTCTTATTCAACTTTACGCGTGATTGTTTATTGCAGGCCCTTTTCGCGGCAGTTGCCATCGCCGCACCTAAAAACAAGAGAGACGTGTCTCATTTGTTCAAAGGCAGCAATGGGTACCTGCCACCTCAACAATTACAACAGCACGAACATCATCACCAGCAGGCACAGCACGAACATCATCACCAGCAGCCACAGCCCCAACCAAACAACCAATACCTCAGCCCCGTCGGCCAAGCTCCTGTACCAGATAAGCAGTTTCTTATGCTGCCATCCACCAACTACGGTGTGCCTTTTAATGCTGCCCAAGCTCCCGTAAGTTTGTTATTTTGATCGTCAGCCAGCACAAGTACAACGCTTGTAAGGAATTTTTTTTCTAAAAAGAACTTTTCGTTTTGCTTACAGGCACCATCTGCCCCAGTGACTTCCTTCGCAATCCGTAATGTACAGCAGGCATCTGCTCATGTTGTCCAGCAGGCTCCCGCTCCTCAGGAGCACCACGGTAAATATTTATTTTCAGGATGATGTAAGCGATAAGAAAGAGTTATATCGATGACTTAACGGCTCAATGTTTATTACAGCTCCAGCTTCTGCGCCACACAAGAGTTACGGAGTTCCATTTATGCATCAGGCCCCAGCTCCAATGGTTCATCAGGCTCCGGCTCCAGTAGCCCAACAATCTTCAGCCCCAATTGTTCACCAGGCTCCAGCTCCGGTCGTTCACCAGGCTCCAGCTCCGGTTGTTCACCAGGCTCCAGCTCCGGTTGTTCATCATGCTCCAGCTCCGGTTGTTCATCAGGCTCCAGCTGAAGCTGTTCATCAAGCACCAGCTCCAGTACCACACCAAGTTTACGGTGCTCCAGTTGCCCAGCAGGCCTCATATGTGCACCAGGCTTCGGTCCAGCAGGCTTCAGTCTACCAACCACAAGCCCAAGTTATGCACCAGGCTCCAGTCCAGCAGGCTTCATACTACCAACCCCAAGCTACAGCTGTACACCAGGCTCCAGTTCAGCAGGTTCCAGCTTATCAACCCCAGGCTCAGGTTGTGCACCAGGCTCCAGTCCAGCAAGCTCCAGCCTACCAAACCCAAGCCCAAGTTGTACATCAGGCTCCAATCCAGCAGGCTCCAGTCCAGCAGGCTCCAGTTCACCAACCTCAAGTATACCAATCCCAACCCCAAGCTATATACCAGTCTCAAGTATACCAACAACAGGCCCCAGTTATGCACCAAGTTCTAGATCAAGAGCAGTTGGTCTTTGACGCCCCAGTTCAGTCGATCGAGGTTTCCGAAAAGCACTCGGTTGAGCATATTCCCGCTGCTCCCCATCACCACGTTGAACACGTTCCCACTGCTCCTCAGAACTACGTTGATCATGTTCCCCAGCATCACGTTGAGCACAACTCTGTCACCGTTGAGTCCCATAACAATGAATACCAATACACTCAACAGCAGACTGACTCCAACGGTGGATACATCTATTAGAAAACTTTATTATCTTTACGAGTGAATGATAGATCGAGTGTAACATATATTTCTAAGCCATTACTTAGATGTAACGAACTACAGCTTCTGGTTGGCTGACGGAGTCATGTTGACTCTCGATGCCAATAATCTTTGTAAAAAGAAATTAATTTTTCTTAACGTAAATAAACATCTTTTATTTAAAAAAATTCAATTTTATTATTTACATTGGACCCTTTTATACAGCCAGCATTCGCTTTAATCACCATAACTGGCATTTCTTTTTGGGATTCATCTTCGAGCCAGTCGGGCATTTCCATGTTTTACTGAAATCCTCCGAGTTGCGCAGTACCATGGTCAAACGTACGTGCCCTGGACAGTGTGGGTCCTCTAGCATCCAACGGAGCCCGATTGTTGTATAAGATTCACACCACATCTGCGAAAAATTATCATAATCTTTTACAACTTCCTATGTGTACTTGAAAAACAATTAACTGCTAATTTGAAGAGATGAAAATTTTAGTAAAAATAATTTTTTTGCAATTTTTTTAACAAGTTTTTCTGCAAATCTGTATTCCATCGATGTATTAATTATGATATCAAAATTCTTTGTTAGATGACTTACGTGAGCATATCCTAAAAAAAAAAGCTGCTCATGAGTCAGGTCACCGAAGCCAGAGAGAAGTGGTTCATTTCCATGCTTCTTCTTCCACAACTGATAAGCATTGTATGCTTCTCTCAAGCCACCGTTATCAGCGATATTCTCTCCCAGAGTCAGCTCGCCATCGATGTGCGCAGCTACCTGCAAGAAAGCTAAGCTTAATGCGATGTACATACAAACAAGACGTGAGAACAAACCTCGGGCACGTAATAATCGTTGTACTGCTCGATGAAACAAGTAGTTTTGTCGGTGTACTTGGAGATCGTCTCGTTACTCCACCATTGCTTTAAATTGCCAAGGCTATCGAACCGACGCCCACTGTTGTCGAAACCGTGGGTCAATTCGTGGCCCAAAATTGTCCCTATCGCCCCATAATTCAACGCCCTAAATGAAAAAAATTAGATAATTTGATCGAAACCTTAAAGTGCATTACGTTACAAAGACACTACTTTTCGTGCGATCAATGTGAAGATGAATCTTGAAGTGCGCACAACGACAAATAAAAACAATGCTTGTTATCGAGCTCATTGTCGTGTGGCTACTTACTCAAGGCCTAATCCGTAAAACGGAAATTGCAGGATGCCAATGGGAATGGCTGCGTCCCCGTGAAAGTTGTTTTTTAAATATTACGATACACACATAATTGTCTCGCCATTTTCGGAAAAGTGCGCGAGATAGTATATCCATTTGGCTTTCTAGCAAATGGACTGTTATAACGAAAAATATGTATGTAATTGCGGTGCGTTACCTATTTTGTTCTCTTGAAATGTGTGCAATGCATTGACTTCCATGGGCTCGAGTGGCCAACTGCCATTGGAATAAATTAAAATTCACTTCTATTGCGGAATACGCTGAAATTGCATCGGTAAATGTGTTCGACTTACTATCCCTCGTCGTCGTAATCGGTTTCGTTCGTGTCCATTTCGTAAAGAGTATTCAAATTGCTCAACCGAATCACTTGCACCATATTGTTAAAATACGTGTCTTCAGTCATATTGATCTGAAAGGAAGATTATTATAAAGTCTTTTACATGTGGAATCGTCAAACAATTTGATCGATAATTACACCATCATAATATTCGTCAAGCGTGCCATCTTCAAACAACCAATACGGATATCCAATGAGAGATTTCATTCTCCTATTTTTTTCCAATGTTGCTAGTTTCGTTGATTGGTCCATCCATTCAATGTTGTAAACGAAATTTGTAAAAGCCGACTTTATGTTTTCGATCATTTCACTGACTTTATGATTTAATCCATCGTCTGCGAATGAGGAATTTACATACATCCATGCAACTGCCATTCCTAAATTACAATTTACAAATTAACAATTAGTTGATACCTTGAAATCTACAATCAAGTAATTTTTTACAATTTACCCATAAGCTCGTTAACACTTTCCGAGCAATAGAGAGACCTTGATCGATCAGCTTTTGTTCCTATAAAATCTTGAACGTAGGTGTTCCAAATTTTTCTCAGTTCTTTTGACACATAAGGCACGCAAAAATCCACAACTGTCCACCAAATGGCCGTTTCCAACAATTCTTCATCGCTGGATGCGAGAACGATGGCAATTTCCTTCAAGTAATCCAAATCGCCTACTAAGACCTTATCTTTTCGGGGATCAAAGTTACCAACATCTTTGAGTAGCTCCTCGATGAAAGGCCTCCAAAATTCTTTTGGTGTCAATGATTCGTTTATAGATTTGACGTACTCGTCTGTAAGTTTTTGGAGGTCGTCAAGGAATATGTAATCGCTATCTTCGATTATAGCATCTTCATCGTCTATTGTCTCATTAGAGTACGTCTCCATTAACTAAAAAAATATGACACGACAGTCAGATAGGTTAATAAAATCATGGGGATAGTATTTAAAAGAATCGATAGCCACATTATAAAGTTGGTGACTGAGTTGGAAAACTTTGTTAGCAGTCTCTTGTAGGTCGGCTTCGGGAACTATGGAGAATGGTTCTCTGGTTTTGCAAGACGCTTGATCAGTAGTACCATTGCTAATAATTTGCTTCAACACTTCCGTCATGTAATTTCTCTCGACGGATAAAAAATACTCATCACCGGATTCTTCGCTATCCTCCACGTATCGGTAAGCCTTTTTCCTGATGAGTTTCAGTCGTTTTTTCAAAACACTATCGCTAAAACGTGAAAAATAATTACGTTTGACTTGACAGGCATAAATATTCGTTATTTTTAATGCACAATGAAGTTTACTTCGGAAAAGGACTGTCTCTGTCGGGCAGATCAAGCACAATTATATTCTTACTAGTATCTTCGGGATCGGCGTAAATATAAGTGCCAAAGAAGACGTCGGACCACAAAACTCTTTTGACCTTAGCCATTTGTACTATAAAATCGCTTGTATTTTTGGTGATCAACGAGGGAATTTGCGGTAGACTCAATTCGTCTAGCAAATCAAACAACGGTGTTAGCCCTAATTCATTCTGAGACTCTGTAACAAAAGCCAAGTAAGGTTCAATATTTTTGGATCATTTATGAAACAATCTAAGAACAAGTCGCATTACCAATATCCATACAACTGTCGAACAAAATTTTAGCTTCTTGGACGGCCCGAGGAACACTTTGATCTGTGATATTTTTCAATAACAAATCTTTGATTCTTCGTGTCACCCTCAAAGTCTGTTCTCTAAACCAGCTATGCTCTTGACTTAAATCTAAAGACGGGTGCGCACGAGGCCACCTTTCACACACGTATCTTGTTGAACAAAAAATTAAAGTTATCGCACCTGTTAAATGGCTTAAATAAGTCTAACATTAATGAAATATTAACGGTATACTTGTAAAAGTCGTCGCACGGATCGATGGAAGTATTCATTGATTCTTTCAGACTCGCGGCTAGAAAGAAAAAAAAAACCACGTGAAAATTTTAGTCTATAGACGAGACGTAGGAAATGTAAGTAGACGTTGCCCGTGTCGTTGTAGATTTACATACATACCAATACGTAAACAGTCTTCGTTGTCGCACAAATCCATACCCCGGGTAAACTTGGCATCTAAACAGACGTAATTGTTCGGCGAATTCGAATAAAAACGTTTTCGCGCGAAAACCATTCTTTCTCTGTAATATGAACGCGAATGTCGTCATATACTTACACAAAATTGACAGCACCACCACGGCGACTGCTAACGAGGAGATGATAAATGCGAGTAGGTACGCGAATTCCTTTTTTTTCTTACACTTCTTGAAACTGAAAATCGAATCGAGCAGTTTAGACATTGGCGCATAAATTGCAATTACTTCGACATTGCAAGTGCGGAAGAATCGGAACCTTTCAACTAAATTATTACGAGCGTCAGTGAATCACAGAGTGAACCTTTTGAATGTTTGAGTGCCTCACTGTACTGCATAAAAAGTCCGGGCGAAGAAAGTTTTACTGAGTAATGTTCTCACTTGTAACTAAGCCCGCCTATAAGTAAACGAACACTCGTTGAAGTGAACATTAATATAGAAAAATCAATCTACGTTATAATTTTCATATTAAATAAAATGCTTAAAAATATCACACCAGCAACATTTTGAATCTATCAAATATAAAAAAGTTTTACATGCTTTTAGTGATTTGTCGGGCGAAGCTTTAAATTATTTCTAATCGATACGAAAAAGCTTATAAAAACTAATTTATTGAGGCGATATTTCAATGAATTGTAAAGTACGCTGGCTAAATTAAAACACCATCACTGACTGTGAAATGGAAAAATCTTACAACGGTACATTAAGAGGCATACTAATTAAAAGACATGCATAAAAAGTAAATTCAACTTACAAAGTTCTCTTCGATTTGACTCCTACTAATTTTTGGTCGCTGTTTATGGAATAAATCGACTGTGAGTCGACTGCTAAAAAACAACGATAAATCGTAATGCTCATGGTACAAAACTAGCAAATAGGTAGGTTATGGGAACTACAACCGCAAATAGATACAACTACACGTGAAGCCAGATATAGAAAGTTATGAATTGAGTATGTCTATATAAAGCGAACGCGCCGCTATAAATAGCGAAACTGTAATTACCGATAGTGATTACAGTGAAAAAAAATGTCGGCGTTTTTCGCGCACCGGAAAAAGAAAGTCTACCAGAGTGGAATGAAATTGGGGATGGGGGTTGCAAACGAGGGAACACGAGGGAACGGGGCTCACCGCGCTGGTGGTTTGTGCCGGTCTTCATGCTGAATGGCCCAGTGACCAGATCGAACTGACCGGTTCATAGTGGCTGCATTCGTAGCCGATGGTCGCCGCGCTCGCTCGCGACCCGTAGGCGGCGCGCGGCATCGATCAACAGATTAAATCTGTCTCTTCGTGCGCGCATCGTCGCGTGTCGCGCTCTTTCTTCCCTTGCTCTGTCGCTCCTGCTCCCGGTGATTGCGAGGCGCGTTTGCATGGGAACTCGGTTTGAATGTTTGATCGACGCGCCGAGAGCGAACGGCTTGAGCAGCCTGCGCTCGTGTTTTATGCACGACTCCCCTTGCCAGCGCTCTTTTAGGCTGACATTCGGATACCGGTTGTTTGTCGCTGCTTTGTACTGCTGCTTGTACCGTGCCGCTGACCATCGCCCTTTCCCACGATTTATGACGATCGATCGCTTAATTTGTGTGTACCTAGCGCCTGCTCATTATACGTACTTTCCCCCAACGTTACCTTTTATCGCTGCGAGCATTAACTTTTGCTCAGCCTCGCTTTTATTGGCCTTTTGTCTGGACTGCTCTGTCATGTTCATCGCGTATGCCCAATCGGCGACCATCAAGTATTCAAATGATGCTCGCTGAGAGACAAGCGCGCAGCAATTCAATCAATTCCCTGGTACTTTATGATTCGTGTGCAGCGAGGTAAAGAGCAGAAACAAAGGTCAGCGACATCGTCGCGAAAAATGTCCGAAGGAACGGAAGCATGTTTGAGCGGTGTGTCACCCATGGCAACATCGAATTGATTTGTAAGAATCGTACGCGCACGCACACGTGTTCTTTTGCCCAGCGTGTGAAATCGATGTTAAGGGCGTGATAAGCAACTCTGTCGGTTTTCCCTGTGGACGCTCGATAGGTTTTTTGACATCGGTAACAACCTGATTATTCATCAATTTTTTTTCGTGACTAGCCCTTGTCAAGCTTCGTAATTGCTTGTTATACCGGTGTGAGCAAAAGCGAATTTATTTGTTTTAATGAAACATTCATGTGTCGCTGCTTTGACAAGTGATACAAATAATGACGTTATTGTGTAACGAGCCGTTAGAGCTATAATCTAGTTCGTAATTAGATCAAGAACCCGCCGATCAATTCAAGAAAGTAGTTTAACACCGCACAAATGCGATATCTTATTTCACGTATGATCGCCCTCTTAGTTGTTTGAATTCAACGGAATGGGCTAATTTTCATCGTTAATACCAGATCAATCTTGATGGGTAAAAAAGGATAGTTTGAAAGAAAATGAGACGCACTATGTATCACAAGACGCTAAAAACAATGTTTTATTAGAAAATAAATAAAAATTGGTACACACGACATTGGTACAGAGTTTTAGAATTTAGTCAAGAGGAAAAACAACATATAATACCAACGTGCAATTTGTAGCAGAGAGAGAGAGAGATATATATATAGAGAGAGGGAGAAAGAGAGAGCAGTGGAGCATGACGTACAGGAGAGCCGCACCGATGATTCGCTATGAATTTTTCGCGTAAGCACGTTCAATTATTCAATCGAGCGTTGTTTTTTTCGTCTCCTACTCTCTTCGTCGATCGTCCAGCTGGGATTGATTTACCAGGAGTGGTGGCCGTGACCATGGACTGGGTGGATTTCAGGCTCGTGGTGGTGCTGAACTTCGTAGCCGATGAGCTTCGGGTGGTGGACGTGGGGGTAGTCGTAGTGCAGTTTTACGGACTCGTCGTGCACCTTCAGGTGAAGGGGCTTAGGATGAAGAGGTGGGATTGGGTGCGGCTGGGGCACCTGGATCACGTGATGGTGTTCGGCCTCATGATGCTGCAATTATTTGGAAAATCAGGTTGTATTAGTTGATCAGCTGATATTCATTCGTGCCTAGTACTTTCTTTCAACTGGAGCATATCTTTCACAGAAAATAATTTTGCGCTGGAAACACTTTTTTCAAGACCTCAGGCAAAACAATCTCAAAGAAGATGATATACAAGAAAAGATTGGCATCGCCGAAAGTAGTAAGAATTAAAAAGATTATTTGTAGGCCCTGCAATAAAACTCATCAGAGTTGATCGTAGAAGTACGCATAAATAGTAAACATAATAAAAAGAGAAGCTCGCTCCTGGCGAAACCCAGCCACTTGTAGAGCGACTTCGTTTCGATGAAATTATAGTTATACGGAATAATACGTTACATGCTGCTGCTGCCAAGGATTCCACGCGTTCCACGGGTTCCAGGCATTACTACTTTGCCAGGGGTCTTGCCAACCAGAACTGCGCCACGGATCGTGCCAGCCCTTGACGGTCGACCGATTCAACAACAATTGCGTGACTTTCTTTTTCAAATATTCTCGCATCTCGTTATGTCAGTATTGGCATTACCGTCGGCCGTTGATACTACGGAGGATGGCGATTACGATACAAAGAAAGCGACGACGATTCTTTTCCATTTCTCAGTGTTGTTTTAAAGTGCTGACTTTACGTACACGCATAGGACTCGAATGAACGGCAAAAAGCCGTACTTCGTGTCAACAGAACCCGAAAGGTCGATCCCCGAAAACATCGAGCTTCTTTGCACCCAATCGGACTCTCCCGTCATTGAATTGCACCGACGGAGTTAGAGGTTTACACCATGAGAACATAATAACCCAGAGAGGAGGAAAGAACTGATTGCGAGGCGCAACTGCAACAGAGTCCAGTAGCCGAGTTTCGAATTGCGCCGTCGATGGTTAATGCTCCGTGGCAAGTCGAGGCTCATAACTCTCTCGCTGCGTTCCCTCTCAGACGGTTGTCGTTAGGTCTTTCCGTCAAAGGGAAACAACTTGGTAAAGCGAGAATCGCCGATTCTCGTGAACGGGGACAAGAATAGTGTTTAATAAAGTAAGAGTGGAAGGTAGCTCGCACGCAACTTAGTGCGGATGGAGTTCTGCGAATCAGACGATGCGATTTTGTAAAGTTTTGCTTGCGATAAACCAGCAAGAATACCTTACTTTTGTTCTTTCTATCCGATAGACTCTATTTTCATTCGCAATCCGTAATGTTCTGTGGTAACGTGATTGCGCAATTTTTTATAGACACCGTAAGCTACAAAATAAAACACAACCTGATAGTCGGTAAGTATGAGAGAAGTAAAGCTAATTTTAGTAGCACAAGCGTTCAGAGATGTAAGTGGTTGTTATACGGGACATAAACAATCGAATTACCTCGTATCCTGGGAATGCACTGACAGCAGCCACAATGGCCAACAGAACAATCTGAAAATAATGTTTTATCGTTCAAAGTTAACTCTGCCGAAAACTTACTCGTTTTTCGAAACGGAAACAATTTTGTTCCGGATTCGAAAAGCAAAAGTTCTCGAGATTCATGCTAGTTCGTGTAATTTACAATTTTTTAATCGACACTTTGAAGAAAAATAAGTAAAGAACCGCACTTCATTTCGAGCATGTATGGATGCGTGCGTGCGTGCGTGTGCGCGCACGCGCGCGCGTGTATGTGTGTGTGTGTGTGTGTGTGTGTGCGTCTGTTAAAATCAAAAGCTTTAGACTTACGAAGAACTTCATGTTTGATTGGTTGGTTTTGGTGTTGTGTATAAAAGTGTTAGCACGCGAGCACGCTGTGAAACAAACTATGCACCTGACAGGGCAGCCGCAGCAGCTTTTATATCGTCGAGCTGCCCCCAGCGGCGCCTAGACCTAGAAAATTCAGCCGAAGGCGGGGACTCAGTCACGGGGGATAGTCCCCTTTCACTTCTTGCCGCTGCCGTTGCTGCATTCGCGAGACGACCCTTCGCGGAGTCGAGCCCCCCAGACCCACTCGTTCGACTGGTTACGCAGATTCGGCGAGCTTGTTCGTGGATTATTATAGATTTTTGGTTTTGCTTTGGTTACGGCTGCGACATTTGTCTTTTCTTTTTTCAAAAAAACGACTCGGATAGTCGTTAAGCGCGCGATTACTCAATTAATAATTGCTATGCTTCGAATATTCATTCGTAAAGTTTTCTTTAAAATAGTCGGCTTCGTATTCAAACAATTTTGATAGGTGAAACGAAATTATTCGAATTTTCTCAGTGACGTAAGACGGAAAAGCCTGCCAAGATTTTATTTCGCGATTACGTTTTCCTTTCTTTGTTAGCTTCGATTCTTTCTTAAACGTCCAGTTTGCACAATTCGTACAAAATTTTGAAATTATTTCCTTTTAATGTTGCACTGCTAATATTAGCTTGTTTAAATTAGAACTAGAATGTCGGCAGCCATTGTCTTTGAGACTTGGGCAATTGACTGAACTGTCTTTTGGGAGGATGATCGCGTCACGAAGCAACGAACGAAGGAGCAAGAGGAACAAAAGAAACCCTTCGCGCAGAGGATAGTTTGGCCAAAAAGCCGTGTGATGAAGCGCGCGATCGCGAAGCGAAGGCCACTCAGGCAGGCGTGTCTCTGTCGTCGGAGCACCTTGGCCAAGTTTTCTAAATCAAGAAGGGTCGCCCGCTGGTGGCCGCGCGCACGCCATTTACAGTAAAGCCGGCATTCCGCCGTTGCCCAGGTGTCAAGGGACCGCGCTAGACGCCGATCGCCTTTCGGGATTTGTTTTGCTTGGCATTATGGGCCGCGCCCGCGATTCTTGCGTTTGCCCACCACCGCTGTGTATGTACACACCAATCAGTGTCAGTATCAAGCTAATCAAGGGAATCAGCCACTGCCGCGGTTTCATCGCAAGCTTTTTTTCGACTGCACCTGCTATAGGAGTCGAATGTATATAAGCATCAAGTAAAATGTCAATGATTTTTAGTGCACGTACATATATATAATATCATCCAGCCAGTCAACGTTGAAACAATCTTAACCATCTTAGGCTGCTTACATCTTGGCTAACAATCAGCGCAAAAGCAAAAGCAAAAAAAGTGGAAAATCCAGATCACAAATAATTGCTAGCGAGCAAGCGATGACTCGCCCTCATCGCCGATGCTGCTCACGATTGTCATCGGTTTCAGTTCAAGGTGATATCCATACGCACTTTGCGTCCCTTCGATTGCGCTAGCTTTTCTCTCTCTCTCTCTCTCTCTCTCTCTCTCTCTCTCTCTCTCTCTCTCTCTCTCTCTCTCTCAAAAGCCATGCAGTCCGTTGCCTTTTTTTTTATTGTTTTGCTGTGGCAATGCACGCGGCTTTTTTGCCTAATGTCTCTATTTGGCTTTTCGCTGTGCGCACAGTCGAGTTAGTCAGCCTTCTCGGAAACATCGTAAATTCGAACGATGCCAATTGTCCGTTTGATACAGACTGCACACCGAGAGCTGAAGAAAAAAGATGTTTTCGAAAGGACGAAAAAAATCGCTTCGTTTTCCCGTTACAGTGCCTTGACCCTTTTTCTCTTTGTTCGACAACAACGAAGCGTTTCAATAAAAGGGAACGTTTGTTTGATTATGCAAATATCAATAGTTTGTAAGAAATGCCATTTTCATGAGCTACAGCCGCCGATAATCGCATGGGTTTAATGTTCTCCGGTGTACTACTTTTTGATGTTTATACACGAGAAGCATACTTTGCGTGAATATAGTGAAAATTTTAATGGCATCGCGTTGGCCGACTATTCATATCCGTTACTACTGCAGCGACTCGTTTCTTCATCGCATTGTTCTGTCTGCATTGCGAACGAAACATCATATATTTAATTATCTAATAAAAAAGGTTTTTCCAACATGTAGATCGAAAGATGCATTTTTATTGATAGTTGAAAAGAAATCCACGCGCGCACTACTTCTCAGGCGCAAAAATAAAATAAGTGTGAACAGAAGATAGGCGCAGCCCCGGCAACTTCCCAAAGGTAAAAAAGACTCGTAAAGTTGAGACATTACTCAACGACTGCACGACACACGAAATTGGTAAATGCGCAGGTGGTTAACCGGACGAACCGGTAGGTTTGGACTTGATGCGGAGCTTGGTGCCGTTTACGAGAGGCGCGGTCAAGCGTTCGTTTTCATCTCTTCGTTTCCGCGCTCGACAGTCGGCGCGCGTCGGCGGTTACGTCACTTACGCAACTGCACTCGCACTACGCTTTCTCTGGATCTCGTTTGCTTGCTCTGAGATTAGGCTGCGTGGCCTTGCGATTCGTTCGGGCATCGGGCTGATCTTGGCTCGCCGAATCTCGGCGAATCTCGCGAGCGGACGTCGAGCCGAGCAACGCCGCGCGGAACAAGCAGAAGAAAAAGAAACGACGTGTTTCGCATTCCCGTGGCTTTTCGGTGCAACACGCCGTACAAATACATTAGCGCGTAACTGCGGTAGACCGAATTGTAATAATTGCGCGCGCCGCGAGCAGCGCATATACATCTGCGCGCTCGCCGTGGTTATGAAAGTAGGCCGATCGCTCGAGGCGCCTTCAGGAAAACTGATTGTGTTCGCTGCGCTGCTCTCTCGCTCTCTCGTAAAGTGCCGAGTACACTCGCGCGAAAGGATGCGATCTTGCGCCGATACGACTTTATGATTTCCTTCGCTTCTTTTCCTTTGATGCGTTCGTAGCAACAACAAAAAACTGGCTTTTCTTTTTCATCGTTTCATTCAACTAACTTTTCATTTGACATTCGCGTGAGTTCGGTTAAGATGATCCCAGACGAAATTGTAAAGTGTGGTGATTCGCGATTAATGGGATTAACGCGACATTTGGAGAATGTCAATATTTCATGGCAATATAAAACGTTTAACTTGCTGCTTTCTGTAGGTTAGTAGTTCACAGTTTATGGTCTCGTAAAGGAATTAATTGGTGCATTTCTATGATTCGTATAATATAAAACCTTGGCCTGGCATATTTTGATAACCATAGTTGACAATTTTCCATCCGATTTTCTCTTAACCCAAATTCACCGAATGATCTTTTACTTATTTCACTAAGTTTCGTTTCAATAAGCGTTACGAATATAATTGCAAGTTTCGCAAAAAATCTAAAATATGCAAATGATTTTCTCTAGAAAATAAGACTACACACGCAGTCCACAGATATACACATTCGCACCTTTTATATAATGTGATACTTTCATCTGGTGCTGTGGTAATGCAAAATCAGGCTGAAATATATTATTTTATGCAAGGTTCACTTTCGACTCGGATTAGCGAAAATTTTGCATACAAATCTCGTTTTCCGGCACGACTTTATTTTTGCGAAAATCGAGTTTTATATTACGTGTGCCAAGAATATTTAATTGCAATCATATCACAGCTTTAAAACGCCTAAAGAAAATGAAACAAGGTAAACCCAATCGAGTGATTTATGTTATTCATTTGAACATAAAATTATTTTACGAGACTGAAGTGTATAAAAAGTTGTAATGAAACAGACATCGAATAAACTGCGTTCAATTCAAACTCAATGACTCTAAAGAAAAGATAGCTGAGAAGAATATAAATAATGAAACTGGCAATGTATGCTTGATGACATTCTAAATGACAAATAAATAACAAAGTTTAAGAGTGTATCGTCAATGTATTCCGAAACTCCCAGTTCCTTGAAATGCTAAATGCAAATCGGCATCTTGTCAATAGTTAAAACTACAAGAGCATAATAATTCAATCATACGTTTGTCGGAAAAAAAATACTCGAACACACAGAGGAAAGCAAGAAGGATTGCCCCCAAGGGATTTATCGCGTGCGGAGGCCTGCCTGATTTATTATTAACAAAGTTATGCGGCTAACGATGTCTAATCTCTTATACATCTCCAATTTGCGACAATCCGTCGGTCGACGAAATGTTGCAACCCTATAGTCGAGACGTATTAAAATTCAAGAAAACAACTAACCCGCAAAAAGAAAAAAGTTGTCGAATTTGATCCGCGCGATTTGTTCATGCAAATTAATCGCGGAGGCACGAATTTCAACCCACTCACCGCTGCCGCTTGGTCGAGCATAAAGTTTCGCTTCTATATACATAATGCGGCAATATTAACGTTCGCCAGTTTGCCTTTTGCTTCACGTGATAGCTTCGATAGTTTTATGGGTTGGTCGTTTGAAATACTCACAAGTTTTTTTTTCAAGCGAACTTCTTTTCCAGCGCAGAGAGAGGAAAAACAATTCTGAAAATTATCAGTTTTTAATTGATTTTTAGCATAGTTTATGGAAAGACGAAATAACTGCTTATAAATAGTTTTTAAACAAAAGGAAATGAAAACGTTTTTCTAAAGGTTTTCGTGATTTATGAAAAAGCAATTTGTCTTTGACTTTTAGTTTCTATCTATCAGCGACCACGTAACATCGAGTGATTATCGATTCAATCGTAATCATCCATTAAAAGTCATATACTCGGTTCGTACAACAAAACTTCTTCATCAAAATAAGTTTCATGTCGAGTTTGTAATACAAGCCAACAAAAGGAAAGAAAATTAATTTTCCTCGCGAAACAATGACGCCGGGGAAAAAAATGGATAACGAAACTGCGAGATGATAGGACGCGCGATAAGGTTGCTTAAATGAATGGCCGTGTATTTAGTACATAATCACATACAAAAGGAATATACTTAATGTGAGCAATGTGCAGTATTATTTCACGCCTGCAACCAACATGCAACATGTGTGTGTGTGTGTGTGAGAGAGAGAGAAAATTTCATTCTGTGTTGTTTTTACGCTTCGACGCTCGTGGCTATCCCACAGTGTGTCATAATCCATAGAAACGCAGTTCGACCGATTCAAGATAGAAAGAAAGAAACGAGAATTGCATCTTTACGATGTCATTTTTATTTAATCGCTCGACCCATTTACGTTATTAATGAGCGAGCATCCGTCCGGCCGCTGACATTGGTAAGAATACCCGATGGTAGATGTCTAATTGATACTAGAGCGAATGATTGATTGGCTTGTAAAAAAATAGCCGACGAATGTTTATCTAAAAGTGCAATTCGCGTTGGGATAAATTATTTTAGTCAAAGCGCGCGGTGCTTTTACGACGCATCGCCGTAGTTTTTCTACAAGACAGTTTACGGTCGAGCCGTAAAATAAGGGGCGGGAGTGGGGGGGGGGGGGGGGGGGGGGAGAACGACGCTGTATATACATATTATAACTGGCGGCCGCTCAGCGCACCAAGTTGCGATACTTTCCATTTTCCTCTTACGCAGCGTTAGTGCGATTAATCGTGATAAACTGTAACTTGGTCCGTGCCAAGTTGTACGTCGGGCACGTTGACGGCGGCAGAATCAAGGAAACGGAGTCGAACAATTAATTAAGAGCGAAATTTTCACTTTGGCGAAATATCCGAACACTCACGCCGGCTAATTGCCGAGAAAGAATTTTTCATTAAAGGCTAAGAGTGTCGGATTGCGCAGTACGTGTAGGCTAATGTAATTTGGCGCGTGCGCGCGGTTCGCTGCACGCGATCGAGGAAACGCTGCCGCGCGCTTCACGAGAACAGTGCACGCGCGTGTGGTTTTTTCCCTCCCGCGCGGGCGTCTCCTTAGCATGACGCATAATTTACGCCTTGGAATTTTTCGAATTCTAACCGGATGATTGCGCCGTTAGCATGCCGTTGCGCGTCGACGATTGCGAAGCATTGTGTCCGTGGATCAAGGATTCGTCTCTTTCCTCGGCGAAGAACCATCGGCTTCGCCATAAAATACCGAAAATATTTGGTAGCCCCGAGTGATGGAGTTGGCCGAGCGAATATTAATCCAAGCCAGCGAGAAGTGAATCACGAGAAAAACGCAACTTGATCGCGCGCGCCGTCTGCACTTCCGCGTCGCACGCACGCACGCATCGCTGCGATCTACGCTGCGCTTTCTCTGAAATTGCGCTAGCTCGGGGGATATGTCTTACGCATTTGCATACTCATAGCCGGATTGATTTTAGTTTTTCCATCGGCGTCCAATGGTACTAGCCGCCGGTGAATAATCATCGCGGAAATTGGGGGAGCATAACGCGAGAATTACGAGCTGCTTACAGCGTCGATGATCCCCGACGAAAATTTCCGATGGATAATTGGGCTGTCTCGCGCGAAATTGGCCGATGTTGCAAGATGCTAATAACTACTCGCTGCCCCTTGCTTTTTTTTCCTCTGTGTATTTGACAATAATCCGTTGGAGCTACGCTCTGCCGAGCTTAAATCTCGAGCGCAAACGCACACCGATCCGCGACTATAATTAATGGAAAGTCGATTAAGTAATAAAATAATTGTCCATCGGTGAGGCAGATGGAGAAGGAACGCGCGCCGCGATGAGCCTCCGTATCGAAGGCTCCGAGTTAACACGACGCATTTCTAATACTTTCGCCGCGCGGCACAGAGCCTTTCATTGTTATTACGTATCGTATTATACACATACTGCACTTCTTTTTTCGTGACGCAACGCTGTACACGCTGTTTGGAAACGCAGCTACACCGGCAATTGGCTTGATTGTTAATAGGGCAAGTTATTTTCTCTGCTCGATATTTCATACGAAATTCAATGTTTTTACGTAACCGTTCGGTTGCGTCGCAAAGACCTTTCGAGATTTTTCGGAGGCGCAAGATTTGCCAGCGCGGTCGGCAGCCGACTAATAGGCGCGCGGGTGTGACGGTCAATCAGCCCGTCCGCGCGCCGCTGGAATGTTAATTCGATTGAGCGATAATCGCGGGCGCAACGCGCACGAGATCGGCGTGTCTTTTTTTCCGCGGCGCGCTCGCGCAAACGCGCTGCGCGGCTAAACCGATGCGCAATTAGAGACGGCAATTAGGGACTGGCAAACCAGATCAGCAGCGCAAGGAGAGCGATAAACCGCTCTCGCGCGCCTTTTTTCTGTCCCTCTCGGAAGGCGGCTCGCACTATACACATCTCGACCCTGTGCCAGTGCCCGAGGCTGAAAATCGACAAATCGGGAGTGGCGCGCGCCTCCGTTGCCGGCGCAGGCAAATTTCTCAGCGACGCCGGCCGAGGGCGGCCAGTTGCAAGCGGGGTGCGCGCGCGCAACGGCGTTGCGCCGGCGGATTATCGAGATCGGCTCGGAGGTACGAGACGCGCGCTCTCTCGGCGCGGCGCGCGTTGCGAAAGCCCGGAAGAAATTGCGCACGTGCGGCGCGCGCGCGTGCCATTCTTTTGTCTCGTTTATGGAAATCCCGGCTCTTTTCGAATGAAGTAATTTTATTGAGCCGCTGCTTTTATAGTTGCAGTTTCTCTAATTTTTTTACGAGCGCTCCCCGAAGTCTATTTGGCTTAGCTAAATTGCAAAATTCTTCGGCTTGCTTTTCTTCTCTTTTCGGTTGCGCAGTTTTCGAGCAAATTACTGCTTTGGACGTACGAGCGCATACCGAGTTTCGGTAGGGTTACTGCAGTGCCGTACGTGAGAGAACGCTGCTGGGAAAATTGTCAATGATCACGATAATTTACGGATTACGCGCACGCGCCTGCGCTCGCTCGAACGCGCTACTCGGGCACAGCATCGAATGCCTTCGTTGAAGCTCAAGGGAGCCGACAGCACCGACTGCGGGTGCTACGGAAGACTCGTCGAACTAACGGACCGTGCTACACGCGTGCAAGCTCCGTGTCGAAGCCGCCGCTTCTATTCGAGCAGGTATTCGCTTTCGGCCCTCCTTCCGGAAGCGCACACCGACAACCTGAGCCATTCCTAATCAAAAATTATTAATCCACGACGTCTTCTAGAAGGACCAGGCACTGCCGTTCAGTAATGCACGTCCTCTGTTATTCCAATGATAGAAAAGAATCTTTCTCAAATTGTTCCACCTTGTGGATGATCTGTTATTTATTCGTCGATCGGTGTTATTACAATAGTTCGTGTCCATTCTATAACTAAAGCCGCTTCAAATTTTGAGCTATTTTGAGCTCTACAAGAGGCGACGCGCGAGGCTGCACTAGAACTACAACGTTTTATCAAGGAGACAAAATGTAAATAATGGTGCGTCTCATGCCGTCGTGTGGCAATGTTCTACTGTTGCTGGAACGCTACATACTACGACTATCCCTGTCAACAAATCACTGCTCTTCACACATAGCCACTTCGGCAAAAGCATCAACAGCAACAGCCAAACTTGTTATAAATAAGAAGTAAGAAAATGCTTACAGCGCGTATTCTTCCATCCGAGATTTTGTTACCTCCGTTTTTTATTTCACTTTTTAAATTTCTTCACTGGCGTTGTTCATCCATTTAGTATGAAGGCTTAGAATAACACTGACAGTAGTTTATTGCACAAGTTTTTCGTCGTTATATCGAACAAAGAATTGAATATTAAATTTTTTCAGCGATATACAACGATCAGTTTTATTGATACTATTCATCGAATTATCATTTTATGGGAACGTAAAATAATACTTAGTGCAAGTTTTCACGTACTAACTTTTATCATTTTTATCTGGTGTATTTTAATATAAAGTTATCACCCTCTAAGTCAGAGTTTTCGACCTTGAAAGTTAGCGCATTTTCAGTGTTTGAGCAACCCTTCTACTAGTACCATGCATGCACACCTTACTAATTCGTCCTTCATTATTTCTTTTAAAAAACTTTAACGTCGAACAATGCAATAAACAGATAAATTGTATTTTAATTCCATTATACGAACAAACCAATGTGCAATTAATATCTGAAAAATTACCACGACAGTCGAATGCGATTCCATTTTTCATCAAGTGAAATTCGAACGGAATAGCTTATAAATAATTTTATAACAACAAACAATCATATTACGTATTGTCAAATATGTTAGAAAGTTTATAGACTTTTTTGGACGCAAATCAGAATTATCAGCAAACATTTGTCAAAATAAATAATTGTTAAAGAAGAATAACAGTATATTTAAAGTCGTATCTCGAGTATTATTATCTGTAAAATATTGCTAATTGCGTTATAATTTAGTATTAAAGTCATATTCTTTTTTATGTAAATACATCTGCTTTCATTTGAATTACTGACCCCATAGCACTTGTTCTTAGAAGTTTATTTTATCTAGCAAGATCAATAACTGACATACCTCATTCCAGCGTTCACGCAACAGCGTGATTCTATTTTTAAGCTACTTGTTTTGAATTTTTTTTAAAGAAAAATGGAAGCAGCATTCGAATGTCGTAATAATTTTTCCGATATTAAACGCACACTGCTTTGGCCGCATAATGGAATTAAAAAATAATTTGTTTGTATACTATGCATTGTTCAACGTTAAGATTCTTTAAAAGAAATAATATGAAAATTAGAATCATCTGCAAACATGAAAATTGCATTGCACTAGCGCCACGTTTGAGTCTTATAGTTAGTAAAGGGGCCGTTTAAATACTGAAAGAGCGCTAACTTTCAACGGCGGAAACTCTGGCTTGGAGGGTGTAGCGCAAGTCTTAAAGAAAAATGAGATGTCTGATGTTCAAAAAATATATCGTAGTTAAAAAGTTATTAAACTCCAAAATTAACATAAAACGTCAATTTTAAAACCTTCAACTATTAATAACTTTTGTAGTATGCATTTTATAAAATAATTGCAAGACAGCCTTTCATCATATTAGAACGGGCCATATTATCATTAAAAAAATTGTCTATCGTCACTAAAATGTCACTTGTTCATAATTGATTTAAACAATTCCAATTTAAATAAAATGTACCATTTTCTCGAAAAAAGAACTAACGTATTCGGATTTGGCGGCCAAAAATATAGAAGAATAACCATTTTATTTTCTTTACATATAATTCTATACAGGAGCTGGATTTTGACTTCGTAAGGTGGTCTCGTTTGTAATCATTAATACTCGTTAACACATCTGATCAATTATTGAAATTATTCCGTGTGTATATATACAATATATACAATAATACGAAAATAACGTATACGAAGAAAACTATAACATTTTAAATGAGAATTTGAAATCAATAAAATCTATTAGTTTATATATTAGATTTGCTCTTGTTGTCTTCTATCTATTACCAAGCATTTTTAATTTGTATGAAAAATTCATATAATAACGTTATTGTAATTATCACTAAACTGATGATTCTAGTAAAAAGATGCTATGTTAATTTCAAATCAAACGTTCGCAACTATGAGAATTTCAAACTTACCCGCTGAAACGATCACGTTGGTAAATCTGCGACTTCTGTGAATTTCTTATCAGTATCGCCGCCAAAATGAGCAAAAATCCGCGAAGCTGACAGACAAAGACGTGGTTTCATAAACAAAACATACAACTTCTTGGATAATCTTCATAAAGTAGCAGTCGATCCATTAGCAAAAAGTTAATTGTTCATTATATCAAGCACGTAGAAATAAACGACATGCTATCTGCTGCCGAGGACAACAGGGCTTTCCAGAACGAGGTAAGCTCAACGCTGAGGTTATGTCATCGTAATGTTTTGAGCTTTCTTAGAATATACGTTTTTTATCCTCTCGTTCCTTGTTTTTAATACATTTTTATCAACTTTCATTCTTAATTCAGGCATATTTGTCTCATATTTATTTTGACTGCCCATGCTTGTGTTAGCTAAATTGAACAAGGACATTAATTGTATTTTGATTTTTGTTGTACAAAATTTGCAAAATTCTTGTTGGTTGGTAAAATTCTTGCTGACTTAAAAAAAACATTGTCTGTTTGAGAAAAGGAAATGGTAGTTTTTGTTTATATTCATGAAAAATTACTGTCTTTCTTAATTTATTCATTCAGAAATCAATGACAAAGAATAATTATTACAACGAAATAACATATGTTAAGGTAATAAAGAATGTTTTTGTGTAATAGGAAACTGACTTGGATAGTGAGACTCTTACAGAATATCCAAAAATTTCTACCAGATTAGATACCCCAAAAGAGTGGACCTATGTCATGCGAAGGAGTATGCAGGTATCAATACTTATAATTTTACTATTTGATATATTTTGAGATATCATATTATACAAGTACTTTCTTTTATTAGGAAATTGTCCGTGGGTTATACTTAGGTCCTTACAGTGCTGCGAGTAAATCTAAATTGGATTCTTTATTAGAGTGTGGTATTACTCATATTATTTGTGTTCGACAAAATATAGAAGCTCACTTCATCAGACCTAATTTTCCTGAAAGATTTCAGTATGACATTACTAATATTTTTCATAAAAGAATATATCCTTGATTCTTAACTCTAAATTTGTTATTGTTATAGGTATCTTGTCTTGGACATCGCAGACTCTACGACAGAGAACATTATCCAACATTTCCAGAAAGTTAAACAGTTCATAGATCAAGCTTTGAATTCTGGAGGTCAAGTTTTGGTTCATGGTAATGCAGGAATCTCTAGATCGGCAGCTTTGGTACTTGCTTACTTGATGGAGACCTATGGATTGACGCAACAGTAAGGACAGATGACTTTTATAAATTTTGATTATAAACTATTGTTCTACAGACTTTCAAAATTGTATGTTATCTTATAGGAAAGCTTATGCCATTCTACAGCAGAGGAGGTTTTGCATCAATCCAAATGATGGATTCATGGCACAATTGCGTGAATATGAGCCCATTTACCAAGCTCAGAGACTGTGGAAAAATGGTCAACTTCCTGATCACCATGGAAATAAACGAGGTTTTGAAATAGATGATAGAACTGAAGCTATGGACAGTTGTTGATACCACTAAAGTGCCAAAGTTACCAAGAGACTTACCTAAATTTAAAACATTTAGAACTGAATTTATTTATTAATTTTTTTTAAATCAAAGCTGAGATACTGATAACGTGTTTTGTACAGTTTTGAATATAAATATGTATTAACTTTTTGTTTCAGTACAGTTAACGATGTTAACGATTTTGACGACTGTAAATAGTATTTCTAAGCATAAATATTTTCAAACTTTAAAGTAATCACGTAATATTCATGATAAGATGCAAATTGAACAGCTTGTAAAATTCCCTTAAAATAATTGAACGGTATTATAATTGCGTCCGAAAGTTAAGAATATTTTATATTGCGAAAAAATTATTTTTACGTTAATTTAAATTTGCGTTGTCGAAAAATTTATAAATTATGAGTTTATGATACAAACATAAAGTGCTTTGAAAGAGAATAAGTGTCTTCGAATCGTGAACGTTTTCCTAATAGCTTTAGTTTTTGTAAAAAAAGAAGAGCGTCCACATAGTATTACTTGCGTAAGTTAAAAATGCGTGTGTATTTATCATCCGAAAAAAAACCTTTTTAGTTACCATACTTGTAATCTCGAGATACATAGCGTAATAATACAATAATTACATGACGATATTTTGACATTTTGTCGACATAAAATTGAGATAGTAATTTATTTACGGGAAGTCATAAAACGAAAATACTCATTTGGTTAGATACTTTTATAATAATATTTATTAATTAAGATTTACATATTTTTAGTAATTGTTATTACGCTTGTAAAAAAATTAAAATATAAATCATATTTTGCAACCTACGAAATCACTTCAATTTTTTTCTATACATTCCGAAAGTTTATATAGGTTACGGTCACAAACTATATGCTTTAGGAAAGCAGTGGGTAAATTTTGAAATAAAATTGTGTTAGTCCGCTTCGAGTTGAATCTAATATTTTATTTTTTTAAATAAAGTAGACTTTTTACAACAATGTTATCTTAAACGAAGATAGAAATCTATAGATTTGTATCCTTTTTTGATTTCGCTCTAATCGAATTATTCGATGATCAAATTCTTCTAATAATGTTTAAAATAATAGTATTTATTTAGTAAGATTTACATAAAATAAAATGACTCGTACTTAACGTGTTGCGTAAAAAAAGACGAAAATGAAATCTGCAACATCTAAAAGTAACTTGATTAATTTTTCCAAAACGAGTTTCAGGCAATTGGTTTTCATGAGCGTGAAAATCCTGTACATCCAATCAATAAACGCAAAAGTCCTAATTAAATACCGCAAATCACCAATCAGTAATTACTTGAGCGATACGGGAATCTCAACGCAAACAATATTGTCGCCCTTTTCGTCTTTCAATTCCCATTTGACTACGACGGATACCTGAAATAATTTATAGACCATGCTATTATTGAAATGTAAAATCGTCAATAAGAGATAGAGATAAATAAAATACCGTGGGGTATTTGGTAAGAACAGGCAGAGTCGCGTGGTAACTGGTGCCAGTTCCAGCAGGTAATGGGCAAGTAACACCCGAATGATTGTCAAAACAAGCCTCGGCGTTGGGAATCGGAAAGGGTACGTCGATGTCCTCGATTATACCGTGCACGACTGCCGTTACTCTACTCGTTGCTTTGTCTGAAATGAAATGCGACATTGTAGCTTATTTAGGAAACTGGGAATGATTGTTTCGCTAAACTCACTTGGGGTGAAATGTAGTCCAATCGAAGCATCGGTACCTTTCTGCAAAATACACGCTGGGCTTGACAGGTCGCAGTTAGAGACTTCCACTTTGTCAAACTGACCTGACGTCGAGCCTGCACGAGAACACGTGTAATCAGACGTTTTATAACTATACTCGATCGTTAATGTTCAAACGCGAGCGAAACAATGAAACGTTGATCTGTCAGGCTGTTTTTCGTTTGGAAGCCTTTGATTAACTTATGCAACGCGATGCGCGGCAGGATTTGTTACATGATGGGCTGTGTTTTTGAGTTTTTCCTTGTACAAGAATTAGGCATAAGGAAACTGTGATTTCGGGGCTACTTGTCGATTACGTAAATGATTGTCATTTTCATGTTTTGATGGACAAGTGATTGTTATTTATTCACGGCGAAAAATATGTTTCAAAAGAAAGAAATGATAAAACATGTGTTGTGACCAGAGATGTGTTTTTATATTTCACTTTTGGTTTCCAATACTCCAACGAAAATAAAGGTATTATAAATTGGATTTATCGCACTGGAGGCCTTGATTACTTGACAGTGACAAGAGTCACAGTCTGACAATTTACGAAAAATAAATAAAGACACTGAATAAAGACAGCAAATCTCATTTATGAAGTGAAAAAAAAAGTAAAACCGATTGAAAACTCACCGCAATCTTTGAACTCGACAGCGCGAACGGCAGCGCAGAGCGCAGCAAGTAGTATCGTGAGCAGTCGCATCGTGAGAACGCGCTCGAATAAAGCGTGTGCGACGGGCTTCGTTTGCGCTTCGCGGCAAATCCACCCACCAGCCGACTTTATAAACCTTCGCCGTCGACGTACTCGAGTCGCAAGCTCGTCGTTCAAAGGCGCTTAATTACTGACATTTTCGTTTCCTTGCAACTAGGAAGGCCATTCGTTTGTTTTGCCGGGGGGACGTTGCATAAAGCACGCTCATTTTTGGCAGACATGAGTTCGTTGGATTTTTTAATCGTTTCGGTTTCGCATCGTATCATTTCTCTCGACGACTGTTAGCTGGTTTTTTCAGGAAACTCGCGCTTAAATGTTCTATCAATTGATGAGAAATTGCCAGCGAGGATTTTTTTCGCGTTTCACTCTGCTTCGAGTGTTGAATTTCGCGGTTGTACGCAAATGATTCGTTGTTGAACCTTCATTCAATCCCTCTATCATTTGAAAACTTGTCATGTAATATTAGCGATGGAAGTAAAGCTATTGTTTGTTTTTACATTCATTAAAGTTATTTGAATGGTCAAGTATAATTTTAAACCGACCAAATCAATTTTAGCATGAAACAGCAATGAGCAAAATCGATAAACTGTTTAAAGCTGAAAGTTCAATTTTAATTATAATTACTATTAATCAATTATCAGAACTCATTCGATAAAGATACATGAACTCGACTCGAGATTATAAACCATCATTTCAAAAGTTGCTCATGAACTTAAGAACAACTAACATATCCTTTGAAAGTTATCTAGAATTTGAAATACTTGAAATCTCGCGCCTGTCAAGGCCGTGCAGTGCGCACTGCGCACACAAGTTTTTGCAGATGACGCCACGAAGCACGAAAATGTCGGATGTGACGTGCCCTCAAAACAACGGTTCCACGTCCACATATAGGGTTTCTCTCCGTGGTTTGGGCAGCTGGCATTCTAGTCGTCGAACAACTGTGTACGAGTTCATCGTTTAGCGCTAACAAGTGTAAGTAGTTTTTAACTAAATTTTCTCTTAAAAATCTACGTGGTTGTAAGTCAAACTACTTCGAAATGCACATTAGAACATTACCTGATAATTTTAACATTACTTGATGGATGTTTCTCGAAACTGCGAATTACTGCAAGCTGTTTTAAGAAATGACACTGTCAATAAATGTTTGTAGAAGGTGTGTTTCAAAATTTTAAATTAAAAAAAACTTGTTTTTGACAAACGTATAAGATAGATTCAGTTCATTTAGTTTACTGAATGACGGTAATGTTCGCGTGAGGTGTTATATATAGGTTAACCTTTCAATAACATATTTTAATTCATATATCTGTGTGTTCTATAATTAACAGGCAAAACACATAACTAAATAGAAATGGATCAGATCATTAAATTTGCTGACCCTGGTAGGCAATTCACCAAAGACAGCATTCGTCTTGTGAAAAGGTGTACCAAACCAGATCGCAAAGGTGTGTATAACATACTGACAGTATTTCAATCTACAATTAGTGTGGTAGTGATAGCAAATTTGAATATTTTGTTTTCTTTGATTTTGCAGAGTTTCAAAAGATTGCCATTGCTACTGCCATTGGCTTCTGCATAATGGGTTTCATTGGATTTTTTGTTAAACTAATACATATCCCCATCAATAACATTATTGTGTAAGTTTTATTTCTAAATCTTTTTATAACTTTTGAATATATATAGTTTTGGAGCTGTTGACAAATTTTCAATTCAGAGTTATATTGCCTTTCAAATGTATTTAATATTTATAACCTTTAATCAAACTGTTACCAATTGAATTAACAATATATTTAATATTTTAAAGTTCTCAGAGAATTTATATTAACTCCAGGCACTTTTTCTCACTTTACTATTCTATTACTTAATTGTATCAAAGAAATGGGTTATAAATAACAAAACTTTAATCAGTCTCATACTATATTTTTAATACTTTATTCTAGATGCTTAATAATTTTTTTAAATTAATGAAAACTTATCTTGTGATTGAGCCAAGTAAATAGAGGTAACATATCATACAAAATTAAATTGAAACTAATATCTCAATCAAGTCTATTTCGAAAAAATCAATTTGTAATTTGTGAAGTAATTCAGTGTCATCAAATTTTCTTGTACTAATATTGACACAAGATTTAATAAAATATTTATTAAACTGGTTAAACTTGAGCTTCAAAAATTTACATTCCAAAATTATAAGAATTAAAAGGCAGCTCCAAACTCTTTAGCTTATTTATAAATAAAAAGAAACTAATAATTTTTTTCTTATTTACAGGGGATCGTAAAAAATAAGAAGATTATTTATTATTGTAAGCGTGTCTTAAGAAATATTATCATTCCTGTAACCTGTTTTATTCTTATTTCTATTATTTGTATATTCACTAGATTAATTTAATATGAATTTGTATACTGAGTTCCAATAGGTAATAATGAGCTTGCATAATATGTCAACCTTGTTGTATCAAAAGTGCATATAACTAAAATTTTTCTAATTTATTAAAAAAAGATTTGGAATGTTAAAAACGTATGTTAGTTTCTTTGTAATCCTTTCATTTAGCTTTAAATAACTTAAAAGTGGAAAGTAGCCTCCTCTGACTAGAAAGGTTATAGGAGCAGAATTTTTAAAACAATGCTAAATTACAGAGAAAAACAATTTTGAATACTTAAAAATAGATATATAGATTCTTTCTTCACTTTGATATTGTCTAAATTTGGATTTAATCGCAGTAATAATTGCTGTAACAGACAAAGGGTTAAAATTAAATAGTGCAATTATATATTTTTTCAATTTTAATTATGAGTTTTAATTATGAAATGATGAAAAATACAACTGCTTCCAGACTTTTACTTTTTTGAAGGTTTGTTTGCTTATATTCACCTACTTTAATTTGTAGTCATAGCTATAAGGGAAAGTGGAGCGTTTGTATCACTGGGTAACATTATCTATTTTTAATATATTTTAAATAGTACATGTGTTAAATCAGTTCAGGAAAGATTGTTTATATTTCTCATGGTGATATCTTGATAGTGCCAAACATTGACTGTAGCTTTTAGAATATGTTTTCTGACATATTCTTATTTACGCAGTGTGTTTTTGCAACTTCTTACTTCAGCAATTATTCGTTTTAATGGAATATGCAATTATTATAATTCATAATTATTAAATTATTACATATTTACGATCTTTGTTAAAACTAAAATTGTTAGTTGTTGCACGCTCTAGCAGTTACTTTTCACCAAAAATATAGCCTGTCCAAAAATATTAGCGGGGTATTATTGATACTGTTCTAGAATATTTGAATATTATTTTTTTTATTCCCATAAATTTTAGGCGAAAAATTCGAAATTGAGTCTATCAAAGTCAAAATCTGGACTTGAAGTAAATGTATTTACTGACAGAAAAATTGAAGTATATTTTTTAATACAAGAATATCAATTTTTCTCAAAATTATAGTCCTACTATAATAAAATATTTTACAAAAAAGTTCATTAAGACATAATTTTATTTTTCTTTTGGAATCCCATAATGGACAAAAATTTGAAACTACAGTTAAAAAAGACATCTGTTATACGTAATCACCAATCTCATTGAATGATCTCATCAGTTTGTTTTAATGCTTTTTAATGCACATTTCTGAATAGTTTCTGTTCGTACTATGTTTTAGTCTGAAAAGTGTTTTCCGCATTGATATCTTGTTCTCGTCTGAAATATTTTGGATACTAATTGTAGTAAATTGAGCTTCGTTATCGATATAATGTAAAAAGATAACAGTTAGTTTTTTGTAAGCCTTTTATTCGTTTTTCTCACAGAGAACAAACTTGAAAGTTGAAATCGGTCTCGCCGGAAGCCATCGATCAAGAAGAAGGTAGAAATAACGCGACCAAATATCGAACGATCATTTTTTTTTCAATAATTCGTTCAGCATACAAGAAAAATTGACTATCAATTTATCCTACTACATTACACTAATACAGTACAATGTGCGTATACAATATGTACAAAAGCGCTCGCTTAATTCATAGACCGGTGTCTTCTTGTGCTACTAATCAAGACTGTCTTAATTTTTATTTTCTTCATCATATGTATATTGTTCAATACTTAAATAGATAAATGTAGCCATTACATCTGAATATTTCGTTCAATTATAAATGATATAGTCAAATAAGTAAGCATACGCACAGGCTGCTTTTATTTGTAGGTCGGTTGATGAAACCTTGCAATTTTTTAAATATCTTGCTTTGATTACATGATCTCTAGTATAATTATCTTCAAGGTAATCTTTAACAAAATAAGATCTTTTCAAGCATTTATCGAGAGATTATTGATCGCATAAAAAGCTCCAATCCAATTGATGCGTCATCGTTTTATTTGTAGTGAGGTTCTTTTAAAAAATTTAGCTCATTAGACAGAGCGTGTGAGCGTCAAATGACTTGGAGCTTTTCTCCAGCATTATTAATATTATACGCTAAATATTAACGGGACTTTCTTCTACTTCATGTTATTACAATATTCATCCGTAAAAACATTAAAAATTTCCCTTGTATCTTATCTCCAACAAATCTCTTTCAAAAAGTTTATGCAAATTCATATTTGTGGTTTATTATTTCTTTCTATCGCCAATATAGCAGTATTGTAATAACAGTAAGTATGAGTATTTTTTTAAAAAATTGTTAAAAATTTGCTCATCTAGTACTTATATGTTTTGTTATATTTCATATGTATATAATATACTCATCATGCTTATTTTGTACATTTTAATTCCCAATTTTTATAGAGAAACAATTCGATAACATGAACATTGTCATCGCATTAGTGATCTATTATCATTATTCTTTTTTACTTGTTAAATATCGTTTTTTGATTTTTATTTAATCTTGAAAATACCCTTTCTAACGCATATAACACTCATACATAAGAGCACAATTCTGTCAATATCAATTTGCATTGAAAATCCATAGTCTACATACGAGGTCGAAATTATCGCACCAGTATAATATATTTTTAAGCTCACAGCTGTACACTCAATAAGCAAAGATCGCCCTTATACATATCTATATACTAGGGAATCAATATGCATGAACATCTAAAGTTTACGTAGATTACTAACGCACAGCTTTAAAAATAATATTTTTAATAATACACAATGAAACCATTCACTAACTCTACAGCTTCAACATCTTTTTATACGATATTTATATAGTTTTAAATAGGATTCATTAACATTATCAAGGTTGATCTTTGCATATTGATATGACGTATTCAAATGTCGCAAGAACACTCTAACGTATAAATTTAAATATCATAGATTTCATGTCGCGTTTTTCCGATCAACATTTATTTTATGGTAACAGATATGTCTCTTGCAACATTTTAAATTATCTTTTAAGGATACAGAGGAATAAAATAGCTTTACGGATCTGTATTAAAGTTTTAACTGAAAAATCTAGCGATTTACAAGATACTTTATTCTACAATATTCTACACAAGGCTTACAAAATATTCTATTATTCCTCGTTATTTTTTGTTTCGAATTTATCGCATTTACGTTCACTTTATAATCACTTAGCTATATATTTCTCATACTTTCGATATGCATGTAGTGATTCGGGACAACAGTAAGAAAGCTAATTTTGAAAACTCATGAAACCTAATAACTCACTACCATAGATCGCTTCAAGTAAATATCTTTAATAATTATATAATCTGTATCCTTAAATTTGACACTACACTGCGTAGCTCCATTTTTCAACAATTTTAAAAGCAGTCAGCGAGGAGATAAAAATTATACCATTATAGGTTTCATGATTCTAATTGGTCTCATAAAAATCCATAAAATATCCTAATATCCAAACAAAAACATTTTTTTTCTCCTGTATTTTTAACTCTTTTTATTACAAAAGAAGAAAGTCAAAACTAAACAAAGAAAGATTTTTTCTTAAAGCTTATCAACAATATTTTACATTGTATTTTGGTAAAGTTTTTCAATAAGAGACTGATTTGATCCCTTCCACAGTGTTCCTCACGTATGACGCAAAACGATATGAATTACAGTAAAAGTATATTTATATATCCTAATCAGAGCTGAATACCAAATCTGGATGTTTGCAAACATACGTTTTCACTTTGAACAGTCTACAGTAGTTACTCATTATAAATGACGTCTTTCAGGAGTTGTAAGCATGTAACAAGCAGTTTAGTTTTATTGTTAAGATTGCTACTATAAAGTTTTATTTCAATTATTGGATTTTCATTTTTTGTATTATCTTATTCGTATTCGTCCTTTTTTTCTTTTTTAATAACGAGCGCGAAATTCCGCGCCGATCACTGATTTATTGATTCATCGTCTTCAATATTATTATCATAATCACAGGCAGATACATTTATACAATTGATCATAATTATGTACGTAACCACTCCATGAACCGAATGACATGCCAAACCGTTGAAAATAGATTCTTTCAGGACAATTCACTCGTGACTATTTCCATCGATCTGTCAAAGTGCAATCACAATACATTCGCGTCAATTCATGAATTTATCATTTATCGAAGCAGTAAAAAAGAAGAGAAAGAAAAAAATCCAAGCATCCAGCTCTGATACATCACACTCTTTTGCACGCTCGCAGTGTCTCGCTCTCGAAGGCTTCTGTCGAGTTCACTCTTCTCATTTACACTTTATCGGGAAAATAAGGAGGATATATTTGATTGGGTGTGCTATGTGTGAAGTAACGATGAACGACAACGATGACGACTTTTAGTTTGCGAAAGGCACGGGAGGTTGTTGCATCATGAAAGAATCGTTCGAGATTTGAGCGGCAGCAGCGGCAGCAGCGGCAGCAGCGGCGACAGGCGGACAGGCAGACTATCGCTCGTCGGGCGAGGGCTGCCACTCGCGGGCCGCCCAGGCCGGCAGTGGCGTCTCGTATTCCCAGCCGGGGCCGCAGTAACGCCACGCGTGCAGGTACATGACCAAGTCCGACGGCTTGGGGTCCCTGTACTTCACCTTGCACTCGTAGCAGTGCGGATCTACCGTCACTTTGTCGTTGGAGAAGGTCGAGTCCGGCGGCTCGGAGCCAGTTTGCGTGCCGACCGTCACTTTCAGCGAGGACGTTGCCGTTGGTGTCGGTGTGGCTGGCGCCTGTGCAGACTGTTGGGGTTGCTGCGGCTGCTGTTGCGACTGCTGTGGAAACGAGCGAAAGCGTTCAATGGGGCTCGACTGGGCTGCCCACACGAGGGGTTCAAAGCTCACCTGCGGCTGCTGCTGCTGCTGCTGCTGTTGCTGCTGTTGCTGATCGTCCTCGGATAAGCTGGGCGTAGAGGCGGGCGAACCCTCCTTGTCGCTGGGGATTCTGTCGTCGAGATCGAGCTTCGACTTGAACAGGCTCATCTCGGAGTCGCCGTCCATGCCGAGCCAGTTCTCCGCGTTGTGAATGCCAATCAGGTCCCGGACCAGCTCGTCGTCTGTTTTGCCGATATTGCCACCTTTGCCCTTCTGCGGCCCAAACACGTCGTGATTGTATAGCGGGTCGTTGACCACGGGGTAGCCGAGGTACTGCAGGTGCACGCGTATCTGATGCATCCGTCCGGTCTGCGGTCGGCACAGCACCACCGACGACGTGCCGTTGAACGACAGCCTCTTGAATTTGGTCACGCAGTCTTTGCCTTTGTCCGACACCTTGCACACGCCGATCTTGTACGACACCACCTCGATTGCCTCCGAGCACACGATCTCCTCCTCCGGGAATTGGCCTTCCACTCGGCACACGTACTGCTTTTGCACCTGCGCGAAAAATCCCGGTTACGAGTTGTCGACGCGGAGCAATGCTCTCGCAGAGGCAGCGAGTTTCGCGAGAGATAGCACGCCTGACTCTCGACTCCTTTCTTTGACATTCTGACGAATCGTTCGCCAAAACTCAATGAACTTTGCCGGAAGAATTTTCGTTGCGCGTACCTGCCGATTTCTAATTTGGTGCTCCATCTGTCTCGCCTTTTTCGGCGTTCTGCCAAATAGGAGAATACCGCTCGTCAGTCTGTCCAGCCTATGGATGGTTCTCAGGTTCTTCAGGTTGTATTCCTTGGCAAGAATAAAGACGACGGTGTTGTGCCGGTAGCGTCCACACGGGTGTACCTGCAAAATCACGCCGTTTCGTTCTCTTCAAATTATTATTAATATTATTATTATTATTATTATTATTATTATTATTATTATTGTCATTGTAATCATTATTGTTGTTGTTATTGTTATTATTATTATTAATTCATAAGTTTTTCTTGTGAGAATGGAGGAGAGCAAACTGCTTTTATTGCATGCATGATATAAGGAGCTTTGTTTTGATTGTTCTGAAGATGAGTGAGAAGAGAAGTAGCTCTGTTAATGGAAAATAAAGTTTAAAATGGTTAAATACGATTGATGTTGAGTTGTTCGTGTCGATTGAATGAGTATGATTTGTAAACGAAAACCTAAACACAAACTTATATACTCGCGTACATGCTGTATTTGAAAGTTTTTCTCTTTTGTGGGTGTTTTTTTTCATGTCCATAGACGTGTTAACGACCAAAAGTAATCGCTATTAAGAATGTTTCATAAAATCCGTATCACTGAAGTTACGAAAGAAACGATTCGTCTGCTATACAAAAGAATTTCATCCAAGATAGAAAAGTCACTCTCTCGTTCTCGTCGACATCGATGGAACAAGAAAAAAAGAGGGTAGCAGCCGAAAACTTGCCAACGATTCCAAATCTCTCTTTATCTCTGACTTTTTTTCACTCTTCTTTCTCGGACTTGAACTTAGTTTTCGGGTATACAGGAAGCGAGCTTGAAAGAAATTCTCTCGCACGTGGATTTGGATTGTAGTGAGCTGCAGGGAGAGAAGTTCACGGCTGACTCAAGTATTTATACAAGCTTTCGAAATTGCGCTCGTGCCATCGTTTATTTAACGCTTGGATCATTCTTTCAACGCGTTCGTGCATTGACACCGTTTTTCATCCTGCTCCGCATAACCGAAGGCTGGCTTTTCGACCGTTGCTTTATTTTGCGAAGAATAGGGTTAACATTTTCAAGACGCCGGTAAACTGGCTAAGAGAATTTTATTAGGAGAACGCAACATCAAGTCGACTCGTTAAAGTTAGGCGAAAGAAACACTTTTTTAATCGACAGTTTCAAATTTGCAGAGAGGCTACCCATATAACGTTTCATCTAACGTTCAAATTCATAAAACTCATCTAAAACGCTTGAGTGACCAATCTCTAAGCCCTTGCGTCAACTTTCAAAGCTTAAAAAAGTTTGAAACCAATTTTTTTCGCTCCAAAAAAAAGATGACTCCTAAACTTCTCAACGATTGGTTTTCTTAGTTAATGCCTGTGTAAGCAAAGAGTTGGTGGAAGGTAAACGCGACGGATTCGCGATAATAAATCGACTTTGCCCCGCTAGCGAACCCGCAAATTAGCAATAAAACGCGATAAAGCAAGCGACGATGAAAAAAGTTGCCTCGGCGGTAAATAATAAACGAGAGACTTATTAAAAAATTCCGCGGAGCTTTCAACGATGAAGCTCTCTGACATTCCATCGCGCGGAGAAACTTGCTACGAGGAGAATGCGCCGCTGAGACTATAAAAGCCTCGGGGCTGCTTGCTATATGCGATGGCTTTGTTTATCATGTCGACTATACGGAGAATTGCTGTGAAATCGTGATGGGAATGTCGGCGAAGGGAGAGGAAGCGATCTATAAGAAGAAAGAACGGTCGCGGGTAGAAATTGCAAGAGCAGCCTCAAGAGATTACGCTTTTTATATTCGTTTTAGTATTGTTTTCCGGTCACAATGAGAAAATAGAATGGACTGAAAATTTTCGACGATAGGATTGCGGTTTAATGAAAAAATATATAACGTCGTTTGACTGTAGAACAAAGGATTTTAAGGAAATTATCGTTGAGCATTGTAAATAACAAAAATATTAAGTTGCAATACTCTTGATAAATGAACAGAGAAATCCGCTTTATTTATAATGTAATTTAGAAACACGGACTCTTGAAATATCATTCATTAAGACAGATAGAAACAAACACAATTCAAATTGAGTGCTAGTTTCACGCCACGTCGACATTAAATCTAAAAAAAGTGACGGTTAACCGCATAAGAACGACATAAAAACCAAAATTGCAGTGAAAGACGCCGAATCCGGTCAGCCGTAAGAATATCAAATCAGCAGTGAGCACCGCGACATGACATCGCGGCGCGCGCAACAATAAAAATAAACGTAAACTGTCTAATCTTGGCGCAAGGGTAGAAGTAACTTTTTACGCTTGCGGCTACATTATAAAAGCACCATTTCGCGGAAAGTGCGACGACGACGAGATTAGAAACGTCGAGGTGAGTATATAAATTTTCGAGGGGAGAGGGGGGCTTCATCTTGGCTGAAACGATATGTGTTAAACACTACTACTGTAGCTTTTGTTTCTTCCTCTTTCGCTCGCAGGTGACAGTTTATCTGTGCTTTTCTTGGCCAAGCTTACTTATCTACTTTGTTCGCTTCTGCTGCGTATGTATGCTGCTCTACTTTTAGAGAGGATCAGCGATTTTCACGGAAAAAGCAGTACAGTCGCGTTGAATTTTTTACGATAGAATTGCTCGAAAACGAAATATTTTCACAAGTGAGCGAACATAAAGATTTCGAGCAGATACTCGAGTATGGAGTAAAATTATCGGTGAAATATGATAAAAAAAGTAAGATTAACGTTGTTGTAAATCAGCGCGGAAACATATATTGAAAACGATGCAGTCCGATGCCAATTGATGAATAATCAAAATCACGTATCTCTCAGCAGACAAGCAAGCTGAAGTGAGAATGTACAGACAGATACTAGCAGTTTTATCAAGAAACGCTCAGAAACGCTCTCAAGGCATCCGACGAGACAATGGCAAAAACATCATGCGAGCGGACGACTGTGATAGCAGAGTAAGAGCATAGATGAGCAACTTACTATCAGCATATACATGAGTATAGGTCAGATTTATGCCTTTCTGAAATCGTTTCCATCAAACAGATGTATGAAAGACAAACACAGGTGTAATGTGTACGTGGGCGATGGGATGGCAGATGAGGGAGGCAGAGAGATAAAACACAGAGAGTGCGATGGGCGACGTAACGGCTGAGCATGCGAAAAAAAGTTGTCTCTTTTTTTTGTCATCTTTTGGCAGTACAGTTCTAGCAGTACACCACTTACAGGGATGGAGGCGGGCTTGTTGACCACGACGACGTCCTCGTCCATGTGTATCACCGTGATCGGCTCCGAGGTGACTGGCACCTCGTGTCTGCAACACAATCAAATTCAGTACCAGCTTATAGTGGCTTTTTTTCTCTCTCTCGCTCGCTCTGTCCTTCCCCTTGTCAACGCTTCCGTCTCGCTTTCAGCACACTTTAGTGCGTATTAGACATCGTTATTATTGCTATTTTTGCCGACTGAATTACTTCAAGATCCAATAACCAACCACACAGATTACACGGGTATTTTAAACGTTGTGTAGCGAGAAATTAAGAAAACGTTATCGTGCCAATTGTCTACGAAACATGCTTTTTATGTACTGATACACTCAAAGAACTATTGTTACGTATATTGACGAGAGAAGTTTTGACTTGAGAAAGAGAGCGAGAGAGTGAGTTTTATTTAGTTTTTTCTTATTTATTTATATAAACACATATATCGTCTGTGATTAATAATTTGTATTAAGACAGGTCTTTTGTCTTTCATTTGTAAAATAAAAAAATATAAAGTAACGTGGTTTTGTAGAATGCAACCCAGTCACAGTGAAATTCTTATTATTCTTTTATGTGAAAGTATTCATCAAGCTCTATACGGACGAGCGTATACTAAACAATGCAAGTTCAATTGATTGCAAACTAAATGAATATTCGAGTAAACTAAATGATAGATGATGATTCTACTGGAAGTACCAGTACCGACGGTTTACCGGCGGTAAATTATGCTGTAAAGATCGTTTCTAACTACCGTTTAACAAGCATTACGAAAAGAATTGGAATCAGACTGAGCGAGACATACGCATGTACGTCAATCGTAAATTTGATTGCATGCTATCATAAGCGAACTGCAGCAGCAGCAGCAGCAGCAGCAGCAGCAGCAGTAGCAGCAGCTAGCGAGCGGCTTAACGAATTCACCGCGCGACCGCAATTAACGCACTGCGGCGGCGACGACGACGAGGATCCGTACTGCATTCCTCCTGATTAGGTCCGCATGTCAAATATTGATTTCCTGGCCTTTTCGCCACTTGCAACGCATTCATCATCGGAAGCGTTGATTCGGTTGATTTAGAGTCTGAGGAAGCGATAATCCTGCCCGCCCGCCTCCGCATCGACGTATGCGCTGCGATTCCGCACCGGCCGGCTCGAATGTTCTTGGGCCAACTGGCCGCGGAGTGATTTTTATACGCATCCGTGAGACGCGCGATCGCACAGCAATAAATCCAAATGTATACGTGTCACGGGCAAACGACAGTTTAGATAGCTCGCGCATTTTACGAAAGGAAATACGAGCCATCATCGAAATGTAATATCGATTCGTTATCGGCCAAATAATCGCTAGTGTCGGAGATAAGCTAGAGGAGTGTGCGAGTGCCGGCCATATTTCAGTGGCTCAACGAAAGCCGAAGGGATAATGAGCCATTTGCGCTCGACGTCAGTTTATCATGTCACGCGCGCTCGGCGCGTTTTATTTTCAAGCCCAACATCGGACTTGGACTCGCCGCCCCACCGCTTTAGAAATGCTCCGCCACCTGTAATTATGGCGATTGATCGGGCTTTCTCGTGGGAATCTGCTCTTGGTGTGTAATTTCTGTAGCGCGCGGCTAACCGACGACTCCCTACCGATGAGTTTTGTCGGTGACGCGCACTTCGCACGACAGTTTAGCATCAGCAAACACGCATCAATCAACGACGCGACCGCAGCTGTGTCTGGCCGTCATTCGAAAAAAAAAAAACCAGCAGGCGCGCTCATTCGGAGTATCTTACACAATTGCTTACCGCGGTCAAAAATTCAATTTTCTCTCGCGCTAATAAAACGCGCAGACACACGCGCGCGATGATCGATCCATTGGTCCGCTAAATGTAGTTCAGCTAGCACACGTGTATGTGTGTTTTCGCGCCGAAGGGGATTCGCGTGACGCGTACACCTTTCGTCTTCGGCCTTCTCTGCGGAATTTAACGAAGCTTTGCTCGCTCGTATGCACCAGTTAGGGGTCTATTGACGATTTTAATATAATATGGCGAACTTCGCGGCCGATCTTCGATTGGATTATTTCGCATCGTGACCTGAATCGACCATACTATATTTCAAATATCTTTCCGAACAGCTTGTGAAACATTCTAAACTTTGATATTGATGTAAGCGTTTGGATCCAATGTTAAAAGAGTGATAGCGAAAAATTCGATCATAACGATCAATAACAACTTGGTGCGATGTATCGTACGCCAAATGCATAATATTAAAAGAAAATAATCCAAGGCGTCGATATTGCCCATGCGAGTTGTAAATATTTTGATCCGCAAAAGTATCCGGAAAACACAACAAAATCTTTACAAATTAATTGAAATCTGAATTAGTGCCACTGCGAATGTTTAAAAAGCCTTTTCAAATAATAAAACATTCAAGGGAAAGTTTGGCATCGAAAAAAATAATCAATCATATGGTGACTGCACATGAAAATGTAAAAAGAATTCACCTCCCGAAAAACGAAAATATAAAAAAATCTGGTACCGGCAAAAGTCTCTCGCGTCATGGATGCATACAAAACTGTCAACTTGACGGTACGCTAGGCACGAGAGCAATATATTGGCAAACTCGGCCCCTCGTGAGTTGACGTCGCGAGGTTTTGAGAAAAAAACGAACGAACGAACGAACGAATGAACAAACAAACAAACAAACAAACGAACGAGCAGCGTAATATAATCGACGAGTGCATCGATAAACTTTTCACGACGACCTCGTTCGGCAGTAGTAATCTACGTACGCGTGTAGCTTATGGGTTCAGATGTCAAGCAGAGGTCTGGCGAGACCGTGGTGGCAGCGTTATATTAAAGGGATATTAACTTTCGAAGGATGTACGCCGCACAGAGACGCGGAGCTGGAGTTTGGAAGCTGTAAAGCGAAGCAGCGTACGCTTGAACTTGGCTGGAAAATGCTAAGGGCACTTGGACAAGTTTATACGTGCGAGAGTCTTGGATGTTGCGCTCGGCTGGGCTTTCCATCTCGACGGATTATTTTCGATTTGCGATGAAAACCACGCGAGTAGCGTCGTCATTAGCGAGTGAAATGCAGACCGACGAAAAATAAAGGAAAAGATAAATTAGCCGCCAGAATAGGCGGACCAAACGTACTCGTTAATGTGAAAACTCGCTGATTAATCCCCGGCGAGTGAGCGCACGCTGAAAACAGCCAAAGTACGCGCTTTCGGAGGTACGAGCACGCGGGCGAATCCTGACGCGAGGAAAATCGTGAAATTCGGGGCCTCGGACAGCCGTGTCGGCTCCGCCTTGAAAAACTCGCGCAGACGACGTCGTCCGCTTAAAAATAATCCATTGCGAAAGACAAAGGCTTCTCAAGCGATGCCAATTACGCGACTGTCTTGTTCGCTGTATTCTACTCTACTGCCTTTGCGTCATTCGCGTGCGTGCGCTATTTTGTCCATCGGCAAGATTGACCTGCGGCGCATTGTGCCAATGCTCGCGCGATTAAAACGCAAAGTTCGCTCCCTTTCGCGCGCCCACAGGAGCACTCGTCCAAATTTATGATTGCCAATTGTTGCTCGCGGACAATATACCTACATATTTCAAGCGCTCGCGGTCTTATCGTCGTTTCATCTATTATTTATAATGCTTATCTGCTGATACGCCTCCGGTCGTACTATACCTAATATACGGATGAAATATCGCGGGAAAACGTCGGCCTGACGCGATGAAACAGAAATTATTACGATGATCCTTTTAGCTGGTAGACAGATTGTTGTTTTTTTTTCATTTGCGATTCACGTGGCGTCGTGAAGTCATAAAAGAAATACCGTCAGCGTACGAATTTCCTTTCGCAAACTTGCCGATTGAAAAGAAAAAGTCGACGCCGCGACAAAGAGACCAATTAGCGTGAAGATTACACGAAAGTACGACACGCGAAAGTTGGAAGACGATTCAATGAGAGATCGGAGCGTTGCGCAATTCGACTGCAGGCCGCATTGCGCAATAACCACCACGACCAGATGCCTCTTGTACGAGTTGCTCGCTGCGCGCGCGCATGAAAGGAAAACAGGATTTGGCTTGATTGACGTGTGAATTTCTTTTGATAGCTGGTGAAAAATGAGCTCACAAGGCTGTACGTGAGCCTGTTCTCCGAGGGGATTGTTTAGGGATTAAGTAGCTCAGTTAAGTTATTGAATACTTACGGGCGATATTTTGTAATTGTATCATTTATTGAAAGTATTCAGCTCAGAAACTGGTTTCGATTGATTGACAGTGATTAGGCCACTTGAGATGCTGACTATTTTTTATTTTACAGCTCATTCTCTACGTATAATAATAACACAGTGCGGATAATGGCACGTTATATGTTAGTTATAAAAGCCGTCTAAGCTCTCGAAATGAAACGGATTTTCATGAATTTATAAAAATTAATGGTACGTCGTGAAGGTCCTTCGATCGTGCAACTTTCGTGACATTGAAATCATTTGTAATATATCGAGAGTATTCTTAATACAACGAAAACAAATATAACAATTCCAAAGCACTAAAGTACCAAAGCAGATGGTCGGTCAACTCGTTAAATACAGTCTTAAACAAAGTACGCACACACACTTCCCGCGCGACGAAAGACATGTTGCCTGTTGCCATTTACTCGCTGACACTTGACAGCTTCCAATTTTCCTTGCGTTATCTGTGCGTATGTGTGCACAGACAGGCAGTACTTCGCATGACGCAACTAAATTACTAAACGCTCAAGAGGGAGAGCTATTATCCAGTGGATTATACGCGCCCTCGGAAATTTCGTGCCTAATTAAGCCCAACGAATCGATAAACGTTTATACCAACTCGTCGCGCGTTAGCGACGATCGACCCTCGCGTCCGCTGCCCTAAGCTCGGGGCGTTTTTTCCCTTTGTTTCGCAAATTACGCCGTCCTTAGAATTCTCGCAGAAAATAATTCTTACGAGGGACGTATTAATAATGGCGCGTTAATAATGCCAATCAAATCGTTTCTCGATCTATTTTTTTTCTTTCATCAACGTTCGTCCGATGTTTTATTGCGAAATCATATACGAGGCCGATCGACCTCGTTCGTATGGAAGAGCGTGCCTGGAAAAAAAATGCCGTTTGCCGAGATCGCCAGCAGGACAGTCGAAGCTGCGGAGTGACGCGCACGCGATTGATTTCGCGCGAGAACGCAACATCCCTTGAACCTCGAGGCAGGGCCACGGGATCCTTGATGCTACGACGCCATCGCCGACGTAATCGAATTTCGCGATATGCGCGTGCATAAATCGCGGATTTGAATAAAAGATGCAGCAGGAAAAATTTGCATTTGCTAGCCCGGCCGGCGCTCTTATTCTTTCAAGATCAGGCGGCAGGCGAATGAGAAGAAGAAAAGGGGGCGGCAACATCGGAATCCGATGGTGCCGCTTTGTATGCTGCCTGAATTAGTGTATTTGCATACGCAGGTGTTTCACGTGCGCTCAACGTGAAATTTATCGAGAAAACTGCGAGCGCGTATATGCTAATGGCACGTCGCGATGGAATAACAAATGCAGCCGAGGCAAGCAAAAAGAAAGATAGTGTTGTTCGTAGTGTAATTGGCTTGACCTACTGTGAATTAGCTAGCTATTGATTTCATTACGAAACTGCCGAGCGTTCCGACGAAAAGTGGCTCGGCTAACCCAGAAATAGCGACAAAGCGCTTGGCCGTACGTAAAAGCGAGTTTCAAGCCCGAAACTTGATCCGCGACGCGTGCTGTACGCGAAGAAACAGCAGCAGCAGCAGCAGCAGCAGCAGCGGCGGCGCCGGCGGCGGCGGCAGCAGCAGCAGCAGCAGCAGTAGTGGCAGTAGCAGCGCAGTGGTTTCCGCGATAAAATCGATGCCAAGGATATGGCGCCACGCCGTTCCTGCCACCGCGTCCGTTGGTGGCCTAGACCTAGCTGTGCCTCGCTTTGATGCGCGGTTACGTCATGCACAGATACAGACACACATATCGCCTCTCTCGCTAGCTCGCTTGCTCTCTCTCTCCCCCCCCCCCCCCTCTCGCTTGTTCGCCCTCTGGCCAGCTGACACGAGTGTGTCGCGGACAGAAAAGGCGGCGATTTCACTGACCTGTGCACCACGTTGGCGAGGAGATCGTTGTGCCTGAGCCGGTAGTCGACGTCGACCTTCTGGTAGTTGACGGTGAGGGTGCCAGCGCGTATGCAGCGCTCGTACTCCTCGGCTGGGTGCGCGCGGAACTCGCGCGCGAACACCTCCAGGATCTTCTCGCCCACCCAGCGGCCCTTCGTGAACGTCGTGAAGGTGAAGTAGTACGGGTACACCTTGCGCAGACCTGCAACAGCCACAAGCAACCTTGCCTCAGACCCAACATCATCAACAACGTCCAGCGAGTTTCAGCTGTTCCAGCTGCTGCTGCTGCTGCTGCCGATCTTACTCGTTTCGCGAGAAGAGAGAGGAAAAAACGTAAGTCGCGATGATTTCGCAGTTGACAGGCGTGTCAAGTCGCGTGACGCTTCATCTGCCGTAATCACCGCGTGGCACAGCAAAGAAAAGGAGGACGCGCCTGGGATTATTTAAAGTTAACAATGGCTCTTTTGTGCGTTATTAGCCGCGCGCGAGAGCATAATGAACGTTCCCTGGGATACAAGCGTGTCGCGCCTCTAACTACTCGTTGATTAGTCTTTTCTTTCTTTCTCGCGGGATTCAATTGGATTCTCGTTGCACAGACGCGCAGTTGATTACGACGCGACACGAGCGCCGCGTTTTCATTTTGGAACGTCGCAGAAGGTAACGGGGTTTACATTCTATCAGACCAATTGGCCAGTGTATAACAACGCAACGTTAGCCCCGTTATACGGGCAAGCAAATTTCATCGGGATAACGAGATTATAGGCTGCATTGTCGAGGCCAAAGTGAAAAAGGGAAATTGAATTTTACCGGCGAATTGCGTTACATCGCGCATTATGACTTTTTTCTTTCTTCGTCAAACACTCGAATAAAATCACAAGTTACTCGTGGTCGAACGAGCGATGAAAAAAAACCTGGCTGAAAGTTCGGCGCGAAGCGATATCTACCGTCGGCTATTCTCTTTTTCAAAGCCGTCTGCGGGCTACGCGCAGACAGGAAAGAAAGAGCGGCAAAAAAGCTGCCCGCGCGCTTGAACTTGCAAAGCCACTAAAATTCCCCTGCACTCTTCTCATCCATCGAACGGATGAGCTCGTCGGAAGAATGCGTGAAGGTTATCGACGAGGTGAGCTTTTATCCGCAGCCAAGTAGAGTGTAAAGTTTTTTGATAGGGTATCGCAAACTCAACTTTTTACCTCGGCTCCAATGAAAATTCGCTCCTCTCGCGCACAGGCCAATGTGGATTAAGAGACTGATTCCATTTGTTTTTCCGAGTGCGCCGCATACCAATGTACGGCCACTTTCGGCACGTGAACGCGATTAAATCCCTTCTCCGTACGTGAATGCAATTGAAAAAGTAGCGAGCATTTCGTAAAAGACCATTCGTCTCTCGCTTTGCCTTTGACTGAAAAACATTCGGCGCCGATTCGTTGAGACTTCCGCGTCTTGGAAAATCCTCTTGCGATCATCCGCGTTCTCGATCGAGATGAGAGCAGAGGAGAGAGAGAGAGAGAGAGAGAGAGAGAGAGAGAGAGAGAGAGAGAGAGAGAGAGAGAGAGAGAGAGAGAGAGAGCACACGATCAACTAATTAGGATGGGAAAATTAAAATTAGAAAGAAAAAATTATCCGAACCAAATTAGATCGTCGTAATTACGCTTTGCTCCGAATTTCGACGTCGCTGCCCACGTGCTTTGGTTTTCGTCTGAAAAGTCGACCCCCTCCGCCTAGTTGAGCTGCTGAGATAGATGATGGCATTAAGTGAAACACGCCAAACGACGCACTCGCGTTCTTTTTACATTTTCGTCGAAATACGAAAGGAACAAGTTCATTCCACTTCGTCGCTGTATTGCCTTCAGTAAATATTGCAAGTTATTTTTATCTCGCGCAGCGAGAGCCAATAACTGTGCGATTGAAAAACATACGTGTATGCGCATTCACTGCGCTACGTTATAAAGTTGTCTTTCTCGCGTCGATTCACTCAATTCAAACACACGACTTTTATTTCAATCCATTATATCCGACAATAAATAAAAGACGCGTTCGAAGGCAAGCAAATCTGCAACTCGTGTAAATAATTCAGCAAAGGAATTGTCAATGCGAGATATAGTTACAACTAGCAACTTCTCCGCTCTGCGCTTCGAATTCGATTTATTAGCTGCCGTGCCTAGTGCGAGGACAGAACTTATTTCCTGCGCGAGTTCGTTTTGTCGCACACGATTCGATTTGCCGGCTCTTTTTTACGACGCAAGCGGATGAAAAGCTACGGGCTCATTTGCGTGCGTGAAAAACAGGAGCCCTTGTATTCTACGCAAAGTTAATCCTGAATATATGCATTTAAAGCAGGCTCACTTTCTAAATGTTTCCCTGTGGATTTTGATATTGGAACTTTCCCAATCTTTCTTTGTTTAGGTTTTCTTATCTTATGTCCTACACCTTTATTAATTTGCCCTAAGGTTTTCCTAAGACTAACATGACTAACGGCTTTTCTAATATTTAATCTAATAGGCTTAATAATATGCTTCTTATTACGTAATATTTCAACAAATTTTCCTTATTACTGCTATTAGCATAGAATTTTGATGTGGGCAAATAGGTTCCTGCGGAAATAATGCAGTCCTAACTTTGGGAAGATTTTTGATCCAACGATGAGCTCTTCATTCGTTCCGGAGAACTGAAGGTGAACTTATCGATCTTTTTGAACTCTTACATTCTCTCCAGTAATGTTTTTTGCTTTTTTTCAAGTACAGCTTTAGTAGAACTATCGTGAGGAGTCTGAATGTAGCATTCGGATGCCATTTTTTTCGGTGTATCGTTAAATGAGTCTTGCCTGGGGTGAGAATTCTGAAGGAGATTCATCCCTCGACCTACTTCTTTTTTTTCACGATGACTGATTAATAAGTGTCAAGCTCTCGAGACGAAGAATCTCCCCACTTGTAATCCTGCTGTGCCCGGGGGAGCAGACAATAAACTTCAAAAAAGTCAAATCAAAGGCGTGTTGTATGAGAAAATATAAAAGTTTCTCCCGGTGACTTTACCTTCCAAGTTTAGGAGATAAGAAATGCGCATGGATCGAGGACATAGACAAGAGAGGGACAAGCGATTCGTTGGAAATCTGCCGAAGTTGTAATAATATTTTTTTATCGCGCTCAAAAATTCCGATGAATATAGTGGCACGCGTGCAAATGAAAGAGCTAGCCGGTAATCCAATTTGCGAATATAGATAACGTAGCTTCGAGGGATTTAGCTCGATTAATATCTCAGCGCGCTGTGTGTCACGGAACCTAATAACAGGCGAACAGCCCCACATGACACTACGTATTTCCAACGTCTCGGACGCCTTATTTTTTCTACCCTTTCGACCTCAACCTCCAACGAGTTGAATACACAATGTTCAAGCTCGGGCCTATTGAAATTCACACGAGTTAACCGAAGCATGAAGCGAAAAAGGTTTTCCCTCGCCGAGTCAAGTAAAAAAGATATATCTACGCCAGTGGCTCTCGTGGGACAAGAACAAGGTCAGAGTCGTATACCAGCCGCGTCTCGCGAACGAAAAGACGAAGAAGAAAAACTTGTCAATTAGTTTTACTAGGCACTACAATACGCCGGCAGGCAGAGAAAACCAAATCCTGGTATCGACGTAGCGGACAAAAGACCTCGGGGTATATCTAGATTTGAATCACGTACTCTCGCCTCCCAGTCGCTGCTTCAGCTCTCTTGAGCAAAACAAAAGGAAGGCCTAATCGAATATTCACCGCCGTCCGTAAAAAAATGTAATAACTTTGTGACCGGGGACAAAGGTTTATTCCTAGCGGGACATTTTTTTCATTTTTTTTTTCATTTTATTTCTTTCTTGTCATTCAGTTGTTCGCCTCTCCTGCTTAACAATTTACATTTGGGCTTCATTGACGGTCTTTTAAAATTCAATTGTTAATGGCAATTGAACGTCAAGTGTTGCGGTACATTGTCGCGAGCGTGCAAGATTAAAATGTACAATATTACGAGATTGGTTTTTGTCATTACTCTGCAGATGCTGCGTTGCAAAATGAAATTGTCTTGTACAACGCGGAAACAAATATTTGAAAAATTACGACGAACATTATTTCAGACGAATAGCGACATTTTTTTAATGACAACACTGTGGCCGCAGGATACAAATTGCATTCCTTGAAACTGAAACATTTCATTCGAAAGCCAACCAAATGGCTATTTGAAGCCCGTGAAAAATACCATAGGCCATATTACGAGGTGACGCGACAAGCTCGACTCGTCGCAATTAGGAAAAATCGACAGGACAACGAGCGGCAATACGACGATAATAACAGCCGACGACCTCGAGAAACCACATCTCAGCGACAATATTTATGCACACGTAGTTTAAATATAAAAGGCGTCGCAAGTCGACTGCAAGTCTGCCGCTCCAGCGGAGAGCTATTTTTCCGCGGGCGCGGGACCATTTGGCCTGGGGCCAGCGTTTAAACGCCCGTCCGCAAATACGCGTCTCACCTGGCGGCAAGTTCATCGCTTTTTCGTCTCTCCTTTCTTTTTCTAATTAGCTCGCGCGTGCTGCCTCGCGCAAAAATAATATTGCTCTGCGTCAACAAGCCTAGACGCCGGACTTTTGCATCGGCCGATGCCAGTTTGCTCTGTAAATATGCCGCGCACCGGTTTGCCTTGCGACATGGAAGCTTTTCTTCCGTTGCTTCGCTACACGGACGACACAAATTTCTTTGCCCGCCGGTTGCCACGAGAGCCTCGAGGATAGCTTTGTTGTATGACGATGATCGGATTTCGAAAGATATGCAGCAGAGAGCAAGAGAGACGGATTATCATTTTCTTCGAGCTGCGAGAAACGTAGGGACTTGTATTTCGTCTTCAACGGATATTTATTTTTACGATACCACTAGTCGGCATCAAACAGGATTCCTAATATTTGTCTGTTAAGTATATCACATATAAAATCATTTTTATGGTTTATTGCTAGTGCCAAAATGTATTTAACGCGTGTTTTTCAAGCTCCAATATTTGCGAGTGCGTCGCGGTCTATATTGATTTCCAAAACTCGTAGTTACGATTTATAGGCTTTGCTCTCTTAACGGTGCAAAGTTTTTCTTCTGAAATACTATATGAAAATAGAAGTTAATATCCCGGGAAGGCGCAGACAGAAATGAGATAAAATTTCAAAGCAAAGTTTTCAGCGAGGCAACGAAATTTTCAAGTGAGTTATTGATTCAAAAGCCTCACAGCTACGATTTGTAAATACGTTTGAAAAGGCATAAAAATTCTGATATAATACAAAGATAATGTACCGTAAGCGCATTAGACCTCAATTGAACGGCAACGCGGGAAAAGAGCTTTCATTAGTATTCTGTTGGACGGACTTGACGGATTATTTGCTATATTACTGCACGAGCGAAAAAGGAAATCGGCGATCATTGCAATTTTTACGAAAATCGCTGTGCTCGAATAACTTGAGTAGCCGAGTACATTTCCAGAGCAATTCAGTGTAATAATGGTATCCAAATTTCACGAGAGTAGTCTGTGCGTTAACGAACATCGCACGCCCATCTAATTTAGCTATCGACGTAAATAACCGCGAGACACGTTGAAAGACAGATGTCAAAGGCTCGCTATCTCTCTCTCGCTCTTTTTTGTTCGCAAAAAATAAAGAGACGCGAGCAAAAGTTCTCATTAGTAGCCTACGAAAAACGTAGCAAAATAATTAAAATGCTCGTTGCGAGGGAAAAGCTTCAATTAACCTCGTGGTAAAGGGGTCAAACTAGGCAAAAATTTCTCTCTCTCTCTCTCTTTCTCTTTCTCTTTTGTCCGCTTCATTTCGATCGGCAAATGGTTATTGCGTGCTTCGACTTATAATTAGTTGGAATCGTTGGGGCAATTCGCTTAACTTGCTATTTCCAAGCGCGAAACATGTACACGAAATTGTTTTTCATTTGTGTTTGATAAGCCTTTGCTAAACATTAGTTGGACTGATATCGTTAATACATTTCAGCGTTTCAACGTTTCAACGTTTCAACTGTTAGTCGAGGCCCAGTTATTATGTGAAGTAATTATTAACAAAAGAAATTCTGTCGTGCGCTCGAGTAACTTTTGAGCTTTTCGAGCACACGCCGAGAACTTGAAGCGGAATAATTATTATCGGTACCTCGTTTTAGCAGCACGTTGGCCTCGCGTTAATGCATCAAAATCGCTGCAAAATTATTTCAGTATCGAATAGCCACTGCAAGGTTTTCTCCAAGTGTGTCGTAACAGTAGGTTTTACATTGAAATGAAATGCCATCGTCCGAAGTTACATTAACGTTTCAAAACCACATTTTTAAAAAATCTTTCTAAGGCTCGAACGATTTTCAAACCGTCATGAAATTGTATAGGAAGCTCACAAGGAATTAGCACAAGACATTCGAGAAGCGCGTGCCTCTCAAAAATACTGCCAGTAAAAATTGAAGAGGCTTACACCCCGTCGCCCTCGCCGCCAAGCTAAAAAACCATTCATCGTGTCTGATGACCGTAAAAAAATAAGAAAGAAAAGACGCCGAACTTAAAGTCTCGAGAACCTGTACTCGTCGAGTGGCATTAATAGATCTTTGTTTCATCGACTACGAGGGGTTGCCGTCACTAAAAAAAAGAAAGAAAAAAAATTATTCGAATGTGGAGCAGACATCGGTTGTCGATATTACACGCGGGCCTATTTTTTTCGCCCGACGATCTTCTTCTCCCTTATGGCAATGGAAAAGGCATTTGCAGTTCGATTTTATCTCGGTGTAACGTTTTCTAGAAGAAGGAAGATTAATAAAAGCACCGTGTCGCTTGCCAACGTTTTCTCTCGCTCGGGCGAATTGATAAGCTAAAGTTTAAACTTTCTAGCGTTCTCAGGGTATAAAATGGCCCCTTTGTAGCATTAAAATTAAACACTTAGTATCTGTTTTATCCGCGCGAGGCAAAAAAAAAATGCATTAGAATATTATTTGGCGCGGGTCTGGTTGACGCAATATAAAAACATATAGGGCGTAATATAAAAAACTACGCCGGAACTTTACGAGCGGCTATATTCCCTTGTGAAAGTTTCTCGTTACGTATGGCGTTCCTTCTATCTGGAAATGTTCAACGCTCCATATCGGCGCGTCGAGCCCGTAAAAGCTTATCAATTTCCAGAGCGATAATTGTCAGTTTGATAATCCTGGATATTAGTGAATCCGCGCGCGCGCGGCTGAAGCCGCGAAAACGTTATAATCGTATTAAAATTCGACATCTGACCGCGCGTTCCACATCGAGCGGCCAAAAAATATATGTTTCGAAATAGAGACAAGAGAGTGCGCGGATATTGCGCTACAGTGCAGTCGTAATACTGACCATTTTCCACGTAGTAGCTGGTCTCGTTGTAGCGCTCGTCGGTGAATCCGGGCCTCTTCGCTTTCAGAGCCTTCGTTTCCAATTTCGCCTGCAAATAAAAACCAAAGAGATACTGTAAACAGTGCAGCACACGAAAAAGCGCCCCGTTGTCCCGCCCCTCGACGAAAGGAATAATTGTTTACTCGCTATATGCAAATACGAGAAAATAGGAGCGAAATGAGAGAAAAGTCGCGGACAGTCGCGAAGCGGGGCCAGGGGGTTTAATGAGAAGTCTCTCGCAGAATGCCAGGCTGAGAGAACGTCGGCTTGTACTACTGGCATTACATCGTTTGACGAAGCTAAGTGCCAGAAGTTCAAGATTAGTATGCGTCGGATTGTTATCGCGAGCGATCGTCGACGGCGGGGCGCGATTCTCGCTTTCTTAACGTCAATGGCCGATCTTGCCGCGTCGTAATTACGTTAAGACGCCCATTCAGTCCGGCGAACAAAAGCAGCTCCCCTCGGATAAACAGAGAAACCAGCAGCGCCGCCACCCACTCGCTCTCGCGCCAGTCGCCACGCGTGAAAGCGGCCAACGTCAAAGGCTGTGTAGCGCGCGTGCGTGTGTGTACGTCTTTGATGCGGACGACGCGATTGTTCTTTCCTCCCTATTGTACCACTGCAGTTCGCGTAAGAAACTTTGTACGCGTTCTTGCGCTAAGAAAGTCCCTTGTGTACGCGTGCGCGCGCAGTCTAATTTTCTAGCCAACAAAGCCGCCGCCCTGCGATTGTTGTTGCAGGGGTGTAAATTCCTGCATGAATGCGCGGGGCCCCCATTTTTTTTTTCAATGGACATTAGAACATTAGGGTGCTCAAGTGCTTCTGGAATATGGCTTCTTTTTGTCTGGGAAGAGAATCGTAGCGCGGCGCGAACTCACAAATTTTTATGCGCGCCTAACAGTTCTTTCAACGCACTGCGAGACCCGTGGGATTGCATTAACGTGGATTAAGAGCGTTATATTTTCCATTTACTTAGAAAGTTATGTTTCAAACTCTCGTTACGTTTCCATTATTGCACTTATATTAAAGCAAAATGTTATTGCGAATCACTTCTCAACGTCGTTTGAGTATACTTATCAAGCTCTTTACGCTCCATAAATTGAAAAATCTAAAGTTACATCACATGCGTATAGCCTGAGAAGCCAGGTAGTTTTCGTTCATCATTTTTTCCTGGGCAAAACGCACCACAGAGAGCTGACCCTTATTCGTTGTTGGAAAGAAAAAGCCAGATAATGGGGGCTAAGGTAAAGCGGGTTATTGGCTTTGTTCCCTCGAGGAACAAATTTCTTTTATTTCACTTTCGCTTGAGCAGTTGATGTCAGCGACCCCAAGAGCTCAGTAACGTTATAAAAATATGCAAATTCGTTTTCCCTCAACAGAACAGATACTTTCTATTACTCTATTATGAGCCAATCGCCAAGATAAACGTAGTATTGAAATAATCTAGGTTTCAATTATATTTATAGGAGCAAATAAGTCGTCTTTCAACAGTAATGTCAGCGGAGAGTGAGCGAGTTATAATGAAACGACTGTAAATGCAAATCTCTCGAGATGCGATTAAAATTCATACAGCGCATAAATAAATACAGCCTCGTAACTGCAATCTGTAAAATATAGCATAAGTAGCGGCAATTTCGCGTTATGCTCATGAATAATTCAGGAGCGTGGGTGGCCAAGTAATTTGGAAAGACGTCAAAGAAGTCAATGAAATCAGAGCCGATATTTGAATGTCCATTTCTCGCATCGCGCGAAGCGTAAGTAAGTCTTTTTCACTGTCCCTCGTGTGTTACACACACTGGCAGTGAGAGAGACGCGACAGGGATTTGCCTCGGTGACGATAATCCGGAAAATTTTCGCCGATCATTCAATTCGGAGACGCCATTCGTTCATTCGTCAGACAAGTTTTCGCGACTGACTGATTCGAGGCACGTACGCAACCCAGGGAACAAAAGGGGGTTGAGCAAGCAGATTCCTCGTGCGAGAGAGTATAAGAAAGTACAGGGGGAATATCAATTTTTCCGCTCCGAATGAAAACAGAGACTCGCGCGTATCTCGCGCGCTGAAAAGTTGCTCGGCGGACGCTTGGCAGACGTATCTATGCGCGAGCGCACGGACAAAGGAAATAAAAGTCGCAGTCGCCTGTTGCTGACGGTTCATTCAACCGACTCCTGGCTGTGCGATTACAACTGGACTATAGATATTCTATTCTTTTTTCCAACGGCATCCTAGACATTTAGTAAGTTTTGACTGAGACTTACTGTGGATGTCAGCCGTAATTCTTGGGATGGAAAACTTTTGAAGAGATCACGTTTTCTTTTTATATATGTATATTTAGAGCACAGCTGTACGGCCACTCTAAGCTACTTCAATGTGCGCGCCCTAAAGATTTTTTTTATACGCGCAAAAGCTTGGGTTAATGAGCGGATGCGATGGCAAGTAATCTACTTATCTTTTTCTTTTTTTTTCTGTTGCGGCAAAGTTGACTTTGCTTTCCAAACAATTGACTAGCCTTCGAAAGTACTGAGTTTCGTTACAAGACGCCATAGCTTTTGTTCAAGATTTCAAGTGTGTTTGTAATAGAAGTAGAGAGAAATAATTATACCCCTCAAGTGGTCTCGTAGTTTAATTGCAACGATTGTTTTCCCATCCGCGTGTATTCAAGCGGTTAGCTCAGACAATATTGACTGGGAGAAAGAAGGCGACATTCATCCGCTCAGACTGCCGAAACAAAGTAACGCAAGCGCGCAAGCTAAAGCGAATCCGACTTGTGATCGATCATTCGCTTTTTCGCGAGATATGGACGAGGCGCGCGAGCGCGATCGGCGTTGCTCGATGAAGAATGGAGCGCGACTCGACTGATCCATTAGCAAGTCGCGAACTTGGCACACGCGTCATCTGACTCGAGGAGCAAGCCGCGAGCTGCAAAAATGCAAAAAAAAGCCGCGGCTCTTGTTCGAGGATGGCAATAAACGATAGGCGAACGCAGTCATGGAAACGCAGGGGGAAGGGCAGTAGACGTCGACTGGTGCCAATCGATCGTCGGAGACTATTGTTCTGGCGCTGAACCCGCGTGCACGCGGGCATTGTGTGCGCAGTAGTTCGCTCCGCGGGGGATTTATCGCAGCGATCGTCCGATAAATGCCATTTGAGGGGCGATAAAAACAACGATCGGAAAGCTCGCGTTTTGCATTGGTAGCATCTTAATGCCCCGTAACCCTCATGGAAGCTCGCGCGAAGGAAACATCCCAGCAGACTACTTGGCCTATTTCCCTCTCTCGCCCAAACTTTTCATTCGCCTTTACGATTAGGCGGCAATTACAAGGAACTCGCTCGTTACGAAGGCAACAAAGTTTTTTCACCGTACCTTTTTAAGGTCCTTGCTGGCTTCGGTGTCTTCGGTCTTGCGCTTCTCCAGGATCTTGGGCGGCTGTGGAGGGACGGCGATGCTCGTCTCGCGCAATGGCTTCAGCTCCACCTGCAACACAATCGATTCGTGGATCAACACACTTGTACCTGGCGTACGTGTAGCAGTGGCCGCGCAAGCGAGCTTCGCTCCGAAGCTGCGACCACGTCCTCTCGTTTTTCTCGGCCGAGCGCATGCGAATCTCTTTTGTAGCGCGCTGTTTCGAACAAGGACACAAACGAGCTTGAGTCGCAAACAGAAGAAAAACAACACGAAAGTACCTTATGAAGAAGTAAATAGATCTTGCGGAAGTATAGCAGTAAACTGAGTTGGTGAAAACACGAGTTCGTAAAAAAAATAAAGGCGCATTGTGCAAGTAAAAAAGGGAGGAACGAAGAAAAGAAACGCAATAACACAACCTTTCTTCCACAAAAAAGTGTCAAGAGATAGGAATAAGCGGAAGAGGCGCGTGCGACTGAAGTAGACCTTTCATCGCGGCAAGGTGAATAAATTTAATGATATTCTACCGTGTGACGGCCTCGAACCGCAGAAAAGAAAAAAAACGCACTCGGTTGGCACGATAATGGATCACATGCACCACACAATTTTGTTTTTCGTAACGCGGCCACTTTTAACAAAGAAAAGTTCGCCACGAGTCGAAAAATAACCAGAATCGCAGATGTTCGCGAGAAAAAAAGCAAGTTTTCAAAGCACCCGAAGATTACGGAGACTTTTTCTCCTCTTACTTCCCTCGGGGGAGTGAATCCTCGTCCTGGATCCTTCTTTTCAACTGAGCATTATAATTAAAAATAGAAAAGCGATTGTACGAATTTTCGCCCTGGGGGAATGCTTTTAACATTAAACTGAGCGAGACTTCTCTTTTTTGCCCTTCTTTCTCTCTTTTTCTTTTCGCGCAAAGTTTGTCGCGGCGACGCGCCGCGTCACGAAAATACATTATTGTTGTTCGACTTTTGCTTGGGGAATGTGTGCTAATTGTTCATGTGATGAGATTCGGTTCCGAAATATTTTACGAAATATTTTATGGATAGATAGCCCCTATTGTACTAACTCACGCACCTTTGGAATTCCTGCAGCGTGCATATACACTTGTTTACGCGTGGATTTTCAGCTTGTTAAGGCGAGTTATTCCCGCTAATTGCGGTTCATTTAATTCCGAACCACGGCGTGATTTCGCTCATTGAACATCCTTTAATGGCGAGGTATATATATATATATATCAGGTGCAATGACCAATCGCAGCGATATCGCAGCGAGGAGCCAGCTGCACTAAGGTCATATGTTGCAGTTCGAAGGGCTGTGTTTTTCGTCGTCTGGAAGTCATTAATGCACGCGATGCTGCCTTTCGACGTATCGAGACTGCAAATAACGACTAGAGTCCAGCTGCAGTTCTCGCGTCTCCCTTTCCAGTAATTACGATAGACTAACGAGGTTGAATACGGACACGCAGCGGGGATCAGCCAAATGAGGGTGCAGTAGTAGGAGGCACTCTAATGGAAGCTGCGCATCGACCGATAATAGAATCGATCTATCGAACCTGCACTCCACGCGATACCCTTTACACGCGAGCGCCCTAAGATGTTAAAAGCATATATACATCGGATAATTGTGCAACCCTCCCTCGTCGTTCTCCCCGTCCGCGTTGTCCCTGTAAACGGCTGCTGCTTTCAAATACCATATGCATTGCCCGTTCCGCGTTTACACGAATACATTATCCCACATGCGCTGCCACCAAATAGTTGTCGCAAAACTGCAACGATATTGTTCCGCTGCAAATGTTTGTTGCCCTACGGGTGCCTCCTATTGTTCTCCAGTGGTCATTCTTTCTTCCTTTTTTGAATGCTGGTTTGCTCGCAATCTATCATACGTGCATTTTGTCGCTTTCACTGCTGCATCGGCGCAGTCAGTTTATATTCTTTACCGGGAATGTTCAAATAACGTTTGGCAGATTATAGCTTATAGCTGCTCAAGTAGAATATTGGTTATATGACAATTTGTTAATGAGATTGAAATCTCTTTAAATGATGATTTGTCATTAAACATTGAGTTGGAATATCGACAAGTCTTCGCAAAAATTTACATTCGACGTTTAAACTTTATTTTCTTTGAAGGTAGTGATTGAAAATGACCGCTGTCAAAATAGAAAATATGTGTTTATTTTTTTATAAAAAACCGGTGTAAATTGCGATTTTACGTTACCAAGCGAACGAAAGAATTGATGTCTCCAAGAAAATGTAATAAGAATCATGACAACATCCTAAAAACATTTATGGTTATGTAACTGTAAGATATAACTGAAAAGTACTGCATTTTCGTATTTAAAGAATCAGTATATTTTGACGTCACGAAAGCTTGTTATCTTATCAGACGGCAGTTGCTTTGAAGCCGCGTAATCTGGTTTCATAATGGGAGAAAGCTTTCATCAGTGATGTAAACAAAACCAAAAATCCTTAGAAGTAACGTTCTAACAAGTTTTGCAACTAAAGGATACGAAACGTCTCAGCAAATACATGGCGACAGGTACACGCAGGACGAGTCTCCGACAGTAATTGGATTTTGGAAAAGCAAGTGGCCCTTGCACTCGACCTAGATCTATCTCGTTCTCGAAAATTGCAAAATATCTAGACTGCAAAACCATAAACCTCTTCGCGCGCAGCGGCACTTCAAACCGTCCCCTTCCCCCCTTGACCCGCACTACAGTAACAGCTCAAAGACAAAGGACAGTATCTAGTGGCATGCGCTGGACTTTTCCGGCGATTTGGCAACCTGAGCCCACATCAAAGAGACACCTTAGTAAACTGTCCGTAAACGTTAACATTGTCGATTCAAAATCATTCAAAATTTATTAAACGTACGCGCAGAGCTTTCAAAAAATTATTGTGTACTGGCAGAGTTCATTGACCATCGACCTTTCGACGGCAACATTTTTTCGCTGGCGTGTCGCGAATACTAGAATCAAAGTTCAATATCGCGCGTCGAGATAATCATCGAGGGCAGGCAAACAGAGAGATGAAATTCCCGCAAGCGGAAACGGGGTGGGGGGGGGGGGGGTCGACTCGGACTAAAATCTCGACGAGACATTCCTGAGTTCCATGTTGTGCAAAAATCATTTTCTGCTCGCGGAAGCGTCGCGCTCTCCGCCTGGCGTGCAAGCCAGCTTCTTCGATTTCGAATCGCGTTGTTCGGCAGAAAAATGTTCGAATGACCAAGGCGCGTAATGGAGAGCGGCGATCGCTTTTCGGCTTTTCCGAAACGGCTGCCAACTCCCGCGTAGCCATAAAATCTCGGAAATAATTGCAGGAGCGCGTTAGTGGAGGCTCGCGGTAAGAATAGCAAAAAACAGAGGATTTTTTTCTCTGTGCGCGAATCCCCGGCGTGAAAGCTCAGTCCGCGGGGGCTTTTTGCGCGAAAAAAAGAACAAAAGGCACAATTTTCATAATAATTAAGCGCGCAGCAGTGGTGGTTATGGCGGCACGGTGGCTTTCCTTTCCGCCGAGAAATTAGAAAGCCAGTAGACTGACGCTGCCGCGGAGGCCCTAAAATTTAAAGTACTCACCTTTTCCCTTTTTGCTCAATCCTTTCAAGAGAGGGCTGGGGGGGGGGGGGGGGGCGAGCCTCTCTTCGCTGAATAACCTCGTTAAATGCTTTCGTAGGATATTGAATTTTACGGCAAACAGAGAAAATGGCTTCACCAACGCCAAACTCCGATAAAATATACGCGCATATATTGGTGGCAGCGTATTATGCCGACTACTAAATTCACGCTTGGATTAATCGGTTGATTCTTTCCCTCCGGTTTTTCACGAAACGCGCCGGCAAGTAAATAACCGGCTTATTACGTGCAGCTGGTTTTTAATTGCCGTGCAGCGAGGCTTCACGAGATATTGTTGCGATTTGCGCTTTTTTTCTTTCCTTTGTTTTTTTTTGCATTTTCTTCGCAGTCGGGATTTGCGTCACTCTCTCTCTCTCACGCGCGCGCACTTGTGTACGTAGTTGTAAATTTTTGACTCCGAGGCTCGTTAAAAATCCATACACGAAATTCAATTTTCCATCCGCTTCCCTTTACGACTCGCGCGAGTTAGTCGCGAAAATAAACTTTTGAATCGCTTCGTCGTCATGAGAATTCAAAGTTATACTTTTGACGAATGGTTAATTTCACGCGCGAAACTTCCATCGAAATACGATCGTAAAAGCTTCAGCTCTTTCCTTTATCCAATTAGGCATTTGTAGTTTGTCGTAAATAGTGACGTGTAGCGCGAACAGAGAGCGGTAATTTGCTTATCCCATCTGACCATGTCCGCGTCAGCCCGGGAAGATCAAAGGCAGAAAGACGCGTGCGTGTGTAGGCATAATAGTCGATGTGATCGATAACGCTGTGCCAAGAGATGCGCTCAATTGAAGTCTCGTTCGCGTAGCATGCAGAGCCAATTACGATTCGCGAGTACGAGTTTTGAAAATTCCGCGAGGTCAAAAATCAATAGCCTCGTTGTCGGACGTCGCTGGAATCGCCGATCATTCGTACAGCGAGCTTCATTAAAATTGCACGGAGAGACGGGATCTAGCGAATGCCGCATCTGTGCGTGGAGTACGAGGAAGCGAAATATGTCACCGTGGAAAAGCTGGTCGTCGGCAGCGCGGGTAATGCGAGGTACGTCATTGCGAGCGTGCGCGAAGCGCCGACTTGGAAAAGCTGCGCGAGAATCACGACGACGTCGCCGTGGCAATTGCGAGCAATGATTGAATCTTCTGGCAGAGCGGCGCACGATACAAGTGCTCGCAGACGAGAAAAATAGGACATAGGCCACGCGCGCGCGTCCTATCAATAACAATCATCGGTTATTGAGCGCAAGGTCGAGAGCGTCGAAAAGCTCGCTCACGCCATGTCTCGCAGAGCTTCCCGTCTCCAATTGGCACACTGGTCTTTGTTCGCTCCGCGACTCGGCAGGTCGAGTGCGAAAAATGCAGTTCGCGGATCTTTCTCGATCCCGCGCGTCTGCCGTTCGCTCGCCAAGGGGGGCCGCGTTCGTTCTGCGCGAGAGCTCGCCGAAAACCGGGAAACGTGCTCTCCTGTCCACAGCCAAAAGCCATTTCCGAAGAAATGAGCGAAACGCGCGCCGGCAATAACGCTCAGAGCGCGAACAATGCTTCAGCTTTCGTCCGTCATCTGTATGCGGCTGGCGAGTTTGCCGCCTCCGATATAGCCGGCTCCCCTTCTGTTAATTAAGAGGCGAGTCCTTGGGCTAGCGGCAGACCGCGAGCGATACGCGCCGCACAATGGCTTTTAAAGGCCGTATCTCGATGTGCGAAAAGTTGCTCGAGCTTTGTCGGCCCCTTAATTAGCCGAGCGCCGCACCTGCCGAACTGATAACGACGCTTATTTGGCTGCTCCCTCGAGAAGCTGCGGGAACGTGCGCCTATCTGGGCTACGAGGCCAGCGGCCAGATGTGAAACGCTTCGCCTCCGCGCACCCGCAGATGGAGCTTTCTGTTTCGTTTGTTTCCTATTCGTGCGACATTTTTCTTCCCTCCCTCTCTCGCGCATTTTGCACATTCAACGGAACATATATATTTTTTACGGTGGCAGGGCTGTTTCGCGTGAACGGGGCCGTTGAAATGGAAATGAGCTCGCGAGAAGGCGATAAATTCCAAAATGGAAGAAGAAAAACTAGAGGAAAGTGAGAAGTGTGCGCTATACGTGAAAAAATGAGCAATCCTAAGACCACGCAAATGCTCTCCGATTGCAGTCTACGCCAGGCAGGGAGGGCTACATTTTAGCAGTGAACCATTTTCCGCGTAAGACGAGCCAGGCAACCGTATCATCGAGACATTGTAGATTGGAATGCCGAGTGGATTGAAAAGCGCAGCAGCCGCGCAGGCAAAAAGTAGCTAAAGGCACACGGTCGTTCGCAAAATGAACAAAAATTTCTGCCGAGCTGCTTTCGCGAACAATCTCAGCAATCTCGCCCTCGAGAAATATTTCCTTGAGACGAGAAATGTATCGATTTATTTATGTACGCGAACGCGAGAAAAATGAACGAGATCGCTATGCAAAATCACGCGCGAGCGAAAAATGCAACCGAATCCAATGGCATTATTCGTAAAGGACGCAGCGGCAAAAATCGGAGTGGAGGCGTCGTGGCTACGATATCGAGAGCTTTTTTCGCATGGCAATGAGGAAGATTCAGTTGCGGTGCAGGCTGCTGCGTTATTTATAGTTTTATAGTCGAGCGGTTTTAGCCGGCATTGTACGAGCAATAACTACTGCTGCATAAATCGACGCTGCGCGCGTTTTTACGCACGTCGCTCGCGCGGACTAGTATCCGTCGTGTAATCATCCCATAAATGAGTATGAATTGCTCGCGAGTCTGAAGCGTCCTCCGCTCGCTGAATTACAAGCGGCTCAGCAACAACCTTGTGACGAGGGCGTTAACGCATGGACGAATAGCTTCGTCAGCGAGGCGAGCTCGCCGCCACAATGCTGCTACTTTTGTTTTCAATTACCTGCGATTTATGCACTTTTAGGCGACAACACCTGCTTCCTTTTGTTTCTGCCCTCACCTCATTTATTTTCACGGTTATTGCCGACAACGCTATGAAAATTTAAGCTCAATCAGTCAGATGAATTGTGCCCGAGTATCGTGTGTCTACGACAACAAACGAAGGCGAGAAACATTAAACGCTTGCCATTATTTTACATTTTGACGAATCTTTTCTTAGCGACGCATCTCGCGTGGATCGTAAACGTCACTCGGCGGACACGGCGAGATGCGCGATCGACATTGACATTTCCACGCTAAAATTTTGAAATACGCTCTACGATGAAAATAATCAATGACTCTGTCGTGAAGCATCGCCGGGAAGAGCAATTACCATTTGCACGTTAATCAACGCTTGTTACGGCTGCAAAAATAGGAAGAACAATGACGATCAATAGGCGATGCTCGTAAAAAAATTATCATTATTCTCACTGTATCCGAAAGGTATTAAAAGTTGCGCTGCTCGCTTGTTAAACTCACTGGCCGAAAAATCACCTAGGTCTTGATTAAAGGCCCGGAAAGAGCGACGACGCACCTGCTCGCCCGTTTTTCAGCGGGAGATCGCGAGCAAAAAGTTATTGCTTCGGTGCTTTGCGATGAACCTGCATCTCTCTCTCGCCAACAAACGTTCGTTTGTCGCAGCTGCTTTTTTACGATGCAAAGGGATCAATTGCACCAAGGCTTTATGACGCTTCGTTAGCTGCGTTAGCTGCTCCAGACAACCAAGACTTTACGTTTTTACCTGGATTAAAAAACATAGACAAGAGTGAACGTTTCATTCGAAATACGCAAGATTTCGAGATTTTCTTTCGAATTGAACCAGAGTGCGACCGGCAAAAATAAAAAAATAACTGCACTGGCAAGGCTATTGGTTAAAAGATCACTTTCAATGAGAAAATATGTCTCACGAAATGGGAAAAGGCGAGTCTCGCTTGTAAACCAACTCACGTGCAAGTTCGCGGTCAAACATGAACCGCCGTCACCGACGAATTATCCCTTCCTCTCCAGCGCGCTGACACATGGTCTGCTTAAATCTTTAGTGCTTCGACTTCCATCTGGTGACTCTTTCTCGCTCTTGCGAGGCGCGCTTAAATCACGCCCTGTCCGAGTTACAATTGAAATATAAAGCTCCACTTGATCATCGACGACGGAGCAACATTTCTAATTACGCAAGCTTCTTTTCGTGCGTCTCTTCCATTAGCCAATGAGACGCACTCGAGATTTATTACGATACCATCGTCCGCGTCGGAGAAAAAGAAACTTGTTTGCTCTCGCGAGTATACGCTAAATAATGCAACGCGCACTTTGACTCGGCGAAGCTGTTCTCGCGCGTCCGATCGATCTTAGTCTCGCGACAGTACATTCAGCTCCGGCGATGAGCTTACAGGACTTCTTTTTGAGTAAACGACTCGCGGAATAAAAACAGCTGGGCGGAAAAACTCGGTTTATGCGCGTGAACGTACTTTTGGCGTTGTCTCTCTGCGGCGCCAAGGACGGCTGGTCGCCTCTTTGTTGAAAGCTGCAAATATTAGCCAAGCAAAGAGAACAAATACCACTTGGACGACGATTCAAACAGATGTCTTGGTGTTGCTAACCAGGTCACAGTTGAGTTACGAGGCACAATGGAAACTCGATTTAAAACAAGAGGAAGCGAAGGAAAAGATTGAATACCGTTTCTCGTAACAAGATGACAACCGAAGATAAATTTCTCATCTGACGATGCCCCATTGTGCGATTAATTCTTAGTCTTTCGTTATAAAGTACGGCTTCAAATTGTAACTGGCCATCTGTTGGAAACTAACTTTTCGCTACGGACAAGACATCTCGAAATCTCGAACGTAACGAACTATTGAACGAACACTCTATACCTTCGTAGTCTGCATTTCTTTCCACGTTCACCCACGAGATTACAGATTTACGGGCAAAAGTATAAATAGACAAGTATTCATCAAACGGCTAGCGACACACGTCGGCCAATCAGTGGGCCAAATAAAAGCTCCTGGGCAAGAGAGCCGACAAAGGAATCCATTAATTTGTCGGCTTCGTGGCAGGATGAGAAAAAAAAGGATAATATGTCGCCGCCTTTTTTCCTCTCAGCCTGCGACGCGTTTCAATTACCAGCGTGCGCCACTCGCTTTTCGCGCGCCAAATTGTTGGCTATCTGGGGCTTTTTCAATTTTTTTAACGCACTCCACTCGTTGTCTAGCTTGAAAATTGAATTCTTCGTCGTTGAAAGACGAGGTGTTTTGGCAAAGTTTTGTAGCATCGATAATCGAACAACGCGCTCCTTCTGTCTCGCTCGAAGAGATATCAATGTTTGCGCCAGTTATTGTTCGCTCGAGGAAATCTTTCTAATGAAAGCTACGTAGGACAGGAGTCAACGCACTGCGCTGCGACAAAGTCTATTTATTACACACGTACATGCGAAAGTACGGGACTAAAAGCATCCATTCAGCAAGCACAATCGAGAGAAAGAAATGCATGAGCTGCTTGGAAAATCGAGGAAGGGAAGACAATGGAAACGCTTGCGGGTGAGACCCTCGTAGGGTTGCGCGCTCGTAGAGAGAGATACGATGTCGCAGACACGCGAGGCGCTTGTTTTTTTCACGCGTTGCTAAGCGCGCGCGCGCGACCACAAGGCGCGACAGCTTAGGGAAGCACAAGTATCATTTTGCGCTTTTATGCGTGAGCCAGTCGCGCGTGATCGATGCCTGACCATACTCGGACTTGTCCACTTACGACTAGCGACCTAGACGTTTCTTAATCAATTGGCAAAATTCAAGAAGAGCGATAAATCGTACGAGTTTTAATCTTTTCTTTATTTCGAGTTCATCACTGACTATTGTTCAATGTTAAGACGAGCTCCGCTATAAAATTGCAGGCATTCGCGAAAATTAATGATCTACAGCGCTTCCACAGTCGCGTCGCAGCTGAACGTTTCAGTCTGAAACTACGTAACTCACAGCTCGTTTGCGAAATTATTCACAAATGCCACGAGAGAAAACAGACATCGAAGCGCCTTTTTCCTTCATTCGACACAACGACGAACAGAAACGATAGTCTTGTAACAACACTTTCCAATGCTTTTTGGTAACTCTGCGCGTACGAAGTCATCCCGTCGGAAATTAAATCGCAAGCGAATTCTGCTTTTTTTCATAATTGAGCGAAAGAAAAATGGCACGACTGTTCGACTTTCGTAAACTAATGTCCTTGAAGACTCTCTCCCTCTCTCTCTCTCTCCCGATCTCCTTGATCGATTTCGCTGCCTAAAACTGGATTGTAAGCCTTGCGAAAAAAGATTGGCTCTTTTCTCTTCACCTTCGGTCGAATGTGACTTTATACGAGCTGGCGTTTTATTTCCTCGTTGTCTGTAGACGCAGTTTATTGCTATACAATTTGTTATTTTTAGTAGTACAGTGTTTTCTTTTAACGGAAATGATGTTTATTATCGTTACCGCCATAATTATGATCAAAGTATATCACGTTGTTTATTCCAAAAAAAAAGTAAGACAAAAAAGTATTACGAACAAAGAGATATCAGATATAAAAATACTGTCTTCAATTTGATATCGGATGATGAGAAAAAACTGTACATTCGAAGCAGAATTATCTTCTAATGTTTTCTTTGTTTCCCAAAATTCTCGAAAAAACTCCTTAACATACTTCTCCGTTGCATCGTGTTACCGCGGTGCCACGCTGCTTAAGATCCACTAAAAAAGGCAAGCACTCATGCGCGAAAAAAAAGACGGGAGAGTGAGTACGTCAAACAGATGGAAACGCTGTTGCGTGCAAGTTTACATTCAAGCAGGCGAAAAGCCACACTAAAAACTGCAATTAAGTACATCATCAGTTCGCGCGCTAATTATTCAAAAAGTACCTCGCCCTTCGCCCCTCGCCCCTCGCTCTTAAGTGCTTTCGTTCGCCAAGTTTCCTCTTTTTTTTTCTTTTGTCGAGTGTTTCCCTCTTAGTGTCGGCTGCAAGGGAACCTAAACAATCTTCGATATTACCTAATCGAATCTCGACGATGACAAAGCTGCTGTCCTCTAATTAAATTGCCTTTCGCTCATCGACCCAGGCAACTTTCTGCACAGCCTTTAATCAGCCAAGATTATCAAACATCAGTTCGTGTAAATATATTGAATTTTTTCGTTCTTTTCAATTAAATGACGACACCGGCATTAAAATTCATCGGAATGTTGTCCATACATTACTTACGCAGAAAAATGAATGTTGTGAATATGTTGTGAGTACAAATCGTCAGTATAATCCGATTAATCTTACATTATCCAAATGCTAACTTTTCCTAGTGCCCGTGAAATACCAAGAAGTATAAATTACGACAATATAAGTACTTCAAAGTATTATTTTCAAAGATCAATGTACAATATGAGCTGTTTGCAGGTGGACAGCATCGTTAGTATCTGACTAGCCACGGCAGAATGAAAAACGAGTACGCTTAATCGGCGCCAGTTCTTCTGAATTATTATCGGCAATATATTCCACAAGTTTCACAGTAGAATTGAAACCTATGGTTTTTATAAAACTATCTGACACAATCTGTATTGAATCCGACAATGCGACCATAAATGAGCGTAGTTCTTCCACTCATAGCAGCTTGTACAAGAATCTTAAATTCACTCCTTTCACTTTCTTATGGATTTTATCCTTTCGTTACATTTTATAAATTGACATGGAATAGGGCAAAGATATAATATTACCAAAAAAATTATATTACTTGCCAGACTATCCTGATCTTGAAATAAAATCAAATGTAAATTGTTTTCTAGGGCATCGAAGAGTTAAAGATCTGAGGAGTTACGCCCATCGATTCAAGCTCCGTCGATTCTCGCTCTTTCTTTCTCACTCGCATTGTGGCATCGGACATCGAATAAATACGATCATATTCAGCTCAATACCAATGTGGAAAAAGTCGATCGAGCGTCGAGCATGAGATAGCTCGCTGTAATCCGAACGAGATCTGAACAGCAACACCAACGGTCAGATAGAATGCGATGGGACTTCGATCGGCAACGCGTTTTAATAAAAAATGAATCAAGTCGAAAATAAAATGCCCAATTGTAAGAACTAAGATTCGCAGATACGCTTATCATGTTCCTCAATCTTTTGCTAGGTAAACTGTTGTGGCGTTGGTTAGGATTTGGGAGATCGACATTGGAATCCGTTTATCAAGACTTTTTATCTCGGTTACAAAAAGAATAAGAAAATGACTGCTTGAAAGTCTCTACATAATCATCAACTCTTGCAGTAGAACAATCTTGAAGTTGACAGATTACCAAGCAAGTTGCCAATAACACATACCGATGTCTGTCGTCGCGGATGCCGAAAGTCATTGTCCGATCCTCGATAAATGGCGCAAAGATTCAGGCAGTCGCATTGATATTGATTATGATTATCCATTCCTAGACGAGAACAGTGATATTCGCGTTAAAGCTGGCAAATATATTCATTTGTTTCGTACACATTTCATCGACATCGAGCCTCCAACTATGGCTATGCTTAATATCGTTCAGCTTGGTACATCACTTCATTTACTTTATGCTGCGGTATGGACAGGAAGTTATAAAACTGTTGCAAAGCGCGAGAATATTTTTAATTGGTTGTAGAGATAGTGTACTCTGAAGCCACGATGAAATGCTGGAAGACTCGCAATTGCCAACAAGTGTAAGTGAGAGCGAAGCACACATTGGCCAACTTCTTCAAATCTACCATTGATAAATATTAGAAGAGAAAATTGCCAGATGTGCGATAATAACCCTGTACTTTATACATAGTGACTTGATGTTTAAAAATATACTAAATTTCGAATCATGCGTGTTGTTTCCTCGCAGAAGAGGCTTTGATTTGGTAAAAAATAGTTTTATCAGAATCTTCATAGAAAAATGTTTTACATTATTTTCGGAAAATGCCTCTACACGTGCATGTGTGAATGTGTGTGCAATATACATGCATGGAGTTGTTGATTACTCAAGTTTGAGTTGCTTTTATCGAACGAAGGTTATAAAAAAGAAATTCATCTGATGTTAACAAGAGGATCGTTCATTATTTGACTGCTCTCCATGTGACTGCCGGTATTACGTATCGATATTATAATATTTTATTATAGGACCTTGTAGCGCTTGGAATATCCTTCCATTTACGAAAAATACATCTCTGGATTTTGCTATTCGACAGCACATATCCACTCTTTCGTCAATGAACAAACCTTCGAAAAGGGGAAAGTAGACCGGTCATAACTCTACCACCAACGGCGCAGAAGCGTTTTGTACACGCGATTTCGGCCTGGAAAATCGCGAGTCGAAAAAAAACAAAATACGTACCCATCAGTAGTAAAAGAAGAAAGTTCTTCATTTGAAAAGGAGCGGCACGCGGCGAGGAGGAAGAACAGCTGACGTGCATGCGAAACGCAGAGGATTTACGCGGCGTCACAGCCTTATTGCAGCAGCGGTGGGGGTCGGATAAGAAGCTACGGCATTTTTCTTTCTGTGTGCGCGTGTGCGTGCTAGGCACGGGGCGAGCAGGCGCAGCCCGTGTGGCATTAATCAAAGCCCGAGACCTATTTGCTTACTTCTAGCCGGCAAGGAAAGCCCATTGGTTTTGCTACAGCGACCTCTTTTGCATAACGGACTACGTGAGTGCCCTAAAGTTGCCGATGCTTTGCGCCCCGTTCCCTTTTTAAGGGGAATGAAATGATTTGAAACGTTGATCTTGGAGTAAATCTAACAGGTTCACATTCAAGGATTTTGAATCTCGCGACGGCTGTGTCGCTTGCTTCGACAAAAGTATTTCATTTCCTTATTTTTATTCACCGAATCGTCCTTCTTACAATGTTTTTCCGTAAATAACCAAACAAAAAGAAGTTCTGCGATATTAAGATTTTTCGAAGGTATCGCCAAAAAGAGGAACGGAAAAAAGCCGACCTGCCAGGAATTACGTAGCAAATAGCTGATCCCTCCTTGGGCGATATCGAAATTACTCCATCGCGTAAAAATGCTAATTACAATAAAAGAGTTTGAGCTCTCTCGAACACATACACAATACACAATCTTGTTTACTAAGAGAGCCCAGTGCATGTTCGGCATTTTCTTCGAAGGCGAATAAAAAAAGAGCAGCTACAGCTCAATCAACGAAGAAGAGGAACTATTTGAGCTTTTCAAGAGAGGAATCTTCATTTCTGGAGTCGACGGCATACTCGGGATAACTCAGGATTCCTCGAGCTTAATGAATACTAATTCAGTTTGTTCACTCGGGCCGTGAATCTTCCTTTCTGCAAAAATGTTTGCAAAACTTTTGCCAGCCGTCTTTCTCGAGCGCGCGAAAACTTTGCGCTTTGACATTCCCACGAGCTTTGTTTCGAAGCAAACTTTCGTAATTTGGAGACTCGCGACCGCGGACTCACTTTTTTCCTCTCTCCCTCTCCGTTAATAAGCCTCATTGCTGCAAAACACTCGATAAAAGTTCATTGCTTCCGTAACTTGACTTGTCCATTTTGTTTATCAGCAATACATCGAATGCACTCGCTGGTTTTAATAAGCTCGACAGGATTGGCACTATGATTCTCGCGCGAACAGCGCGTGCGAAGCCAGAGTGTATATACACGCAGTGGGGCTCAATACTGCGCGTGACTGAATATTCCAATTCAAAACTGGGCTTGCCGTTTGATCGAGCCTCCCGACAACGTAATGGCAACGTCTCTAGTGAATGATTCGAGCGCTTCTGCCGACGAGCATCGAATGACTAATCTCCTTCGTAATAATTGACCGCCGTATCAGCGCTCGAAATTAGTTCACTGTAGTCGGCATACTTAAGCCGTATTCCGGAAAGTTTGCGAGACGCGCGTAAGCTCCGGGTAAATTGAATTTCGCATGGTGCGTACACGCGGCGAGAGGGACACAGAGCAAATTCCATCTCGAGCGTATCTTCGCTCGGCACCTCTTGTAAGCTTTTCAAGTCCTCCGTAAGCCTGCTTTGACAACAAGACCAAGTGGCCTGGCAATTTCATCAGCAGCGAACAGAATTCGTACGCCCAATCTGATTGGGCTTTGATGCCGCTCGGATAAGCCGCGCGTAAAAGCACCGGCCAATAACTCGTCTCTGCGACGTGCCTGCGCTCGTATCAGCCATCTCGCGCGAACCCAGCGAAACAAAGAATAAGGAGCAAAAGGCAAAGGAATAAGGAGCGGGAAAAAGCGCCGCAGCGTCGTCACCCGACAATGACGGCTTTGGGAGGTGGCGAGAGCGCGAGGCCTGTGCACGAGTGTGCGTGCGGCGGGTCGATAGCGGAGGCCTGTTGCTCTCTCGCTCGCTCGCTCGCTCGGTCGCTCGCGAAAGTGGGGCGCGGGCGGCGCGGGCGGCGCGGGCGGCGCAGCCGAGGGCCCTTGTTTGCGCCCCGCTGAAAGCACACCTGCACACCTCGCGCTCGTCGCGACGCAATTGGCGAGCTCCCCGCAACGGCGACGCGATCGGCACACGATCGAGCTTGCGCTAGTCGCGCTGGCCGACTAGCTCATTCGTTACGCGCGCCAATTTTACTGCGCGCCGCTTTCGTTCCCCTCGCGTGCGACGACTTGCAGCGGTGCGCGGCCGTCGTGGCGTTCGAGAAGCGGCCCGAGTGCCGCTGCACGCGCGCGCCAATTGCCCTCGCGTGGCCAAGTGCGCGTGCAGAGTGATCTCGAAGGAGCTGAAGCAGCTGGAGCGGAAGGCGAGCGTCGCTTTCGAAAAGTACGTCGAGCTAGTGCGCGCTAATCTCGGGGCGTTTGACCGACTGGCCGGCGCAGCGCACGCACGTGCTCGCCGTTTATTTTCGACTCGGGCGCGCGCTACCGCGAGGCTTCTTCTTCACCCGAGCCACCAGAGTCACCGGAGACCTTATTAGCCGCCAACGGCCACTCTCGCAGTTTCGCTGTGCTTGCTCTGGCTACGAGTATCTCGCTATCGCGTCGAGCAACGTCTTCGCGAGCTTGCACTGCGCCATCTCTGAATCGTCTCTCTGCGTAGAGAGAATCGCGCGCTAACTATCGATATACTGTTCCTCTTGTTTGCATAATGCGCACAGTTGGTTGCGCGCTGACATAAGCCTAGTTTGCGCGCGGCTACAGCACGCATCTGAATAATCTGCTTTGTGCCTAGCTATTAGAATTGACTTTTATCTTGCGAGTGGCCCTGAGTGAGGCTTTTTTTTCGAGTTCAGCTCGTAAAAGTGTGATGTGTGCAAACATATGTTGGCATTGAAATGATTACCATTCCATGTCTGTTCTTTTGCCGAGAAGAAAGATAAAAATACGCGTTGTCCGCAAGTCCATTAATATTGTTGCGGCAGCAATTAGTGCTGTAACATCGGAAACATAGAGCTGGTAACGAAGACGAATAGTCGGGCGAGGTCATTGCAAATATTGACGATATTCGCTTTATTTTCCAAATCATTTAACAGATCCAAGTTGAAATTAAAGGAAAATCTAACAGCTGCGTTGACGACACTTTATGAGCATGCAAATGCACGAAATTGAAGTATAAACATGACTTAGGATGTGTGCTTGAGAAAAAGCTCAATTTAATGCTGTATAAGCCATAAATCGGTGAATGAATGTCAAGCAGTGAACTACGGCTCAGCCTGTGTTTACTGAATTTTCCGTAAACCAGATCCGTGGCATTAAACTTTCATAACATGTTATCAAATTATAACCCCACGCGTTATATTAAAGCACAAAACTGTCGCGCGCGACTACTATTTTCCCACTCGGTTAATTATCTCAGAGGTCATTGTTTTCTTTTCCCAACAGGTTCCCCAAGGTGCCCGCCGAATGTGTTTTCACGTATGTTTGCTTTCGGAAATTGGCCGATAAATAATATCGGTGATCGACACCTTTTTCCTTTAAGCGAAAATAATTGTCTCGCAATGTTTCCTCTCGTAAGCCGTCCGAAGCCGAATGTTATAAATCAAACGCCTACATACGTTTCGTGACTTCGGTGGCCGAAGCAAAAGCAGAGCGAGAGAATAATAATCGATATAGACGAGGCGACAATTAAGAGGTACTTTTTCTTGTTTGCTGCTCTTTCGCGGTTTCTTTTACGCGAGACATACTTCGTTAAATGCTTTTTAATGAGCTTTCGCCCGCTGCGCCCTCGTTATTATCGCGCGAGAGAGCTGCTCTGTTTCGTTATTACTACGCTTGCCTTTTGTTTGTCCGCGACTTAGTATAGCGGTGTACCTTAGTCCGTGTCAATTAATATTTTGCGATAGACTGAGCGGATTGTTAATGACCGCTCGCCTTTCATTGGATCCGAACGGGCACCATGGCGCGTTCTCGATTCCCAGTGTAGCGGTAACATTTCGCTTGGTCTATGCGACATTCGAAAAAGACATCGCCAGAAAGCGGCCGGGAAGCAGAGCGCAATCGAAAAAACAATAAACGACCGAGCGAAAAAGAGCACTCATGGTCTTAATGGAAAAGCGCGGGGTGAAAATAAGCGCCGAGTAATTGGCGAAGAGCCGGGGAACAAAGGGCAGACGAGAAAAATTAAAAAAGGAAGTGACGGCGCGTTGAAATGTTCACGAAAGGCAGGGGGAAAGAAAGGACGGAGAAAAAAAAGTCCGGCAAGCCAGTCTCTCTTCTACATCGATTAAGCACATTTGGACGAATGGCTCGGTAAAATCAGAATAGGAGATAGCTTGCTCGATCGCTCGGTACGAGAAGAGACGAGAAGGTACGGCATTTCCGTTGGCAGGCGCTCGCTTGCGCGGCCAATTGCCGACTAGAATCTGGTTAAGGTAGCGTCGAGCAACGGAATAAGAATCGACAGAGAGCTTGGAGGAATCGCGGATTGCATTTGAGCTTGCGAATCCCGGCATTATCAGACTGCACGAGGGGCAAAGCTCTGCCTCGACGTGCCGCTTGCTGCGATGGCTTTCGCATAATGAGAAGCGAAATGTGGGATTGACGATCATTGGCACCGAGAAAGAAAACACGGCTTCGTCCACGCGTGTACGCTGCTCCGATAGCGGGCTGCACGCTCGAATAAACGAGAGGACGAGGCGATCTTTTTCTTGGTCACCCGTGGCCAAGGTGTATATTGTTCCAGGGGATGCTGATTTATCGGAATCAAGACCTATTACAGTCCCCCAAAAGAGATATTCGCCTTGCGGTTTTTCCTCTTTTTGCGGGCTGCATTGTTTCGGGCAAATTTCGGTGGCGCTCAGCTCAGCCATCGCTCGTTGGAGAAGAACGTGCGGAAAAGGGGTAAGGAACGATTTATGAGTCAAGCCAAGCAACGGAGCTAAATCATCGCCAATTCGTAAAGTCGCGCGACGGGGTCTAGCTAAATGAGTTTAAAGTTAAAATCGCATTTGGAAAGGGGACGGAACGGAAAAAGGCGAGAGCTTAGGCTGGAACGGATACGTTGCAGCCCTTTGGCACCCAAGTATCGGCGCATATTAAATTGCGCGTCTTAAAAGCTTTGGCCCTTGTCCCCCGGAGCTTTTTCCTCTGCAGATTAAAGAAAGAAAGGAAGGAGGAATTAAAATTGCTGTCTCTGAGCATCGAACAAGTTGTTCTCGGCGATTGAAATGCGATAGGTAAAATGAGCGAAACCCAATTAAAGGGAGCCCGAGTCTCTCTGGCCGTCGCCACGGTGGCATCCGTTAATCCTGCACGAGGAAAAGAAAGAATGGAAGAAAGAAAGAAAGAAAGAAAGAAAGAAGCCGAAGCCGACGCTCCGAAGAGAAAGAGAAAAGAGGACGAGTTTCCGTTGCGAGCCTGCAGGGAGCGCGCGATATCCTCTTTGTTGCCTCATAAAACTCGATCTCTCCAAGGGCCAGCTCCTCCTCGCTTCTTTTTTCTTTAACGACCGCGGCTGACTTTAATAAGAGACTCGCCTCGCGAATCTATGGGCTCTCGAGCTTGCAGCGCTAGCAGCGTTACACGCTCGACTGAAGCTTCGGCAATTATTAATCGTCCGCGCATATATCGACCAGAGCTTCTAACCTAAACTTGCTGCGCCAGTTGAAATTATCTCTTCGCCGGGAAATCTTCGGCCGCGTTTGCGTGGGTTTCGGGCTTTGGACGAAAATTCCAAGAGATCCGCACGAGTCGCGCCTTACAAAGGCCTCTCACGGTGCTTTTCAGTTCTAATGGACTAGATCTGCGCGTTTCAAAGTTCACTATTCAACGGAAAACTCAGGCACCTCGAAAAGCTTCGCGAGGGGCAGAGAGGTTGGCTTACTCGTGCCGTGCGATTCAAAGCTCGCCGATGTTTGCCGAGTGCCGAGTACCTCGGATAAGTGTACATCTAATCGTTTACCTTGAGAAGCCGGTCTCGCTCACGAGGCTTTTCTTTATGAGCGCCGTTACTCATGCTGGTGCTGCCGATAAGGAGACTCACCTGCAACCGAGAGAGAAAGAAGCGAACCTTAAGAAAACAATTTACAGCGTAATCGTAAAACATTTGAAATATCGCTATGGCATCGGCAGGGGAGCCTTATCTCAACATTCGGAAAAGCGAGACCAGTCGATTCCCCAGTAACCTCTCCCGCGGAAAACAGGGCACTCGCTCGTATATATATGGTTACGCGCGAGGCCCTCAAACGCTCAATTCGTTCTTTGTTTCGATGCAATCGAGTTTCGGCTGCTTGTTTTTACCTATTTTTGTAAGCGCGCATTATCCCTAAAAAATCTAATAATTTTCTCCAGGGGCTAGGCCGCGTGGAAGCGTGTCGCAACTTATACTCCTCGTCGCCGTTCTTTCCGTTCTCTCTTCGTGCGCATCGCATTTCGCAGGCGCACGGCGGAAAAAAACCACAAGGCGCGTTTGTCTTATCGACACACTCGCAACGAGCCGAGTGAATTACGGGCTGAAATGTTTCGAGGCACGATTTATTTTTCTTTGGCGCGAAATTCGCGTTCAGAGGGGAAAAAGTGCGATTCACGAGCTTTTTGAAATTTAGCAGGGTAGAAACGAGGAGGATTCATGTTTGGAAAGAGAAAGAAAGGCGACGAGTCATGTGGAAACGCAGTGGTATAACGAGGTGTGAAGTTCGGTAAGCGATCACTAGTGGAATTCCACGTGGCGCTGTTATATGGGAGCCATTAGTAAAATTCTCAGCTGCTGTACACGCGGTAGCTAGTGTGCATGTATCATTGAAGAGACGAGCGATGGGTATCGTATCCAGAACGGAATAGGTTTCATTGGTGCTATTCCAGACCAATCCGTGGATTGCCGGCTTTCACGTCGTAGAGCACTTTAATGCGCATATATGAAAGCTCCATGGCTCGTATCAGCGATATGAGATTATAGATTCTCGAGAGTTTCAATTTCCAATCGCAGCTATCGGCTATAATGCTAGACTCGCTTTGATCTAGTTTTAGAACCGTAACAACCGTCAACGCGAAAAGCTCCAGTATTTCTTCCGTAACTCCTAGTCAACTATGTCTCAACACTTGTCCATCTCTGTTTACAGTCCTTACGCATTTGTAGATTCCGCTCATCACGCGAACCAACTGATATTTCATTATCAATCTTCAAGCTTATCCACGTGCATTTACACGTCCGACGTAGATTTAATCAAAAACGAATTTTTAGCACCGATCAACGCCGAATTATCAAGTATACACATTGCACCTACGAAATCGTCCAAAGAGCATTCACCTATTCATCTTTCCAATGGAAAGAAAAGAAATGAAGTCTATATTGGAGCGTGGGCGTGTGCGTACCCACGCTATTTTCTGTTTCATAAAACGCGCGTCGACCATTAGGTGAGCAAAGCTCTTAAGAGCCACCGCCGCCGCCTGCGTCATCAGCGTTGCTTACGATGTTCTCTTTCTTTTTTTTCGAGTCGCTCTACTCACGTGCAGTTTATTATTTATGCGTTGATAATGTAGGCACAAGACATTGAGTAGAAAGGAGACGGGAATAAACTCTTTTTCTCTTTTACACACACACACGCACACACACGCGCGCACACACACACACACACACACACACACACACACACACACACACACACACACACACACACACACACACACACACACACACACACACACACACACACACACACACACACACACACACACACACACACAGGTGTGTGTATGCTTGTGTGTATCCTATATTTGTATTATTTCCCTTTTATTCTTTTCTTTTTATAAATAAAGAGAATCTGACAACGTGAAGTCAACATATTCGTGATTGAATTGGCTATGAAAGATTACTGCACATTTTCCTAAATGATTGAATGTTCGAAAAGTGTATCGGCATAGTTGGCATGAATTTAATATACATTGATTAATTTAATCACACTAACCTCAAAATAATGATCGACTGTGATACCTTGGTAGAGAAATTAATTGAATTTTGTTCCATGCGAAAGTATAGTTTTAAATAAACGAAGTAGGCAATAAAAGATATAAATCGAAAGATTATCGCAATAAAATATTGTAAAATGATTTTGGCTTTATAAAACTACGTAAAATATTAGAAATTTGTTTTGAAAAGGCACTAATTACACTCGTGAACTATCTAAACCGAAGTATATTATTTACATCATGCAGGGTTTCATTATAGAAAACTATAATGTTTTTAGAATTCATTCATAACATTTTTAAATCATGAGTATCAACGTAAGTGCTACCAATAAATAATATCGTCGGCTATATCTCATATTAAATCAAGGGAATATATAATGCATATTGAATTTTAAAATTTTTAATTTCGCCGATAAAAGTTTTAATCTATATTGGTGCATTAAAATGAATGCAAAAAAAGACGAAAAATACGAGCACGCGAAGCGCATTGAACATTACTAGTTTTATTACCATTTTGAAAAGAAATTTTTTTTATCGTTCCTCTCCTAGAATTTGCCTAATCATACGCACACAAAGATAATTGTGCGCTAAAAAATTTTTGTTTCAAAAGCTATCTGATGCGGGCAATTCGGTTGGACTACTGTATTTTTTACAAACGACACGAAAGGTTGATCGCGAAATATGCATGTACATCCTGATAAAGCGAAAAAAACATTATCTCATCGAACGAAAAAGCGTTTTTCGAATTGCCGCGAGTGCGGATAAAGCGTATTCGAGCTGCACACTGTAGTACGTGCAACTTCGCGGATTATTCTTTCGGCACGTGCATTCGAACGAAAAAAATAATTAAAAAAAGACACGACGTGCACTCTTTTATCTCGAATATCCACTTGTAAATAACATCACGTATTTGTCATTATCCTGGCGGTCTCGCGCTCGCGGATTTCGAGCAGAGAGCGCGTGCGTAGCACTGAAAACGTTAAAATAATAATCGCCACGTGCTTGGCCATCCACGTGCGCGAACGAGACAATTGTTTTAGGCACTGTCGCGTCACTCGCGAAGCAGACGACAGACGGCGAAGCTGTGCCACCAAATTTATGAATAAAGTCCTCGCGTGCGCGAGGCGCGAAAACTCGAGAAGTAACGAGAATCGTCCTACTTGTAACACAGCAGTGGGCAAGACTGCTATTCTGCAAGTTTTTCTAGGTCTCAACCGAATTTCCCTCGACTGTACTGACGCAAACCCTATTTTTAACTTCGCTGTTTCTCCAGAGAGCAAGAAAGAAAGAGAGGGTGGGGAAGGGGGATCTTCCCAAAAGTGGCATTGGGCATGCGCAGGCGAGATTAGCATAATCCCCTGCCACCGGTAGTACGGGAAATAGCATCGACTTGGAAACAATTGTAAGCAGAGGTGATAATCCCGCAAGCTTCATGCATATGCATCGTTCAAATTGACCGAGCTTGCAAATGCGATATTGGCATTGACGGCACGTACGTACGCGCGTTCTCGGTACGCAATTGTTTTACAGTCTGCCGCGTAGTTGTTGGCGATTTTCAAAGCTTTCTCCTCTCCTCTTTTGCTAGCAAATATCGATCGGAATATTGGAAATATCAGACCTGAAGTTTCTTTTTCCGGGGAAAAAACATGGCGAATACACGGTCGCAGATGTAAACCCATGTACGATGCTTCAACGCTTTTCCTGGTTCTGCTTTGCGCAAAAGTCGACTTTTTCCTAGTCTCTCGTCAGGGCTGAATTGAAAAGTTACTTCGTATTTGATGCTGTCATTGACAAATGTGAAAAGTTGCACATTAAATGTCTGCAGTGCGTGTTGTAGGATATTATTAAAACGTTAACAGCGTTCTAAGCATTGAATTGTATATTGTGTCCCGATCATTACCTCGTAACTTTATTTTTTTAATTTTTCATTGTAATCATCGTAAAAGCCAGCGCGGCGCTTGTTATAACAAAACATTGCCGAGAGAAAGAAAGAAAAGTTGCTTTTTAAATTGCTTGTTCAAACGGTTTGACTGATAGTGTAATTAGGCTTTCACGAAACGAGTAGAAAACGAGTGATTTGGCGCTAAGAGGCTGTCTTAAAGTTTCGTCTACGTGGCAAGGCATTAAAGAGCTCTGTCTTCAAAATTCCTATGTGGCAATTTGTTTTTTTTTCCGTTACGCGTGAGCTTTCTCGAAAACTTCCCTCGAGGAGGATATTTCGAGAAGCTTTAAATATTGTCCAAGTGACAATTTGAAAACAGATGAGTTCTCAAAAGAGCCAACTCATGACCTCCTGCGCGTGATTATCTCTCTCGCGCTGTGTTTCGCAAAGTCATCGTACAGGTGCATCATCGACGAGCAACAGAAGAAAAGAAGTCGACGCACAAATTTATTTATCGCGCTAGAAGGAGAGAAAAAAGACACGCCACGGTTGGCAGCAAGCCACCAGGCGCTTTTTTTTGTAGGTCAGTGTTACGCGCGAGAGGAAGTTTATTGTGAAATCGCGGGCCACTGCGCCGTTAGAACAATCAAAAATAGACCTGGAAGCGTAATTAGACTCAAAAATGCCATCGAGTTAAGAGTCGAAAAAAAAAATTGTGGCTGGTTGCAAAGTTACCTTTGACAAATCATTTTTATGCGATGCTTTCCGATCGCGTATATGTGGCAAAAGTAAATAGAGATGGATCGACTCTTTGGGCTTTGATCTTCAGGATCGCCTTGGCTAAAGGGATATTGGAAAAATTTATCCGGATAATGCATGCTGTAATCGATCTGGCTATATAAGACACCATGTACGATGAAAGAGATATAATCTAATCAGTGAGGTTATAAACACGTTATTTCTCTGACGTCATTCCGAAAAAGCGACAGTCTAAATTGGCAGCAAGGGGATGAAAAGACAAATAAGCGCATAGGCAGTATGTGGTTTTTCTCAACTTGATCAACCTCCGCCTCGTGAATTAGTGTCAATTCGGAATTTCTTTTCCTCGTAACTGACATTCAGAAAATTAAAATAGTCGAGATTCTCGGCAGTGCAAATTTTGCTTCGGCACAAGCTTAATTACCGAGAGAGAGAGAGAGAGAGAGAGAGAGAGAGAGAGAGAGAGAGAGAGAGAGAGAGAGAGAGAGAGAGAGAGAGAGAGAGAGAGAGAGAGAGAGAGAGAGAGAGAGAGAGAGAGAGAGAGAGAGAGAGACAGACAGACAGAAATATGCTTCGAGTTGGCAGAATCGATTAAAAAAGATAGTTTCTCGTAGCCACACTCTAACAAAGAAAAGAAAATAGGATTCTAGAGTCTCGCCACTCTCTCCATCTCTGGGGAAGTAGCAAAAAAGAAAAAAAAATTCTAGCACCCCCTTGTATTCCCTGGCTTCGCGTCTTTAGGGAAAGCCACAACAATTGAGCTGCGAAGAAAAGCTTCGCTGTCGTTCATTCCGACGTGAGTCAAGCACCGCGGAATAAAATCACTACGTCGTTGTCTCCCTCCCATTCTCTTCTCTACTCGCCTCTTCTTTTTTTATTTACGGCTTTGTTAAATGCACTTTCATAAATATTTAACGCAATACCTTCGCGAACCAATTACCCCTGCGGTCTTGTCACTTTCAATGGACGATTTTCACTTAGAGTCGTTAATGAAAAAAGTAAATTCTTACCCTTAGATAAGAATCCGCTAACGACACCCGCTCGCTTAATCTCTTCCACCTGGCGACGCATCAGTTTAACAGACTTTCAACTCGATTTCTTAACAAATCCAATATATTATCGCGACAGCGCGGCTATTCTGATTATATCAAAGCGAAAACGAGCTACTCGCTACGCTAGTTGAATCGAAAACTTTGAGGGAGTACACGTACAATTGCAAGTTGCACTGACATCAGTTTGTTTTAGGCGATTTCAGAAAGATCCAGGTCACACAGCGGCAACGCGCACAGGTTTGAAGGTCCATCTGGCTTCAGCGGATGAAATATTGACGAAGTTGGAAAGTGAGGCAGCTCATCCGACCTAGATTCATATCTAATACAACATCTCGATAAACTAATGAGTTCATCCATCTGCCAAGTTTCCGCGGAGCATCGGCTCCTTGGAAGCTTCGCCTACCGCTACAATTAAAACAATGATGAGATCCGAGGATATATACACGAGGGAAAAGGACGTCATATACACGAGCAAAGCGGCTATAAAAATCGACAATGTCTCCGAACGCTTTCTCCGCGTTCGCCCCTGGGTGGCGTGATGTCGTTGTTTGCCTGTTGCCATCCCCGAGGAAATCTCGGTTAGCCTATTCGTCTCGCAAGTGGAAGCGCCGATACACAGCGACCAAAGTTATGGATAACGAGGAAAAATGACGCATAGATAAGGATACGCTCTGATTATTCTTTGTTGCTCTCGCTATTTTTATCTCTCTGTTTCTCTTGCTTTGCGGGGGAGAGTGAGTTTTACGACGAGCCGCGTAATGCAAACGAGATATGGCACTTTCTTTGTTTTTCTTTTATTTTTTGCATCGTACGGAGGATCCAAACTTTTTATTAGTGCAGCTGCTGTTTTTTTCTTATTGATAGCGGCCAAATTTAATGCTCGCGGTTGTAGTGTGTGCTTAGGGAAAAATGTGCTTTTTCCTTGTTTTCGCGGGGAATATTCGATAAATTCAAGCTTTCTTCCGAGAAACATAATTTGAGAAACGAAACGGCTACAGTTCTGTGATGAGCGAACGCGGTCCAAAACTAAAGCGTGACCACGTCGTCAGGCAAGTTTAATCAAGGCCTGATTTGAAAATGTTACGAATAAACCTGCCTCTTTAAAACAGGTTTTTTTTCGCAACGAAGAAGAAACAGGTGAACGCAGTGCCATGGCGCTCGTGCAATCGCCGAGACAAAACGTCGAAAGAGAAAATCTGAAGGAAGCTACGTTCAATGCCAACCAAAGCAAATAACATTTAGCAGGGATAAAACGCCGAACGGAGATGCAGAAGAAAGAAAGCACTCGACTAACGCTGCTCCGTATAATCGCGAAATGCCGACAAGTTCGATACATCGCAATGCGAATCGGATATAGCGCTTTCAATTAATTAGCGCGGCCATCGCTATAGTAAGAGGAAAGGACCTACGAACGCCAAGCCTTTACAATCGACGAGCAGCTCGATAGTGCAGCGAACGAAGCGAAAGAGAGATAAAACAGCGTAGGAGGATCGCTGAGCATCGCGCCCCGTCGGGAATTCGTCGCTTTAAACATTTTCGCGTGCTCTTGCTCTTAGCGCCCGATCGATCGACCTGAACCTTTCGGTGTGCAGCTCGCTTGCTCTCTTCCCTTTTCTCGCCGCGCATGTGTGTATTTACGCCGAGTACACGCACGATTAATCCGAACTCGGCAAAAGTCAACAATCCAATCTTTCTCCGAGCGTCAATATTTAATCAACGATCGGCTTTCCTACCGATGCCAGGGAGATAGACGAGAAGAAAGATTTTATCCGGAGCTGACGACTAGTCGAGTCGCCGCACTTGAATTCGAACGCTCGCGTATACGAGCGAATGGCCTTGCCGAGGAAAAGTCACGTATATGTGGCTAGGTGTATACGTAGTCGCTTGCGTAAAAGGCTGTACGTACTGACCAACCGAACGCGCCCGATGCTCTTTTAATGAGGATATTTCAAATTCATGGTCGAGTTATTTGATCGTTCTTCTTCTACTATTCCTTTTTTATCATCAACCTTCGAAGCATTTCGTCTTTTCGCCAATATTTCATTAATATCCAATATTTAATTAATGCGATGAACCGATAAGTGAAATGGAAATTGAATGAAATTCAATCCCTCGACTGCTTGGCACATTCGCATGTGAAATCCAGTCTCTCTACTATTATAATGAGTGTAACAACTACCATTTGAATCGCAGAGCCGAAATCACTGCGTGTTCATTATTAACTAATGGTATTATACAACATCATCAAGTAATTTGCATAGCCATACGTTGTTGCCATTAAATCGCCTATTTGAGATATTTCCACGTACATATAGACAGAGAGTACTCAAGCGTGAAGATGTGTAATGTTAATGAGTGTACGCAGGCGCACCTGTTATGCAAACAAAACTGTTATTGTCATTTTCAAAATTGAATTTTCGTGGCGCCAGTTCTCGTTATAAATAGAGCAATTGATGGTCGCCTAGCAGCCTCACTTGGATACGTTTAATTAATTTTCATAATTTGTACGAATGAAATTACAATTTTCAAGTACATTCACGCTTGGTTATCCTTTCGATTATCCTTCGAGCTGAAGCTTTATTTCAGGGACTTTTCATGTTTCCTTCAAACGAGTAAGCCTTTACAGGCATACGAATGAACAATTAAAAAAATTTATTCATCTGTTCGCGCATCGATGAACAAAACTTTTAATGAACAATTGAACGTCCGGTACATTTGGCGAGAATAATTGGCAGCGTTTTGCGATTTGGTGTTGAGAGCTGTGCAAAATGGAGCCCGTTTTGCGAGCGTAAGCACCGTGACTGCGGCAAAAAGTTACGATTATTCTTGTTTTCCAAGCTGAATAGAGCATATATACACTTTACCAACGGATTAACTTCGCATCGTTTGCGAACAAAGTTTCGCGCCAGAGTCCTTTGTTGCCAAGTGAACTGCCGTTAAACAAAAGTAGCAATTATTTTCCTTGTATTTATCTTATGTGCGTGCGCATCTTTTAATACATGAGTGAACTTTCATGAAAGCAATACGCGTTGATAATGTAATCATTAATTATTGGTTGATAATTAATAAAGTTTATTGATGATAAAGCTGTTTTTTTAATAATTTGCTCGATGCCCACGACAACCGAATATATTTGAGAATTTCCACGATAGCGAACATTGACAAAGATAAAAATGTTAGCAGGTAATGCAAATGTTATCAATACTTTCATTGATGATTTACGTCAGTATTTCAAATTTTTCCACTTTCCACTATATTGTCGCATTGATTTGTATAATTGATTATCTTACCAATGTTTTCTTTTAAAAAGCGTGCGCATTAAAACATATGTACTTATTTTTAAAATAATTATTTAAGAATGATTAACGGCATTCACACGCGGGAAGTATTATCGTCATAAGCTTTCCAACTCTCTATTGACCTGTGCGTAATTTAAGGAAAAAATGCAAGTATAAAAGAGGTTTGATAAACCTCAGTATTGATGGAAAAAATTTCATTTCGTGTTTGTACGTTCTCAGTTATCTGTTCGCGGACTTTCTTTCCATTCTAACTGATTTCTCCATCTTCAATTCGGAAACATGGTTTTTATAAACAACGAAAACCATGCAAAAGCCGCAGTAGTTAAAAAATTAGTACGTATGAAATGATATATCAATCGGTATTTTCAATTGTCAGAATATTCAATTAATGAAGCCATTGTCGAATCCCTTAGCATGGAAACAGTTTCAAAATAGAAGATAATATTCTAAAGGGCTGCGAAAGGGATTTTCACGATGATCGACACATTGGACAAATGGTCTTTGAGGCTTTTAGTAAAAATCCACAGCACGTCGGAATAGTAAGCAACCATGCCTCCAAGGAGAACAATAACTTTACAATGTGTTTAATATACTTTCTTTTTATTATTTATGAATAAGATCGATGCTACAACGGGCAAGAAAACTACATTTGCTAATATGAAGGAGAAAAGTACACGGTTAGCGGTCTGGTTTGAGAAAGAGGGAATACTTCCTGGTGACATTATTTCATTATTTTCTCCGATTCATCGAGATGTATACAGTGTCATTGTTGCCACATACTTTGTTGGTGGTACTTATAATCCAATGGATTGTGATGCTAATACAAGTACATTGTTTTTTTTTGTTATTTTAATTCTTTACTTGAAATATTTGATTTACATACTATTTTATTTCAGTATCAGTCAGATCATATATAAAAACTGCGCAACCAAAAGTTATTTTCGCTCACGAAAGTAAAGTGGATGTCATAAAAGAAGTTGCTACATTAGAAAATCTCGAATGTAACATAATTGTATTGGGTGAGAAAAAGGGATTCGAATCGTTTGATCAAATAATAAACAAACAATCCAATGAAGAAGTTGAGAGATTCAAAGTAGTTGACGTACTCAATCAACATACCATTTGTTCGTTAGCTTTTTCATCTGGTACTACTGGTACACCAAAAGGTATTCCTCATTCTTATGAACAGATCAAGGTACAAGCTATCACTCCAATTCTCGATGAAGATGTGGAAAACGATGTTCATCTGTGTTATTTCTACCCTTGCTGGGGAATCCATTTGCGTTATACTTTGAGTTTTATTCTTAAGAAAACAACACAAATATTTCATCAAGTCTTCGATCCCAACGAAACTTGCGAAATAATTGAACGATTCAAGGTAAAATTGATATTACTTACTAGTTCATTTGTGAAATTCAAGCATATATATTTACGTCTGTACATTTTTAGATTCCTACATTTAGTTTGGATACATACAAGTTTATGCTTTTGTGCACTGATGAAATAGAGGGTAAATACAATCTTGAATCCGTAAAAATGATGATTCCCATTGGAACAAAGTTGACTGTAAAATCGATGCAAACAATACAAAAAAGATTCCCTAATGCTTTAATTAGTAAGCGAATGGGTAAGTGAGAAAAAAATCATATCAAATATTTGACAAATGAATGCAATTTTTAATATATCTATGAAGGTTTGACTGAAACTAGTGAGCTGACTAGATATACCAAAGACTGTTGCAATCTTCTATCTGAAGGAATGGTAGCACCGAACACACAACTCTCAATTATAGATGTGAAAACTAATGAAAAATTGGGTTTTAATAAAGTCGGAGAATTATGCGTAAAAACGTCAGCAGTAAATTATGGTTATTTCAAAAATCCTGTAGAAACAATGAAAGTTTTTGATGATGAAGGTTCGAAAGCGTTGATTACCAATAATGTTTGAAAAGTATCTATAAAATAAAATTGAATAATTATGTACGTGCAGGTTGGTTTCATTCTGGCGACGAAGCGTATTACGACGAAAATGGAGAAATCGTAATTGTTGGACGAATGAAAGATATTATAAGATATCGCGATATAGATATCCACCCTGTGCATGTTGAAGATCTCCTACTAGCTCTTCCTGACGTTGCTGAAGCTGCGGTCATTGGCGTTCCTCATGAAATTTTTATAGAACGACCTGTAGCCTTCGTTAAAATAACTCCAGGATCCACGGTAAGAAATAGCCTGTTGTTAAAAATAGATTTCCTGAAAAAAAACTATTACTGCATTTGATAAAAGTGACTAGAAATGTACTTTACTTTAGGTTACTAAAGAAGCAATTTCGAAAGTAGCTGTCGAGTTGGAGTACAGCGATATATTAGAGGATTCTATTGAGTTCATTGATCAGATGCCTCGGAATACCAATGGAAAGATTGATAAAAAAGTTTTGAAAGTTCTCGCGAAAAAGTATTATGAATCATCTTTATAATTAATATTTAGAAATTTGTTATGTTATGCTCCTTACTGAACGTGTCTAATGAGTTTCATATCAAGATTTACCGATTTACCATTAAGATCGTGTTTTATTTTCAAGATAGAATATAGAATTTGTTTTTAAAATCGACAGGTTTGCGATAGAGTATCTTGTAATAATATCTTAAGTTCATTAATGATTTCAAACAATTCTCAATAAAATTCACGAACAAAATAACAAATAAATGATTGACCTCGCATAGAAAACAAAGTAGCAGATGTAAGCCATCCAAAGTTTCTTTTGTCGTAGAAAGCGACCAACTATAGGACAAATGAAATACTCGACAAGGCATTATACTATCGTGGGGATATATATACAGCGAGTAGCGCGACTGAAAATTTTGACACGAAACTTTCCAGTTGACTTCAGTGATAAATTAAGCAACAAAATTCTGAAACCACGCGTGGAAATAATGCAAAGCGCATTACGCCCGCACACAAAAAAAGTAGGCAAAGAAAGTTGGCAAACTGCTTACGTCTGGGGATACTGAATAATGCAACCTGCACGCGTATATAAGTTAAATATGCATGTACACATGCAAAGATCTCAGAATATTTTTTTAGGTCGCAAAAGTATCCTTCGACTTTCGGCGATCGATGATTACGCCGCGTGCGCGAGAGGGCAATAGGGAGAGGGAGTGAGCGCGCGCGCGAGAGAGAGAAAGAGATTCTCGATTCGATCTCTCGAGAACGTTCCAATTTTCTTACGTTGTTCGCTACAAATGTCCCCCTTTAACGAACTTCATTTTTGTACTATGCAAGGAGAACCACAATTTCTCGCGCAGGCCAATTTGCGGATGTACAGTTCTTCAGAAATAATTATCGCATCGTTCGAGTTGAACTTTGATAAATTAGACTCGAAAAATTATTATTTTTATAACAGTCTCGTTGATTCGCAAAAGTGCAGCTTTCCGAAAGTTGTTTTTGGCGCGGAGCAAATCGGATTAAAATTTGCCTCGCTAAAACTGCGTGCACGTCAGGTCTATCATATAACTTGTGAAGTGAAGTTTACGCGAAAATTCGAATAACGATGTCCATTTAAAAGACTATAATTGGCAGAGCTTCCTCGGTGAAAGAGCGAAGAAGCTTTGACTGAAAAATCCCAGAAAAATACCAGTGACCATTTTTCTAACAAGCACGTAAAAGGGATTTCTTTCTCGCGACCGTTTTTTTACGATGCCACCCCATAAAAGCTACTAATAACTCATCACAGCTGCGCAGCGAAACGTCATCAATTCTCGTTAGGTCAATTAGCAAGCGCATCGAAGAGAAAAGCTCACTCTAAGCCGAAGTATATCTCGCTTCAATTTCAGAGGAAACTAACTCTCTGTGTGCCGAACTATGCTATCTTGGCGATTGCCGGCTTGTTTGACACGCGCCGCGAATTTCCGGACGACAGGCAACTGGAAATTCGCGTGCAGGCGTTGTTACATAGATGCTCTATACGCCGAGGAGAGAAGCGTTTTCGTGACGTGGAGCTGCAAGCAAGTTATTGACTTTTCATATATCTTTTTTCGGTCTGCCAGGTGACATTGTCCCGACTTTTGCCGCTGATGCCGAGTGCTTTGTTCCCGGGGGAATTCCCATCGCGCGGCAGCACAATTAAACGAAAGCGCAGAATTTGGAAGCGCGCTTCCTTGCCACTAAGTCATACTCCAAGCGAGCAACGCCAACTCGAAGGCGATCGAACTTGCGGTAGCAATTATTTAACGGTCCTCATTAGACAGCATTATATTATTCTCCGTCGTTCGTCCTGCTGACTTTCGTATTGCGCTTAACAGCACTGCCGCCAATGGGATTGGATCGACCATCATGAATATGCAATTAGTCGCTCGGATGTAACCCTTGCGCTAACGCATCCACGCACACTTGTGCGAACGTCCAAGAGCCGTCGTGGCTTGAAACGGTCGCCAAAAACTAAATAATTCAGACTCGAGCAATTAACCCGATAAGCGATGTAGGTTTCTCGTGTAAATTGGAAAAGGAAAGAGAGAGAGAGAGAGAGAGTCCTATTCGATTATCGCGTGTAAACGTCGGCTGCACGCGCGAGAGCAGTGCTTGATTTAATAGACTACAGGTAGCGTTCCCGCGGTAGCACGCTGGACGGCGATGAATATACAGTGTCCCAATTGATTCGGCGGGACGGCGATCACCCTCGCGTGTCGCTGTCTTCGTCTTTTCGCATTCGTGAAAACTCTCTCGCTGGTTGCCTCGAGGCTGGAGTCCAATTCGCCGTCGTCGCCGCTGCACGCTCCGTTACAGAGACGTTGTTTCAGCGAGGTAAGGGCTTGCGCGCCCCCAGTGATAATTATCGAGGAAAATTTCCAAGGGAAGCTGAACTTTGGGCGTAAGAATCGAGTTAATTATCGTAACTGCGAGCACTAGCCTGGATATATCGTCGCTTAAACGCGGCGGATTGCCGAGAATCCCGCCGAATTGAAGTGCACATTGTTTATGAGCGTCGCGGCGAATCTCTCTAAACTTTCATTACACGCGACGCTCGCGAATAATTGACGCGAGGTCGTAGACGTTGATGGCTCTGAAAATTCAACGAAGATAATGAAGTTTTGCTGTAAAAACAATGGGAAACTTGAGCGGCACAGTGCAGTCGAGATAGCGAAGTTCTACGCTGGAAACGACATGCCAACTTGGTTCTCGCGCGCGACGTTGAATTTGAGGCCTCGATGGTGTACTTTGGTGCGTCTTCTGCTGTCAATCTGCCTCGATGAAATGGAGCCCGAGCTACCGAGCTACCGAGCTACCGAGCTACCGAGTGCGCCGTTCAACGAGTTCTATGCTATCGGCTTTGCCTTACCTCTCTTGCTTCGGATTTCTTCTGGCTTTCGAGGACGCGAAGGACAATCTTTACGTGCTTACTCACCTGAAACAGATGAATGATAAATCATTAATACATATTTTCACTTTCATTTTCAACATATGCACTGACTGGGCGCTTTCTTACGATAATCGCAAATGAACTTTGAACTTGTCCTATCGATCCCGGGGCTCGTTAGGCATTGAACAAAACAGAGACAATCTAGTAACTATTAATTTTTAATTGAAAATCAGATTCGGAAATCGGGCCATTGCCATTGAAATTTGCGACCCTACCGAAGAGAAACTCTCGTGCGCGAAAACATGGATATTCAAGGAAGGCGCGTGCGGTTCCGCTAAATGATTTCTCAAGCAAAACAACCACGAGCAAATCGGGCATAGCCAGTAAAAAATGAGGAGAATGCAAGCGCGTCGAAAATTCCCATCCAACGCTTGCGGAATTCAAATGCGTTCGCCGCGCGAACAGAACCGAGAGATCGAGGGAAAACGGCATAATCCGCGCGTGTCTACAAACTCATTGTCCGCGGCCCATATTTTCGTCCCACAACTGTTTCGCAACAATAGCGCCAGCGCTGGGGCGATTACGTCGCGCAGATGAGCTGCTCTGCTAATTTTCTTGTTCTTTCTCGTCCGTCGTAACTCGACACACTTCAGACGTTCGCGCGGACATAAAGGTGAAAGCGGCGCTACGCGAAATTGACGTTCGTTAGCAGGGCCAAGCGCGAAGAAAAGAAGAAGAGGAGGCTCGATTCTCGAGAGAATTCCGTCGGCGGCGCGTCGAGTACTCGGCCTTTTAATACTCGCAAGCTCCGTAGAGGCGAGTAATTGGAGTGCCAGGACCGGCGGACTAATTACTCGCTGGAGGCAGGGCGCGAGGCCTAAAGTTATACAAATGGCTGCGTTAGCGACGGACAAATTGAAGCCTGTCGAATGCGCCGTCAACCCGAAGCGCCAATAAACGTGCGAGCTCTCGTCCGAGCTCTCGTCAAGGAGACGAAGGCGAGGCAAACAGCAGCTCGTCTCGTTGCGATGCCGGCGAAAAGGGCTCGTTGTTCGCGCAGGCGGTTTTCCCGAGCACGACGCGTTGCGCAGGCGGCTGCAGCCAGAGCGCCGAAATGAGGCAAGAACGTGGCGCGCAGTCCGCAATAATAACGTTAGCGCATCCGCTCGCTCGCGACTCGGCTCTCCCGCGTGTAATATCAGCCCGAGCGCGAGTGCATTCGAGTCTCGTAATTCCGTGCGCTCCAGAAGTCTGCGAGTCCTTTCCGGGCCGACGGAAACTCGCGCGATTGCACTCGACGCGGCGACGCGCGCACGATGGAATGCTCGTTTCGACAGAGAGCAGCGCCGGCGATGGAATAGCAATAAAACGAGCGCGCGCGTAGCCTCGCCAGTGGTCTGTAGTCTGCTTGTTTGTAGATGGCCAACTGGATGGCCAGTCGATTAGCATGCGCGCGCGTTATGCCAACGAGAGACGTTGATCGGCGCTCGGCGGCTTTGATTGGACCTTGTCGGGCCGAGCCGTGCCTCGTCTTCGCAAGGCATAATCCGTTCGCTGCTGCTCCTCTCCCTCGGTCGACCTTGTTGCTCGCGCACACGCCACTCGACGCAGGCCGAGAAACGATCAAAAATCGCCGAACACGCGAGCCTCTTGCGACACGCCAAGCTGGATATCGATTCTGGTCGAAAAGCGTGCAAAGGTCCTCGTCACGGAAAATTCGGCGCAGTTTGGCCTCGCGGCGAGCGCGACCGACGCAATTGCATCGTGCGATTCGCGAGCGGTTTGGCAAGCGCGGGTAATCTCGGCTAATTACGGCGTTCGTGCCTCTGTACACAGACGACGATTGGTCGGATTGATTGGCTCCCTTCTATGTGCCTTAGCAGCAGTTAACGGTCGACAAATCGCCAATATCCGCAGAGGCAGTTTTCGGCCTGGCGGGCTTTAATTGGTTCTGATCAGCGATTGATTCCGTCGTTCCGTCGTTCCGTCGTTCCGTCGACGGAAATTGTCAAGAGTGGATGTTTTTTGGTCCGCTAAAGAGCGAATTGGATTCATCGCTCCAACAGTCGATTTGCGCCCGCGACGAGTGAAGCTTACCGCGATAAGCGACTTCCTCGAAGGTTCTCCCAACGCCTGCACGAGCAAATTCAAAGATGAACGCGCGACATATCGATTTCGGATAACGGTTAGCCAATAAAACAACGCAATCAAGATTCAGCCAGCTCCTTGCGTCACGTTCAAGCTCAGAGCAGTCGACGGCCGCCGACGATGCCTTGCGAAACAAGCTCGTTGCAGTTGGTCAGAGCCAATCATCCATCAGGAGCCCCGCGCGGATAACAGTTTTCCTTTCCTCGTAGTCTAGCCGTGCGTGCGCGTCAAAATGGGAAATCGATGCCTGCTTTTTTCAAACTAATGCCAGCAGCTGCAACAGCACCGCGCAACCTGTGGAGCGGACGAGTGATTTGGAAATTGTCTTGGACCTGTTGGCAAACGCGAAAGGGTAAAGGAGACGACTAATCGATCTCCGTATTGCCGCCCTTTCGTCCGAGAGCGGGCGTCGTTTATCATTGATTCACGAGAGAAGTCAAAGGGAAATCATACAATGGTCGTCCGCGCTGGGTTAAGGAAGGAACTCAAGGAACGATCACAAAAGTGTCGAGAACGGGGCAAAGATTTATTTGCCGGTGTGGCTTTTGTACGCGCAATAACATTTCCATTTATCGCGCGCCGCTCACGTGCAATTCGATTTATCGACGCTTCCATCCATATTAATGATGCTCATGATAATCCTTCGCGTATAATAATGGAGCGTGGGATGATGATTCGCGCCGAGCGAGCCAGCGAAAAATTTCATTACGAGCGACATTAGCGCGATAAGCGCAAGCTACGACGATCATTACACGCGGGCGTTGCGCCAAACGTTGCTTGCCATTTTTCTGCACGGCAATTTCACCGCGATGGTAAACGATGCGTAATTGCCTACACGGGTGTTCGCTGTGAAGTCGCGTCGCCAATTTATTTGTCAACACTGCCGAAATCCACCGCGCTGCGCTTGTTTCACATTCCAGCGGATGGATCCGTAGGCTTTTTTAATTTGTAATAATGCTGCAGCGTTCGACAAAGTGCTCCGAATGGAAAATAAAGACGCGGAGCTTTTGCGCGATTGAACGGCACGTTACAGACAGATGCTTTCACATGTTGAAGCGACGCATCCGCATAAAATATGTTTTTTGTTCGTTTATTTTTTGACCTCTCGCGCGGCATGTCGGTAGCAGCGCATTTACGAAATTGAATTTAACGTTGAGCAATTCTCCGCGCATCACCGTGCACGCGCTAAGAGCGACGAATAAAAGTGGGGAAAAAACCGATAGGACAAAAATTAAAGACGCGGTGACGCGTAAATTGCGCGAATAAAAGCAGCCAAAGAGCAAGGAAAAATTTGAAAGGGATACGAAAGTGGATAACAAACCTATGATTGGCTGATCTGAAATTCAGCTCGATACCAGCAAAGCGACGCTCGAGATATAGGGTGAATTAAGTGGAATTTAAATTTTAAAGCGGGGAACGGGTAGTAGGTCGCGCTCGCGATCGCATTCTTCAATGCTGGCGCAGCCTTTGTTTTACGCCGAGCCTTTGTGCCGCGTCGTATTAGCGATTTCAGCTGCGAACGATGCTCCCGCGTATTCCATTCAGATTTGACCGATGCGCGTAACAGTGCTACCATCGCGAAAATTGAAAGCGCGAATCGAATGGCGGAGGTAATCGAGTGAATACGATTTTTTAAGTAATGAAGATGCCAAATTAGTATTTGACAAATACTGAATTATAACTGCGAATACTGTTCGCAGACACTATCGTTTGTGCAAATATACGGTCGATGTGATCTCGCAATTTGGCTCGAACAAATGTTAAAATTACTAATCGAATCTGTGTTTACCGAACAAATACGGACTCGTACTATTTGTCGGTAAAAGTCATATAAAAATTCAATCAAACTAAAGCGTTAAAACGCATATGAATAATGGACTTACGGATAATTCGTGCTTATAATTTCTGTAAAATAATTACATTTTGAGTGCCATATGAACTGCGAAATTTATATCTAAAGGTAATAATCGATTATACTATGACTCTGAAGACGAGTAACTGCATTGATTTAACCTGTCAGCTGATTGACATTTCTCGCTGCCTGATAGACCGAGACGTGACCTATCGGACGCTTTCAAAAGTAGTACCATCAAGCAACGTTACATTCGACGCTTGGAGATTCAACCTTTGGACTAATTTTCTAATTGCATTAAGTAATTGTCGATAAAAAAAGCTTTGTCGATCGTAAAGTGTATACATTGAACTCTCTCTCTCTCTCTCTCTCTCTCTCTCTCTCTCTCTCTCTCTCTCTCCCTCGCATCTAAATGCCTTGGCGCAGCCCACGAGAATCTGCGAGCGTGCAGCGATAAAAGGCAGCCCGAGCTTGCACTCGCAACATCAATTGAGCTCGGAAAAGCGCAACAGATTCTCCCTTTATCGCCGCCACGAACCGTCCAATCTTACTATCAAGCTGCTCCCCGGCATAACACTCTCCTGAGGCGCTCGCGGGAATAACGAGGCGGAGCAAGTGGCTGGCCCGGTCTGCGGCAAATCGTGCACGCGTGAAACATTGATGCCGCAGCCCTGCGAGGCAGCAGAGGCACTTTGCGCCGTGGAGTTATGCCGACGTCGCGCGGCAGAGGGACAGGCGGGGCACAAAGTTGAACGGCAACAGCGACGACGGCTCGCGAGATTGCGATCTATCGACTTTCCGTCGGCGCACTAGCAAATCACTCGCGGTGGCGAGCGCGAGCGGAAGCCAGCGTGAACGAACCTTGCGCGGTTCGGGTGCGTAGATGCCAGGCAGAGGCGCGAGCAGATGCAGAGCGGGATTGGGCAGGCCGGAGGCCGGGTGCGCGGCCGCCGGCGGCAGCGACACCGGCACTAGTTTCAAGCCCCAGGGCAGGTACCACGGCGTCGTGTGGTGCATCCTCCTCGCTCTCCGAGTCGTCCTGTCTCGAGCTTGGGCACACTCCTCTCGGCGACGCCGCGCCGTCGGGCACCGAACGATCCTGCTGCTCGAGGCCCGTTACGTGTCGCGCGACATCTCGCGCACAGCGACGCCTTGGCTGCGGCTACGGCAGAGGTTCGTCGGGGCGAGCGGGCAACGGGACGGCCGCGGCGAGCGCGTCGCGAGGACTGAGCCGCCGACGGAGAGCTCGATCGAGCACATGGGCGGCCGGCCCCCACCGCGCCTCCACTCCACCTCCGAGCGCCGCGCGCGCGCGCACTCGCCGAGCGGTGGACGGCGCTCGGCCACGCTACCGCGCCAGCGCGCACGTGCGCGCCCGCTCTGCCGCTCGCGATCGGAGCGGTCGCTCGAGTGCTTTACCGGGCGATGGGCTGCCCCCGCGTGTCCCCGCTCGCCGAACTTGTCCTGTCCGTTCGTTACTCGGCAAAGGAGCTTGCGTCTCTCCTCTTCCCTTCGTTTTTCAGTAGGATGAGGCGATGCGCGACGGCGGCAGCTGCCTTCGCTCGAGCACTGGCTTGGGTTAGAACGGATCAGAGGTACTCGCCACGCTTACTCGTGCAAAATCAGTGAGCGGGAACGCCTAAGGCGCGAGAATTATGCTACATGCAATAAGACCATAATAATAACAGTACAGTAACAGTACAGTTGACGTTCACCAAGGAATCAGCGAATGGGGGAGTATGTGTTTCCGATTGTGAATCGTTCCCCTTCGTTCCGCTTTATTACGTGTTCCTTCGGCAAAGTTTGTTTTTTGCTCCCCGTGCGAGACTTGCCGGCGTGTTCTTTTATCCAATACGCACGCTCGTAGCCAGTTTCCGATGAACAAACTTATATCCGCGCGGCTGGCTACTCGCTCGTTTAACTTGTGATAACACTTATCAGTTATCATCTTCCGTTGCCGCTTGAAGGTGAGCGCAGGACTTTTAACGGGCACGCGCTGCAAAATAATGCTGTAGCGATCTAGAGTGAACTCGCATACGTGCCATTCGGGAACGCAGCTACACGTTAGCCCAAGTTTCAAATGTGCAGCTTACGCGATGCAAACTAGGCAAGTGTGCGCTGAACGAGCTTCGCCTTGGATCTCGTTCCTTCGACGCAAACTCTCGGCGTATAAAAATCTCCACAGCTTTGATCGATTCATTGAACTCGCGTGAAAATCAGCGCTTCGGAACATACTCCGGGCTGAGAAAAAGAATCGGAGCGTGCTCGGTAAATGTCGCGAACAAAGGTGCAAGCTCGCAGAGGGAGCAAAAAAAAGGGTGGCCGACGAGAAGATCAAACGTCGCCGAGGCAGACAAAATAAAATTAGACGACGGCGGCGCGCGTCGATCGGGTACAACGAGAGCGCTTGCAAGCTTAGGCTGCGAATCGTACCCACCGAAGACAGAGAGAGAGAGAGAGAGAGAGAGAGAGAGAGACTCGCGCGGAGCATGGAACGTGCAAAAACCCAACAGCTCTTGGTGGCACATCCGCACAGCGCCGATGAATCATTGAGTGGGCAGTTGGTCAAGAGCGAGTTTCTCATGGCCTAATTAAAATTTCAGCGCAGCCTTTGCCCCTCCATCTTGAAGGAAGCGAGAGAGTGCACGTGCGAGCTTCCGCCCATAAATATTTGCTCGAGGTGCAGCAGCAGCTTCGCGCGTTTGTTCGCACGAGTTGCTGCCGCTGCGAGCTGCTTTACGAGGCTCACGCTGAGGTTTTGTTTCGTGCAAGTGTCGGCGCCGATGTGATAATGTTCAGCGGCCACATTCAGCGGTGAAATGGGACTTTACGGCGCTGTTAAGTCAGGATCCGCTGCTTTGGACTCTCCTTTTTGCGTGATCGGTGAAAAAATTGGGGGTACGTATGAACGAGCGAGCATACGTTTGATCAGTGTCTGACAGCAGTCGGCGCACCGCGGCGTTATACAGCCAACACTATATAGCGAAACGCCAAAGTCGTGGTGCTATAACCGCGACTTCAGTAGTCGATCCGCTCGAAGGCACACATCGTAAAGTTACCGAACCACTGAAAGCGCGCACCGAAATAACTCTTCGTCTTGGGTTCAAAACGTCAAAGCTGCCAAAGCAAATCAGTTTTTCTTCTAAGCTTTCAAAGTCATTTGAGTACTCTGGTGAAAAATGTGTATGGTATATATATGGAAACACAAACGATCGCCATTAGAAAAAAGGTAGGAGCATAATTTTGAAATGTGTTCATGTCATATTTTACTGGGGCTACGTGATGATTACGAGGAGGGTTTTATTTCTTAACAAACCAACAATATATATAACGAAGAATTTAGTGTGAAACTTAGAACTGTCGATCATCTTTGAACGTTTAAAAATTGGATATATTGAGATAACGATCAAATGGCGAAAATGTGAAGATAGATGGATTATTTCAACTGTTTTGTTAGCAACGACATCTGTTTATCAAGAGAACTAAAACATTGAAAAATACAGCACGAAATTATTCGCTGCGAGTCCCATTTTTCCGTTAAAAAATTCTTCTTTTGTTATTGTCACGAAAATTTCCGAGTGACATGAAAGAAAGGTATAAAATGAAAGGCACGCTACAAGCCGTAACCGTAGCCGCGTCAATGGCAAACTAGACCAATCCGTCTGCAAATTCGAAAAATCGTGCGCGATAAATCAGCCAGAGCCGTCCGAAATCGGTGCACTCGTAAAATAATGAAAAACTATATAATAGCGGGTCCGTCGCGCGCCAATGCGCTCGCCGGGTGGGTCTCGCGGCCAACAGTCGCGCTCGCCAAGTTTTCAAAAATACGAAGAGACGCGCGCGCGAGACAATCAAGCGAATCCAGCCCGCGCGAGGCCGTCCGTCATTTCCGTAACAGCTCTGGAGCGGCAAAATTAGCCACGGGCGTCATTGCACGCTCTTGGTGCGTCTAATAGCCGCGCGAATAAATCCAGCCGGAGATGATTAGCTGGCGGCGAATGAAAATTTAACGGTCGATTTGCAGATAGCGGGCGGCAACTTGCGCGAGAATTTTAAGCGAATGATTAAAGTTTCGGGCGTCGCTCGCTCGCTACGACTGATTTAATGGCGGCAAGTTTACTCCCGCCGCGGAGTGCGCGCCCCTTTAATAGTCTACTTGCTGCTTGAATATTAGGGACGCACGGTTGGCGCACCAACCGACGCACTGACTAATGCGCTAAATCGAAATGCTCGCCGACGCGCTTTGCCGATGACTGATGCGTGGAGGAGGCTGCGCGTGATCGTCTTTCCTTGGCGACAATTGACTGTTGCTGGCAAAGTCGACCCGACGGCTCGGAACTTGCAGCCACGCGCAACTAGCTGAGCTGATATGGAAGCGAACCGGCAGCGGTGGCGGCGGCGGCGGCGGCAAACGTTCAATGAGCGATCTCGCACGGCTTCACCGTCGATCAATCAACTCAGTACGGGCACGAGACTTAGCTGTATACGGTAGCTGTGCAGACAGACGAAGAACCCTGCTCCCGCGGAACGCGCGGACGTCGATAACCACAACGCGCCGCACCGAGAGAGGGAGAGAGCGAAAACTATCAAGATTTAACGTTTCAGCGCATTTGCGTATTCAACTTTGTTCGGCGACCAATTAATTATTCCGAAAAAAGGAGGAACTGCTGTATACAGCCTCGGGCAAAAGCGGAGGCCGCAACTGCGGACGACAATGCGCCGCTTTGATTAATTATTTCCCCGGGGCAGCACGCCTTTACACGTGTACGCCTGCCTGTATTTGCGGGCGAGCCGAGCGCTTTGAAAAATCGTCTGTTTAGTTTCTTAATTTGCCGCTCCATCTCTTCGATTGGATAACTATTTTCGCGCCTCGTGGACGGCAGTTCCTTTCTCGTTTTCGTTGCACTCGTTCGCATGGCGCACGCCGGCAAAATGGAGCGAGCTGCTCGAGCGAAACAAGGGCCAAGAGAAATGGCGACGATTAAAGGCCAGTGGCTCGAGCTATTCGAGGAGCGACGTCAAAGGAGAGCGAAAAGAAATCGAACGTTAGTTAGGCGCGCTTCTGCCGGCCGCGGACACGATCTGGAAGACTAAAACCGTCGTCGTGAAACCGCACCGAGCCTCGCCCGGATTTAGCACGCGCGCTCGCGACCCTTCGCGCCGAGTGAATCAGCCTAAGCAGACAGCAATTCGTCCGCGAGAGATTGGCAGCGCCAGCCGGTACATTGTCAAATCGACGACGCCGAGCGCACCTGTCGACACTCCGTCAAGAAGCGCACACCTGCGAGCTCGTTTCAGCCCTCTCTCTCTCTCTCTCTCTCTCTCTCTCTCTCTCTCTCTCTCTCTCTCTCTCTGTTGCGAGACTCGCGCTTAGGACGCCGCGCCCTTGCTCGACAAGAGGGAGCGTGCTTTGCTTTCGAGTGGCGAGCGCGTATTATCGAACGGAGTAATGCGAGCAAAAGGAAAATGCTGCTCTTGCGCTCTCAAGGGTATTGCGAAAAAATGCCGGTGTTTCAGGTTTTCAGTTGGCACTACGTCGTCTTTCGCTGCCTCGCGCGTACGGGATCACAATCGACTCGGCCCGTTGGTCGTTCGTTTGGCGAGCGGTGACTGAGATAGGCCAGCTCCGCGCTGGAAAAGAGTCAAAGATAGCGCGAAGGAAAAGAGGAGAATCATGGGCAAGTGGGCCAAAGTGCGATTATAGTTGCTTGTAATTACGTCGAGAGAGCCAAAATGTATTTCCATCCACATAGGCGCGCATGCTGATAAAACGTCGGCCAAGAACATTTCTCAATTGTCCGCCGCGCGAAGCTGCTCTTGCCTCGACGTCGACGTCGAGTCGTTGCAAAAACCAGCGAAATGCCCCTCGAAACGAGAGCTTGGCACCGCACCGGCACTCGAGTGCCGGTGCGCTGTCTCCTCTCTCTTTCTCCCTTTCTCGCGAGCTTTTGTTAGCGAATGCCACGCCGCTCGATGCAACGAGGAATGCACGTACCTTCGACTTTCGAACTGACGCTCCTCATGTTTGTTTCGGCATTTCTGCCCGGTCGATCTGCTTCAGCTTCAATCCGCAGATTAAACGCGTCTTTTTGCCTCCATCCTTTTCATAGAATTCTTGCCTTTCATCTCACTTGACTCGTTGCGAAGAAGGAAGCAGCAGCGGGAGGCTTTTTCCATCAAAACGCATAATGAATTTCCACCGCGAAAGAGTGGCGCGTTGGCGGCGCGTTGGCGGCGCGTTGCCAGCGCACGAAGAAAAGAGCAAAGAACTTGCGCGAAAGTGCAAATGGAAAAGCCGTTAGAGCTCTGCTACAAGTAGAGATCCCCAGATCGTCCTTCTAATCTGTCGGCGCGCAATTGCCAATTTCAGCGAGCGTCCCTCTCTTGCTCTGGGGAGTTTTAGCTGCAGCAGCAGCTTGGATCTCTTACTTTTTTTTTAATTCCTTTTTCGGTGCAAAAAGTCCGCTTTCATTTGCGCTTGTTCATTCGTTTCCGTTATACTGCGAGAGATCCGATGACGATTGTTACGTTAAATACAAGTTATCTGATTATAGGCAGCGCGCCAATTATTGCTTTTGACGCTCTTCTGTTTATTCGAAAAGTGTATATTACTCGTAAAGCAGCGGAAACTTGGTTCGTTTCAATTTTTCGCAACTCTACACCGATCGCGCCAATAAAGAGACGATCGTTTAAAACTCAAGTATATCATTTCATTGATAAATGCCATTTAAAAGGTTCAACGCTTAAACACTCGATACGTTTGATAAAAAATATCTGTGAACCTAAATACCTTTAGCCATTCACTCTCTTCAGTTGAAGCATCAATGACCTTGACATTTCTGGACATTTGACGATAGACAACGACTAGCTTATCGGACAGAGTTAGGTGTTTCGCTTGGTAATCGTTATCCGACATCTACAGCAAAAAGCTGAAAGCCGATCGAAAATGCACATACGAAACAGCCAACCTAATAATTTTCCGACTTTGGGAAAATCGAAAAAGGCTCCTTTAAGCGCGAACCCTTGCTGTAAAAAAGAACCAATCGCGAAAATCCCTCCTCGCATATGAGTGAAGCAGAAGGCAAGATAATCCGATGCGGCTTGCGGCCGAGCGATACGTATATATAGCACGTCGGCCTCCGAAAGCCAAACGCGCGCGCGAAGCTGCAATGCAGCCCGCCGCGCGCGTTTTTCTAAGGCGGCTTTGCGTCAATGACGAAACGCCACGGCACGGATTGATTATTTCTGCCGCCGCCGCGCCTTTATCTCCCTTCGTACGTGCACACTGCGCCAATTTTTATTGCTTGCGGAGATTTTTCTTCTGCGCATCGCTAACTTGAAACTTTCTCGCGCAGAACCTCGAGTTACCGCACTAATTTTGAAATGCACTACGTCCGCCCCTCGTGTCGTTCGCAGTTCCAAATCCTAAATTTCTTCGGCAGCTCATGCTTTTCTTATCACGTAACTTTCACGGATCGGTCTTCCCACGTCATTGATACACAATTTCAATGGAAAGCGTTACAGCAAAAGTCACGTAGCAAAGGTCGATGGGCAGGGAGTTCATTAATCAGTTGGCGACTCAATAAATTCAGCTCTGTAAATGACGCGTCCGCTCCATCTAAAAGTCCTTAACCGAGCTGCAGCTTTTTTCCGACCTAATGGCTAGCAGCCCAACAAAATTACAATGGCTACGGACGTCAATGAAGAAGCTACTCTCCTAATCAAAACCTCCGAGCTCGATCAATTCTCTGCTGCCTCGCCACGCCTCTGCCGTCATTTCGCTAAGCTGACTGCTATTTGAAATCGATAGAGGAACTTTGTTCGGTGTAATAAACATAAGCGTCTTAGTCTTTCTAATCTTTTAGCTACCTTAGTGCTTCGAGAATTTGCCAATTAGTCGAATTTGCCTGACTTCGGAAAACTGTTAGATGCTCTCCCGCGAATTTTGATCATTCTAGTATCTATAAAAGTCTTATTATTCCAGCTTGTCAAAAAATTGTTTTCAATTATTTCAAACTGTAGGCCAAGTTTGCATTCCGAATTCGACTGTCGGCTGACTAATAGAACCGACAGAATGACCCTACTACTGAATTTATTAATGAATTACCAACCAGTCGCGACGCGCGACGCGACAGTTAGCTTTTCAAAGTTCCCTTCCTCGTCCCGCCAAGCTCTCCGGCTTTTTGGAGGATGTCGAAATTTGCGGCTTTCTCGAAATAGCCCGACTGTTCTTTGTCCATTTCTCTCCTCTCTCGCTGAGCGACAGGGCCAATTTCTTGCTAGACGCATTTATCTCACCTGCCAATTGTACACTGATGCGTCGAGCCAAGAGGCATAATAACATAACAGGCAGAACTGTGGTTGCGAAGAACAAGTGTACATCGTCAGAGCGAAAAAAAAGAGCATAAGGACACTGCGATTCATCGATCTGCTTCATTTTGCCGTCTGTAAAGGCTGCGCCTTTGACGCCGCGGAGTAGGGTTTACCATTCACTGTAGCGTCGAGATATACTGGGCATCGAGCTCATTTTTCTCCGCCGTCTTTCTGCCCGCGATAAAAGTCGAAGGGCGACAATTACATCTGACAGTGCTTGCAAACGCAGCGAACACAGCGAACCGGCGAAACTCAGGAAACCGGAAGCGACGCGGACGCGTCTCGCATTGTCGACTCTGGAACAATTAGAAAGCTGGAGGGAAGCTCGCAGCGGGTGCGCCGAGACAGGTTAGCGGCATTGCAATTACTAAGCAGCCAGAGCTCGAGTCCGAAATCCTTGCGCTCCGCTGTTCCGCGTGCGTCGCACAGTGGCGCGGATCATGGAATATGTGGAGCACCTATAAGCGAATTACTCTGGCGTCTCTCTCCGGCCGGCAATTGGTATTTATAGCTCTCGGGCAAGGCGCGCGCGTGCACGCGTGGCCCGGGACGTCTCCGCGCAGCCCTCTTTTCTCGGCACAAAAGCCTTTTGAGACCTGTTGCCCCGCCGCTAGCCGCCGACTCGTCTTATATTTTATGCCTCTCGTTCTCGCCAACTTCGCTTCGCGGTGAATGGCTTCTTTCCCCTCTCCCTGCCCCCCCCCTCTCTCTCTCTCTCTCTCTCTCTCTCTCTCTCTCTCTCTCTGTTGCGTAACACTGCACAAGCGGATCTCGCGGGGTTCCGGCTGCCTTGGAGGATGCGTCTCGAGATCTCGACTACTGCTGCCGTCCGTTCATCGCGTATGCAAGCGAAGAGTTTGCGAGAGGACGTGAGACGAATGCTTCTCAAGTCGATTTCGTTGTCGGGCTTCTCGCTCGAGAGTCACTTATTCGAAGCCCATAGCCATCAAGGCATAACGCTCGTTTGAGCGTCAAATACGGCGCCAATGGAAAATGGCATAGACGAGGTATAGCGCAATAGAGCGACTCCAACGTCAGTCGATTTAGAGAAAACGGCGTCGAACGCCGGTACTCCAATTAAAAGTTCGTCCACGGGCAGCTCCGCGAAACGAAATATTGGTCTGTCGTTTGGCTCAGTGCGACGCGCGTCAAGCGAAACATTCGAAAAAGCGATGCCATACAACGCGCTCGTTAGGCGAAAGCCCGCGTATTCTTAGCTCGAGCAAAATCCTCCACCTCGGCGCCACAACAACAACAACGCGCACGAAGGCGAAGCGGCGGTGCGTTCCTTGACCGACCGCACGCCGCCGCCGGCTATGGCAAATTGCTCGATGGCAACAGAAGACGCGTCTCCCCCCTTGGTGCCCTCGACGTTTAATCGACCGCTTGCTCGCCTCTTCTCTCACTGCTGCCTTCATCGGAGGATGTTTATTGCGGAATCGTTCGTCCGACCTTGTAGCCAGTGCTCGGGGCTTAGTGACGCCGAACCTCGGCGATCGAGGCGTACTTGTCACCTGTGTATGTACACTAATTTTGGCGCGGGGCAGCCTGTGAGATTCGATGAAAACCAGGTGAATCGCAATCTTGAAAAAGGAAATGGCAGAACTCCTAGCGCGCGTGTCTTAACATACTAATCACTGAGCAAGTCGCACTCGACGCTCGCCTCTCTTTGAAAAAAATAGTACGGCTCACATGTCGAAGACGGAAGCCCGTGGCGAACGCGCGTTTTCATTAGTCGGAGCTCCGAAGCGTAATGCACGCGCACGAGTGAATGGCTTTGGCTCTCCTATAGTCCTTGAACGGCCGACGCTTTTTTTTTTTCACTCGGGCAGCGCAGCGAGACCTGAGCGTTTTGTATCGCCGAGCGATGATATGCATCGGGGGCGAACGATTGATGGCGCAAAAACCATCGCAGCGTGAATGAAAATGACATAATTGGAAAGAAAGAGGGAGAGGTTGGTTCTATTGTGCGAGAGATGGCTGTTGAACTATGGTGGCATTTCAATTGAGAGTGAAGTTGTCTACGGAAAATTGAGCGGTGATTGAGTTTCAAGCGAAGTTATGGCTCATTTCAGCGACAGTTAGAGACTAGGCAACAAGTGAAAAAGGCTCTACAGATTTTTGAAGGATGCATGAGGTACTCTCGGTAAAAGGAGCACAAGCCCAAGGTAAGCGCTTGGACGAGTTTCGCGAATCTCCAAAAAAGGTGGCTTGGTCGACGCATCGAAGGTGCGATTTGCGCTGAAACGCTGATACGTCGGGAAAGCCCCTGCGACATTGTAATCGAAGCGCTAGCAGTGGCAAAGCAAACATCACGTAGGCGCAACGGGGATAAAACAAACGCGAAATAGCCTGGAAAGCATCTAAAATTAGGTACGACTATACAAGCGAGTGGCGAAGCTATCGATCAATCAACCGGCACATCACGTACAACCCTGACTCGGTTTTGCTCGCTCGCTCGCTCGACAAATAATCTCGAGTCTCTCGCGGCCGACTAGGTGTATCTGAAGGAAGCGATCGACGTTATCACGCCAAAGGCAGAAGCAGCACCGAAATCGGCAATATGGGTCAACGGGTTAATCGCCGAAAGAACCAGCAGATTGGCGAACGGCCCCTCGAGCCCCAAAACTTTCTGGTTCAAGGCTGCGCCCCTCCTCTCTCTCTCTCTCTCTCTCTGCCGTTCATTTTTCTGCTCGCGCAAAGAGAGCTGAGAATCGGAGCCGCTCTTGCCAGCTTCCTGCGGTTGCCTCTCGCGCAAGGTCGCGCGCCGCCTCTATTTTTGCGACACGCTGATGCCAACCGACGACCCGTAGGCGAACGTTCGCGCGAAACGGAAGCGTTCTCGCGTGCGACGCGCTCGCCAATTCATATCGCCGGGCTTCGGCCCTTCGTCCGATCGGCCTGCAGCGGCCAGACGTTCGTCCTCATTGGCCAATCGCAAAACCCTCGCGTTGCACTAAGCTGAACTTGAATCTCGCGCGAGGTCGTATTATTATAGCGCAAGACGTTCGACCGCTCCGCCACGTTTCTTTCTCAGTCGTCCGACGATCGGCGATCTCTTTCTGGAAGCGACTGCGCCTGCTGCAACCAGGCCTTAACCGAACACCGCCTTCGGTCGCCTTCGGTGTTGCAACGTTTTCTCGCGTCGAGACACATCTGTTCTGGCGTTCTTCGGTAATTGACAAGTCCGCATTCTTCCAACGGCCTTCCCGAGATCGCTTAGACCGACGAATCAAATCACACGCGTTCGATCGCTGTGAACGGCAACGCCAGCGGCCGAGACGATAAAGCTCGAATTCGCCCGTCGGGCCGCGAGGCACGCCGATCGCGGCCAGCGCGTCCGTGCGCGCGGAGGGGCAAACAGCGAGAAAGCAGCTGGCTCCGAGGAGCGCGCGTCCTTTCAGGCGGCCGTGCGATCGGCGCGAGAAAAGCCGAGTGCGCTTAAGCGGATGCGCGCGCGCGCGCGCGTGCGTACGTGTGCGATGCGTTACGCAAGAGCCAAAGACGAGGCTCTTGCCAGGGGCGAGAAAGCGTCTGGCGTCTGCTGCCGCTCGGATCGCGCAATTGACCCGCTTTGCGGTCTCGGCCGACGATGCTGCGACGACCGGATTTCAACGCTTATTCCACTCGCCTTCGCAAGCATTGCCGCCTTGTACGGCCGCGGATCGCGCTTGTCCGATTTGTTCTTCTTTATTTGGCGTCGCGACGCTCGGCGCGAGCTTCGCAAATCCACCTCGCCAGAGAGTGCCAGCCGAAGCGACGATTGCCGATTGTCGAAAGCGGGTTCGTCCGCCGACGCGTTGCACCGCGGCGTGACGAGCACAGGGAACGAGAGCAAGTGCAACGGTGGCGAACGCGCGCGATCGGCAATGACGTGGCTCGCTTGAAAAAATAAATAAGGCGGCGAGGCGACAACAGGGGACGGGCGAGCGATGTGCCGACATTGCAAAAATACAGAACTATATTCAGCAGGCCGTTTAAGCTCTTGGCGTTAGGCGAGAGCGCATTTGGGCGAGGCGAGGCGAGGCGACGACGGCTCGCTCGCGCGCGGGCCAACGCGAGGGCTTACGTAAGCGTTTTTGTACCGACGTCTATTTCGAGAGCATCTTCGCCGCCGAAACCTTTAAACTTGTGCGCGTTGTTCTACGAGAGAACGCCACGTGAGAACGCCTGTCCTTTTCTATATCCGTAACTGTGGCTCGCCGAGCGACTTTATGGGCGCCGCCTTCGTCTTCACCGCTGCCGTCTTCTCGTCAATCAAACGCCAAAACCCGAGCGCTTCGGTCAATTCACGTTCGCGCCTTTTATTCTTTTGCGCGTGCTGTTGACGGCCGCTCCGTCGCGTGGTTCGTGCTACGCTGCGAACCGGACCTTATCCGCCTTATCGCGTATCCAGGCATCTTTGCTAGATTAATGATCACTGACATTCACATTTTTCATGGTTTTCGAATGAGACTACAGCTCGCTAAATAGCTTTACCGTCAATAAAATTAACAAGTCGTTCGTCTCACCTCGTTACTTTCGATTTCGTTCAGTTGCATGACAGAGGCACGCGCGTCGCGAGCGAAAATGAAAATGTCACTGGCGACAACTCCCAAAATAGTCCTTGGGACGCGCACGCCTCAATTACATAATCTCCGAGCAGCGCGAAAAAGCGGCTTCCGCGTGGTAGCTTACAAAAAGGAACATGGAATGCACTCGTTCACGGTCCATTTGGCGAAGGTTACGCCACGCACAAAGAAAGCCAGACCAAGCTGCACGAAACTTTCACTCGTCAGGCTGTTGCTACTGTTGCTGCTGCTGCTGCTGCTGCTGCTGCTGCTGCTGCCTGTCCGAAGGTCAACCATTCCGAGATAAGCTAATCAAGGCTTCTCCAATTGTTGCGTAACGGCAATTTACATTCGACGCTATAGTAATAGAATCGAATTTCTCTTTGTTCGCGGAACAAAAGTGTGTCGTAATCGCCGGTCTGCCTTCGCTTACTGTGCCAGTTGCGCGACTAATCAACGGAGGAGTATCGGCGAAAGTCCCTGATTTTCCGCTGACTGCGCGTTGCCAAGATGCAATTATTAGCATTTTGACTCTACGCGCTGGAAAACTCAGCCTTTCTTGTGTAATCAATTCCTCGCAGTTAGGCTCGCTAAGTGCAGTTGATCAGGCAGTCGCGCCAAATGAGATTCGCGAAGGGCAGCGTACAAGTGACGCTCCGCCGTTGAATCAGCATAGTTCCACTCGGCTGACCGGAAATCGGTCCCCAACTGCCGCGCTTCCGCCGGACTTGTGCCCGGCCAACTTGCGCTCGTGATGCCTGCTTTTTTTCTCGTTTCTATTCGTCGGCTCTTTTTCCTTTTCTTTCGCCATTCACGCTCTTCCGCTGGCGCTTTACTCTTCAAGCTTGCTGTCATAAATACGGCAAATGGCGCTTGATAATAATTTTAGAAGAGAATTGCCGCTGACTGCCATCCATTATCGCTATCGCGATATCGTTTTTAATGCAATTCAATGAAAGTCGGAACGAATGTGGAAGACGTCACAAAAATAATGCATTTATGCGCTATCGCTAAAAAACGCACGTTCTGTTGTGAAGAATATTTTATTACGATTAATACTTGGGACGCGTCGTCGGTGACGCATCGGCATACGTTGCACATCAAATTCAAATAGCTTCCAGTCAATTTGCAAACACAGTGAAATTGAAAAGTTTCACCATCATTTGCCGATATCTCGCTAAGTGATCGCAACGTCCATGTTTTTCTCTGGCGAGAGTCAATTATTGGAAAAAAACTATATCGTTTATAGCAAGTTTAAATGTTGATTGAAAGTTTTAAGACACGGTGGATCAATCATACGCCCCCTAAGATTCTTAATATTTGTAAAAATCATTTGTCGATTGGTGCTGGAAAAATCTTTCGCTGCGACGAATTTATCATGAAACTGAATTACTACGCCGGACTAGGATTTACGTGAGTCACGGTAGCGAGAATCTTAGTTTGGAAAAGGGATTGACTTTGGTATTTTGAGTTATCGATCGGCACAACTGAAGTACAACGTGTACATCTCGCCGAATTCAAATAGATAGCTTATGAAATTGCTCGTTGTACGCGCTCCACCATTATCTGCAAATAGTTTCGTGACGTCGAAAAATTAATCAATCGTGATGAAATTGATTATTTATAGCAAATGTAAGGAGGGACGCGGAAAAGCTGTTTGTTTGGCAAACCAAATCGAAGGATCGTTTGTCAAGGAGAGCTTCGAGTGTGGCACAAACGGATGCAAAATCTGCGTAAACATTGCCGGTCTTTATTAATTTAAGGGCGACGCATCGGCATTGCGCGCGTACATCGATGGGAGCAGCGAGCAACGCCGAGCGTGGCTGTAAAGCGTTCGCAGCGATATCTCTGAATGTCGTTTTGCGTACAGATCCGCGCGTTTACAACCCACTAAAATCCGTGCGCGCGTGCACGCAACCACTCGAGCACCCTTTTACGAGTGGTGCTTGGAGGGGAAAAAATAGAGGAGCAGACGAGAGATCGGAAAACGATTTCCCTGGCGGAGCTAAAGTTCGTTCGAGTTGTACTGACCCTCGAGACGCCGCGGAGGCAAACATCGAGAGCGCCAAAATCCATATCGACAGGCTGACTGGGAGAAAGGTAGGGGGGTTTATCGGATGCCGATATTATGCGCGAGTCCGCGTCTCGCTCCAGACTCGCGCTTCGTCTCGCCACCTCGCTGACAGCGCACGCGTGCGCGCGCTAATGCCGCTTTCGTGTAGTTCGCGAAAAAACAGTCGAAGGAAATTACCGAACGTAAAATTTATCGGGCTCACCTGCACACTCTTAAAAATAACGACTGCGAGCAAGGTCTGGCTTGGCTACGTTCGTCCGCGGAGGCTTGTACTCCAGAATGTTTTTTCCTTTTTCAATGCGTCCTCGTATGATTACATTATCGACCGCTTCGCGTACAATCAGCTCGCCCGACAGTTTCCGTCTCAGTCTTACAATCATCCGTTACTTTGCGTTGTCCCAATGACTTTCGTGTTGTCATCGACTGTACGACAATGACAATGAAACAAAATGAGGCTTGTCGACTGACCCGTCACGACTAAACTCTTGCCTTTCAGCGATACCGTCGTTTCAACTGCCGAAATGACCCACAGAGAGCAAAAGCCAGAGCTGACGCTTGGATAAATGGCCGCATCGCGAATCGTTTTCAACGCATCTATGCGTCTAAAGACGAGCATTCGTGCGGCGAAAAACAGGGGAAGGGGGAAAGAGGGAAAAAGGGGGGGAGGGGGAAAGAGGCAAAGAGCCAACAAAAGAGATACTGCAAAAAAGACATTTTTTTACGTTGCACTGCGGCAGGTTTTACGGTCGGATCGCGTGTGAGCGGGAGGCGCGCGACCGCAGCGAATCAATATTCTAATCGTGCCAAACCCTTTGTGTGGGTACGGGTGTGTGTGTGCGTGTGCGTTTGTCTCGGCCGCTGTCGCTACGCAAACTATTTGAAAAGCTGCACTTAATAATGGAATACTTGTGCACGTAATGAATCGCGCATAATTTTCAGGGGCCGGCCGTGCGCATAAAGAGTTTCGCGGGGTAAATTTTGCGTTCGATATAACGTGGAGTCTGGAAATAGTTTGCCGCTTACATTGTTTGAGTTGAATAGCTGACGCCCACTGATTGGCTATCGACGAGCTGATGCCGAGAGTCATCGGTTCGTCCTGCCGGAACTCACGTCCCATATTTCGCGTTCGATCCTATTGAACAGCCTGATGGAAATGCTCGTTAAATAACTTTTTCAATGAGACTTTTTTGGGCTCTATTTGACTGACGTACACTTGTGAACAATTTGGTTTTTCAATATGCCTCGTCCAAGTAAATACCACGGCAAACGGCGGATAGTCCCGAGTGAAGCATCGTTGCGCAGTGAATTTATACCTCGAGGGATAAAAAGGCCGTGGATGCCGAGCTGGCCCACGTGTTCCAATTCAGTTGTAAGAGACAAGAAGCATTTTACGCACGTATTGATTAATACTAACTTTCATGCAATTTTCAGTGGGGCTATCACAAACGTACTCCGATTTTCATGGCTATCCAACGGATGCCAAAATAATTCCGCACAGGGCTGCTAAATATTCAGGCAAGTTTAATAGATACGATATAAAATTTACGAGTCCGTTAAATTTCCGAAAACGCGGAGATTATAAAGCGCCGGCATTGTGCATCGCAATTAAAATTCTCCATTGTACTTTGAGTAGCCATCAATTAAATATCTGCCTTACGCGCGATGTCCGTAGAAGGCGTGCAAATTGTTAAATCTTCAACCCCTAAAGAGATTGAATTTTCAAATGTCTCTCTTGCAAAAGAGAATCCGATCAACTTACAAAGCCAATACACTTGAGCTCCGGCCGGGGCCCGCTTATCGCGCAATAATACGAAAGGTGAGGGCGTATATTGCGCGCCCCGCTGGCCGGAATCAATTAAAAGGGGCTATTAAAAACTGCATTTTTCACGCACCGTCAAATTTATCGACTTTTGCGCGGTGAAATTTTGTTTTACCTCTACCATCTCCTCTTCCTCGTGATCGAGTGTGCGTCATTATTACACACGCGCGATTTACTCGAGATTCACTTTTTCAAATTATTGCGTGCACGTGTTCGTTCATTCATCGGCTGAACCTTTGCTCTCGAGTAACTCGATCAATGTTTCTGGATTTTTCCGGATTATGAAGGAACCGGTCATTATACTTTACGGCCTTCAAGCTTGTTACGCTGTATATTTCCTTATTTTATTGCGTTCGTCAAAGTAATCTACATTATTCATGCGCTGATTTATATTTTGAGCAAAGGCGTAATAAAAATTCTCGTTTAATTTGCAGAAAGATAGAACTTGCTGAATCGTGATTCCCTCGCTGAAAAATACGGATATCAATGAGATCGTTTATAAAGTGGGCATTATTTTATGCAAAAGTCAACCTTTTTTAAAATATTCTACAGGTCTACAGATACCTACAGAGTAAATCAAGATTACTAAGTTTAACCATAAAAGAACGACTTTTAAGAACGTTGAAAAATGTGAAATCTTCCACGCTATTGGTCGATAAAAAATATGCACGTTGGTGTTGAAAGGTTTACGTCGATAAGAAAGTCTATTCAGTACTTTCTGAAGAATTTATTAAATATATCATAGCATTGTGCGGTCAATGAAAATATTACACAAGTATGAGGAAATGACAGTGGAATGATTTAATTTGCAACGAGGAGTGAGCGTAGACTTTCGGTTGGCCTCTCTATAGAAGCAAGTCCCTCGCCGTGAAAAAGCCAAATCTCTGCTCGTTTTTCAACGACAGTAGCGCGACGTAATTTAATTAAGCGGGAGCGCCGCGGCTCTCGGAAATGGCGAATAATGCTTGCTCTTGGCGATTGGCGGGCGCGGCACACGCGAACTTCGCGTCAGTAAAGGTCAGGAGGTTTATTTTTGCACTGATCGCGACCGATCGCTTATCTGCCGATACATTTGTCATTCCGAGCTAAATTGAAAGGACCGAGCAATCGCTTCTGTCAGAATTGAGATTTACGCGGGCCGAATGGCGAATTAGTCGGAGGTGCAACCAAGTTTCGATGAATAATTAGTGAATCGCCAAACTTTGGTGTCTTTACAGGCTAAGCTGGCAAGGAAAGCAACTTTTCTGTCCAACATTTGAAAAACAAAAAGTAGGCATAACTTGGGAAAATTAAATACATTAGCAGAGCCGACTTTCGAGAGCAGACTCCGGTCCACCGATGAAAAACTCGGAAAAGGCCAATTTCAACGGCAGCTCGAAGCAGCAGCTGGGACTTTGAAATAAATACGAGAAAGCTCCTCCAGCTCGAGAAATATGTTTTAACGAAGAGAAAAAGAAGCATAATGGACCGAATAAACTTGGCTGACCTAATTTATAACTTTTCCTCGGTTCAAACGATCCTACAACTCAAACAGTCGTCGCCTCTGAATCTGCAACGTTAATTTTTAATGAAATTTCCCAGTCGAACGTTTCGAGTACCGAACGTCAATTGATTGAGCATTCTGCAAGGACGAGATGTGCGAGCGGCTTCGTGAATTTGCCTGAAGCGCGCGCGCATCACATTTACTTGGCTGCGATCGGAATAGTTAATCAATCGAAACGGCTCATGACCTCCGCGGACGCAGCGTCATCGTTCGATGCTAGCGAGAACTCGCTCTGGCCGCTCACTTACGTGAGCCTCCGCTATTAGTTGTTCCTCGCAACAACGACCAGACCTTCCGCGAACTAATTTCAGAAAAGAGCAAGATAACGAGCAGAGAAAAAAACGCTGACTCGCCGCGTGGCCGCAAGACCGGAGAAAAGTGGGCTAAACTAGAACAGCGGCGACTGATAAGCGAAGAGCTGTGTGATCAGGGCCATCGGTGCGAGAAGCCCTCCGAACACATGGCCGCTAATTAACGTGCAGATAAGACGCCGCGCAAAGCCGCACTCGACTTTCCCGCTGATTCGCACAGAGCTTTTCTCGTGCAGACAGCCGATGACGGGGCGACGCGCGGATCGATGAAAACTCGACTTGCATTCCTGAAATACCGCGCGTTCGCCGCTGGATTTGTGGCCTTTGAGTCGCGTGAGAGCGCTCGGCGCAATAACGTCAACGAATTGCCCGCCTGGGCTGGAGGTGCATGGGCTGGAGGTGCATCCTAAGGTGACAGCCGGAGGCTAAGTTTGGATAGCAATGACAGTTAGGGGAATATTTTCGGGGAACAAATATACTTTCTCTTCGGCAGTTACTGTTATGAAAATAGAAATGCCGTCGTTACGGGCCACAGACGATTCCCTGTGCACTCATCGCGTAACCAGATCTGCGCTGTAGAACGGCTCCAACGACACTTGATTGGCATTTACTCAAAATTACCAGCTAGCATTTGGTTATGCACGAGTTCGCAAAATATTCGCACGACAGACTAAGACCAAGACTAAACGCCTCTTGTCTTGCGACAGCACGATATTTGTCTATTAAAACCTTCGACACAAGTCAGTTCGTAGAAAGGCAATCAAATAATGTGCGTTTAAAAAAAATTGGAGAAAGCTCTGGAAGCCCAATCAAGTGGGAATGGTGAAACCGTAGGCTAAAGTTTGCAAGCATTTGGCGTTTGTTCTCAATTTAACTCTTTTGATGCGCACGGTAGATCGTAAAAACGCATCTCCCTTTGGTACATTCTTTGCCAACAGGAAACACGACAGCCAGAGCGTAACGCTCAATAACATGAAAAAAGTGCCATGTGGAAAAGTTAGGCTGTGGGTTGATAACATCGTCGCGGTTTCCATACTTTTTCCGTGCATTCAAAGTCAAAGATAAACGAGGTTCGCGGTGGTGCATTCACTTACAGCGAAATTATTATATTCCACAGTTCCCCGAGATAAATTTGCCGGCACAATATTCGCGACGCTTTAGGCACACTGTTGCTGCAAGAAAGAAAGCGGCCAATCCCGCGAGATGCGTTGAATAATGTAGATGATGTCCGGTAAAGCGCGGGCCGCACTGTCCGAAATTATTCAATTAGCACGTAAATAAATTCGCACGCTCGCAGTAGTCTCGAAGAAAGAGGCGAGGACGAGTCCGGCGAGATTGGCTCATTATAGCAAAGGCGTCGAGCCGAGCATAATAATCGCCGCGGCTTCCGTCGCGCGCGCAGTGTCTGGCGGCGAACTTTGCGTTAAGTGGCACGCCAGCAAAAAGACTGCGAAGCTCGCCACCTTGGGATAAGGCGCGCGAGCGCGAGATTCTGCATTTACAGCAGCGCCGAAAATGCAAGTGGAAGCTCGGCTCCGCGCGCATAACTAATTAACAGCTCGCGCGTGCACTCGCACACGCACCTGCACCGAAATAGAGGAGGGTCAGACTTGGTTGGATAATTATAAACGGCGGCGGCGACGCCGACGAGGCTTGCAAGCCGACAATGACGCTGAATTCCATTTAGCGTTTCTCGATTTTCCTGCTGTTGCTGCCGCTGCCACTGCCGCTGCCTGCTACGCTTCGTAAATCAAACGGAAATGTATTGCTCCGCGCGGCACTGCAGCTAGGGTATATTATGGCTCTTCCTCTCTCTCTCTCTCCCTCCCTCCCTCTTTCGCTCTCTGAATGTTAAATAGAAAAGTCCTGCACGTCTGGGCTACAACTGAAATATGCTAGAGTACAGCATGGCTTTTTTTATTAAAGCTTGCAGTATCGGATTCGACTCAACTCCATTTTTTTCAGGCTTTCGTGGATCGATTGAGAGCATTTATATAGCGATTCACTTTGTTGCGGAAGATTCTTGCTTTCACTTGAGAAATCTCGAAACGCGTACACTACATTTTTAAATACAGTGTACATCGACCTACTTTGAATTTACTAAAGCTATTTTCTGTTTGTAATTTTTTTCTAAACAATATTTTTCTCAACCAAATATCGAATTCGTTGGAAATTTTCGATGTGCACAGTAGGTATATTTTTTTAAATATAACTGAAATTTACAACAACAAAAATTAACAGTTTGCGGTGTCAATAGTAAAAACTTAAAATGCAAGGAATAATTTGGTGTGTTACTCGAGGGTCAATACCTTGGTGTGTATTTACTGATAAGAACTGATGGCACACCAAATAACATTGATTCTAATTTACTACCTAAAGTATCTGTCGACATGAGGAAACTACACGGCATTTACACCAGTTCTATCCTTGAAGTTGTACGTCAGCATAAGTACCGACTTGTATATATAACTAGTGTCTCTATTAGCTTCTTTCTATAAAAAAAAAATAATCCATCCCTAGTGCGAGATAATCACGAAGGTAGCAGCAGGTAGAAGGTTGCATGTCAACACACCTACCGATTTGTATTGTACGAGTAGTATCTGCATCAGCTGTCATATCTGCTTTACAAAGTTGCCAGTCCAGTGACAGCCGCATGGAGTCGCGCGGGAAAATCAGCAGACTCGCGACTTCGATTTCCAGTTTTCACGGCTGCGCACGACCAGCTTCGCGAAGCTGCACGAAGCCGCACGGACATCTGCATTCGTGAAATATCTATGAACAAGATAGCGAGCGACCAACAGTTAACAGTAACACGGCTGCGATGCGGGGTTCGGCTGGACAGGCACTTTCACTGATTACTCCTAGGCTCCATTGCTCTTGTCTCGTTCAAAAGTACATCGATAGCGCGAGGATTAAAAAGAATATGCCAATATATTTGATCACTTAAATTTATGCACTTTTCCATTTTTATGTTTATTTATGTTTTTTATATTTGTATTACCAAAGTATCGATGCTGTCCTGGACTCATTCTTTGTCAACTCTTTTCGAATGTCATCGTGCAAGAAACGTTTAACGAATATACGAACATGTTCCTAAAAAAGTTATCTAACCTCCGCCGCAAAGCTTTTAATGTTTTATAGCTGATCTACATATTTTTATGTGCTGACAAAGACGAAAGATGACACCTCCATCGTTAGAGAATCATTTTATGGACATTTCAAAATTTGTATCGATTACAATAAACAGTAAACTACATTATAATATTATTGAAGACAAAGACGCGTCGCTGACTAAACCGTTTATAATAATGAGCAATACGTTAATAGATTGTGTAGTAATATACCACGTTCGGTGAGAACCTCGTTATAGAGAAAAGCTATTCTACTAACATAGTAATAGCATACTGCAACAGACCGTATGTTCTTATAGTTGCCATCGAAAAAGCTCATTTATAATCATAACTTTGCTGATTTGCACCGTAATTATAATTTTTATGATATCACATGCCTTTAAGATTTCCCAGACAGAGTGGATATTGAAATATTGGTTACAAAATTTATTAAGTTTGAGTGTTTCTAAGATAACCTTTGATTCATGAAGGAATAATTTTCTTGTCAATCGGTATTCTCTATATGATTATAGGTAATGGAATTAAGTCGATGTCACTCTGATTAATTATTTCGCTAGGGTTTGGGATAATGCTTGGAATTTTCGATGCTGAATATATACATTACGATACTGTAAGACTAAACGTATTACTTTTCGAATCCAATGAGGATGGAGAAAAGTAAACATGTAACATTTAATATTTAATAACGTTTATAACGTTCAAGCATTTTATGGTTGTATTATTGGGGTAGTTACATAATTAAAAGTCTAATTCAAACAATGATTTTTGGAAATTCGTTTCCATTATAAACCTATATGATGCTTAATAAGCCAGATTATTATGTAGTTGGAAAACTTAACTCATTCACAAGCTCATCAATCATTAACATAAAATGAGCATAAATGTTTCAAGCCAGGCAAGCATAAAAAGTAAAATTTTGGTGTAAACTGTTGATCGGTTAATCGCTTATCGAAACCGGCAAAAACATCAAACTACTGGGCGTACGAGTTAACCATATTTAGCCCATTACGTAATCTATCGTGTAACGTGGTGGTGGTGGTGGTGGTGGTGGTGGTGGTGGTGGTGATGGTGGTGTGGCGATTGATCGCGTTCTCTGAAAACGCTCAACTCTCTCGACTAGACAAACTCTCTCTCCCTCTCTCTCCCCCTCTCTCAGCGTCCAAGACCCGTTCCAGCTGCTCGGAGGCTATTTCGAGCGATGCACCGACAACTACGACAACGACGCGTCTTGCCTTGCTTCTCTTACTCTTGCTCTATCTGTCTCTCGATCGCGCTATACTGAAACACTTTCTCTCTCAATCTAATTTGTGAGAATTTGAACGGTTATTTTTGGATGCCATGGCTTTTCAACTCGCTTGGCCCATTCTGTCTGTCTGCAATGTGGTTTTTAGTTGTGTAAGGTCGCTTCTTCGTAGCTTCGGATTGTCGTTCTTTACAGATGTAATTTATGTTACTTCTGCATATAGTGGCATTAGATGACACGATCCATTTTACAGTAGCTTTCGTACGTACAACAGAACAGATCGCGCGATTACGCGCGATGCCAAATTAACCCTTCTATTCCGACCTTAAAAAAGTAAGCTTTGATTTTCTCTCCTAATAATATGAATATTGTTTACAGCGATAAATCTTTTCTTTTAAATTTGTTACTCAAAAAATCTCTGAAAGAACACGATATAATGTCTATCTTTTTCGACAAAGAGATTCAAGATGACAGGTGCACAAAGCCACAACATGCATTCAATAAAAACTCATTCAAGTTCACTCGTCCAACCAAGCGAATGCACACACCACTTTTTCAATCACTTTACGCGCAGTCATTTTTTCAGAGCCCTCAACCCGCCGCAGGGTTTGGCAAGGGGCAACGCACGCTCTTCAATCACCCCCGCCGTGACATATGATGTTTGATGTCTAATAATGTAAAACATTGTCGGCACCTCAATCTATCAAAGTCGAAATAGCCGCGGGGCGCGCAGAAATTCCGTAACGACGAGCCACCGCGAGAGACAAAAGTCAAGTGAAACTTCAAGCGAGAGCGCGATTTTCGCGGTCCATAAAACATCGCTCGCTCGCGAGAGGTGTCAAAACGCATCAGAATGCTCGCCGACAGTCGGGCACCTGCCTCGTCATTGCAAATATAGACTGCTCGCCTAGCGCGGCTTCTATGACTCAAGTGCGTTCGCCGTGTTGCTCCTGAGTGCACTACTAGACCTCCATTACTTCACTTTTAAGATACACTTGATTGATATACATCACCTTACACTTTGATTTTCTTCATTTTCAGCATTACTAATCATTATCAATATTATTTCACTCAAATTTGTTTGTTTTTTTTGTGCATGGCAGTTTTTCATTAAGTCAAGCGCCTGTGCGAGAGTGTGCAACTTATATTTCGATGAGAAGAGCGAGTTTCGTTACAAAATTGACGGTGCTTCAAAGGTCAAAACATTTGAAGTTTCGAATCATAACTTCAGCTTGAAAAAAGGAAAAATATAACAAAGACGTCTGAAAATAGACGCTGCTATAATTACCGGCGTAAAAATACCCACGTGATATATTTCTGAAAATGATTAAGATACAGAAGATTGTCTCCGAAGTGCGACGAAAAGACCAAGCCTTGCAAGCAGCAACAATTGGCTATCGAACTCGCCGCGCAACGCTCAGGAGTCGTTTCCCTGCAAAGGGAAAGAAAGCTGTGGCCTCGCGACAATAGCGTCGTAATGGCGCAGTGGAATCCTCAAAGGGCGGCGCCAGGGTTTCCGAAATGCCGGAGGGTTATCCGTCCTTTTGTACCGGTCGTGCACCACTCGCGACCCTAATATTTTCTATTCGTGTGGATTATTAATATATATATATATATGTATATATATACGTATATATACATACACACATATATATGTATACGAGGCCCCTTTAAACGACTCGCTTTCTTGGCATGAAGAAAACGCGGCTTCATGCTAATTCTGACGCAATGCTACATAAATTAAACGAGCTTGAAGGTTCACAATTCTAGCGAATCGCGCTCTGGTTAGCAATTTCGCATTGTCGTGCGATTTGTACACGCACGTGCCAGTATAAACACCGTACCGAGTGTGCTAGCTTGATTTTCGGTGCTCACAAATTATTCTCGTTGCGTCAAATTTTCATCTGCAACTTTCAATAGATCTTCACCAATTTTTGTGCAAGTTACCGTATCTGCTTCAAATTAAAGCTATGCATTTTTGAATGAAACAAATTTCCTTTTGTTCGGACAGAGTGTCACGGAGTCATGAACATATTGAACATTTTTAATAAACAAATTGCATGCTGCTCCGACATCAGGTTGAACAATAATTACCAAATTTCCATCGACTTCAATTTCAAATAACTTTCGATGAAGCTTAAAGCTGCTCAATTCCTAATAAAACGCAAGTACTTTCAGGGCAGGGCTATGAGAAATCACACCAAAATGCTATAGGTCATCTGCGGTAAAGATTAACATGAAAAGTGATTCATGGCAACACGCGCGTCTGCCGTCCAACAAACTTGGTCGCAAACCGGAGAAAGGACAGTCGACTTGGGAGCTGTAGGCGTCAAACTTCGCCAAGTCGCTGAAAGCCGAAGAAGACGCCTCCACTGCGGAGGAGAAAAGTAGAAGAGAGATAAGAAAAAAGTGTAGCAGATGCTAGTGGATGGCGCTCTGGTGCGCTGCACTGCGCTTTTCTCAACTCTCGGGGTTTATTTTAGGGACCCACTCTGCTCCGTTTCTCTTCTTCTTCTTCTTCGTCTTCTTCGTCTTCGTCTTCTTCTTCTTCATCTTCATCTTCTTCGTCTTCTACTTCTTCTTCGTCTTCTTCTTCTTCGGAGTAGTGATTGATAGCCATAAAGCACACGAGCGACGTCGGTTGCTCTCTAGGTAGGATATTTTCAGACATGCGGCATTGTCGTCTTCGTCGTCGTCGTAGCGGAGAGAGACCCCAAATTTGAGATGACCCGCAAGGATTTATGCGCGTATGCCACGGACTTTTCCGCGTCGCGCAGTTCATTACGCGAGTGACAAAAAAATCACTCACAATGTGTCGCGTTTGTTTTCACAAAGCACAATTAGACGAGCAAAGTGCCTTGCTAATTGTCTTTTTCCAACTGTGAATTTACATCTTCGTTAGGTGCTTGTGACGAAATATTAATTAATGGAATTCTGTATTAGCAATTACCATATGTTGAGCCATTGTATTCGATTTGTTATAGCATTGAAATACTATAAAAAAATAATACATACAGCAGCTAATTTAGTAGCTTATATGTCAATTGAATTAATATAACTTATAATGAAGTAGAAATCAAAAAGTTCGAATCCAGTGGTTGTTTATTCTTCCAATATATCTCAGAACTATTATAAATCATAACAACTGCAATACTTAGACAACTATTCAGAAAATCAAAGAATAGATGTACCAAAAATAAAAATTCAATTTTATATGAGCCCACAAAGAGAATTGTTTAGTCTTAGATTCTGCAGTAAAAGCTTGCCGTCTGGCATAAGCAAATATATGATGCTTGCATTGAATAGATAAATTAGGTTCCACTTAGACAAATGAATTAAATTTGACTGGCTTACCTCGTTGTCTGATGGTGGCTCTTCATAGTCTGACAGTGTATCCTTGAAGACAAAAATGCTGTTAGATGGGTCCAATTGTCGAGCATTGCCAAATTGCGTTTCTCTGTCAGATTGGCTCTGACTGAGCATTTTAGTTTCCACCATGCTTGGGCTTTGCGTAAACAGTACTTCAGATCTTAACCTCTTTGTTGGTGACAATAAAAAACGTTGCTTCTGACACAGTTTAACTAACTGATAGTATTTTAAATTGAAGACCTAAAATGTAAATGTTATTATTAATAGTAAAATTAGAAACTAACCTTTGTAAAATGCACAATTTAGCATGGAATTATTGATTATCTGTAATATTTTTTTAAAAATTAGCAGGATAAATGATTTCATAAATTTATTAATTAAATAATTAATTCTAATATTTACGACTAAATTAAAGATTTACTGCTTAATCCTCCGTCAAACAAAAAAATAGCTTAATTTTTAATTAATAAATTATCTCTAAAATAATATTTTTTCAAATTTACGAACACATGTGTTTATTGATAAGTTGAAAAATTGTAGGTTAAAATGCTAAATTCACTAAAATATATAAGTATGTATTGTTTTAACAAAAAGTACATCGAAACTCTATCTACGTAAACAAATAGACGTACTTAATTTCCTATTACTTTAAAAAACATGTATAGCTCGGTCAATTAATCAAAAACGTTATCTAGTAAAATATAAACTTACGGCATAATAAAACATAAGTAAACTATAAACACATGTATGTCATGTGTGTATTGTGACAGTAATTGACGAATCACAATATCACATAAACGTGGAATGGGTAATGATATACGAAATTGATCGGTGCTGCTCTCAAACGGTGATCATTGAAACCCTTGAACGAAAAGACGAGATAACAAAATTAATTCAAACTATAAAAATTTAACATTGACATTGATTATTTTGATAATACTGCTATATTCACTCGCAAGAATAAAATAAAATATTCTTCAAATCAAAATTGAAAAATCGATTTATTTATAAATACGTTTTTATGTTATCTATGTAGTTGATAATTCCAATTTACCGCCTTTATCCCTGGTTTCCGTGCATGTTTGAATTTAAAGCCTTTGACAGTTACACAGTTTACTTGTGAATGAACTCTTCTGACTTGTGTTAGTGTGTTGGCGTTGTGGCATATCGTGACTATTGTGCTATACCTATAGGTATTTGAAATAAACACTATATTATTATTAAACTAAGATAAAATAAACTGTTGATATTATTATTATATAATTTTTTGATTGACAGTGAAAATACGTTGTACATACATACGCATATATCTGTGCTAGATAATCCAAAAACTTCGGATTTTAACTTATTGGTTATTGAATGCAGCTTATTTTCTCAGCTCATCAAAATACAATCTGAAAAAGTTATTAACCTTTATTGTATTTCCTCTATAAGTTGGTTAAAATGGAAATATATACGTTTGAAAAAAGTTATCTAGAGAGATACGAATATTTTACAAAAGTGCTCCATTACAAAAAAGACAAAATTATTCCTGCATCTGAAGTTAAACTAGAATGGAGTTATGAAACAGATATTGCTCTTGAGGCTGGATGGGAAGCTCTCTGGAAAATCCCATACTTAACTTGCCATGAATTGAATATTCATTATCCCACGATTGTTTTAATTGTTGTAGCAGAAATAGAGTCTGATGATCTCTCAGCATTAGTGAGAATTAGAGCTGTTCAAGATGATATACATCTGCCATTTGAGTATAATGTACCACTAATAGAGCTCTACCCTTTAAAAAGGAACCGTGATATGTTATATCACATGGATACTATTGCCGAATGCATTGACATGTTGAGATTCTTCTATAACTTTTTGTGGATGCCTTGGGATGCTGATGACGACGAAACCTGTGATTGGTTTAGAAACCATTTGGACACCAGACTTACTTTGTTCTTTGACATGAAAAAAGGTATAGTGAGCAAGAAAACAAGTGATTTAATTAGAACTTTGATTAGGGAAGGTAAAGATATACAAGAAAAAATTGACAAACTTGGATTAGATATTTCTGATGATGAAGAGGAACAAGAGAAAGAGATAGTGTGTAAATTAATGAAATTGCACTTGCGACTTCATCAAATAAAAGATGAAATGGTAATTCTAGAAAATCCAGCGATGAGAGAATTCCTTGTGAAAAGTAAAAACAATGAAATAGAAATTAAAAGACGAGAAAATAGAGGACAACAAAAAGAAGCTCATTTTATTTGGCTTGGGGGAAGCTTGGAAGAAACCATTGAAGCATTAAAATCTACTCAAGATTTCTTACCTTCTAATATGTTTACAAAGTAATTATTTACTCTGTATAAAATGCATAAACTGTTTTTCATTATTTTTTAATAAAACTTTAATTTTCCAGAACTTCCAATTGCTTACAAGAAGCTTTAGATATAGCAAACACAGGTGATATCATTATTATTGGCAAAGGAGAACATCAAATAAAAAATGCTGGAAATTTAGAAAACGGTGGAGTATTAAAAGGAACTGGTAAGGCAGAATCAAATATTATATTTCCAAGGACAACTGGAATTGGACCATGTTTATTAGATTTTTCAGGGGATGAGGTAAAGTAGTAATTTAATATATATTTTTAAATAATACATTGATTTTTTAATACATTAATGATGATCTTTATATATGATAGGTTATTTTAGAAAATATTACTGTAGAATTGAGGACAATACAAACTGGAATTATTGTAAGAAAAGGATTATTAAAATTAAACAATTGTTATATTGTTGTTCGTAATCAAAGTATAATTAAACTTGGGATTGTAATTCTACCTGGTGCAAGACTTATTGCTCATAATACTTATTTTATTGGTTTGGGGACTGGTATTGTTGTAAGTAATTCAGCTGAAACTATTCTATCAGAATGTAGTTTTGATAACTGTGTTGAAGGATTGGAGGTAATAATATTTTCTTTATTTTTTTATCTGTAGAATTACTATTAGGATATTTAATAATTAATAACATATTGCATTTCAGCTTAATCATAAGTCTAAATTATCAGCTAATAGTTGTTCCTTTACAAATTGCAAGGAATATGGAATTCGTAAAGGATCTGAAAAAATGACTAAATCTAAATTTAAAGCAGGGGATGTGAATCTGTTACAAAGTGAACCGGATACTTGCGTGGAAAATTGCAAATTCGAAAATAACGTTAAAGGAAACATTTGTTTAAAATCATGTGTGGAAATAGTTTTACCGGAAAGAAAGGAATGCATATCATATTATGATTAACAAGTGATTTTATTTTTGTATACTTTTTATATATCGCAATGAATTTGTCAAATTTGTTATAATCGTGAACTACCATAGATATGATTTTATACGTCAAACTAGTGACAATTCGAAGTAAACGTGATGAACATTAATGTATGTCAGTTAAATAAAAAAAACATTCGAAAACAAAATTATTTTATTTTATATTTTTTATAAAATATTAATTAATTATGGAACCATCGAAATTCTAAAAAATAATGTTAATACTTTTAACGCTCCAATCGCTGAACAAGCGATCGATGTGAAACATGTATGTCAATATATACTTATATTATCAAAATAAAATTTTCAATTACTGATAAAAGAAGTAGCGATATATAATACCAGTGAATGTAGAGTACATCATCGAGTATAGAAAAAGCGGAAATGTTTACATTTCCAAAGAAAATGGACCATCTTATTCCGTCAAATATATGGATGATTACTAAGTTCTCATCTAGAATAGTGGAATGTAACATAGCATAAAATAAAAAACAAGTATTCTTTAAATTAGATTGAATAATTTTTAAGTAAATACTAAGCTCATGTTGTTCAAGACCATTTCAAATTTTCATTGAAATTAATAATAAAAATTTATTTATTCATTGAAAGTTATTCTATAATATTATGACAGAATAAAAGTATTCATATCTCTTTGTAAAATTCGATAAAGCTTTATCATTCCAAGCAAGATAACTCCAATAAGAATTGACGCTTATATAAGCGCGTCCATATTTTAATTAATATTTCTCAGTTGATAGAGTTTGTCTTTTTCCGCAATTTGCTCGTACGTTCAAAACAGTAAGCTAAAGTATTGAAAATATTGAACATGGATTTTAAAGAAAAAATCGTCGTTATTACTGGTGGAACTTGTGGGATTGGTTTGTCTATTGTTAAAAAATTATTAACAACAGAGATAAAGGTCTGATTTGATTGCTTTGAAGATTCGAAAATTCATTCAAATAATAAATATCACATTGAGTTGAATGAACAGGTCATCGCTTTATTCGAATTGGTAACTCCAAATTCAGCAAAGGTTTTCTTCGAGTTAGAAGAGATACACGGCAATAGGGTGGAGTTTTATTCTTGCGATGTTACAAACACCTTGAAGTTGAAAGGTAAAATCATACTGCAACTAATGAACAAATTAAAATTAAACGAATGCAATCTTGAAATTGATCAACAGGCAATTTCGACAAGGTTCACGAAAAATACAAGACTATTGATATTCTGATAAATAACGCGGGTATTATCAACGAAAATGCTCTAGAACGTATGATTGATATTAATTACGTAAGTTAAAAAATAATGTATATATTGAAAATAAGATTGGGTTTGAAATTGAAAAAGCCAAATCATCTGAATTTCCAGAAAGCAGTGGTGTTAAGCAGTCTAATGATGATCGAACGGGTGGGAAAGCACAAAGGTGGAAAAGGCGGTGTGATCATTAATCTCGCCTCGATTCTAGGATTAGCGGACCTTTTTCTGCCCATTTATTGCTCTACCAAGCACGCCGTCGTTAGCTTTACGCGAACGATGAAAGTGAGATTATCATTTACTTGCAGACGATCGATTTAATTATTTGAACTCGCACTTTTTACACGCAGCAACATTACGATAAGACCGGTGTTCGGGTTATTGCAATTTGTCCTGGAGCAACAAACACAGGAATGCTTAACGACATTCCTAAAGGATTGGATTTTATCGATACTAGTGGAGCACTTCAATTGTTTCCTTCGTCTCAATCGTAAGTCCAGCATGTTACCAATAATTTTATGAGTTTATTCATGGGTCTTGTTGGCAACACGTAGGCCTGAAAACGTTGCCAATGGTCTCGTTGACGTCGTCTTCGACCAAGGACGAAGCGGCGATGTCTGGGTTATCGAGGAAGATCAACCACCGTACATCATGAACATTGTCGATCATTGGAAACGTATACAAATAAATTAATTAAGGTTAAGCTTGGATTTTTTATTTTTTCATATGAATGATAATGAGCGAGCTATCGCCTTTTATATGATTTAAAAATAAGTATAACCATGTAGCAATATACATCAAATAAATCATACAATACGCTTATTAAATAGCCATTAATTATTTCTCTCCTATTAGCATCTGTGAAACCATACCTAACTCTAATATTATTTTGCCTTTAGCAAACATTTTCATGCATGGCAATAATAACCAACATTACCACGATAATAAGAAGGAAAACGACAACTCCGTAATCACAAAAAATCTATCTTCGGTGAAACATCACCGTCATAAAGTAATGGTATCTGCTACTGGTGGAATAGCTGGTATTTTTTCAACATTCGCAAATTATTTGCGAAAGGAAGCAAAATTCATCGCTACAGTCAGTATTACAGTGATTGATCACTTGATATTGCTGAAAAAGAATTTCTATTGTAGTACTGCTGATCCCGATAGTTTAAAAGGTACAGTCTTCAGTTGTACTTGCAAGTGAAAAGAAGGGAAGCTCGCTTATTTTTTCAGCCGTTTTCCATCTTCCGATTAAAGCCCTACGACGACGACAACGTTCTTATTAATGAAGCCTCGTAATCGACGTTAATTTTGTAGGTAACGCTTGATTTTCGCCCTGAATCTAGCAAAGTTGCAACTTCAATTCAATCTACTCAATGCAAGTTACAAAGCAGTAGTGAAGTATACTACGAATGCACTCGATTACGTCAATGTAAAATCGTGAATATTGGTTCATTTCTCCTCGGGATACTATATGCAGGTACGAGACACTCTGTCCTGGCTTCCGTCTAAGGCGCGAAGGTAGAATAAAGCGATCGACTAATTGATTTCTAATTTTTTTTAAAGTATGCATTATACGGGCTTTATGCAACTTAAATACAACTTTGGATTCAGATTGTGTACATTTGCCCAGGCATAACCAGCACAAATATATTTTACTGCGCATAATCTATGTTCTAGCAGTTTGGACTTTGATAATCTCCGCGAAATTGACAATTATCTAAATAGTTTTATGTTGTATATCATCTGCTGTACGCACACATCACAATGCGCTCCAGACAATTTTGTAGTGACTGCTGTCGAGATCATTGTCCGGGCTAGGGTGATAGCGTTTAGCTAGTGCAAAATAATCTTGTTTTAATAATGAACTATATTCTTACTTGGTTGTTTATAATGTTTAAACATATTAAAGAATTATAAAATATAACAAGAGTGTTGACGACATATATTAAATAAATCACTGCTTATTGAAGTGAAATTATTAACACTGGAATTCCCTATCCTAATTCTAAGGCTTTTCGAGGCGGCCTCATCAATGTCTTCCCTGACAACGCGAAGTCAGGGATAGTGATCGAGCTCATCGAAACAAGTATTATCTAAGTTTGGCATAGATATCAGCGATGATCAGAGTGATGGTCAGATTGTATCTAAATTTGACTTACGAAATATTTGCATTTTTAAGTAGTTAACGAGATCTATCCGCTAAACCACATTGATTGCATTCACCACGAACAAAAAGGTGATAGTGTTATAGTGAATAGTCAGATTACTCGTTATGTTTAAACGATTTATTGGTATTTGCGAATTTCAAATTACAAATAAAAAAAATCAAGGTCTTTTTAGTTAATTTCTCAATGCGTAAAACTAGAATTATCTCTAAAATGTAATAAAACTAGTAAATATGAGTAAATTCATGAGAAAACGCGTATTCTACTTTTTCTGATTAATTTTTGTGATAAAAAAATAACTGGAAAGTGACGATCAAGTAATATTTGGCTGGATTCGTGTTCAGCGAGATATAAATACATCGAAATATACTATTTCTATGGCATCACTAGGTCAGAGACTTTAGTTTTCTATTAGTGTATTTATTCTTTATAAAATCAACGAAAAAAAAACGATCTCGATCATTGACAAACTTTTTAATTCAATGTTTACGGATTTTTCGAATGGCAGATCCTTTTGCGTGCTTGCTAATTGATTTTGTTCAATTTATTGTCAATAAATTAAACTTTCACATTTATTTGCTGTGAATTTTGCTGTTGACGTGTATATTAGGAGAGAAAAAGCTGTCTATTGCGAAACTCTTTCTTCTGAAAGAAGCAAGTATTTATTGTTCATAATTAACTGCAGTAGAGCCAGAAATCTTAACACGTTAACGATAACCTTCAAGTGGATAACTAAAAAGGGACATGTTTTTGCAGTAATTTATATCAAAATGTTGGATAGAAATATGTTACGATCTGGACAATCCTTATTTTTATAAAAATTGTATTGTCGCTTATATTATTATTCGGAGTATGCTACAATTGAAATAAACGTACGTTCTGCATAATCAAGCTTATCAGTGAGATTAAAAAATCCCCACTGAAACTGATTTTTCAATGAAGATATAAAATAATTTTTATCTTTAACGGTAATAAAATTAACAATGAGACTTTTGGAAAAAAACAAAAAAGCGTTTAGTTGTCGGATAGATCAGGGTAATAAATGTCTGTTTCTGTCTTAGTCTCATCACGTTCACAGTAAGCAAACAAACCGTTATAATAGTGTGTCGAAGAAGATCTAAAAGTCGCATCAATGACTAAATACGCCAATTAAGATTACACAGAGGCGCACGCATAAGTTTAGAGCGGCCATCGCATGAATTGCCGCACATTTATTGCAGTAGTAAAATAAGGATTTTGGTCTAGCATTATCGCCACATCCGAGACGCGGATGGATATAAAGATTGGACTCTCAAAGTCAGCGACTGATTCATGGAAGACTATCAGTAGATCAAGCGATTAGCCTGCGTCTCCCCCCCCCCCCCAGATTTCTCTGTCCCTGGCAGTCCTGGTGGACCGAGACATGGAAAATGGAAATTCCATCAATTCCGACTGGTGACTGGTCTATCTGTCCAATTTAGTGGAAGGCAGCGCGACCGAGCGAGCGAACGAGCGAACGAGACGAGACGTCTGTTTGGATCGAGTGAGTTTAGTCGTTGGCGTGCTCTCGTGCCAGTAGCAGCTCTCTTTCTCCGTCGCGCAGCCATGGAAGTGAAGGACAAGGTCGTGATCGTGACCGGCGGAACCGGTGGCATCGGTTTCGCCGCCGTCCAAGCTCTGCTCAGGCACGAGGCTAAGGTAACCTATCGACCTTGACCTTTTTGCTCTCCTCTGGAATTCGCTAAAAATAGATTGGGACGCGCACAGTACGTGGCGATCTTCGATCTGGACTCGATGCACACCAGAGCCGCGGCCTGCGTGAAGAAGATCGAGCAGGAGTTCGGCACGTTCAAGGCCGACTTTTACACCTGCGACGTGACCATCACCAGCGAGTTCGCGGCGCGTTACGACGAGATCGTCGGTATGCAGGGATCGGTCGACATCCTGGTCAATTACGCCAACATCGTAGACGAGAGGCGAGCGCACCACATGATCGACACCAACTTGGTAAGTAGGCAGATTTATTGCCGCGCGCGATAACGCACTGCGCGCAGACCGAGTCGGCTTTGAAAACGTAAACACGACCGTCGACGATTGCGCTCTCCTGCGTAGTGTTGGTAAATAATCTTGTCTCCGAATAGCTTATCAGACGGACAAATACACTATTTCCATTTCCATTTCCATCCGAATTGCAGACTGCCCGACTTCGGCCGAGTCTTCTCTCTCGCTTTCCTCCGACTTCGAAACGCGAACCCGAAGCGCTTCTTCCGCGTCGCTGCTAACACGCTCGAAGAGTATCGATATCGATTGTCAATGCAAATCAGTGCTAAGTAGCTCATTTGCCTTTATGTAATACGCTTATCCACGTATCTGAGACTAAAAGACGTCCAAAATAAGAGCGCCTTTGTGCTGTACAATAATCTATTGATGCGCGATATTTTATTGTCTGTGCGCATATTGTGCGCGTACACGCTCAAGGGGTCATTCCAATCTTTGTCATTTTTCAATAGCAGTATTTCATCCAACATTTTTCTTCTCAGACCGGAACGATCAATTGCACACTTATCGGTATCGATCGCATGGGGCGTCATCATAATGGCAAAGGCGGTGCCATCGTCAACGTCTGTTCCATTTTCGGCCTCAGAACTGCGGCTGCCTTTCCGATCTACACTGCGAGCAAATTCGGCGTCTACGGATTCACCAAAGCCATGAAGGTGAGTGTAATTAGGTGCACTTTGCTTTTCAAATGCAAAGCCTTTTAGTATTTCCGATTAAGTGAACGTCCTTGTTTCTCAGGATCACTATCAGCATCTTGGCGTGCGAGTCATGGCAATCTGCCCAGGCATCACGGAAACTAGTCTGCTGCACCAGAACATCAAGGAAGACGTCTTAAACATCATCCCCGACAAATTCATCGACGAGGCTTTCCAGTGCTCAAAATACATCCAACAGTATGCGCCGTTATATTGCTGTATTCGTTTTTTTTTGCAAACGATTGATCGAAAGTACATTCTCGACTTATCCCGTTTACAGGCCAGAGAACGTTGGCAAAGCCATCGTCCAAATGATCGAGGAGGCTGAATCCGGCGCTGTCTGGGTTTCCGAGGACAACGAGCCGCCCTACTCCGTTAAAGATCCAGTGTTGTATAAAGATCGTGCGGTTCCCGTTGGATCTATGAGTTCCACCTGATGCGTGCGCGCTGGTTCTTGTTATGTGTCGCGTGTATAATTTATTCACGCCAAGTTCATTATTTTGTTTAATTTTTATTTTACGCAAGTATTTTTAAGTTTTTGTTGAGCAATTTCGGAATAAGAGTAACAGAAATTATAATAAATAATTTTTTAATATATTTTAATCTTGGTAACAAAACGTTGGTGTTTATTTACGCATTTTTAGATACTTGTGGTGGTTTGAGAGTAGTCTACCCGATTAAAGAAAACTTTATTTGGAACTCTAAGATTCTTTTAGAATCTTAGATTGTAAATATAATGCACATTCGAGCTTCATTTAACTATATACTATGACAATATCGTTTGAAAAGGGATACACAATCTCTTCTCTCAGAAAATATATTGCATAGATAATCATGAGATTACACAGGTCTATCTTTGTATGCTGCTGTTTATATCAAACGTTATGTTTCGTTTGACGCAGCCTATGTACTAAGTTTGTGTCCTTTTTATATCAGCATAAGTACTACATGAGAGATAAGTCATCTTATATGTGTATTTCTAGCCTGATTTATTTGATGTTCAGCAGAAGCATTCACTGCTTAAGTTCTCTCTAATATAATCCAAATAATCAGTGACTGATATAAATAACCAGATGATTAGGTTCTGTATGTTCCTTGCTACATAAAGCAATGCAAATTAACGCTTTTTAATTTTGTCGAGTTATAATTAAAAAATAAAAAATGTTGATTGTTAAATAATACCAAAGTCGTTAATTATAGGTATCTTTTTCAATTTTATTTATGATTTCAATAAATATCTTGACTAGATTTTCCAATACACCCATTATCAAAGGGACTGAATTTTGTTTCTTCATTTCGAAGAATTCTCAAGCGAGTTTCTATTGTGATCACATGATTCTCGCGTTAGTTTGTTTAACGTGCAGCACCGTGCATCTTGTCACGCTATAATTCACTAGCTGGCGAGCAAAGGCATTCGTTGCGTAAATTCTGTCCGATCCATCCCAAATAATTGGAGACTTTGGTGTAAACCCCCGGGAATCTTGGCTTGGCGCAGCCTCGGCCAAATGAAACAATACCTGAAAATATTAACAGCGCAGTGACGCGAACAAGTTTATTGCTAAGGTGCAGCTACTCTCAGGAAATAAATTGAGCACTTACCGACAACTTCCATTGCGCCGACGTCATTACGTACCAGCAGTGGACCGCCGCTGTCGCCCTGAAATAATTGATTTTACGTAATCGACACGCGAAGCGCCGCGTCACTCGCTAGCTCAACGATCAACTCACTTTGCAAGAGTCGCGTCCACCCTCGAAGTATCCAGCGCAGAACATGTTGTCGGTGATGCGATTCTTGCGGTAATCCGCTTGCAAGCATTCCTCATCGGACATTATGGGCAGATCGACTTTGCGCAAATCCTCGCTAACGGGCTCGCTGGATCCGATTCTTCCCCAGCCAATGGCCACCGCTGTCCGTCCACCGTACTGCTTGAACGTCGCTGCAATGTACGCGCATAAGAATGTCATGTCAAGCCGAAATCGCCATCGTTACTCAGGCTGCACTCACGCGCGCTGGGCAGGCACACGGTTGTCACAGCTACGCCCAATGTTACGGCCCTATTCAGTTCGATGATCGCGATGTCGTTGTCGTTATTGGCATGCTCGTACTGCTGGTGTATTTTCACCCTTTTAACTCTGTACGTAGCACCATTGGCCAAATGAATGGTGAACGACTTCTGGTCAAACCTAGCAATAAAACAGAGTAATTGTTTACAACGAGAATCGCTAATTGCTCTTGGCATCAGAATTCAAGAAATTACTCGTAGAGACAGTGGGCAGCTGTGAGAATGTGTCTTGCTGTAATCAAACTGCCTCCGCAGTGATGATTGTGGTGGTATTTGATTTGAGCCGCCCATGGGAACTCCTCGAACGTCGTTATCTCGCCGTTCACTATTCTCGTTCGCCGGTTGACTCCACAAGCTGTAAGCATTGAAAAAATTGGCCGACCGTGTCGTATCAAGTTGTTACTTAATTTATGAATCTTTAATCACCACAGTGTTTACAAAAGTTGAGAGATGTGTTTGAATTGGTCGTCTGGAATGCTGGAAGCGAATCGAAAAAAGTCTGCAACATCAACATTCGTGCGCTAACAATAACAGCTTGCGACTGATAATAGTCAATAGCGAATACACAAATATTTCTTTCCGAGACTCACGTTTGCCGGTAAAAAAATAGTCGCCTCGGAGGTCTGAAGAGTCACAACTGCGACGGCCACAACAGTAATGACAACTCGAGCCATGCTGCTTGAGCATCGGCCGCCGCTTGCAAATGTGTCAATCGGCGAGAAGCTTTACCATTTTATAGCGTGTCATAACTAATAAGCAGCTTGTCCCAAGTGGGGATAACTTACCTTGAGACATCGTGCGCGCGACCTTTCAACCCTACGCTGCGGGACCCGATTGACATGGTGTGAGTCACAAGGTTGTCACAGTTTTGGGATCGCGAGTATCATGCGCTGCGCGATAATAATCAGGTCAATGTAATTAGTCACCCTTGACTCCGTAAAAAAGACATAGATACCTTAACGAAAATGCGGGTGAACATATACATCCGAATTTGTATAATTACGCCGTGAGCGGACGCGTAGCTGCGGGACTTTGAGCGACTGAGATCGTGGCCTTATGTTCGGATAAGAGCAGCCAAACAATTGAAATTTCTGCCTGACTAGTTATCTGTTAGTTGTGGTCGTCCTAAGAATCCACAAGGCAAAGGTTTACGTTTCTTAATTGCAAGACTCGTTTGTTTATCGGTGGTTGAATTTCGATAAGTAAACGGAATTCTTTTGAATGAACTAAGCCTGACTAATTTTCTTTAATGAAAGATAAAATAAAACTCTGTACTTTATGCACAATTTTACTGAGAGAGCTCCTAAATGCAGGAGAAAGAAAGTTACACGGTTACGTAAGATATTTTGGTTTCATTAAATATAAAAGATTTTAGAATATCTCTACAATAATGGTGTAGTTTGACATTCTCATTGAAGGACAGCATTAGTTTTCTAATTATAAAATACACACGTGAAAATAAATTGATATTTGGAAAATAAAAGCCAAAAGCAATACTTTGTTCTTGCATTAAAAAATTTTTATTTCTTAGCAGAATTAATGTGGATATTGATCATAGAGTCAAATCTATTAAAATTATATTCTTAAAAGTTACGTAGTAAAATTGTTTTCATGTAGTAAGTTGAAATATTGAAATAAAACGTTTGATTAAAAAAGCCAAGCTATCCTTATTTACACCAATCCCAGCAGATTTATCATATCGTATTCGTCTAAATATTTAAGAATTTTGCAAGCAATGACGCGACTTTGATATAGTTTCATACTCATGGAAATAAAATCCATAGATTGTAGCTCCAAATTAGCTACTTTTTCAGCTGCAGCCATTCGCCACAATATAATACTGGAATAATAATGCGGAAACGAATTGAAATTATCGATGATCATCGGCTGAGACGCTGTCGCAAATACACGTTTTCGCGCGTATCGTATAATTTGTTTTTTGTTATTTCCCGTGTACAGGTCAAATAACGTAAAAAAACCGTCGACTTGCACTAATTTCATATGCTCAAGACTCTGTTGGCAGAAATAAAAATACTCGCGATATCTTTGCACCTCTTCCATGTCATGGCGGGTGAACTGACTGTGCACAGTTGCATCTACAAGCTCCATTTCTGCTAACTTAGCAATAAGGCTCTCCGTGATATAGGGGTCGTTAGAGCCCTCGCTGTATATACTTAGAAAATTTCTATACCTGGTGTTTTGAAAATCAGCATCATACACTAACAGGAGTTCGGCTATTCGCCGGTAATTTTCGACTGGTTTCCGCTGGGCATTGTTCAACTGCTTGCAGATGTAATAAAGTGGAGTATGATCATGTTGATCCAAAATATTTGGATTTGCGCCTAATTTCAACAGGTATTCGACCTGTTTCACGTGTCCTTCCATTGCAGATAGCATCAATGCCGTATTGCCATTGCAATCAAGTGCATTAATATCAAAATTTTTGCCACGAAACAATGGAATGAGCTCTTCTACGTCTGGATTTTTATTGCAGCACGCAATAAAATGAATGGCGGTTTGACGCAAAGCATTTCTCGCCCGCCAATCAATGCCTGGAGATTGAAGCAACGCGCGTACAGTCCCTTTCTTTCCTCTGCGCATGAATTTTTCCAAGAGTGTTACGGAGCCTTCGGTAATTCTTAACGATGCTCCCCATGTCATCAAGACCTTCAGCATTGCAATCTTCTCCTCCGTATCGTTGGCGGAAACATCGTAATGTTGCAAAGGTGTCTTCCGTTCGCAACCCAAGCTGTTAACATTCGCTCCGCGTTCCAACAACAGCTTAACGTTCGCCAAGTCCGATTGCGCGACGGCCACGTGCATCGCGTTGTCGTATGTTTCGGGACAGCGAATATTGACCAAGCAGCCAGAGTCCAACATTGTGCGCGTTATCTCCGCGTCTCTCGGCAGCACGGCGAAGTAAATTGGACATTGGTAATTCATCAATTTGAAGGCGAACATTCGTTTGTCTGTGCCACAATGCAATTGTAATTTACGGAGAAACAGCTTCGCGATATCTTTTTCGGATAACGGATATTTGTTGAGAACGTGTTGAACTGGAGTGCAGCCGAAATTGTTCGGCAGAAAGATGTCAGCGTTCAGTTGGATCAAAGTTTTCACGGCTGACGTTTGCTTGGCCTTCACAGCCAACAGCAGCGGCGTATCTCCATCTTCATTCTGAGCATTGATATTACAACCCTTGTGGATAAAATACTGTATCATGTACACATTTCCGCCATTGATTTCACAGCGGAGTATAGTCCAGTGCAGCAACGACCTCCCGGAACTATCGGACAGATTACACGGATCAATGTTCTGCAGCATCATCAGAGCCTCTTCATATTTGCCTTTCGATATGAAGTCTAATAGGTGACTGTCGAATCGCCTCTCGCCATCTTTCACGTACAGCTGAAAGAAACGCTCAAATGTGCGATTGGAAGCTCTTAGAAATGTGGTTGAAGGCACAGTGTGTACTATGAACGACAACTCATTGAATTCAATCAATAAGAGAAACACTACTTTTGCACTGCACAGTCAGTCGATCATTATTTTCTTTGTCCAACTGAAGATTATTTTTCGTTTTACTATGGAGGTAATTCCCCGTTGTGAATACGGTTCATTCAAAACAAACGCTCACTATTTGTACGTACCACCATTGCGAAGGACGCTAGAACGTATTTGGACATACAGAAGCGCCAATGCAACCGCTTCCACCGGTCACTGCCGTCACATGAGTTTTTACTTCGGCGATCGAAAGAAAGCTCCTCGGATCGATCCTCGAGTCGATACCTAGCTACTGTGACTCATAGTAGCTAGGATTGACTGGCAGTGGATAATACATTATGTTTTGAACAGCGATCTAATCCTGTTATGCGTGGCTCTGCGTGTAGGCGTTCAAATATTCGAAGGTTGACAATACGCTAATTACGTAGTCTATCCAGTACAAGTAAGCGAATCATATTATTCTGCAGTCATAAAGTTTACACTGATAAATAGCGTAGGTTACAGTTAAAAACTGTGAAAGTCTAAAGAATATGAGACTGCCGTTACTTGCCGTTGATAAGGATGGTTCGTGGCGAGATGATAGACAAAATTAATATAATGATTATTTTATTGAAAAGCAAAGTTGAATGAATTACGTTTGACTGATACAAAAGTTAAGGGATACTCGAGTCTTACGAAAATTGCTTTGATCATACCGTCCGAACGATCAGCATCCACATAATTCCTTCCTGACGATTTCCTTTGGCGAGCATGCAATAACGTGACCTGAGCTCAATTCATCAAGTTTAAGAATTTCTTAGTAAGGTTTTTGACTGTGTAGTCTATCCCGGGGATAATGACCCGATTTTGAATAACGAAGATATAATAATGCGGAATCCAGTCGATATTCTTGGACATGGTCAGCTTGTACGTAGTGGTGAATTCATCAAAGCAAACGAGTTTCGAAAGTGCTGCACAATCGAATCTATTTAGCAGGTCGATGAGCGTTATCGTATTGAATACCGTTACCGATTTCATCTTTTCTAGATTGACTTTACACTCATCAAAGTAATTTTGATAGTATTCGCAGCGCTGGATCGTGCGCCGAATGTGAGAAGTGATCGCGGACTCGTCCTGATCCTCCATTTCCACTAGGCGCGCGAGGATGCTCTCCGCTATGTACGTGTCTCCCTTTTGCTTAAATTTTTCCAGCAAGATTCCACCTCTCAAGCGCTGAGGATCGGCGCCGTGCATCAGCAGCATGTCGGCGATCGTTCGCAACCGGCTCAGCGGTTCCGGAAAGTAATCGCTCATAAAGCGATAAGTCAGATGGATCGCCGTGCGGAAGTTCTTGTCCTCGATCTCAAGTTCGGCGCCCAGCTGCAATAGAGATCTGACCGTACTCACGTACGCCCGTTTGGTCGCTAACATCAGGCCCGTTTCTTCGTACGCGTTAGCCAGGTTGATGTCGAAATCCCGGCCGCGGAGCTGCAGGAGGGCTTGGCCCGCATCCGGGCTGTCGTTCTTGCAGACGAAGTGCAGTATTGTCTCGCTGCGGCTGTTGGTCCTGCGCAGATCGATGCTCTTCAAGTTCAGCATCATGTCGAGGGTTCGCTTGTTGGCACAAGACATTATCCTCTCCATGGGCGGCGTCCCCATAATTTTGCAGATATACATGTCGGCCCCGCTCGTCACTAAGAAGTGGAGTACTTTGATCTTCTCGTCGGTGTCGCTGTCGTAGGTCTCGTACCGGTATATCGGCGTCTCGTCCTGCTGGCCTTTGCAGTTCACGCCTAGTCCGCGCTCTACCAGTAGCCTCGCGTTCGCCAAGTCCGCCTGCGCGACCGCCACGTGCAGCGCGGTGTCGGATGTCTCGGGACAGCGAGCATCGATCGCGCACTTGCGGTCCAACATCCTCTGCGTTATCTCCGAGTCTGTCAGCAGCACGGCGAAGTAAATCGGGCAACTGAAATCCATCAACTTGTCCACTAACATCTGCTTGTTCTCGCCGCAATCCTCCCGCAGTTTATTCAGAAACCATTTGACGATGTCTGTGTTCGATAAGTTCCAATAACGCAGCACGTATTCGATGGGATTCAAGCGACTGTTGTTCGGAATGTAGATGTTGGCATTTGCTTCGACCAGTACTTTTATAATCTCCATTTGATCCGACTCGACAGCCAATCCCAATGGTGTATTGCCTTCGATATCCTGGGCATTGATATTGTAGTCTTTCTCTATCAAATACCTTGTTATCTCTGGGTTTCCGGGCTCGTCTGCACTCCAGTGCAGCAAAGTCTTTCCCCAACAATCTCTCAACTTCCTTGCATCAACTTTTTTGAGCATGTCCACAACCTTGGCGTTGTTATTGGTGGCGATGTAGGTTAATAGCTGAGGATCGAATTGCTTTATGCCGTTTATATTGAGTAGCTGAAAAAATCGGTTAAACCATAGTTCTTCATGGAATAGTTCGAATTGTTGATCATTAAAACTAACATATGAAAAAAAATCTATACAACATTCTATGAGACGCTCAACCTCGAAAGATTCTTAGTAATTCCGTCGATTTGATTCTCACGCAAGAATTCAGTATATTTATAATAATCCTTAAAGACAGTTACTTACCACCATTGTTAGGAAATTATTGGTAGAAAATACGTTGATGTCGATGCACCGAAGCAACAGTCGGCTAAACAATGATTGTACTACCGTGAAACAATCAGTTGCTCTAAGACGTTTAAAATTTGGACTGAATAGTGCGCCAAAATGACACACAGAGCGCTCACACGCAAAGTATATTTCAACACTCTTACGTATATATCACCTATAAGTTCATTAGAGGGGTAAATTCAACACAATAAGCTTGTAAATCGCATTAGCTTTGTATCATTAATTTTAATATTTTATTTTTATGCAATCATTCCGTAAGATTGAACGTTTATTATCTTTTCTGCGAAATTGGATGGAACAACGAATATTAATTGACAATGTCCAGTCTTGTCATTGATCGACGTTGAATATCGCAGATGAATGACTTTGTGTTAGCAGCGCTTTATACATCTTTAAATTTGACAGTGACGCAACTGTTGGACACTTATTGGAAAAGAAATAAATAAAATTTCTTTACAAATTACGTTTTTTCAAACAGTGTTCTAAGGATTTATAAGGACAACTAAAGCATCGAAGCTCCATCGACCTATGTATTTGGAACAAGTGATGTTGCGGAATCATAATACTTTGTCGTTATCACAATCTTTGAATTATTATTAAATTGATGAAAATGATCATCCATATTTTTGTCAAATTAACCGAATTATATTAACACTCATTACATCAGTATTATCTTAGCTCATAAAATTGCATATAATAGCAAGATTTTTAAAAAATTGGTATTTTACTACGATGTAATTAAATAATTATTTTAAGGAAGTACGCAGAAGTCCATTAATTCTTCCAATTGTGTGAATTGTGTATTTCTTTAAGCTTTTGTGTGGTCTCCAAAAAAATTCTAGGATAATTATTTGTTCATATTGTTATTAGATTTTTTATTCATGGTTGGTTTTTCTAATTCTATGTAAAAAATTGAAAAATTTCTCAGGTATTTTCATGATTTATTATATTATTGCATACGTTAAATATTTATATAAAATTTACAAACCTTTTAATAATACTCATCAGACTGCCATGTGCTTAATTAATATTTTATATAAGTTATCAATGCATTGTATGAATCGATAGAAACGCCATTGTTAAATATAAAACTTGGAATTCTACATTTTCTACGTTAGTTATATATCTACAATACAATTAAAAGTTATTATTACTTATTTTTACAAGTTACTTATGCATATTATGTGAACACGTTAAGTGACTTGAATCCTGCCGATTTTCTTTCTTGACATTGGCACCGGCAGTTCACTCTCAATGATAAATGTTGCGTTACTTCTATCCGAACCATCAGATGATTTTTTTACAATATAAGTATCGTCGCTTTTTAACGATTCCACATCCTCCAAGACTTCCTCACTCGGATATTCCTCTTTTCCATCGACAATTGTATCGAGTGAATCCTTAAAACCTGACTCTGTGTCATTATAGCCAATGTCTTTTAAATCGAGTCTCTCAGCAGTGAAATTTCCACGCACGACCGATCGGTTCGAGGTAGAAGAATCATCGCTGAATTTCGACACTTTTCGCGTGAATGCCGCGCTATCGGAGAAAGCTTTAGAAAACTCGAAATCGTTGGGTGTTGGAGACAAGGCATTTCTGGCGCTTCTCGACCTCTGTCGATGTTTCTTCTTTCTCTTCTTCTGGACATTTTCGACTGGTAACTCCTGCAATTCAAACATCTCCATTCGACTCCTCGGATGTTTTTCTTCGACGGTGAACACTGAGTTTCTCGCTGATTCCACATCCAAATCTTGTGATTTCTGACTGGTAGCATACATCAGGATCCTGTCGATTTTCTCGATAATTCCATTCAGCCTGGTTAAACTTTTAACTTTGAGATTCGGTCCAGATTCCATGAATCTCTGCAGTTTACCCCTGAGATTCTTTCTCGCCTCGTCCTCATCTTTGAACTCGCTAGGCAAATGGTCGATCGACACGATAGTCGATGGATGCATCAAACTCATTGCTGACAACTCGAAATTCCTTACACCGTTTCTCACAATCGTCTCTGGATCTTTACCAAATCTTGCCGATGAGCTCACCGACATCATATTCGTCGTCATCGCTAATAACTTCAATCCCACTTTCACGCCGTCGACATCTCGATCGTACTTCAATACCTTCGCAGGAATCGGCGCGCCGTAAACAGCAAAAGCTAACACGTGATCGTACGGATGATAATCCACGCATGTAATAGCTCTTTCGTGACTGTTGATTTCATAAGTAGCCATGAGTTTGCCACTGTCGGTACTCCACACGTTCAACATCGAGTTTTCACCACCGCAGAAAAGTAAACTACCGCAGGGAGAGAGACACGAAGTTATTTGTATTCGATTGTTTTTTAAACCTTCGAATTTCTTTATCATAGCTCCGCTGATCACGTCTAATAATGTCAGTTCGGAATTTCTGGAATGCACGAGCAATCTTGACCCTAACGGATGTACTAAAATTGTATTGATGGGTATACCATCTAGTTCTTTAATTTTGACTTTTCTTGTTAATTGCCACTCGCGTTTGAGAAGCGATCGTCGACTTTTCTTGGCGGTCCAAATAATGATTACACCGAGACCGTCGCCAGTAAGAATCACTTCGTCGCGAGAATGGATGCATACTGAGCTGACGAAACCATTGTGACCCTCGAGTTCTTGTACGAGCTCATAACTGTGCGAACGTTGATAAGCCCAAATTCGAGCAACGTGGTCGTAGCAGCCGGTCAGAACAAAATTCGATGTCTCCGGAGAAAACTTGCCACAGTACACGTACGATGGATGTGGCAATGACTAAAACAAACCGAAATTCATTGAGGAATTTTTCAATTTGAAAAATGTATAGCTAAGCATGTATGATTAAAATGATCACCTGAACGTCTTCGATGATTTGTTCCTTGACGTCCCAAAATCTCGCAGTCTGATCGGAAGACACTGACAATAGAAAGTGATCGTCGTGCGACCAGCTTAGAGAGTAAATGAAATTTTTGTGACCAGCGAATCGCACGTGAATTTTCATTTCGTCAATCTATAATCGGTAAAACATGGTTAACATTAAAAATGGAGCTACACAAGAATTCTCACGACTTACCTTATAAACCAAAATCGGATAATCATAGTCATCTGAGAGTGCACATGCAAGGTACTTCCCATCGTTACTGAAAACTACGTAAAAGCACCCACTATCGCCCGCTTCAGTCTCGAAATACGTCTCGTTGGGTATCTGGCACGATTGAGCAGCATGTCGGGTCCATTTTGGCGGTTCGGGAACTTCCTCGGATTTTCCGACGGGATGTAAATTCTGAGAATCACTGTGCACCTCCGATAGATCGTGCAGTTGAAGTAGTTGCTCCGAAAAGACGGGCTCGAGTTTCGGCGGGTCTATGGGGGATATGCTGACGTATAGACTGGATGGATATTTGTCTCTGCTGCCGGATTTCCACCATTTGTACACCTGAAAAGAGAAATAATTTAATTAAATATTTTTCTGTTGGAATGGCAAAGGAATGAAGTAGGAAATACATTACATCGCATTTCGTTTTACTCGCTCGTCTGAAAGTTTTCTTCGGTCTGTAAAGTTGTAGTCGAACGATTTTGTTGACGTGTTGAGTGCCGTTAACACCGATCGGCCTAAGAAAAGCCCAAGCCACTTTGTACCAGCAAGATTCTTTGCCTGTACACAAAGTGAGTTAAACATTTGAAATAAATGTAGGCTTTTGTGTCGACTTGTTTTCTAAACAACGCAATGCAATAGGTAGTTACAAAAATCAAATATTTCAAATAAGAAACAATTTCTTAGTGTACATAATATCAGGCTAAGACTCAATTCTTAAAACAGAAGTTTCATCTGAATTTAAATTTTGAATGCATCAATGATCTGTCGCATGCTCATTATAAATTTGATAAATATAATTAAAGATTAATCAAAATTCTTATCGGAATACAAACCAAACTGATGATAATGTAAATTGGCTTCGTTAAAGCTCAACAAATCGACGATTTCGAACAAAACCACGACGGAACCTTTGCCGTCGCATAAAATTTCGTTAAAGTCCATTTTGAAAATCAATTGCTCCTCCCAAACCGGGACCATTGACTTTTTCTCTTTGAAATCGAACTTTGCGGAGATTATCGGCTGCAAATTAGTCGCCGCATCATCATCTTTATTCTTCACTTTCAAATAATCACCATCATCAGCGTAGACTATATGAACTTTGACCATCGGATGCCTCGTAATGTAGTCTGCTTCGAGCATATCCGATCTATGAATCATTATCGATGTGTATTTGATTTCTTCCTCCACTTCTTCAAGTTTGTGCTTGTCTTTTTTTATGCGACGCTTTTTCGTGCGAGACTTTAGCCTTCGACGACTGGTTGACAATTCTCCGGGTGAATTTCGAGCGGACGGGGTCTTTCGTTTCGTTCGTGAACTTCTCTCACTATCTTTCTCATCACTTTTTTCGTAACGAGATGATTTGGACTTCGATCTTGATCGCGATTTCGGTCGTGGAACTTCTCGTCCTGGCTACATGATCAATTTAAATTAAACCCAATAGCCAATATTTTACATGATATTTAGCAAAATAAAATTACAAACCGAGTGCATTTCTTCATTTGTAGAAATGGTGGTTTCGTCACTCGACTCTCCCCTATCGAAAAATCTCGAAGGTATAATTTCTACCTTACTGGAGCCTGATGACCTCGATCTCTTGTCCATCGCATCGAGTACAGTTTCCAATTCCTCTTCCTCTTCTTCTTCGTCTTCTGATCGCTTATCACTGGAGGATTTCCTTTTGTCGCTCGATCGCCGTCTTATCAAAGTTTTTCTCTGCATGAACTCGCGAGAATTCGGCGTTCCGCTAACCGACGGATCTTTTGTGGCAGAGGTTTCTGTATTTTCGGCGGTATCTTGTATGTATTCCTGAGACGAAATTAATGTTTCAAAGATTTCAAACGATTTTCAATTAATTAAACTTAACACGTCAATCGACGACATCAAAGCTCGCGTGATAAGTCACATTTACCTTGATCTCTTCGATGCTTTCCTTTTTCTCGATAGGGATTTTTTCTACTTCCTCGCTCAAAATCGAAGGCTTTTCGATTTTCTCGCTGCTCACGCTGCTTATTTTGATCCTCGGACTATGATTACTGACCGTTTCTATCCTCAAAATTTCATCGTGATCAGATGATAATGCATCGTTGTCGAAACCACGAACGATATCTTCTTTTTTGGCATTCTTCGTTCTTGGCGCTGCGATCGGTTTCGGAAGTCTACGAACATTAAAAATACGCGTGTTCTAACTTGTTCAGTTTCAATTTCAATCAACAGATTACTAACCTAGAAGGTTTTGGCGGCGGGACTAATTTACACGGCTCTGTAGTCGACGACCTCTTCGGCACCACGATTTTCTTGCCGCTGACTTTTCGTATTTCGGCGCTCGCAGCACCTTTTGCCCACTGTCTCCGCTTTGGTTTCGCCAAGTCCTCGACAAGATTGCCAGTCGATATTTCCGGTTTGTCCCAGCGCTTCCGTCTACCGCCGGAAGTTGGCGGGATTTCGCTCGTCAGCTCGACCTCTTCCTGCAAATCGCTCTCCTCCGTCTCCGTATCGACGAAGTCTGATTTCGGCCTCTCCTCGTCTCCCGTTTTCATTTGCTCGATCAAATCTATCTGGTTCGATTGGTGCTCGGCTGACGAGTTGTTCGACCGTTGATCGTCAGACGCGTTAGCCTCCGCGACGACTCGCGCCTTCTGCTCTTCGTGTTCCGCGTGCACGTCGACGACGACGTCCATCGTTTTCTTGCCAGCCGACGCTGGAGTATTCGCGCTCTCGATCACCACCGCCGTCTCGACATCTTCGTTCGATCTTTCCGATTTCCGAAAAAAGCCAAACGTGCGTTTCAAGGACTGCGCGATACCTTGCTGGGCTGGGTTATCCGGTTGGTCGGTCTTTCTACGCGATCGTTTGCGCCTATCGCGAAGCAAGTTGAGTTTGGAGCCGAGAGTAGGTCGGTCGTCGTCGGATTTCTCGTCGGAGGTCGATTCTTCTTCGGAGCTCTCGACCGGCCGAGATTTAGCCAGTTTGCCTCGTCTTTGCGCCTTCATTACTAATTTCGCGGAGTGTTCTTTGCAAGTCTAAAATAAGATTGGCAGCATCGAATACTCGTGTTTACCATTGAAATTCAGCCCAAGGTGCAGATTCAGTTGGAAAAACTGGAAGCAGCCGCAGTGTGCTATCTACTCTGAATAAAACTCAAGCTAGCGCTCGTCAAAAGGCTTTAATATAGCAGTGCCAGGCGAACGCGCTCGCGGGCGACTCGAAGCATGTCATGCCGCTCGCCAAGACGCCGAGGGTGCATGAATAATTCAAGAGTGTGCCGTCCGGCGTTGGCGCATATCGATTCAACAAAAGGAAAAACGACGTGCACCGGGTCGCCTCGCACTCGGGCACGCGGAGCGCACGATCGCGTGGACGCGCGGAAGCGCTCGCACTGCTCAGCCACTGGACTCCGTTGCGGCGATTCGCGCGCTCGCAGCAGCACCCCGGCGAGAGCGTCCGCGGGTCGACGACGCGACGCGACGCGACGCGACGCGACAGCGGCGGCGGAAAAGCCCGACTGCGCCGGCTGCTTGCCGTGGCGGCGCGCTGCCGTGACAGGTGTGCGACTGGCAACGTCGGGCTGCAGGCCGACTTAATAATATCGATCGCGCGCTCGTGGGGGGATATAGATGGGGCTGTTGGCCTTTGCGCTCGGCCGCACAGACAAGACTGACGGTTCGCCGGCAGTTTGGCTCTGTTTATTGGCCAGGCCCTCACGGGGCGTACACGTTGTTGTTGACCTCGGCGCTGTCCAGCGACGCCTGCCTCTCCAGCTCCTGCGAACGGGACGAGGAGGATGAGCGCCCGGCCGCGGCGAGGCTGCGCGGCGCGCTTCCGAGTGAACGCTTCTGCACTCACGGCGTCGATGAGCGCCTGGTACTCCTGCTCGCACTGCGCGATCAGCGGGTCCTTGAGGTCGTGCAGCCGCTTCTTGGCCGACGCGTCCAAGTTCTCCGACGAGTCCTGCCGCACGGTCTTCATCTTGAGGCGCAGCTCGCGGTTCTTGGCCTCGATCACCTTCTCGCGGCGCGTCTCTCGATCCAGCAGCTGCGCAACAGGCCCGACAGCTGTGAGGCCGGCGCCGGCGAGCTACGGCTGGCTACACTTACGGCCGTCAGCAGGGCTTTGTCGTTCTTCTGGTTGGTGGTCAGGCTCTCGGAGAACTCGAGCAAGTAGACCGAGCCGTTCTTGCTGCCCAGCGCCACCAGCTGGCCCTGCTCGTGCGGCCGGACGCAGGTGAGCGCTTCGTCGCACACCTGCGAAGCCAGATCGGGGGCGTCAGCGTCGCGCTCGGCATCGGCCTGGCTGGCTCGCTCGCTCGCTCGCTCGCTACCTTGGCGCTCAGAACCGGGCCATCCTGCTGCACTATCAGGTCCCAGGCGTCCAGGGTGCCGTCGATCTTGGTCAGGAAGAACACCGAGTACCGGCTGGGGCTCCAGTGGCCGCCGGTCAGCAGCACGCCGTGCCCTCTGCGGACGGAAAGCCGTGGAGAGAGGCGTGCTCGGCGAGCGGGCCGCGAACGGGGAGGGCCACTCACGGGGTCCACATGATGCAGGACTCGCGGCAGTCCTCCGACCAGATCCTCGCCGTCCAGTCGCCCACCGACAGGAAGTTCTTCACGAAAGTGGGGTTCCTCTCGACGCTGATCACCGGCCCGTACTGCGCCTTGAACCTCACGGCGAGCTTCTCCGTCGGCGTCTTTCCCTTGCGGTTGCCCGAGATCACCGTGCCTGCCGCCGTGCGAATGCGTATTAGCGTGATCGGCGGCCGGCGCCCGTGGAAGCCGCGGCATACCGACCGTTTTCCAGGCCGCACATGAATCGAGTGCCGATGGACGGCTCGAACTGCAGCGCCGATACACCGACCGCGCGCTCCAGGGCTTGCTCCTCGGGTCTCGTCAGGTCCATCACCAGTGTTTCCAGCGGGCTCTGCAGCTTTCGACTGTCCCACCACTTGATCTACTCGGCAACCGCGTCGACCGTTAGCGCGAGTCGGTCTCCCTCCCTCCCTCCCTCCCTCCCTCCCACCCTTCCAGCCTCTACCTGACCGTCTCTGGAGGCGCTGAAAAATTCAGTGCCGGTCTTGGAGTTGATCCACAGCACTTGGTCGCACGGATCCCGGTGGCTGTTCTCCATGAGGCTCGTGTCGACCGGCTCGTAGCTTCGTCGCACGTCCCAGAAGGCCACCTGGCCGCTCATCAGCCCACTCGCCAGCACGTTCGCGTCCTTGGAATTGTACTCGAGCGCCAGCAGCGGGCAGGAGGGCTTCAGCTTGGCGAACGGCTTGTTGGGATTCTCTGAAACGTTGGCCAGTGGTCGTGGGTCGTGGGTACTCGCGGCTCCGAGCGGTCGTCTGGCTCACCGACGTCCCAAATGTAGGAGATGGGACTGTAATTGGCCAGCCTCTTGAAGTCCGTGCTGCAGTGGCTGACGGCCAGTCTCGCACCCTGGTCCGGCGACCAGGAGACGTGGGTCACGGGCCGCTTGACCGCCAGCGGGTCGCGATACACGTTCACCGTGCGGCAGTACGTTCGCTGCACCAGCTGCGCCGCCTCGGTGTCGTCGAAGTATTGCTCGTAGATGTTGCAGGCGTTGTTCTGCAGCACCGTGTGCTCCATCGGCTACCGTTTGGCACGAGGAACGCTCATGGGATTGCGCTAGCAGCATGCGACATAATGGGAGAGTGCACGAGTACCGGCAGTATCTGCAGCATCGTGTGGATGTACAATTCGTCCTTTTCGATCTTCCTGCGATAGCGCACGGTTTGCTCTCCGTCGTCCTTGTTGATGTCCTTCGGCCAGCCGCCCTCCACGTGGAACATGCCGCTCTCCCGAAAAGTCGCCGTGGTCGTGTTCACCTGGCGCCCAACACATTCCAAAGAACAACGAACGCCTTCAGGTCGCTAGGCGAATCCAACGAAAACGCACGATACCTCGTGAGCGGCGATAACCTTGGCGCATTGCGTGCCCCTCGTCACCGGGTCCAACCTTATGTAATTGCTCGCAAGCGTCGGGTCGGATTTGATGTCCACTTCGAGCTTGTCCTGTTGATCGAAGTAGCACCGCTTGCCGAATTCCGAGCGCTTTTTCACGTATACGAACTGCGTTTCCATGCTTCTTAATCTGTCAAGCTACGACGGCGATACTTGCGATTTCTTTCCAAGACTTTAGGTTAACGTTGTCACGCGCGCGCCTGCGATCTTTCCGAACGAATCTACTTTGCCAAGTGCGTTCGGTTGAACTTTTGCCAATTGCTCACATCATTCTTGCAGTGAAATTGCGCTTGTCAATAACGAATAGACAGGCTGCCCTCGCAGCCAAAGGTACTTTCGGGCATGTACAGTTTCCGCGTGACTGTGGCGTAGCTTGGTTGCGCGCTTTTTGTTGGATCGATAAGACATAGGCTATTATTTTCCAAACGTCTTTTATCCCTCGTAATTTTTCAGCCGTCCACATTTTCTCTCGAAACATAGCTTTGGCATTTATGACAACTGAACCACGCAACAAAGAGCTTTTTCTATTTTTATTTTTTAATTATATTTTAAATAATTAATTATGAGCTATACAACGAAAAACGAATATTTTATGCGAGATTTGGTGAGATGTAACTTTTAGAACGCTTACTGAAAATCTCAAATCTCCGTTAGAGGTACACTAAAACTTCGACAAGCGGCAATTTCGCCAATAAAAATATTATTACTACAGCTATTTTCTATTTCCCACATTTCGTGTGATAGAAAACAATTATTTCTTAGCGGGACTAACTGGATAAACTAGATAACTTCGGAGTAACAATGAATAAAAATAGTATTATTGTTGATTTGAGCAGGAAATAATTCATCATTTCATTACCCTCAATTGTTCCCATAGTCCAAAAGAAAGAAATATAATGCTCTTAATACAGACGTCAATACTCCATTCCCACGCAACTTTCTTTAACATCCCAGCCTATCTAGCAGAGCCTATCTATTATCGCCTCTTGCTACAAGAACAAATAATGCAAGCTCACTTATATAAAATAATTTATTCGATCGTGACCAAATCAGGATCGTAAAATATTTATCAACATTACTTCGTAAAGTTATTACTCAGTTCGAAAATAAAGGCAAAATAACAAAAGGTGGAAATAACGCTCATATGACTCGTAAGAGTTGTACAGGTATTTCAAATTTTTAACAAATGTCCTTCTACATCGAAACTATTATTTTCTATATGTGAAACTTTTAATAAAAATTTAGTTTTCAAATTTACTATATCTAATATTGATTAGCCCAAATCTCAACAACGAGGACCGGAACTGCAATGTGCAAGATTTATAGAAGAAACTGTATGTTGAATGATGTCGTTGACTGATTGTGTAATTATCTAACCTTTATAAGTAGCCATGTTATAAGTACTTATAAAGACATCGGCAATATCAGGATTTTTAGTACGAATGACAGAAATACTAACATTTATTTGTATTGCTATCTATTTCGCTCTTCACTATACTATTTATTGATCGCGAGTAAGAAAATATGATTTTTTATTGGAATTATTTTAAATAGATAAATTAACAATTTTTGTATGTATTCATTGACATACAGTTTTTTTGATACATTTTGGCGCTTTCTGTGGTTCTGATTCTTGCTGCCGAAACTCCAGCTTGACTGACTGTGAATAAATTGTTATATCAACATTTTCACTGAAAGTTTCTCGAGCGAAAAATAACTTTTACTTATCCTTTATTCCTACAAATTTGGGATTTCTAACAATCGTTTACAAAATCGCGTTGATAAATGTTTTAATATTCACTAGTAAGTAAATATTTGTATATCAAAGATGATAGGATTTGTATTATAGCGGAGCATAATGTATATCGATATTTTACAGCAAGGAAACAAAGCTAAAACCGATGGAGATACTATAATATTAACAAAATAATTTAATTTTCTAATTTTCATAGGAAACTAATTCTTTTATTTTTCAATTATAATTATTTATTGACATCTTAAAATTACAGACATTTTTACATACTAGATATGAATAAATATCTAAATATTCTTGCTTTCGATTTCACTTGAACTGAAAAATTAGCCAATATAATGTTTATTCAAAATTAAATTAATTTTTTTATAAAATTTGTGTAAGTTAGAACATAGTTAGAACTGATTGGACTTTAGAAAAAAGAACGCGAAATTTTTTCAGGCAAATCTATAACCGTTAACTGTCTTCTGTTTTAGCCAATACTGGCGCTTTTGGATTAAGTATCTGCGTTACGGAAATCATCATTTTATAAATATCAATAAATTCTTGACTATTAGGATCAAATAGTTTTTTAAATTTAGGTATCACGCACTGCAGAAGCAGTTTTATCAGCTCTTTTTCATAAGATTTGCGCTGAACATTCTGAACGAGACTGAAAAAAAGCAGTAGCTGGTTTCTGTCTGAATATCTCGTAATGTGACTCCCAAAAATGTCTACAATGCAAAAAGAAAAGTCGATTAAAACTATGCTCACTGGTAACTGTCTCATTTATGTACTACCTTTAAGTTCAGGAGCGCAGCTATAATTCCAGACGCCATTAGAAATCCAATTTCTCAAATCTACTGCCAAATCATTGTTCGTGTCGTCAGGCGAAGACCTAGCGTATTTTACCTTGCCAGCCGTATTTTTGACATCGCACTCGTTATAGTTCGATTCCAAAGATTTAAACTTGGACTCGAATGTTTTTACTTTATGACGGCTCAATGTTGAATAGGAAAAGTCTCTGAACAATACGGAATATTCTCTCAGCAAGTCTAGATATTTGTCCTCTGGTGTAAGGTGCCTTTTCTTTCCCTACGCGTCATAATGAGAAATTTAAGCAAAACTGTCTGCAGAAAGCTTGGATTAAAAATCAACCCTGCTTACGATTCTATCGAAATGCGCCAAGAAAGTATCAGCGGCCCCTTCTTGTTTCTTCGTGAGCGCAAAGTTGGCATCAATGACTTCGATCTTCACATAGGCGTGGTACGTTTTGAGAATCTTGACCAGCCTCGGTGGTACGCCGAACCTGTCGAGGCCGTCGACTGCATCCACCAAAGTAACGATTCTCTCCTCGATCACTCTCGAAGGATTCTGCGCGTGTATCGGGCAGTTGTGCTTGATGCGTAGTGTCGCTTCCTTGGCGAACTTTTTGATCAAGCGGTCGAGCTCAGCCAGTGTCTCGATCTCGTCGTTCTCCACGGACGTCGATATGGATTTGTCGGAGGTTGTCGGATTGATTTTCGTGCTGCTGAATGTTATGATTTGAAAAATTAGAAGCTTCGCGTTGTATTTAATTATCTAATAAAATGAAGTACCAAGTACCTGCCACTAATCTTGCGCAAATCTACCTGAGACTTGGACTGAACTTTTTTGCAAGTAGAGGACGATTTGGTGCCCTTGGCGCTCAGCTTGTTTGCTAGTATGAAATTCGTTTGATTCTTTGGCCTCTGATAACCCGTGATCTGTGCCAAAACATTGTCCTTGGAAGTTTTAATTTGCGTCTTGCTCGTGACCGTTTTCCTCCCACCGACGTTTTCCTTTGTCGGCCTGACAGTCGAAGTACTTCGAGATCGATTGCTTCTCGACTCCGACAGGCATTGTTGGGACAAGCTTCTGCGGGGACGCTCCTTCTCGACGTCGCAGCTGTTCGTGTTGGCTTCTTTCGAAGGCTTTTTCGACTCCAACGGATGTTGGGATAAGCTTCTGCGCGGGCGCTCCTTCACGGCGTAGCGGCTGTTCGTGTTGGCTTCTTTCAGAGGCTTTTTCAACGCGCTCGTATAAATCTCGCGCACGTCTGGGTGCCGAGACGCCTGACGCTCTTTGCGCAAGTTCTCTGCAAGTTTTTCTCGCAGTTGCTGTGAGTGCAAGAGTGCACGACCGATTTCCGTGGCTATTTCTTCAGCTCTCTCTTCTGAACTCACCCCCTGATCATCGTGGAAATGTGCATTCATTTGAAGACAAATTCAAAGCAATATATTACACACAATGATATTTCATAAGGATGGTATTCAAATATTTATAGACTAACGTGAAGATTAAATAAATAAATTGAATGGAAACTAAGCATTTTTATCGGCGTAGTCACCAGTAAAATTCTGTTTTAAAAAAAGAACAAAATATTGAATGACATGTGATATTGATAAGATGCTGTTGCGTCAGATATTCATTCGTAAAGATTTTCGACTTTAAAGTACCAAAAATGGATACTAATAAAAAAGCAAACAGCGTTAAACAGATACTGCCAAAAGTGTTCCTAACTTAATCACGAAAGAAAAATAATAAAAATGAAGATTCCATGAATCTTGATCTTACCTCTTCGCAAATGCAAATGTTCCTATCAATTTGTTTGATAGTTGTAGTTTCGATTGGCCAAGGTTTCAACGCAAACTTTGCTTCTTCGCACTCCATTTGCAAAGTTCTTTTTGCCAACTCGGTGGTGCGTACCATTTTCTTCACGTAATCATAGAGCTCTTGCAAACTGAACATTTCTTCTATGCTATTTCCATTAATTTGACCATCCGCCTGAGGAAAATTATTGACAAATAATCATTGGAAAAATAGTTTCTCATAAAAATTTAGGGATAAAGGAGTTCCGTTGGAAATGTTAACCACACGATTTCTATTAAAAATTGGCATCTTTATAGCGAATGAAAAAATGTACACAAAATATAAGTGTTTCACTTTTTTACAGCGGTCAAAAAAATAATTTATGTTATACATCCTATAAATAAATTAAAAGTTATCTTCATTTCATAATTGTTTATCAGTATAACATTCACATCAGCCACAAACAAATTCCGATAAGATTTTAAATTATCACTTTTAACCTTTTATCAATACACGAAGATATATAAAAGACAAAGGTCTACAGTTATAATTATATCCAAAAAAACATTTGGCTCATATATTTCCCATGTAATCACATACTCAGTAAGTAAAAGATAAATATTATATAGATATGGATCGTTCATTCGCTACGTGTTTCATGTGTCATTGGTTTTTTGTGTTTGATTGGAAAAAAACGCATCGTATCAGTCATTGAAAATCTTGAGAAATGTCAAGTTTTTCATTTTTTTTATTATACATAAATCATAAAATAACATTCTGAACAGTGAAATTTGTAAGGCACCCGCCAACTAACGGCAGAGTTTCGCGCTGTTTTTAAAGAATTAATAATGCGTTTCTATTTTTCTCTCTCTTGCACTCACGCATACGTACATTCTATATATCTGTTATCTTGCTGTATCACCGGAATGGCTAACAAAGTCAGAATGTAAGATATTCGGAAAAATAGTTCCTTGAAATAATGTCCACTGGCTACAAAGAGGGATTCTTAATATTAAAAATATTTTTTTTGTATGCGTTCGTGTCAAAAATTCATTCCACCCGGTCGTGACGCCGATGGAAGACAAGAGACATAAGTACAAATGTCAATCTTGGTCTCCGCATCAAACTTTAATAATTATCAAAGTTACAGTAGAAAAAAACAAGAAAATAATGAAACACGAGCTTCAAACGAGTTTAAATCTGTACAAGGAAATTTCAATAAAAACATTTACACATTGAATCACGCTAGTTACACTTCATATGTAAACTTATATGTATAAAAAAAGAAAATTAGGCTAAACAGATGGTTTACAGCCATGATATCCGTGTAGCGAAAAAATCGTTTTTTCTCGCCAACATAAAGGACATAATTGTCGAGTTGATCTTTGTTCGGTACGAACTTTTGATTGTGATTGTGTACGCGATATTCTCACAGTTCGTCCTTTCGTGGGACGTCATCGTCTTCATCTTCTTCTTCAGTCTGAAACGTTAACAGTGAACAATGAATTAAGTAAAAAGTTGAAGTTTATAAAAATATCCTCTTATCTACAGTTTCATTAGTTAATCACGTAATTGATAATCAGAGGTCAGTGGCACTCACGCAACTGATAATACTACCGTAATCGAAAATGGTACTTTTATCACAGATTACCACAGCCTCTTCTGTACCGTACAGTACAATGTTATCAACAATCATCGAAAGCACGTGATTTACGAATTTTTATCAAGTCTCGATAAAACTTTGATTAATCAAGTACGAAAATATTTTTTCGGAAATTCTAATCAACATACCTCATCTGGGCCTTGTCCAATAGCACCTTCCGAGTCGACGAATTTAGCAAGGTCTTCAAGAGTCCTCTCGCCGTTATATTGGATAGCCTATTTAAAATCAACCAGAAAGTTCATAAAACATTTTATATGGAAAAATCAAATAGAAAGAAATTGAAAAAAACAACGCACCTCGTTAGTCTCAGCTTTGTACAAGGTGATGGTAGGGAAGCTCATGATTTTGACATCTTCCAGTTCATTGGCAGTGGCGTCCATCTTAGCAATGACAACCTTGTCACTGTCCTGGTATTTTTCACCTAACTGCAATTAAAAAAAAATATCTTTATTATAATAATCTCATCGTATTTTACATTATTATTTCAAACTGTCTAATAAATCACTTACGCTGTCGTATATGGGAGCAAGTTGTTTACAATGTCCGCACCATGGAGCGTAGAATTCAACGAGAACGTGCTTAGTCTTGTCGTAGGCAACATCAGCGAAGTTGGTACCAGTGAGAACCTTAACGGGGTTTTTATCCCAGTCTTCTGGTAAGTCCTGAGTAAGCAAATGCTTCTTGAGTTTACCTTCGGTGTATTTACTGACGAAGTCGTAGACATTTTCAGCAGAGATTTCGTCCTTCTCGGGCTTATATTTGGACATGTCTTCTTCGAGCTTAATGATACGCATGCCGGGTACGTGTTCTTTCTTCATTCCGAAGAACTCAAGGATGCGGTCGTGGTCGTTCTCATCGGCGTCGATCGTCACGAATAGAACCTAAAAGAATAATACCATAAAGTAAGTATATGACGAGGGAAACTGAAGTTTCAGAAAATAATCAAATATTTACTTTTCCACGGAATTCTTTGGCGGGCTTTTTGAGCTCTTCAACGTATTTCTCAAAGTGTCCAGCTTCTTTGCTGAGGAAGACAAGGAGGTGACCTTTAATCGCACCACCGAAGATTGTTCGGGCAGTTTCCTGGTTGAATTCAACAATCAGAGGCAGAGACTCAACAGCAACAAAGTTCTTCAGGTTGTCAATATTGAATTCATCAGTAAATACTGCCTTGTTATCGTCAAACTAAAATAAATTACAAATTTTATTATTAATTACGAATAGAAAATAAGAATAGTGCGATTAATTGATTATGAAATGTTATAATTACCTTCTTGAAGAGGACAACTTTGCCATCTTCAACACCATATTCAGAAAACACTTCATCACTACTGCTGATACCAAATACCTGGTCATCAACAGCATTGGCAACCTCCTTGAAGACTTTGGCATTTTCAGATTCTTGATCCTAAAAACAAGTTCTGAATCAATACATAATTCTTGTAACGATATATTGACTATGGAATAAACTTGACTTAAAAATCATCACTAACCTTGAAGAAACCAACAATAACAACATTGTGAGCATCAATGAATGTTTTGGTTTCATCAATAGATGTGAGGTCCTTTGCTGGTGGGCCAGTCTTCTTGAGCAGCCAGTTGATAATTTCATCAGATTTACGGCCACCACCGTAATCAATTGCAACTCCCTTGCGGTAAAACTTAAGGGTTGGGTATCCCTTGACTTGATGTTTCTCAGCCAAGTCACTTTCAATGGTGGCATCTACTTTACCTAATTTAATATCGGAGCCTTGGCTAAGTAATTCTCCAGCAGCCTTGGCGTACTCTGGAGCCAAAGCCTTGCAATGTCCACACCATGGGGCATCTATAATAATTCATGTTATTGCAATAGCTAGTAATGAAATAAAAAAAAAAAACAGAAAATTTTGATTCTTTGAGATAAGTCAGAGATAAGAAAAACAAGAAAATGGTTACTTTGTGTGAACAACTGTTGAGTTTCTAAATAACCCAATAACCCAAATATGTAGAAAACAGATATATAGCTCTAAACATGTGTTTGAAAATATATGAATGATAAATTTCATTTATTTATATCAATCTCACGTTTTGTTGTAGAATCATTGTCTTATTATCTAAAAATGTAAGCAATGATTCATCTGCATATTCAACGAATTATGGGCAAAACATAACAAACAACTCGAGCTTTTCTGCAAATGCCAGAAAATACCACTTCGGATACGCTAAACATGACTAAGCTTTCCGCCTTGAGAAAAACTTGATTGACTATAATTTGATGCAAGAACAACGTGATTGCACTTTAAACGTCGTGACAATTCGTCTCTCGAGAAAGCTGGCATGTATATCTTTAGGAAACAACGAAAAAGTTTATTTTATCGATAAATGTAGTTAGTGTTATCGAGACAAAGAGAGCGAGAGAGAGAGAGAAAAAGAAAGATTTAGCCTTCTTAGGGAAAAACATATGTTGCAAACTTAGTCATGTAACAGTCCTCTTTCCTGTTACAGTCAAATGTAATCCTCTCTACCCCTGATTGTCAGGACATCCTGTGACACATAAATAATTAACATGACGATAAGTTAGCCACGTGTGTAAATGTGAAAGTATCAATAGGCATTTATTGCGGAGCATTAAATTATAAGAAAAAAAATTCGATGACGTGGACGAGATCATCGCGCAAGAGAGAGGGAGAGCGCAACAGGGCGGAAGAATCATAGATGAACCACATAAGATGAGAGAAAATTCACTTACAAAATTCGAGAAGAAGATAATCGTGTTGCTTGAGTGCTTCCTCGAAGTTATCCTTGGTGATGACAAGGACATCCTCCTCGGTTTTGATCTCGGCACTAGCTGTGCCAAGGATCACTGCCAACGCGGCTAACACGAAGTACTTCATCCTAATTTCTTGGTGTTCCCAATGAGAAACGCTGTGCTGCTGCTGGACAAATGGCCGATGAGCGTCGAGCGCCAGCAAAGAGATCTCCAGAGTCCCCCCCTCTTGTGCTTCTTTCTACATTGAATGTGTATCTGCGCGTATGTGTAATGCCGGTAAAGAAAGAAAGAAAGAGAGAGAGGTTGGTTAGATATGCTGACAAGTCAACAAGACTGTCATAGTACACTGCTGCTGGCTGGCTTCAATATTCAATAAAATTATATTAACAAATATATTTACATCAACTTTATATAAACAATTATAATACTCTATTATTTGTCTTTATAATAACTTCCACTCGAATAATTTGCATATTTTAATAGAAATTGCTTATAATTATTACAAAAGAAAGTATGTGTGTACAGTATTTACGAATGAATAAATGTCGTTCATTCATGATGCACAGAAATTGTTGAGAGGGTGCTATATGGAAAACTAAAATATCGCAAGCCTAATCTATTTTGTGCAAATGTCTGATGAGAGTACCAAGTTTCATGCCAAGTATGAATACGAACTAAATCAATATACTGGATGTTGTTGTTAATCGACCAAGTAGTGCAGCATTATTCAAATACTATAAAAACATTCTCGATATTCTTATAAGAAAGATAGCTAATGGCATGTTTTGCCAACAAACCGTATGAAAATTGCCATAGTTCGTCAACGAAATCCTTATTAATGGGGGTAGCATACTGCATTGCTACATTTTTCAAACTTTTTCGAAATTCAAAGCAAAAGCACGCGCATGCACACGAACATGACGGTCACACGTAACAACTAGCTTGAGCAGTCATGGAGCGAAACGAGGATAGCAGGATGGCATTAACATCGTGAGCGAGCGAGAGGAGGAAAGGTCGCGTGGCAGAGCGTCGTCGTGGAGTTAAGCGTGTTGAGCGGCGATTGGTCGTTGCCGCTTTGCCGGCGGCTCGTGCACCTCCTCGAACTGCGGTGAGTACCTACGCAGAAGAGGCAAAGCTTGCCTGTTCCTCGAAGAAATATCGCTCTTCTCCCAACTCGGATTGCGTCTATTGATTACAGGGTACTTTCGGAGCGAATGACACGTAGGCGCGCGAGTTTCTTTTGCAGGAAACCGACCTTATTACGAGTCCCAACAACGCGTCATTCAATTCGACACTGAGCTGTGTTTGACGCAGACACCCGCGTTTGACAACGGCGCATTTCGAAAATCGTGAATCGATCGCCAACAAGCAATGGTTGAGTCTTTCTAATGAATGAACAACATGAAAATGGTAGATTGGAAAGCTGACATCGAACGAGAACAGCGTGACATTGCAACGCGGAAACACCGTCATTCCCGACGCGCAGCAAACCTCTTTTGGATCAGCTGATCAGTCGGCGCACTTTGGCAATAAGTATATCTTATGTAAGACCACGAGCGAGAGAGAAGTGCGCCTGAGGTTTTCCTTGGCGGAAAGTTCTGAAATAAATTGCGCGCGGCGTCGCAGTGCAACGCCAGACGCACCGGACCGATCGTCTTGTCTGATACGAAATTTCCGCAATTGTTGGCTTTTCGTTCGCCCGATAAAATAGTTATTGTCGCGTGGCCGCTAATTAGTTGTAACATTGAACTCGAATTCGGAGAGAGAGCTTGGCAGCGTGCAGGTCCGAGGCTAGTGCTTCATTTTCGACTATTTATAACGCCAGGTGATTGATCATTCGAACACGAGACTCGTATGCGCTTTGCTTCGGCAGGCCTTGCATCGATTCTTCATTTTTTGCAGCTATAGTGATTTTAATGATTTTGATCGTGACAAGAGTGCTCGCAATTTGCAATATTGACGTGTATTATTTGCTTCTCAAAATGTTTTTGTTTTCGAATGTGATTTTAATGAGTGCAGATATTCACAAACGATAATCCTTCTACAATCGATAAATCACTAAACAAAGAGAAAGGAATTTAAATAAAATTTGATAATAATCGAATAATCGATAAGTAAAATCGCTTTCAAGCGTATCAGTTGGAAGCATTAAAACTGAACTGAACAAGAATTGAAATGAGTTTTAATTTAAAAAATCGGAATACTTTGCTTATTTTCTAATTGTTTCGCCAAGTAACATGAAAATGAAGCATGCGATCGGTATATACTTGGCAATAAAGTGACATTCATTGTTTAGAAATATGGCAACCCAGAAAGTAAGCTCCGAAATTTTATCTGAAAAGGACGTGGTATTGCAGAGTGTGAAAGAAGGCAACAGTAAGTACTACGGACAGCAGTGCTGTTCAATTTTGCCACGCAACATTATTAAGTCCGTGCACGATTTTCAGATGCAGTATCGAAATTTGTCTTCAAGTATCCACCGCACATGCGCAAAAAGTGCAGCGACAGAACACTCAAGTACGACGAAGACGGCGATTTGATTTTGGAACGTCGCGAGGAGGGAAGCATCTCGATCGGTATAGCTGGCAATCACTGAAAATTACATAAATAAAATAAAAAAAGGCCTTTCAAGCGGGCAAACAAAATGATGAATTGCTTGCGTGGCAGAACACAGCACGTGCACGGAATTGAAACTGGTCGGCTTGCAAATCTGGCGCGGAGCTTTATTGCTCGGCGATTACATTCTATCGCAGCCGGAACTATTCCAAAATAAAGTCGTGCTCGAGCTGGGATCCGGAGTCGGCTTCGACACTATTATCGCTGGCATGATCGCCAAGGAAGTCATTTGCACGGGTAAACCATCTCAATAATTGCGCTATGTCTCGGTTATCCTTTAAATATAAGTGGCATGACCGATTGATTTTGCACTAGATGTGGATCTCGGCGGTATACTCAAACTAATAGAGAAGAACATCGAAAGTAACAAATCTTGCATCAAGTGCAAAACATGCGTGACCGAGTTGAACTTCCTGGACGATAGTTGGAATCCTACGATTATGGACAAAGTCAAATCCATCGACGTGATTATGGCAGCCGATGGTAAGTTTTTCGAACAATTGTCAGCACGCGACTAAACAACTGAAATCGACTTTTGCTGTTGCTGCAGTGATATACGACGATAAGATAACAGCCGGATTCGTGTCGACTTTGGCGCGGCTGTTGAATTCGACGGACGCGCGACATCGCGTGGCATACGTGGCTCTCGAGAAGAGATACGTGTTCACGATCGCTGACCTCGATGCAGTGGCACCTATGTACGAGGAGTTCCTCAGGTGCATCGATCGAGCGGCGCTTGATTGGAAAATCGAGGAGCTGAAATTGGACTTTCCACAGTACTTCAAGTACGACAGGTTAAAACAGTTGGCCTTGTTGAAGATTGAAAAGCGTTCGTGATATGTATTAACATTTCCTTTTTACGAAAATTCACATTATTACGCTTAAAATTCAATTATTTTTTATATAGTTCTTATCAGTATTTCATTTAGTACAAAAACGTAAAGTTTTAGGAAAAAGTTTCGTTAACATTTGCATTAGGAACAATATCGAATAGTTAGATACTTAATGTAATTAAATATTAATATTTAAGTAACATCGACTTCGACATAAACTTCCTTTGAGCTAAAAAAATGGGGTAAGGAAAGCTACATTTAAATTTAGAATCTGAAAATATCGCAGATAGCACAGGTTATTCTTGTATATCTTCGAATGTCAAAGAAACATTTATCTTTGTACATAATTACTAGTATTATGTTTCTTTGCGAAACCGTTAAAAAAAAATAATGTTGTTTTTTAATATAAACAGAATGTGAAAAACAAATCTCTGATTCCTAAAAAATAATCCCATTTCACAGAAGAATAATATAAATGAATATGTAATGTCTTCGTATTCATAAGAATAGCAGTTCATAAGAATAGTAATTATTCATAAGAAAAACCCACTGTATGCTGTTTTTATGCAAAACTTTATTGGTAAAAAACGGTATATTCGAAAATTCATGTAAAACCGACAAAAAAAATAGAGTAAATGTGACGAAAAAGTAGAAGACAATAGGACACGAACGAGCGACGACAGACAAAGAGCGGTTCACTTGGGTATTACAGAAACGAGCCAAGGGTCGCGTAGTTGGCAAGCGCCCACGTCGGATAGCAGGCTCTTGGTAAGAGCGAGCTCAATGAAGCGATGTCGACGTGCTTGCTGTTCGGCCTCCTCGCGTAACGGCTCGTTCTCGCGATGCACCACTTTGCCTGCGTTTATCACGGACAAAACAATTATCAAGTGAACTCAGTAAAACCATTCAACAACATACGATTTCGAAATAATTTTTTTTGCGATCGTAGATGATTAAAAACAAGCAAACAGCACCTTTGCCAGCGCTAGAATTTCCAGTGTAATAAATAACATCGACTTCGCGTTTCCATTGTACGCTCCGCTTCTGAGCACAAGCCAGATCGGTAAGACTTTCTCCAGTAAGATCTAATTCGAGTGACAAATTATCGGGTCTTGCATCGCCGGAGTCGCAGTCCATGGAATTTTTGTTAGTTTCATCTTCCCCTTGGAGTTTCAAATTTTCGAGAGAGTGTAGGATGTCGTCTGTTTGCTTCGTGACAATTTGTTCGCTGAGTTTAGGATTGTCTGCAGCAACGTCTTTGTCTAACAGAGTTCATCAACGTTAAGGGGATGACGACAGTTTTGGTAGTTGAGAGCAGATTCTAACCTAAGAATTATTTACCGATATTTCTTGAACTAACAATATCAACGAGCTTATCACTTTCATCGTCGTCAGTGGCTCGTTTGATATTCACCTCGGATACATTCTGTTTGTCGAATCTCTTTTTAAGCTTCTTCTTTGCCCTTTTATCAGAGTTATTTGTATTCCTACCAAAGAAAAGTCTTCTCGGGCCACCATCATTTCTCCTCTTCAATTTTTGCAGATTTTCCAACGAATCTTTAGCACTGAGAGCTGTGAGCGACTTGAAGCAGATTTTATCGAAACGATGCCGTCTCAGTGGAAAACTTTTGGCAGCTCCTTCTTCGGCTTCTTTTTCTAACGTACAACGGTTTCGTTTGAAATGACACTTGCTCAATAATTTTATGTGGTAATCCATTTTTTGAGGGGGGACTCGTAGCAAGCGCACGGGAAATTTCGAGCACATACAACTATAGTCAGATTTTTTCGCTCACCTGCGCTCTCATGACTGTCGCTCATCTCGAAGCGGCGATGATCTTCAACGCGAAAGTTACGTGTTTGTTTGTAAACAATTTCGCTAAGGAGAGTGCAATAGAAATTGGTGGCTAACTTCAAAGCCATTTTTTATTATCCACAGAATTTTTATTGGAAATTTATCATTTTATACTATATATATATACAACTTAATGGAAACAGTAATTATTAGAGGACAATAACGTGTGTCACAGTTGCCAACAGAATCTACGGAGTTCAATTTGTCATTTCGCAGTAATAATAATTAATAAACTAATCGATAATAATTTTTTAAATTATAAACAACGTTAACGAAGAAAATAAAGAAAAAAATTAGTTAATTTTCACATTGCAAGAAAGCCAGTCTCGTTGCGGTGTCACAATGGTCAAACATTTATTTTCAGAATCATACAAAAAAGAAAGAGCAAAAAAGAAGGATGCATTTTTTCAGACAACTGTTGATCAAAAATGATTGCATGTTACACGCACTTACATTGTTATGATTAAACGCAATAGGTAGATTGGTTTTGCTTGTTTTATTTTCTAAGTAGCAATGAGAGATAATGGCCAAAGAGCTGTCCGACGGTGACTGACATCGTGAAATTGCTGCTTACGGAGGAGAAAAAATTATAGTAATTACATTTATTTTCTATACAAAAAAAAAAGATAAAAGTAAATTAAGTCACCTATTAGATTCACAATTATTGTCAGATTTTTGCCAGGTTATATATTCATCGGACACGTTCTTCGACTTTTAGAAAAGGCACTTTCACTCTACCGATTCACTTCGACATTCAAATTAAGTGTTCAGCGTGTAAAATCGTGTATATATACCTTTTTTTCTGGAGAACGTTTGTGTGTGTTTAAATTTGTTTTGAATTTCACTTTCTTTTTTATTCACACTATTATTTCTGACTTACCTCTAAAAAGATATTTTTTTTAATGCAAGAATATTTACTTTTTTCAACATTTCATTAAAAATAATTAGAATTTCTTCTAAAAGTATAGATCAATTTCTTTTTTTAAAAATGTTTTTGTTCTTTTTATACTTAACTATATATTCGAGTCAACCGCATCGCTATATCAAATGTATATGGAATTAATAAGTTGCAAATTCGACGAAAGGTATTCTCTTAGTACAGGCGATTTTAAAGCTGCTTAATTTGTTCTTGAAGACTTTTTTAATAAAGGCAGTAGTTTTAATGTTCTGCAGGCTAAACCAGCATCCAAATATTGTTGACTAGAGTTAGTTAGACGTATCAATCTACTACCAAAGTTAAACAGTGATCACTCAAATTTTCGAATTTTGTATTGCTGTTTGTTTTTTTAGTATTGAGACACGAATTTATATGATCGTGGAATGATTTGAATGTTACAAAGAGTATGATATGAAAGGCTCGTGAATTTGATGCTACCAAACACTTGATTCAAATATAATCGAAGAAAAAAGAAACGCTCTATAAGCAATATAAAACAGCGATGATCACTTTTTAGCGATCGTTTTTTATACACTCTACCGACGACGACAATCAGTTAATCGTTTATAATATAATTATTCCGCAATTATATTATCTGCAACAAATACTGTACAAAAGAGAATTGTAAACGCAATGAACGATGGTAAGCGCAGATATAATTGTTAACGGGATTGCCAGCAGAACTTCAGTAACGTTTGGTTGCTATTGAATTTTTACTCAAATGTCACTAAAATCGCTCGTTAAAGTTTTTTTTAAAGGAAAAGACCTCAATCACGTAATTAAAGCAAGAACGTTTTCCTTCGAACAGTCTAAAAATATAAGTCTAATTAAAGAGAACTATCCTAATAAACACTTACAAACTAGTAATTCGATGCGAAGCGACGCACCACCAAAAAAGTTATAGCCATAACTGAAAGTCGCTCTCAACAATCCATGCATAGTAAACTTTGATAAAAAAAACAACAGAGTGCACGCATTTGAGTAAATTTTCTCAAGCATCCTGCGCTTCAGAAGATGACACCGTTTTGCGTGGGTTTTTGATTGGAATTTCCGTTCGCCGGCAAACCGTCCAACACCAACTTACGTTTGTGATACTCCGAAGCATTGCTATCGTGAGCCATTGATTTTCGTCTCAATGGTGTCGACGTTGAATTTCCATTAGTTTTATCGTCACCACCTATTGAATTTGTACTTTTACGTCTCGAAGGTAATTCTCCATTCGTTTGATTATCCTTCGAGTTGATAAGCGTTTTATTAGTACTCATCATGCTCGGATGCTTGATTCCATTGTGAGTGCCAGGTGGTGAACCCATTGGCAGTGTTGTTTTTCGCCTTGCGTTCGAGTTTGTTTCTCCATTGAAATTTACTTTACTTGCTTGACTTGTGTTTGCTAAAAATAAAATAAATACATTTTACATTCATATCTATTCTTCAATAAATATGATATTAACGAAATCAATATTTACCTTTACCAACGTCTACAATGTTCTGACTACCATTAGTAATCCATCGTTCAACCTGCGCAGCATGAGATTTCTGCAAAACTTTACGAATACCTCCGTCCTCGCCCTCTTCCTTCATCAAGTCCTGCAACTTCTGAATGGTTTGATATAAAATTACAGGACTGATGAGGCCAAAATCGAAGAGACTGCTCATATGTAGTACAAAATTGCGATAAAGATTCTTCATGAGAAGTTCCTTGCCCTTCGTTTCAAGAAACATCTGACAAGCTAGTGGAATCTGACAATCACCTACGTAGCCATATTTCATAACATGCAAGTTCCACATCTTCATCAATTCCTTTTCACCCTCATTTACGTCCGTAAAGTCATCGATCATCATCATCGTCTTTGTTCGAAGCCACTTGGGATCATTCTCACCCTCTGAGTCCGCGTCTAATTCTTTTGGGTAAATTGGCAAACAAGTCACTGTGTGATGATACAGCCTGCCAGTAAATTGCCTAATATGAATTTTAATATGTACTCTTGTTATTTTGATCAAATTATATAATAATTATTTTATTACCTATTGTGCCCAGTAATGTATGTCCTTGAATTTTCCAAATCATTCTCGTCTTGTTCTAAAAACTCGGAAAGGCTTGGCTTTGGTCGTTTTGGTCTACATACTACAAGATTAGTCACGCTAGTACGTCTCGTAGGGCCTGTCCTAGAGTAAGAGACGTTCGAAGGCTGTGAGATCAGCTCATGTGGGCTACCAGCATACGAGCCGTCGTAGCTATCGTTTATTGCTACATCTATTCTAGCACCTTCGGGTATTGGCTGCAGAATAAGAAATTACATTTAGCAATAATGAACTACACTGACCAAAAAATTTAGAATATATATTATCATACTTACGACATATGTGAAAGAGAATCTAGAGTGGCAGAGCTTTAGATGCTTAAGTAACGAATAAAGTTTGCCACAGTCGAGTGAACACCACGGGCAATGCAAATCTTCGCAAGCTTCTGTCTGTTGTCTACTGTTGTTATTATAAAGAAACTGGTAAACTATTTGTTGCTTGCCTGTGGAAATCTCCATTTTATTTGAATTTGTTACAGAAATTTTGGAAGGTGCTAAGGGACTTGGGGTTGTCAGTGTATTATTATTATGATTTGTGGAACACCTATCAGTGATGCCATCTGGAAAGAAAGCAATTTATTCGTCAGCACATATCATTACTTGTTATCTCTGTGCTCATATAAAAAAGATGCATACTGTTCCCAGGTCGATTTTCCTTGTTATCTCCATTTGGTAATGGATTAAGCGGCGGGGGCCTATCCACGAAATCAGTGCTCGGCTCTTGAGTCCAATTGAGTCGAAATTTAAGCACCGGTCCACGACTGAACACATCAAACGGACCACAATCCTTGATATTGGGGATTGTTTCCCAGGAGTTATGTTTTTTGGGGCTTGCCCTAACTTGGGGCTGCACTTCTTGCAGACTCAACTCATAATCACCGTCCGTAAGCAGGCAACGATTGTGCTTATCGTAAACTACGAGCTCTGAACCGTAGAGCTTGGTATCCTCATTGCCAGCTTTTATAGCGACACCGTTGGTCCCTTTGCGACGTTTCTGAGCTGGTTCTGAAAAATTACTATTGGTTAAGTTTTTCTTCATAAATTTTGAATAAAAAAAGGATGTAATAAGCTTACCTTCTACATCACAATTTTGTGTAAGACAGCTATTGTTAGAAGAACTTTGAACTCTGAGCAGTAACATGTACGTTTTAGCCACGTGACCATTGTTTGTACTGAACGATTCATTGGGTATCGAAATTGTGGGTGCCTTTGGTGGTGGCTGATTTTCCGATGGATTTATCGGCACTTCACTCGTTCCTACAGATACCTTAAGCGCGCAAATTAAAAAAAATTAATCAAAACATTGAGCTTTTAAAAATAATATTTGAAATAATACTTTAAAGATAATTGTACCTGCAAAGTTGGCGAACTAACATCCTTGCGCTTCTTGTGACAAATTTTCAACAAGAAAGTTTCGACTTTGACGGGATCTTGAGGTGCCTCGACTAGAAAATATACGGAAATACGTCATTGAAAAATCCAGCCTCGAATAATGCTTAAATAGTTTCATTCGAAGACCTACGTTTTTTATCGTAAAATCCTAAGAACGTCAGTGTCATGTATCTACGCATCATGGCATTCAGCGCTTGTGCGTTCTTGTCTATGAGCATATCTAGGATAGAGTTGACCCGGAAATCACGACGTGATTTGTGAGAACGAGACATACGCTGCCTCATGTATGTTAGATTCCTATGTAGAAATATCGGCTGCAAGAAAACTTGGCGTCATTACATGATAGCTGATTTGTTTCGATTGACAGGTAACAATGAGGAACTTATGGAATTCTCAATAGAAAAAGCAAAACTAATACATACCGTCAATAAGAATCACAAATTATCTCGAGCGAATCGAACCAATCGCGAGAAAACAACTAAAAAGTTTTAGTATGTGAACGGATTTGTGCCAATCGAAACAACTTGACGTAAAATTTAGCGTGAAAATAAGATTTCCCTTTTGTCAAATTACAATTTGAAATAAACAACGAGATCGGTGGTCAACATTGCAAACGGAATGATATGGGGGTAGTTAAAGAATTATTGATGAAGGGGAATATGAAAAAGTTGACAAAAGTGAAAGATACTCACCGACATCTGGTTGCGTGTACGGAGAAAACGATAGATTTGTGTCGGCTCTGAAACAAAAAGGAAATAATTACAATTAAAATTTACGCGAGGACAAAGAAATGATGCCAAAACAGAAGTATGAAAACTGGCCAGCAGATGGCAAGTGGTAAAGCCGAACCCACAGTAAAAATAACCGAGTCGAGTTTAGAAGAGAGCCGGGCCAACTTATTATCACCGATCCTTCTGGGATTCAGAACGGGAGATGATGAATGGGAGTTGCTTGCTTTTGCAAGACGTCTGTGCGCCCTTATTCTTGTTACGCATACGGCAGACTATGACTCTCTGATCCCGTTTATTTACAATACTTTAAATAAACTATGTTTATTATTTACTATAACAATAATTTTCAAAGTTAAACTGACTTTCACTCCAAATATTGATTTATTATATTATTTTTACAGTAAACGAAATGAGTAACTGTTGTTTTTGTTTTATCTTAATGTCAATGCACTATTTGTAGTTATTTGAATGCAATGAATATTATTACTTGGTGCGAATTTTTTTTTACGAACTCGCTTTGATTTGTTGTTGGATATCAGCCTTTTACAATAAAGAACTACTTCAACCCACCAAATTTCAGAATGATTACTAGTCAATTAAACGAAATCGCGGTAGGAAAAATCGAGCCAATCAGTAGTGCCGCATTTTTGACGCTAAGAATAAAAGGCAATTACAATATTTCTCGACAACATACTAGCAAAGTTACCGAATCGAAACGAGAGTTGCTGATGTTGAAAGTCGTTTTGATGAAAGCAAGTGATATATTTTGTGTCTACGCAGCGTTATGAAGTATTTAAGCGAAGTATATTGATCTTCAACTTGTAAATCGAAATGTCGAAATGCAGCACGCTCAGCGTTCCAAAAAGACTTGAGTTGCGATTTTCAAATACGCAATTTAACTAAGTGAAAATTAAATCACTGCCTTGCTTTTAATTTGCAGCAAAATGACAGCTATACAAATGAAAATATAGACGTTTCGTCTATGGATTCAAATAATCAAGTATAACAAATAATTGATGTAGTCTCACGATTTGCAACGGAAAAATTTCAATGGATTCTCTGCCAATTTGACTAATTATATTCTAATGACTCTACACTACTATAATTATCCATTGCAAAGACAATCTGTTTTATGAATTTGAAGCTACTGTACACAATAAATTCCGAAACTGCAATAGCTCATTAACAATTTCATATACGGATGTTCGTATCTATATTTCTTAAGCCAGCCATATAATGTTCACAGTTTAATATTTGGAAATGGAATAAATATATCGGCGATAGGCGAAAATAAAATTCACAATAATCAGAAGAATGCACAATCGACAAGCACGTCGTGCGGTGCGCCACACCACAGATTATTCTTCGTAACGAATCAATGAAAGCCGAGATATATCAAGAATACGCCTTTTATCAAATGACACTCTTGGACCCAACAAAGACAGATATTTTGACGTTTGCCTGGCGCGAATCTGGATCTTCGTGAAACACGTAACGAAGCTTCTTAGAATGAAAATCGGGCTTATTTGCGTCCCGAAGAAAGGTCCGTCATACGCCCCTGCAATTGCGACAGGTGTTCTCTTGAGCCGACTCTCGGAGACGCGCGCGAGCTTTGGAAACATGCTCTGCGGGTGTTGTATTATTAATAACCGACGAGATATCCAAGTGGATCCCATTGTGAAGCAACCTTTCGGCAGCAGCTGTAACGAGCTCGCTTGCCGTTGAAAGTGTTTCTTTCGACGACTCAGCGAGCAAACAATTAGTTCAACAGATAGCCAATAATCAAAGTGTGTAGAAAGTATTTTTTTCTTTTCGAGACAAGAGTATCTGTTTAACGGTTGTTCCCATTCTCTCTCTCTCTCTTTCTCTCCCGCCTAGTGCATACGCGCCATATAAAGCCGATTACAAGCGCGTACGGCAAATGTGGTTATGCTCCACTTACGACTTTTTTGTTTTACTTCAAAGAGCACTTTTGCCAAGCAATAATCAGGACTCCAAAGAGCAGTGCATTTTTAGATATCAGCTGGGGAGCTGCTCTTCCATCCGTAACCGTTCCTGCACTTTAGAGTCTCGCTGGCTTTTTGCTCACTCGAGTCCCGCTAAATGCTCGCGCATGGGAAAAGACAAAAACGAGCATAGCTTTTTCTCCTTCGACGCGTTGCCTGGCGATGCACGAGCTTTGAATGATTCCTTAGCTTTTTTGTACGAAAAGTGTCCGTGCGTATTCAGCTGCCTTGCACGTTTGACGAGCGGCTGGTTTTAAGGGTAAAGAACGATCGCTGAAGAAAAATATTTAACGAATTTTAGCAAAAGCTTAAATTTGAGAAATGAGAGATGGAATTTTTGTAATCCGAGAAAAGCTATTAGCGGGAATAAAGAAAGCTAGCCAGTCTTGACGCGTCTAACCAAAACACCCTCGTTCTCCTCCCGACGCGTCGCCTCGTCGACGACGACGGCGACGCTGCCGCTGCTGCAGCGCTCGTGAAACCAGAGATTCTCGTGTTACGTAAAAATCGCTCTCTAAGATGGCAGATCTCGACTTCCTTCTGCTCTCTCGCGACGCTAAACATACAAACGAAACGTAGGTTATGTATAGATACTCACTCTCGAAAGCTTGAAGGAATAGTTCGTGATCAGCTTGAATCTGGTCCTGCATCCTAGCCGGTGCTTTAGCCCCTGTGGCTCCAGTGGTGCTAGGCTCCGCTTGTTCCTTGTCCCTCTTCTTCGGTGGCATTTTCGTTTGTAGCCCTACCGCAACTCTGGTATACAACACTCGACACTCACACGCGACAATGACGGCAACACGAAAGCAGGCGGGCGCGAGAGCGAGAGACAGAGAGAGAGAGAGAGAATCGTCGTCGTCGAGTCCCCAGGCACTGCACACAGCAGTAAAGCAGGCTGTTTAGCTGCCAACGGCGGTTACTGGGCGTTCGCTCTCTGCTTTCTCTCTCTCTTCCTTGCCTCTCTATCTTTCTCTTTCTCTCTTCAGCTTGGCGGCAAGCGCCTTTCCTCTCGTCGCCGGTGAGGTTAGGTCGCACAGCCAAGCCGTTGTTAGTGTGACCCCGACATTTCTTTTTCACCTTCACTCTCGGCTTTTCTCTCACTACACACGAGTCACGAAACTACCAATGCACAAATAGCTTCAACCTGGAAGTCGATGTAACAAACCACGACGCATTTGTTTGTGGGAGACCGAGGAGAGGAGAACTTATTCAAGCGGAATTCAAATGCTACTTTGCAGCTAGACTCCCTTCTGCCCCTTGCTCGCCATTTTCTGTACTGACGTAAGCCCACGAGCCTTAGACCTATCGCATGCTTGCCCGCCAATTTTTGGCGAGTTTGAAATTTATCAGCGTAACAAGTAATAACAACACTTTTATCTACAAGAGAGAAACTCTTTTTTCGCGACTGCTTTGTTTTCAAATATGCAATTTATTGCCCGTGGAGATTGATGTCAACAACGAGATGAAGTGCCGACGAAAATAATGGTTTCGGATTTTTTCCCTCAGTAATTTGTATTTGTCACAAAAGATGACAAAAATAATATTTATTTCTTTCTTTTCAAATTGGGGAATGACATCAAGTAACATCGAGAGCTAAAAAGTTAAAAATAAAATTCGACGAGCGGAAAATTACCGAGTGTAGAGAAAACAAAGCGCCATTTTTCTTCCGAATAGTTCAAACGAATTTTCACTGCATTTTACGCTGGCAGTACGCTCACACACACCATACATAAACACACACACAGACACGTGCACGCAAATCATAACGAGAAAGAGAAAGAGAGCGTCGACCTCCCCCACCTCGTGGCTACATGTTTTCTCTGCTAAGTCGTGTCGTCATCGGGCAAGTAACTTTGCAAGTCAGAGCATAACAGACGAGATTCTCTTGTAGAAAACAACAACAATAACCGTGGAGTGCTTCTCAAAATGAACATTGGTAAGTGATGTGCTGTATAAATGTTTAAAAAGGAAAATTAATTAATGGTGAAAAAAAAGAGTTTGTCTTTGTTGGAGGTGGATAAAGTGAAGGAGAAATTTTGTATACAACGACCTAACCTACAAAATATTTTTTCTCCTACACCACGTTCCAGCATTTTCCCCGTTATTTCTGTACTTGTCATTTGCGCTTTTCGTCTTTTTGCATAATTGTTATTTATCCATGTACAAAATGACCTTATGTTTGTCCACGAGGGATAATTTTTAAGAAGATAATTATGAGAATCTGTTGCACGATGTTGAAAACAAACACAAAGTTTACAATAAGGTTGATCGTGATTAAGTTAAAATTGTGCAATTTTGTTGTTGTTGCAGAATTGCCAAAAAACGATAACAACGACAATCGTTGTACTGCGTCATCCCATTCTACGGATCTTCTCTTAAATTCGAATTCCACAGAGGCGTTTAGCGAGAAACCAGTAGATGATTCGAACATGTTGAATAATGTTGCTGACAATGGTGTTACCGACAAACAGAAAGAGGATTCACGAGAAAAAATCGACTTCAAAGTAATATGCAATAAAAATAAGATTGATGTCACTTTCCCACTGGATGGGACTATCGCTGAGTTGAAGGACCATCTGCAGAGCATTGTATCAATACCAACCAGTATGCAAAAGATTTTGATTAAGGGAATTGCCAAAGATAATCAAACTCTGAGAAGTATAGGTGTCTCAAAAGGTAGTTAATTTTATAAAAGAAATTGTGTAATTTAAGAACTTATTCTGGATTTATTTTTTTCTCAGGTGCCAAAGTTATGGTTGTAGGATCAAAAATAGATGATGTGTTAGCAGTTTCAGTACCTACAAAGTCAGATGCAACATTCGATGATGTAGGTGCAACGGCTACTTCTAAAGAGCCATTGTCACAACAGAAATTACACCGAAAAATTCTTGATAAGGGAATCCCAGATGATGTGATGCCAGGGATATTAGATTCACAGGTATATTATTATGTGAAAAACAACAGCTTTATGTGAATATATCAACTGTGTTTTATATCAACTTATACAAATGTCGATTTAATTTAAGGAACCACTTCCTGACTTCCCTTTGTCTGGTATGTTGAATAAAAGTGGAGGTAAAGTTAGACTGACATTCAAGTTGGAACAAGATCAATTGTGGATAGGCACAAAAGAGAGAACAGACAAAATACCAATGACGTCTATTAAAGATGTTCAAAGTGAACCTATCCATGACCACCCTGAATATCATATAATGGTAAGAGTTGAAGACAGTGCTTTCAACATAAGTAAAAGAATTGTTGACAGAAACATTTATGTTTAAAATGATTGATTAAAGGCCATACAACTGGGTACAACAGATGCATCCAAATATTGGATCTACTGGGTTCCTTCACAATACGTTGCTGCAATCAAAGAAGCTGTACTTGGCAAGTGGTGTTTCTTCTGATCACGTGTTAGTGAATGTTAATAACAATTATTGTTCATTCTTTCTTGGTTTCAGCGTAATCTCGTGTAAACATCGAGACAAACGACTAGTCAAGCATTTTTTAAATGTCGAGTTAATACTTTAACGATCACGCGCATTAATCGTACGTAAAAATACGATATCAAACCTTTTTCACGTAGCAAAAGTATTTTTTTTTTTTTTTTCAATTTTCCTAACTCTCAATGTGTCTTCAATTTTATACGAACTATAAATGTTTTCAAGCAGTGTCACGCATTACCATATCTATATAAAATACGATAATTTAACATCTTACATCGAAAATATTTCATGAAAATCGCAACTTGTTGAAAATAAACGATACGTAATCATGAATATTTGATTATTAAAAGAATATAGAATATTATATAAGATCTCGAAAAATATGTATATGTTGCAAGACTATGTATTGCATTTGTCTATTGAGTCTTGTATACTACAGGGAGAATCAGTTTAGTCAATAGCACCAGATGGTATAAACTGTAACATTGAGCTCATAGTAGAATACAATGCTTTGTGATATATATAAAATGACAAGAAAACACATCTCGCCGTGTTATGCTCTTGTCGAGCGCATTGTACGATCCATTTTTTGCGAATTTATGTCAGTGGCAATCGATGTCATATGCTACGATCGTTGGTTGAATAATAAAAAAGAACGATAATATACTAAGAAAGTCAATGTGCAGTTTACAAAGCAATTGCAGCACAAACTTAATGCAACTTCTAAAAAAATTTAATCATTCTTTTTTGTAAGTTCTATTGTTACAATTTGTAATGACGTTTTGTACAATCTACTGAGAAGTAGGAGGAATTTAAAAACCATTCTCACAATTAGAATTTTAATCGTTTGCTAAATCTATTTTAATGTCGCCGTAATGTTTTTATAAATTATAAAAAAATATTATGATCCAGGCTGATTTTACGCTGAATTATTCATCTAAAAAAAAATCTTAAAATCTTTGCATGTTAATTTGAACGATCGAGAAAAAGGAGAGTTAAAATGTGAAGTATTGTTAACAATAGACTTGAATTTCGTTTATTCATCGTCCGATAAAATATGTTAACTAATAGAGGATTATTTAAAATATTTTAATGGAACAATTGTTTGCACTATAAATAACGCACAAGAAACTTTTTTTTCGAAGTTTTATGATTATAAGAATGAAATGTTATAAATAAATATTGATTATAAACATTTGTCTGAGGAAACTTTCTTGAACAACGATCATTTTAAAAACCCAGCAGAAATTTGAGTAAAGCGAAGGCCCTTTTGGGGAAAGAGGCGGTATATAGCCCGCAGCGAAACATCCCCCTGCGCCGCATGATATTCCAATCTCATGAAACTCGCATCTCGCGCTCGCTCCACCCTCGCGCGCACGCATCACAGAAAAAGACAGGAAATGGCTCGTTGGAGAAAAGAGCGAGTAGTAAGGCGTGTGCTAACGTAGCAGCAGCCTGCCATTGAATCGAGAAGAGGAGCGGCGCGCAGATGTAACTTGGACGCCTCGTCACGCTCTCGCTTGGACGCTCGCTGCGCTTCTGTTTTCACGCCACTGAGATTCGATTGACAATCACGGTGGGCATTCGAACCAAGTGCTCGGCTGCTAGGTGAGTTGACTTTTATTACACTCTTGGCGCGACTGAATTTTATTGTTGCGAATGCGACGAGCAGCTCCGCGGAACAAGTGTGCTAATGCTAATGATACGCGGATGGCGTGTGCTCAAAGCAACGTTGCCTTGTCGTATATCCAAGGTTGCGCGTAATACGACACGCGACAAGCTCATTCCGTTTCCTTATCTAATTGACCGAAATGCCTATTCGTACTGGTCACATCTCATCATCCGACATGCTGCTCTAAAAGTAAATACTGGCCTTTGCAGGAATAAATTATCCTACATGATCTAGAGATCTAGAGCGACAAATTTTTTTCAGTTGAAAACCAAGTTGAAAATTGCATTAGTTACTAAATGCCTCGGAAACTCTTTGCTATCTCGTCCAATTAACTGGTTACGTAAAGAATGAAGTGCTAGTTTGAGAACATCTATCCAGCAAATTACTCATTCGTACTCTCTTCTTGGTTCAGAGTGGTACGCCAGCCCGATCGATCAGTCATTTATCAATTTCGCTTCAAAATATTCAGATTGATTACTATTCGAATATAACATTGCCCATCAACGAACAACAGAGTCGAGAGCATACCTGCGGGACAAAAACAAAGCCAGCCTTCACCCTCGTGGGCAAAAAGAGGGGAATAAATCGAGCCCCCAAGAGCGAAGTGTGCGAGGGGGTCGGCGAGCAACCCCCGCGAAGGTTTAACGACACCAGTGGCGGCGGAAAAAGCGAGCAGAGAGCCGGCTGCTCGTCGCGTCGGTTGGGCGATGGGCTCCCGAAAACTCTTTCACGTATGATCAATAATTCCCCTCTCTCTGCGCCGTTATACGCGCAACGCGCTGCGAGTAGTACGCGCTCGGTACCCGCGGCGGGCGAGAGAGAGAAAGGCAGTCGCGCCAGTCGCAGTCGGCCGTGCGCCATGGTACAGGCAGCAAGTGGCCCAAGGCCGTGGAAAGGCAGCTGTGCGCGAACGACCGGGTGAGCGAATCATCTTTCTCGGGGCTTTTCCTCGGTCGATCGGCAGGTTGCGCGGCGCTGACGGTCCACCGGCAAAGCTTGCGTCACGCGAGCGACAAGCGCAGTGTTCTCGCGCGTGCGTCATGCAATTCCTGGACTTGTCTCAGGTGCGATAAGCGACGCGATTGCCAACAGCGCAATGAGCAGTCGCCGCGACCGAGCGCGGAGCGGCGTTCGTCGGCGCTCTGGAAACGCGAGCCAACCGTCGAGCTGACCGACCGTGGAAGAGGCGTTTCGAAGTCGTGATCGTGAATGGCTTTGCAGCTGATCGAGACCGACGCCGAGGGCAGCCAAGCACGAGGACGCAGCCGCAGCGAGGGCCGAGAAATGCGGGCCGGTCGCGGCGACTGAGTGCTGCAGGCGTCGCGCGCGACCCCATGAATCGCCGTCGGCGGGCAGCGTCAATCGGCCGCCGACAGCGCCTGCCGGAGATGTCAAGGAAGAGCAGAAGCGCCGAGGATGAGCAGCACGTCGAGGGAGGAGCTGATAAGACGACGCTTCGTGGCAGTGACGCGCAAGTACCTGCGGGCTGGCGGCTGCAGCTCGGCGGAGCTACGGCGAGCGGCGGGCCTGCGCGCGCGGACCAAGTCACGTAGCGCCGCGCTGAACGGCGCGAGGCTGGCCCTGGCGCTCGCGCTGCCGCTGCTCTGCGGCCTCGTCCTCGGGCGCTCGCTCGGCGTCCGGCTGCTGCTGCGGCCGGTGCAGGAGCAGCGCTGCCTCCTGCCCAACAACTACCTCGTGTGGGAGTTTAGCCGGCCGGTCTCCGACTGCGATTTCTGCCGCGGCGTCGACTCCGCGCTGGTCCTGGGCAACCTCACGCGAGACGAGTTTCGCGAGCACGCCTACTCCTCCAAGCCGATCGTGGTCAAGGGGGCCGCCGGCCACTGGCTCGCTTCCAAGGTCTTCAGCCTGCAGTTCTTCCGCAGCCTCTACGAGCGCATTCCCGGCGCTTACGAATCCGTCCACGAGGACTGCCAGTTCCTGCACTTTCGCAGCGACTTCGATAACCTCCGCGAGGTCTTGCACATGAGCGAGAGGCGCGCGATGAACCTGCCCGGCGAGGCGCCCTGGTACGTCGGCTGGAAGAACTGCCATCCGCAGGTCATGGAGGTGCTCAAGAGGTTTTACGAGCCGCCGCACTTCTTGCCCGAGGACGCCGAGATGCCCAATTCCAATTACATCTTTCTGGGCTACGAGGACGGCGCCGACATGCACGTACGTACCTGCGACGCCGCGCGATCGCTTAGCACCCTGATCCATCAGCCCGTTAACCGAGATCGCTCGATTCCCCACAGCTGGACTACATTCCAAGACTGATGTGGCAGGGCCAAATAATCGGCAGCAAGACGTGGACCGTCGCGCCGACGCCGGAGTGCGACCACGTCTGCGGTAGCTTTAGCTTCCTCGTGGACACCGGCGACGTAGTGTTGCTCGATACAAGGATTTGGTACCACAGTACTCGGGTGGAGAATAGGCACTTCAGCCTCACTGTCACTTCCGAGTACGGTTAGACTGACCTTCAGGGCTTTATTGAACCAGACCGCTGCAAACGCTGTGGTACGCCTTATGTCCAAGTTTTTTTAATCGAGCTTCTATTGACTCGGGTGTATTTTCTATTGTCTTATCGTGTGTGACCTACTTGCCATATAGAACGTCGTTTGTTGTTACGTAGGATCTTCTTTTTATTGATTGTAGAGACACGTGGAATCGTTTCATACATGCAAATTAGAACAATCTTTGATGTCTTCCGTGGAACCAGTTGTTAATGAGAAAATTGCCAAATGCCTTCATCAATTTACCTGACTTCCACGTATCGCTTCAATTAGCTTGAAATTTTATGGCGTTTGAAGTATAAAATCTCTAGCTTTATCATTTATATACTTTAGATGGGTCATAGGAAAATTAATATATAATACGAAAACTGCGTTTCAATGATAATTTATTGTATACTCTCAAAGAGCTTTATTTTTTACGAGTGAAAGGACAACAGAATACTTAATGTAATCCGATTATATATGTATTTTAACGTTTATACAAATATAATGACGTTAAAACAGTGCCAAAAAAAAGGAAAATTCACATTGGTAAATAATAATTATTCAGACTGCGATAAAAGCAATTGCAATACAAATTCCATTGCTTGTTGCAATGTTTCTTTGCTTAGCACAGCGAGTAAACTGAAAGCTCAACTATATATATTTAAAGAAAATAATGAAGTTTTATGCACATTTATATATACAAGCAAAAATATTTTTAACTTATATTGGATAGCTTGTTACAAAGATTTTATCTATAGTACTTGTAAATACATTTACGTAAGACTGAAAAATAAAAGAATTATTATGAAGGACTTTTGAACTACAAATTACATGTATATTATGTCAATCAAAATTGTTAATTTCTTCTTTTATTATTTACACTTCTCCTTTGCTACAAATCTCTTGAGAATACAATGTAAAAGTATTGTTTTAATAAAAATTGTTGAAATATACAAATATCAATTATAGATACTTTCTCAAAATCTATCATTGAGAGATGCAAGACTTTCATAATTATCGTGTATTTACCTTGTTATTTCTGCGCGTCCATCAGATTTGTTTAACATTAGATTAAACACACAACATATATACTGCAATAAAAATTCAAGTACACAATTTTTTATAAACAAGTATCGACCTGTACTTGCGAATTTTTAGGATAAACATTTCCGATCTTTTTACTTATCGGGAATCAGAGCGAGAGAGAGAGAGAAACAAACAAAAAAAAACTCCTACAATACTGACTAAATGAAACAATTAACAGAGGAACGTCTTGCGACTTGACGCTGCGAAACTCTAAAAACTGTTTTTCACCGCGATGCACAAAAAACGTAATATCGCTCTACTCATCTTTTAAATGCAAAGAATCGATAAAATGGAAAACAGTGTTTAAATTATGCCAGAATGCTGTGTATGCAACGTCTATATATAGAAAAATTACATCTCCTAAAAAAGTGTATTGCGAGGCGCCAATTATTATTTTTCATTGGTCCTTTTTCTCCGTAGCTTGTTGAAAACTCGGCGGACTCTCCTGTAATGCAAAAAAAATCGTTGAATTATAAACAGTTTTTACAATACTTTGTTTACATAAATATCAACTTACGTAGTATGCAGGTGGCGGGACGTACGCGCATTGCGGCCTATTTGGATCGTAATATGCACTTTGCGCAGCCTCTGCAGCCTTAGCGTCTAATGAAAAAAATAACACATAAAATTATAAAACTTGTAATTATTATAAGAATTACGTAAGAAAACAGACAAAAAAGATTGATTAATGACGTAACACTGGTGAGTGTACTATTTACAAAGATGCCTGAAAATCCAAATTGACATTTAAAAAACTTGGAAGGAATGAATGTTAAAAATGAACACGACATTGTTTTTACTGTCAAAGTTGACCTTTCGATTTGGTGAAAATAAAAGATTGCTAGTTATAGCTCGATTGGTATCATTGTAAATCATAAGGAATGACCAGTCGGCAATCTTTACAAACTTCCATTCTCTCTCTCTCTCTCGCAAGATTCACTTGCATGTGTCGAAATGGGTAAAAGATCGATCGATTGAAGGAATGAAAAAAGGGGGATTGCGTTAAGCTGCGTATACATTATGCAAGTGTTAGAAACACGTGGATCATGGGACCGTAAATCTAAAGAAATCTCGGGGAATTATTCGATTGAGATGATGTGAGGAAATACATAGAATTCAAGCAAACATCCTAAAATTTTACAAATGTTAAAGATATCATTATCCACTCTCGCTTTGAGAACGTTGCTTATTCTTTCTCGCTGGAAAATGACAATGACTGACCGTCCGTAAAACTTGCAAATGTAAAAAATTCAAATTAAAATGATAACTCGAGTACATCAGTATCCCTTAAACGCACATACCAGAGTAAGTCATTAAACAGGACAAAGTACCACAAACTTGCAACAACAAATTAAGTCAAATAGCACGTACAAGGAGCGACTTTGGTTGCGCCGGCTTCGAAGGTACTCTTGATCGGCATAATTTTACAAAATATGAAACAGCAGCAACAATGAAAAATAATAACAGTGACTACGCGACGAAAAAAAAATCACGTGAAATAGCTGGATAACGCACAGAATTCGACGCAGGCCAACATCCCAGCAAAGCTAGGGAGGTTTCGCTCAACGTTGTCAGTCGAAGCACAAGACTATGACTAAACTATGAGATAATAAAGACTCTCCGCGGCGAAGTCGCTGGAGTTCAGTGAAAGCCGCTGAGGTAGGTAGCCTTCGCTCTCTTACGTAATTCTCCGGTATTGCATAATATTCAAAACACTTTTCTGTGCGTTCGTGCGTATGCGTGTGCTCGCGCGTGTGTGTATATGCGAGCGTGTGTCTAACTGGCTAGAGTGAAATTATTGCTAAATTGTTGATTATGCCACACAATTAGCCGAATACTTTTTCCTTTTATTCTTTGATTGAGAGGTAAAATGAAAAAAGACAGTGATGTGGTGTCTGACAAGTATTTTTTTCTCTTTAATCACATAATAAAGCTTTCGAGTATCACACAAGAGAACTAAGAAAAACTACATTGGAATTCTTATAAAGAACGGTATATAGATTATATAAAATACATGTGACTTATAGCTTATTGGGATATTCATAGATATATAACACATATAAAACGTAGGTGGACATTGATGCGAGTGATCCGAGAACAGGTAGATAACGTTTGCGGAATGAAGCGAGAAGGAAAAAGATGACGACGATGAGGGTTTGTATCACGGAATATGTCAGGTTTGAAATAGATACATTAATGGAATTTTTTATGTCGGTATAGCTTAATGTTATAGGCAAAATTAATGACTTAATTTAGACTTGTCAAGAGAACTTAAAGCCTTTCCTTATTTATTAACATATATTTTAAGACAAATTCAAAAACAGAACAATCAGAAGTGATGAAACTTAAACATGGTTCTTCAAGCTGTCATAACAAATCCAAATTTATCAAGTTTAAACAAAGATACGTAGTGAAATAACAAAAAAGTCAACATTCTCTTGGCGAATATCACACACCCGCACGCGCGCGCAGCGTTAAAGTAGAAAATCTCCAATTGAATTTCGATGCCTATAAAAAATATACTCTATAATGTATCAACAGTCTTTCAAATATAAGCGAAGAGCAACAACAATGCCACTGATGTACCAGCTACGTGTTTTAATGAGCACGAACACGAATGTGAGAGATAGTGAGCAAGGAAGGGATAATAGAGTTGACCTAGTAAGGATGATTAGGATAAGGATAGCCGCCATGTTGCTGTCCGTAAGGTGAAGGTTGAGCGTACGGCGGCGGGTACACACCTGCTTGGGACATCGGCTGCTGATGCGGATTTGCCCATCCTGGCACGCCACCCGCGGCTCCACCGAAGTTACTACCTCCGTTCATCTGCATCGGATGCGACGGCGCTGTTCCACCTTGGTACGTTGCGTTTATTCCTGGATATGGGGGTGGCATGTCGGTCATGAACACACTGTTCGCTGCTCAAAGACAACAACATACAGGATACAGATTGTTTGTTAATGGAAACGATCGATAGACAGTTATGTGAGCGTGCATGTGCGTGGTGCTAGAGCATCAGAGATTTTTCGACGGGTGATTTTTAGAAACGTTGCTTAGGTGGATGCTGATGAACTTAGGATATATTATTTTCAGTTGTGAGCCAAAATTGTAGAATCAATCACTGAATTATCTTAAATTCAACAACTTTCCCTCACTACACTATTCTAAATATTGTCAATTGAAAGTACATTGTATGTTTCAATAAATAGAGCTTTTAATTTGAAATTAAATCTTCATGGTACATTCTTTGGTATCGATTGTTTTAGATTTTGGCAAATATAAATACAGATAATCACATGCATTACTTCCAAAAAAAATATTAAATACACACTGAACACAAGCGAAATTGTTCAAACCAGAAGAATTATAGGGTATAAACGTGTTGCATAATAACCTGGTGGTTGCTCAGGAAATACGTTGGTTGGAGGTATCCATCCATAATAACCAGTTGGTGCAGCTTGATAAGCTGGTGGTGGTGCAGCATACCAGTTGGATGATGGTGGCTGGTAAGGAGGTGGAGAGTCTTGACCAAAATCAGGTCCATTTCTTTGAGCTAAAATAAGCAGATAAATTCAAATAACGTTCTGAACTTGAGAGTCAAAATGGTTTTAATTAGTGTAATCATACCCAACTGGGCAGCTCTCAACATAGCCTGTCCAAACTCAATAGCTCCTCCGCTCTTGAAGTGCAGCTTGAACTTGCATTCACCAACCCAACCACCTTGTGGCTGAGCTCTGCACTTGCCTTTGATGTAATTTGCGCCAAACACTGGCTGCTCAACCTCTACCTCTCTCAGCGTGACAAATGGAAAACTGAAGGATTGCATCTTTTCCCTTTGTTCTTTAGCATTGAATATCATTCTGTGTGTGGTCAGGTACAGCCTACCCTTTTTAGTACCAAGGAACTCGGGTTGTTCCTGGCCATGAAACTCCATTGTCACATTGTCACTGAACAGTAGTATGCTGAAAAATGAAATTAAACAAATATAAGTTGGAAGAAATTCCTCTAAAGCCTGATGATAAAGCTATACTGAACGTCATTAACTCAACAAATAAGGCGAGTTGCATTATGTTTACATGTTAGTAATCAACGCATGCAGTACGATCATAACCTGCTTACTGGGAGCATTACATTTCTACGACGAAAAGTAGAGAAAAGTATGAACATTGTTAGAGCGCCGGTAAAAACAATTATCGAATCAATAAAACGGACCCACAATGGTAGAACGCTCAAGGCCGTTTATAAAAATTTCTTGCAGCGCACGTTTGTGTGCGTATGTGAGCGTGCAATTGCACCGAATGACGCAATCACTTTACTTTTTTAAAAAAAATTTCGTTATTCAAAACTTGAAACTGTCACAAGATCATTCAAATAAACACACGCATTGACTGTAACGACACGAAAACGTAAGAGGTTCGTCATGAATCACCAACATATTCTCGAAACTGCATAATCGCGGAAGTTAGACCGTTCGTGTCAGGTTCTTACCACTCGCCGGCATGGATGAGTACACCACCGTTGGTGTGGGCCGTGTTCAAAGACATCTCAACCTTCTGCCTTGACGTCTGCTCGTGTACGAAATAAACAAAATAAATATTATTTGAAATCTTATTTCACTGCTCCGTTCGCACTCCTCGGTCTACGTAATACTGGCGCGTTTTCGGGCGTATCAGCTGATTCATAAGTAATAGCACTTGTCAGCAGTACGCACGCGCAACTGATTACCCCCTCTACGGCCGGGACTATAGTACGACGTTACAGTCTGGAAAATGTTAAAGTAGAAAAACGCGTACGACGAGGATATTGTGATTACACCTGGCAACAGAGAAAAGTTAAATGTAGCGGTGACGATTGCCGATAAGGAAAGACTCGAGTACGTTCTTTGGATGCGTCGAGCTGCTCGCTTGAATAACTCCTCTAAGTTATTTTTATTTTTTTTTATTCACGTTTAAGTGTGTGTGTGTATATATATATATATATATATATATATATATATATATATAACAAAGCTGCCAATCCAGTATAGTTAAATTGATCGTAATGTTGTATACTGTTCTTTCCTGTACTTATTTTATTATTTTTCATGGTCAAGTTCAGTCAAGATTAATATAAAACCTTGAACGAAACAGTCTAATAACTACGAGAAATCCAAACGTTTCAAAATTGGAGCCTGTAAATTGGTCGAATTAAATCTCGTTTGAAGAGGATGTCGCGATATGATATTGCTAGTTCATGTTCAAGTGATCATCTTCTAGTGTAGGTAATAATTTATAAACCTAAGATATGATTCGCAGAATAGTAGAAAAATAAAAAAATAATTTGGTTTATTTCTGTGAATCGATGACCTGCTTCTCTCGTTCACATTAAGCTAAGACTAAATTCGAATATCGCACAAAACGTATTTCTGAACGCGGCAACAAACTTCCCATGTACACGGATATACGTTGAAGTGGCAAAAAAAATATAAATAAACTATTTACAATTTCATATGAGCTCAAATATGTTGAACAACTTATAACATTGCTATAATATTCATGACTAAAATTTCAATAAAATTGGCCTCGTGTGACGCAATCGAGTAATCAATCGTTAGTAATCCGAAATGTTCGTAATTCTCATAGAAACGAGACGGAACAGTAAAAGCCATTTTTATGCTCGGCACAAGTTCGAATTCGGAATGCCAGACTCGCAACTGCTCCAGTCAACCGAGCAACTTATCCAAATTCAATAAAGGTTTTTGAGCTTTGATCAGCGACAGACATTCCCAGCGATTGATGCGTCGAAAAAGCCTCGACAACTGCGAAGGCAAAATAGCAGTGCGAAGCAAAAAAAAGCCGTCGACGAAGATACGTCCGAAAGCTCGCTTTCGGAGCATCGAGGCGAAAGCGCTGCGCGCGCAGAAATCAATGCCGACGGTCGGAGCCGAGGTGGCGAGGGTGCATGCGCCCCCGCGCAGCACTATTCGACGCGCGAGTCTCCCGGGAGTCCGCGAGCGGAGCTTTCTCTGTGTCGCGCTGGCGCGATGACGACAGCGCGATAGGCGCGCAGCAGAGGCTCGACGCGAGCAAGAGGACGGAAGGAAAGTGCGCGGCGAGCGAAGATGGACGAGAACCTGAGCAGGGGCTACGTGCAGCTGGGCAAGGCCCGGCGGATGAACGAGTTCAAGTACAGCGAGAACGGCTTCGCCAGGATCGCACCGCCGGTCGACAGGTGGAACCTCGTCTACCTGTCGCTCGTGCTCGCTGGCGCCGGTTTCCTGCTGCCCTACAACAGGTACGTAGTTCGTTGCGCGCCCGATTCGCGGCTCGCCTTTGGTCTTCCCTCTCTCGGGGGATTGGCTGCTGTTTGTTTTGGAAAAGGCGCGATCGATATTGAGTTAGCTCGGGCACTGCTCGCTGATCATCCTCGGCCTCAGAGCGGCGATGACGGCTATTGCGCGTTGCTTCCCCCTTTAAACTCAGTTGGCGCGGCTCGTTGCAGCTTCATCATAGCCGTGGACTACTTCCAAGCGAGATATCCAGGTACGACGGTGGTGTTCGACATGTCGGTCGTCTACATAATGACGGCCTTTTTCGCCGTGCTGCTGAATAACACTCTGGTCGAGACGCTCTCGCTGGGAACCCGAATTACTTTCGGTCAGTGCTTCCACCTGTCGAATATCCCCCGTGGCGAATGATCGATTGCATTTGCTTGCCTTGCAGGATATCTGGTGTCCTTTTTAACCCTGAACTTCGTCGTGCTCTGCGAAGTGTCGTGGGAGGTCTTTGGAGTCGCCACATCCTACAACATCAACTTGATAGCTGTGGCCGTCGTATCACTCGGCTGCACAGGTACGCAAACTCGCGACAGTTGCCTCATAAGCCAACACCTTGAAGAGATTGCGCCGTATTAATTGTTTGCTCTCTCGTTAACAGTGCAACAGTCCAGTTTTTACGGATACACTTCGATGCTTCCAAGCCGCTACACCCAGGCTGTCATGGCTGGTGAAAGTAAATAACAGTTGGATCAATTCCAATTACCAAGGCACTTTGTCAATTTGTCAATGATTTCCTTATGAATTCGCTTGATGTTTGAATGAAGGTGCGGCTGGATTCTGGGTGTCGGTCAACCGAATAGTCACCAAGTCTTTGGTGGAGGACGAGCGCGGCAACACATCCATGTTCTTCGCGCTGTCGATCCTCACGATCGTCATTTGCTTCATCCTGCAGCAGATCATCTACAAGACTGAGTTCGTCCAGTACTACATAAACATGTGCCAGGAGCGCAACAAGATCACGCTCGAGCCGCAGGAAGATGCTGGTTTGGTGAGGGTACATAAGCTTTTTTCCATATTCGCATCCTTTGCCGAGCTACACCGTTCAGTTTTTATCGACGCCTCTTCCTTTCGGCACAGATGGATTTGGACCAAGGAGCTGATCCTTCCAGAGGTCAATACGGGATACTGAAGTTGACGAGTCCCTTGGCTACCGATTCCGCTAGCGGCAGTGCCGACATGACTAACAGTCCGTGTCTTTTTCTTGTATTGCTTTTTATCTCTTGGATGTTTCTTCAATGAAGCTTTGAGAGAGTTATGAAATTAAGAATGGGTTTCTCGTTGATCTAATGTCGTGATCAAGCGAAATCAACGTTTTCGTTCAATAACATAATCAGTCGTACAATACGGTATAACTCGATACGCTATATACTCGACGCGATTATCAATAAACAGCATCGTTTGGGAATTACATCGTTATTGTACGAAGAAAGAAGCCCTTTGTGCTGTCAAGCATTGCTCTTTAATCTTGTAATGTATAATCAGCTTCTCGATTGTTGTGTGTTGTACTCCAGATGCAGGTCAATTCTTCGAATTCTCATTCAGCAACCCAGTATACGATCCGAATGCACCTACCACGACACCCGGCAGTGCAGGACCGACCTACAAAGTAGAGGATATTATCGTGATGCACGGCAACCACGGCACCACGCAGTCGAGAATCAGCAAGCGCTTTGCCGGAGTCAGACGTAAGCTATCAAAGAAATGAAAATTCAATGCAGTTTTTCACACCACCAAAGACCGTTTTACGCGCAGGTGGATTGATCGCGAGAATGGAAGTCGCGAAGCTCATCTACCCTTACATGACCAGCATCGGTATCGCTTATTTCGTCACGCTGTGCTTGTATCCGGGAATCATCTCGGAGATAATCTCGTGTAGATTCGGCTCGTGGATGCCGGTGATACTGATGACTTCGTTCAACGGCGCAGACCTCACTGGCAAGGCAAGTTTCCTCGACGATCCCAGTGCGGCGACAACGAACGGTGATTTCATTGACAATCGTAGATGCTGGCAACTTTACCTGTCCAGTGGACACGCTCGCAACTGATGAATTTCTCGTGTGCGAGATTCTTGATGATTCCGCTGTTCCTTATGTGCGCCATTCCGAGACGCGCGCCTGTACTCTCTAACGAGCTCTTTCCCGTCATTTTGTCCGTGATTCTGGGCATTACCAATGGCATCGTCGGCAGCGTACCCATGGTCCAAGCGCCCAGCAAGGTTTCCGAGGAGTACCGCGAGTTGGCTGGTAAAATAAGCATTCTTACTCTTTGTTGATTTTCGTCATTGCAGAACAAGACCGTGTACTTGGCTTCGGCAATTTCTACAAAACTATCATGACTTGATTGCTGCATCCGATCGAATTTCGTTTTCAATCAAGCAATGAAATATCATTGACTTAAAATTAGTAACTATCTTTCGAGCAACAAGCCACAGAATTTCAAAATTGAACTGACGCTTTCAACAGGCAACATCATGACCCTATCTTACACCACGGGTTTGACCTTTGGCTCGATCCTCGCTTACATGCTGGACGCCCTCCTGGGAGCTCCGTTGACCGCCAAGCAAATCTGTCCGAAGCCGGATATCTCCGCGGCGATAAACGTCTCGCCCATGAGCGTGTCCAACGTGACGCTGAATCTCCTGAGCACGACCGCCACAACTCTGAGCTCTGCGCCGTCGACGACACCGAGCGCAACGACGTTCACGCTGTCGACACTCGGCAGTACTCTGGCGGCCATCGAAAAGGTCTCGAAGAAGGTCAACGCAAGCTTGAAGCGGGCGAGCAAGGCGCCGAAAATCAGGACCACCGCCACGACGTTGTTCGGCCTCGCGTCGACGGCCTTCGTTACGAGTGGCACCTCCGAGGCTATTTTTGGCGTTGACATGGCGAACGCCACGAGCACCGCCTTGCCGAACCTCCTGGCGAACGTTACGATGGGCGTGAGCAACGCGGTGAGAGATCGGTTTTGAAGGGGAGTCGCCTAGAAGTAGCATAGCCCTTTGATTGATCAGATGCAGGTCGTGGATAGGTAGGTTCTCGGACCCAGCGATCCCTGTACATCATTTGGACGTTGTTTTGGCGAGATTGCGCGGACGAACTTTGACTTGAGCATGCGATAAACAGGTAACAATAATTCACTTCCATTTTCTTCGAGCGTGCGCAGTCAATTTGTCTTGATGAACGCGAGAGCACCACGTTTTACTAATAGTACTTTCCATTCGAGAAGTGGAGATCTTTAGGCTGTGGTGACTTAGTCCATTCGGATCAACTTATCGTAAAACAAAGGAGAGACTGGCTAACGATACTTTACTGCGATGGGACTTCATATCAATTCTATTTCTTCCTTAAATATGCATATCCCTGACCAAAATCAGCTGAAGATATCTTCGCGAAGAATTTGATGTAGCTGCCTTTTATGGGAGCAAAGAAAATTTGTCCACGATAATGTATCAACCTGTGAATATTTCGGTGAAGAAAAACGCAAGTGCGTAGATGTTCCACAAACACTAGAATTTACGTGGTCGGAATAGTCGTGATATCACGAGTAACCGAGGATCAGGAGCTTTTTTTACGTGTGTGTCTCACTCTCTCCTGATAGAATGTCACTATAAGTATATCTTATTTAATCTTCCGACAAATATTATTCAGCTACTTTCTTGTAGAAAAACAAAATGTGACGTGATGAATTGATCTTCAAAGTATTTTAATGAGTTTCATTGCTGCTAGATCTCACTGAAGATTTAATTCTCAATGAATCGTGTCTTCATTTACTTTAGTTATTGACACATTTCAGATGAGTTTTTTTAGAAGTGGCTTGTAAATAAAGAAAATTTGAGCTTGTTGATGAAATATTTTTTCGGAGATTGAAGTATAAACTGATTATCTAAAGTGACGGAAGATGGCATAATAACTAGAAATTTTTTGTTTGTGGAGTTTAACAGTGTTTTCATACTGAATATTTAAAGCTAATTGTTGCAAATTTGTTATTATATATTTATTAACTCGTAAACCAACAATCGGTCATTAATTTTTCTTGTAAAAATATTTATTCTTTTGTTCATTGAGAAGAATGTGTGCATAACTACAGTTAAATTGCAGAGTGTGAAGATTTATTTCAACGTTAGAAAAAAAATAATATAATATTTACGAGGAATGATTATTTAGCGAAACTGATCGAATGTACAATAAATTAGAAAAATTGTTGGTACAAAAGTATGGAATACTATAAAATAAAAAGAAATTTTTCGAAATTTTCACTTTCACTAAATACTGTTAGATTAACGTTTAGAGCACTGTGATTTTAAAAGCTTGTTATACAAATTATTTTGCGTATAATTATACTTAAATATTGGAGAAATCTTAACTACGTAGCTATAAAAGAATCTTTAGAAATACTGTATATAAGTGAATTGTCAAATTAATAAAAAAGATGCTTTTTCTCGTTGTAGCGCGATGTTCTAACATTTGACGAAATTTTGAATTATGTTGAAACGGTATATCAATCCATTTCATGCACCTAAAGCAGGTATATCTGAAAATGTGTTTTTGTAATCAAAGTTAAAAAAAACTGCGATGATGTGGAAGAATTTTCTGCGGTCTATAACTATTAATCTATAAAATATTTGTAATTGAATACTTCCAATTTGCTTTAGAACAAGATATTTTTGTATTATCATTTTACACGGCATTACCACAGAATGAAAAGCTGCAATGACGATAACACTATAATAGAAATAATTTTACTGATCTATAGGACAGCAAAGAAAAATAACAATTCATCCTGAAAGTCAATGTTACTCATAGGAGAAGAATCTAAACAGAAATAATAGTGTTTAGACAATGACGTTGCAAGTGGGAAAAGTAAATTTGTAAGGAAGAACATTATTTTAGCTGCTGAAATACTCTAAATATAACTTAAATTTAACTATACATCACAAATTCCTTTGAACGAATTTTTCAGTTTGATAGAATGATAGCTTCATAGCTAATTCTATATTTTTATTTTTTATCTCTAATCGAATCTAGAATTTCGGTCAATTGAAGACCGAGTGAACATGCGCTAATCCATTGTTGCTTTGAAATCGTTCATATAATGTTTTGTTCATAAATTATACTGTAGACTTTTGTCAAACCCAGACGAAAGCGGATCTCGAGCTGCCACTTGCAGATCGAAATTATTATGTACATATCGAAACATGTATAATAAATTATATCAAATAATCGCCTCGTGTTTTGACTGCGTTGATTGAACAAATGATAATTCTCTTAGTTTTCCTCGATCAATATTTTGTTTTAGGGAAACCAATTAACACTTGCTTATGACCTAATTACGATTGTGAATCGGTACGCCCACATCGCCCTTAATATTTTATTTTATCAAATATTAAATATACATTCTCTAGCAATACCCAAATAGAAACAATTCAAAGGTCTTTTCACGCGGAAAAAAGAGAGCTGCCGAAACAGCGCTCGCCGAACGACTCGGAAATTCTGGTGGGAATAACTGTGCACTAGGACAAAATGCTCTTGCCGCGAAGGGACGAAGATAATAAATAGTACTCGATATCGTACAATCCATAATTTATTATAATTATTTAATCCACAATTATACTTATTATACTTATGTCTAACATAGACAACATTACGTGTAAAATTTTGACAAGCTGAAAATTCAGATGTAATCTACGTCATTTGATTCGAGCGCTCTTTTCAGCTTTTCTCGTAACGTTGAAAAGTAAAATAATGGTAAAATAAAGATAAAAATATATGTACAATTTGCTAAAATTGCCAGCACCTCATTCTTGCCTATAGTTCTTCGTGTATCGCGAATGCGCCATTCTTTGTTTATCACAGTCGAAGTACACCCATTTATTTACGAGTCGGTTTTATCTTACTGGCATGGAGACTGAAATCATTTCAGATACTTGGCCGTCCAGTCGGTACGCCCGTGAACATTGCCGCTCGCTCTCGAGTTCAAGTATCCATTGAGCAGCGTTTTGTTGTTCGCTTCTGAAACATCAAAAAAGCGTGTGATAGCTTTGGCGAATAGTCGATTATGCAAGAACTAGCGGCGACAAAGCTTCTCTCATTAATAGAATATTTCGCCCAAGAAGTTATCTTCGACCGGAACAATTTGGAGGAGTTTGGAGCGAATCATGATAAGTGAACGTGGAAAGCTTATACGCGCTATGAAATCCTGCGCAGTCGATATTCCAATGATAAGAAGAGCTCGAATTATATCTATTAAAAAATATTTTTGGTCTTCGATCGCGTGCGTACATCGAAAGGACGTGTGCACGCGTACCCGTCCTAAGGCAAATTGCATCGATAGCGCGACGTAGCTACGTTCGATTTGTATCTTCAGCTCTGAATGTCGGTACGTACAAAAATATTTCTTAACAAATACAACCTCGGCCGACTTACTGATGTGTTGGGTACCGTAAACACTGGGGTACGGTTGTCTTGCGTTCTGCTCGGCGACGTAGCGATTTCTCGCGAGTAAGTGCTGCCGCTGCTGGTGGCTCGCCGCTGCCGCCGTCAATTCGGGGACGTGCTCTCTGCCGTTCTTCGTCGCCCAGTACGCGTCGGCCAACTCGTCGAGCTTGTCGCCGCTCGGCGCTGGCAGCGCTGCCGCTCCAGCGATACTTATGCCGTTCAACGGTAGACCCGAACGCGATCTGGCCTCGCTGCTTGTTCTGAAAATTTTTTTCAGGGAGCTTTCATGTACAACGTAGTTTGACATGCTCGCTTGATTCGTTGCGCAAGCCAGTCGCCTTACTTTTTGCTTTCTCCTTCACTGCTTACCGAACATTTGATCGACCAAGCAAAAAGTTGGCGACTGGCGTGAAAGTAAGTTTGGTTATAGCGTCAAAATATTGCCATACACGAATACTGTGCTCGTATGTTCGTCCAATGGACAAATTTATTCGTCATTTAAATTTCGGTATACAATGCGGCGCACAATTGGCTTTTGCGAGTACGAATTTAATCATGAAAAACACCAAGAGCGACGAAACACCGAAAACAACTTGTTCCTTGCACATAACGATAAGCCTTTGGAAACAGTCGCAGATGTACATGAAAAGAACGCGAGCGCTCTGCGCGTGGTCCATCATTTGCGGCTCGATCGATTTGCCTCGAAAGAAGCGAAGGGTCCCGTGACCGGAAATCTTCTTGCAAAATTTACCGAAGATCTCGATGAAAAATAATAGGATGCCAATGATCATCATGCGTGCAGTCTCGTAATAATCGTTGCTCTGGAAGCTCTCGATCGATCTGACAAACGCCTCTTTGAACTCAGTCGGGTTGCTAACGTCTTCGAAAGCGACTGGGAATCGTTTCTCCCACGAAGCGGCAGCGCATAGACAGAGGGCGCAAATCGACAGGAACGCGAGATGCGAAGCCTCGAACAGAGCATCTTGACGTCGGCTGTTCGATCGATGCGTAAGGAAATGAAAAAGCCGAGTAAGCGACGAAAGCAATCGGTAAGCGATGTACCTGGACGGTAGCTGGCTGGGCGACTGCGCGATCACGTATCTCGCCGGCACTTTCGCGGACACTCGTCTGCCGTTGACTCCGTTGAGCAATCGATGGTTCGCCATGTTTATTCCAGGGAAGCTGTTATTGTTCCACGGTCGGTTAACGTGCGGCACTTGACCGTACCACGACGGTAATGCCCAATTGGCATTGGCTGATTTTCGGTTGGACTGGCTGTCGCTTATGTGGTTTACCAAGTAGTTACCATTCCAATTTACTCGGTTTTCCTTGTACACGCGCTCGGGTAGCAGACGGTTCTTGCTGTCTTCGGGATTGAGAATATTTCTGCGCAAGTAAATGTCGAGTGTCAGTTTGCGCGCTTTCACGATGATTTAGTTAGAGACTGTTCAATGCTGCAAGTGACTGGCTTTAACTATTGGTAATTGAGGATCAGGCATCAAATTGAATCCCAAAATCAGCATCAGTGCAAAACGCCACAACTAACCAGTGTCAACTAACAAAATGCTTACCCTAACATATTATTAGTAAACTCATCTTCGTCCCACTTTTGCAGAGTACTGCCGTTCCCTCTCTTACGACCGTTATGATTGAGCAGTGGCAAAACTGGTTGCTCGTTGTTGACAGGCTGAATCTCAACTTTCTGCAGTGGTTTCACAACTGGTGGCGCTCTGCGAAACGACAAGACATCACGCGTGCTGCGATCGCTAATTCACTCATTTACTTTTTTTTAGCAGCCGAGAAAGAAAACTTTCACGGGATAGTTGGTCTCGTTCAAGATTTGTATTCATGATGAATGGGGGATGCTAAACACTTACAGAAATAGTTTTGACTTGAATGGTTACATCGAAATGAGATCAATGACAGTTTTGCTCTTGGATGTCAAGTCAGAACGGACAATTTTCGTAAGTGATATTGTGCTTACCATTGGCAACATAAAAGCGAAGATAATCCTCGGTTGCTAAGCGTTATGGCAAAAATCTTCAAAGAAAATCAAGACAAAGTAAGATTCAAAAGACAAACGGAAAATAAAGAACGACAACAAGGCACACTCACGAGAATCACTGCAAAAGCATGCAAGCACACGAACCTCGAATGTCTCACCTCTGCTGTTGGTTCGCTGAATTGGCGTCTTCGAAGGCTTGCTCGCGATGGTGTCCATTGGCGTAGGATATCGACACGTTGTTCACTTGAACCATCGGCGACGGGATGTTGACTTTGTTCATGACGAGCTCGCGTTGACCCGAGCTGACGCTGATTTTCTTGGCGTTGATCAGTCGCGCGCCCTGAGATTGAAAGTACGGATACCTACGCGCAACGACGGACAGAGAGTAAAGACCAAGATTAACTGGATCAAGATCACGCATGTAGATGGCCTTTGAATAAGTAACGCGCGACTGACATTGTGTCGGCGTCGAACAAAGGAAAAACCGTGACCGGAAATTGCTCGCGTTGGCGACGTTAAAGTTCGCGACCGCGCGGTGCGAAAAATTGATTGAAGCAATTTGAGTGTCGCTCGAAACTGGGTTAATGATCGTGCAAGTGGACGGTAGAATCTTTCTTTGCTTGCGTTGCAACGCGAACGTCAGTCAATCATGAGTTTGTTTCCCATTGAAACAAAATGTCTACCTTAAAGCTTGTTGAGCAGTCGGCCTCTTCATGGGATTCCACTGCAACATATCTTCCATAAGCAGCACCGCGTCCTGACTAGCATTCGGTATCAATATGCCGAGCGACGTTTTCGTAAAATTGGGAAATCTAAAGTTCATAGCAGCGGCTAGTTGGTGACCTTCGGGCCAGTCTTCTTTATCGGGTGTGCCGATCACCGAGCAGATCTTGAATATCTCGTCGATCTCACTTTTGCCAGGAAACAACGGCCTGAACGTATACAATTCGGCCATTATGCAACCCACTGCCCAAATGTCGATCGGGCTGTTGTAGTTTGTCGAATGGAGGAGAACTTCTGGCGCTCGGTACCTGGTAAAAAGTTGAATTGCAAAACCGCATTCTAATATACCGTCGAGCGAGCTATCGCGAAACTCACCATCTGGTAGAGACGTAATCCGTGTAAGGGGGACGCGATCTAATCTCTCTCGCCAATCCGAAGTCGGCGATCTTGATTAGCTCCGGGCCCATGCACAACAAGTTCTCTGGCTTCATGTCTCGATGAAAGAATCCGTGCTTGTGCATGAATGCCAAGCCTTGCAATACTTGGTACACCATGTTCTTGATCACCGGCTCGGGAAATAGTTTGTCCCTGAAATACGGAGCCACTTGTCAGCAGTACAGGTCAGAAAACAGTTGAAATGGGCAGCCGAAGGAAAAGGAAAGGAATAATGCGAAGCAATAAGGGACAGCAATGATAAAACCTGAGCGCACCTTTCCTTCATCAGTTGGTAGAGGTTCTCCTTCATGTATTCGAACACAAAGTAGAGCACGTCGTTCTCGCGAATGACTTCCTTGAGCTTGACGACATTGGTGTGGCTGAGCTTCTTGAGGGACTTGACCTCGCGCAGGTTCATCGCCTCTTCCCACGAGTAGTACTTCCTTTTCATCCTTTTGATGGCCACCTTCTCGCCGGTGTCGATGCGCTCGCCCAGCACCACCGAGCCAAAGGTGCCGTCGCCCAGCTGGTTCAACGTTATGTACCGATTCATCGTCATTTGCGTGTTTTGCTTGTCGCTTGTCGGAGATTCCTTCTGTTCGCTTCTAGATAGTCATTCGCCCGAGCTTAATCTCAGGCGCCGAGCGTCTGGATTTTCTCTTGTAAGCCGGATACATCGCGCGCACCACTGCAAAGCACGTGAGCTTGTGTGAAATGACTTGAATATGGGCTGACTGCGCGACTGCGATGACGCTTATCGATCGTCAATGCCGTCACGCGCGCGCATTCACGATCACGCGTGGCCTACTGCATTGTTTAACGGTCTGCACTTGGGCGGCTCTGACTTGTTACACGTAAGATCCCATCATGGTATATTGCTCAACATCTCAAAGCGAACGCTGAATTTTAGCGTGCTGATAATACTTGACAGCGAACGTTCATCGATCGCTTTTGTTGCGTTAACTTTACTTGCAAATTACACCAAGTAATTGTAAATTTCTTACCAACCACTTACAACCAGTCGATAAATTCTTGAAATGCAAAACGCTGCAACTTTGAAAGTAGTGGCCGAGCAAGGCAAGCTCCATTGAAAATTAAAACGCGTGCGCGTAAGAACGTAGGATCCGGGTTTGGGTTGGGTTGAAATTGCGATCGCTGTCCTCGATAATCTCAGATAAAGAAGCAGGTCACGGCAACGGTTATCGCACCCATATCGATTCTAATGCCTTAATGCGCACTTTTCGGCGGCCCATAATCTCTCTCGAAAAATCACATTAGTATGCTTTCGATCAATTAAAAAAGCCGTGAAATGTACAACACTCGCGAGCGTCTACTTGATTTTATTGTCAGCATTTTTCGTGACAAAAGATATCAATGAGCCAGTATTTTATACATGCCAGGTGTAGAGCGTCAATTAGTCGTTGAGCGCGGTGGCGTAAATGACGAGGAATCGAATATTCTGGTTTTAGTTTGTTTTATTTTCTACACTCTCACCTGACGTAGATGAGGGTATAGAACGATCGGAGCTCTGCTGTTCATTACGAGCACTCTGTAATGCCTGATCGCAGTATTGCTAACCAAGTATGCAATTCACCGTTACCACCGATATCATGCCTCAATCAAAGCTAACGATAAATCTAATTCGCTCAGCCGACTATTAGGCCCGGATACGTCAATCAATGCAACGTCAGCGAGGAAGATTAACGCACTCGAGGGCCGTAGAAGTTTCGGTTAAAAATAGACAATATCGCCGGGGGCACGAAGAAAAGCTCTATAGCGACACGGGCACGTTATTATCGACCCAACTTGCACTGAGCTCGTAGATACGAAGGGATCGTCCCTTGCCGACACGATACATATCGCTCAACGCTTGCTATGCCGTGTATTTGTATTTATTCGGCAATCTCACCCTTGCGATGACCACCTGCCGCTGATGTGTCATTAACTTTGATGTTTCACTGTCATTTGTGCCAACGCGCACGTGCAGACTTGATTTTACTTTCGTTGGATAATTGTTGTGTATTAACTGAGCTACGATCGACCAATTCATATGTATTCAAGCCCAACGCGAGACAATAGGACTCTCTTGCTGAAAAAATATATGTACTCTTCTCGCCAAATGGATTTTTCTTTGGGGCTTGTATGGTCGACCAAAAAATCTACAATGAGTTGGAGAATATTCTAACCGGACGATCAATAATTCAAGGCTATGGCTATTCAATGATGACATTCTTTTTCATTTAGCCTACATAAATGAAGTTCAAGGATGAACGTATCATAAATTATTCAGAGGTTACACCAGCCAAGCCCACTTTCATGTTTTCTTCAAACTCAAGATCCAATGGAAAGCGAACTGGATAAACACGAGGTAGAACAATGAAATTGATTAAGTTCGTATACTCGTATCAATGGTATCGTAATAATGTATCGATTCATTTCGAGCTTTCGTACACGCGTTAGTCGCACTGAGTTTTTTGGCGCGGAAAAGAGGCGATATAGATGCCCAGGTATTGTTTGATAGATTTGAAATGTAGAAGAAGGAAAAAAATACGACTAACCAAGTCTATTATTACATCGTATATCGCATTGCTAACGACTGTCCATATAGCTCGTTATAGTTTTATGAGTTTGTTACAATGTCCAATTGCGTTTATTTATTCCGAGGATATGTGATTTTACTTGTGTCTTTTTCCGACGGTAGAGTAAATGAGTCGTATCAAGTGAATACTTAAAAATTAGAATGATTAGAGTGTTTCGAGTTACTTGAACAAAATAAGTAAAACGTTTACACGGTTTTCAACATTTCACTAAAAATAACGAAGATTCCCTTGAAAAATAATATTTAAGACTCACGAGTTTTCTCGGAAGTAACGACCTGCGGCAATTCATTATCACGCTTTCATTATTAGCTAATATTTGTCTTTGTCGCTCGCCTATCGCAGTGCTCTACTCTCGGCATAAGAAACCTTGCCCATTTGTATCGGCTAACAGAAAACATTGCCTCCCGAGAAATAGCAGAGAAAAAGCAAAAGGCAGAAAGTACAGGTGAGGTCAGGCATCGAAAGAACAGGGGAGAGCCAGGGATTTACGAGCCCCGTAGCGTACTCACGAAAAGGAAGTGGGACACTACGGAGTTATCGAGCCGGCATTGTGATTAGCATGTTCTCGCATGCTCGCGAGCTGCGAAGCCCTCCTTTTAGCAGGGGCATTTTGCCGCCTCGACGGAAGCAAAGACCGACAAGCCACTGTGACTTTTGACATTTGAATAATGCTCTTTCGCTCGTGTTTTTCCCAAAGGCTCGCCAGATCGAGGTCAGATTGTCGAGCTTCGAGAGGCTTGGGGTTTGATTGTGCCGTGAATGGATTTATTGAGCTGCCCGAGCAATCGATACAATTTGCTTAAAGTTAACGTCGGCTTTCCGTGCTTTACAACTCCTAGCTATAACGCCTTGTTGTTTCTAATTCGGTCGATCGGTTATCACCAGGGATTTTTCAAATTCACAGCGAAATATGTATTCGAACGTGGCTGGTGATCAGGTAAAAAGAAACGGAAAGAAAAGAAACTATAATTGCCAGTTGGGCTCGAGTTGATCACATTCCACGCCCGCTTTCTATGCTTCACGCTCGAAACGACGGTTGATTAACCTTCCAATCGTCACCCACATCCGATATCAGTCGCAGCGACAACAATCATACACTAGCTCCACAAATTTCAATACAAATTTCCACCTGCACTTTTCATTTGCCTTACTTACGACGAAGCAGCGGCGTCGACGTCGCGCGACCAAATCCCGCAGGAAGTATTGCGACCCACGTTGGCTACGCAGTACACTTGCTTGCACCTTCACGCCACAACCGTCAATGGCCAACTGCAACTATCGCTCTTCTCGACGTCCATGCTACCGCGCGTTGCCATGACGATCCCTTGAACAAACTATACCAAGTGCTTTCTCCGCACACGCGGTGCAAAATAAGCTTGCCTTAAAATTTAATTACTTGAATTTCGAAAGGAAACATTTTCTGTTCAATTTTTTAGTAGCTTTATCGCTGCTTATTAACTTTTCTTCGTGTATCTCGAAGATCAATGGTTTACTTCTCGGAACCATTTGCGCGCTAATCGTTGGCTTCCTACTCACATTGCTGGGAAATTCATTGTAATAGAAATACCTACTTTTTTCACTAGAATGTACAGAACAACTCCATATATATCTTGATATTTTTTTAAATTGTTTTTAATATGCATATTGTCAATCGACAACATATACTTGTTCGTTGCAGAAATCGATATAAAAATACTGTACAAAAACACGTGGCTCTGAGATTGTGTAGCGCTCTAACGCTGATCCTCACTAGTGTAGCCAAAACCGTTGAAAATACGACAGTTTACTAATTAACTAACAAGTTCGAAATGATACATATTTTGTTCTCATAATACGGACTGCGTAAGTAGGCGGACGCCTTTGACGCATTGGTAATGAAACAGATAAATTACTACGTTTTGTCCAACGTAACAAGCCAGATTACAATTATTTTGAATCAAAACACGAATGAAAATGGAGAGTACCCCATTGTCATTCAAGATTCGGCCTCGAGCCCTCATTACTCCCATGTCACCATTATTGGTTTGAAAGTCACTACATGCGTGCAGTTGATTTTCTTATTGAAATTTATAGTACACAAAAGTAGACGCTGAATTTGGCAAAAGTATTTCTATTGCCAAATGTTGACGGAGTCACTGTTGTTTGTCGTTGAATGTATGTTATTCTAGAAAGAAAATCAATATTACTGTTCACTTTTTTGATTGAATATCACTTTTAGCTCACTTTTATTTCGAATTAGTACTTATTTGAGAAATATGCATCTTATCTTAGTTTCTTTTAGGGACCGTCCTTTAAAAATAGTATAGACGAAGTGATTATTTGAAGTTTTCATTGAGTCTTTTATCAGTATGTATCAGTAAGTGAAGAGCTTTTATAATTTTGTTTTAACTAGTCTTCAGGCAGCTAATAATTCATATATAATGGAGTTAATTCCTGTTCGCTGATAATCTATTATCGACGACAGTCTAATCGTGCAAACTAAATGTCATACACAAAGTACTGTCAGCGTAAACTATCAAAGTTTGAATTTTCAGTTATTACTAACTTTATAGAAGCTTTAATCAAACTCTTGTATCTTAAAAAACATTTAGTTTACCTCTTCTTTATATATTTTATTTTTATAGCGCAATAATGGCTATATTGTAGGAATATTTGAAGAACATTTTTCGAATCAAAACGTGGTATGTTAACTTCTTTATGTTACTTATTAAATAATATCTTCTTATATTATCTTATTTATATATCGAACCTCATTTTTAATATTTGATTAACTGCATTTACTTACATTTCATTTTTCATCAATAAAAATGTACGCTCGAATTCGAAAGTTTGTTATGCGCATGTGCCAAAGCTTATGTTTTACATTCATAGCATTTGTTGTAAATATAAAAAAATTTGGCGAATAGGCCTTTTTTAGCATGACGTCACAGCACAACAGCTGCGAAGAATGGTGGTTAAAATTTGCATTGAGTTTTATGGGAACTGCGGTACAATAAAATTTGTTAAAAAATAATTTCAATAATTTTTTGATAAATAAAAAGTTTACTGATTAGTAAACTATAACAAAAATAAATAGGTTCAGTACAATAATCAATAAAACGATTTATTAGTTTCTTTTTATACGAGACAATAATTCAAGCAATTTATTGAAAAATATTTATTATGGTATGAATTGATTATATAAATATCGATCGTTGTTTCAGTAGCTGTATATAGCAGTTTTATAACAGTTATCTATAAGTTTATACAATGGTTAATTGTTGTATTGTGGGCCGTATGTCAAAGTCTAAAATTATGATTAGCAAAAGTATAAGGATCAAAATTATTAACTAGACTGATTTTGTTAACATATATATTCTTTACGTCATTTGGTTTTTACTAAAACAGCGACATTCAACCAATTGATAATCCAATCCGCTTTGAGTGTATTTCCAATTCCTATATATGACAATTTTAATTGATTGAAGTGGAATCGGTCTGAATCCCCTATAATATTTTCCTATCCTGAAATTAATTATTATTATATGTAAAATTAATTCCGAAATAAAAAATAACATTAAAGTAGATTGAAATTCATTCTATTTTAATAAATGTCAATTGTGATTTGTAGGATTCAGAAAGTGAATTGGATTTTTAATTTGGTTGAATGTCCTTGTTTTAGCAGGAATAATGATATGAAATCGTTTTTCAAGTTTGCTGAAACTAAATGTTTTGCTAATGAGTAAATCTGCTTATTTCACAATAAATATTTATCAAAAAAAAATTGTTATTATTAATAAATATATGTGCATTATTACTTTTCTTACTTAGAGTCATAGTTTTCTTTTTATATCTCAAGACATGTTCACATTACAGCAATGATTTTTTATTGAATATTGTATCGAACCTACTATTACTTATTTTTGTTATAGGTTTATAATAAGTAAATTTTTTATTTATCGCAAAATTATTGAAACTAATATCGAAATGATTTTTTAACAAATTTTATTGTACCGGTCTCCATAAGACCCATAAGACTCAATGCAAAATTTGCCGCCACTCATTATATATATATGTGCACAAACACACGCCCAGTATGTGTGTGTGTGTATATGTACATATATAATATTCGTACACGCGTGGCGCACAGTATGCATGTATAACCAACGTGTTCACTTTCAGTACCTTATTAATTTTATCAATTTAATAGTTTTAAATAATGAATTTTATAATTGTTATTCTGTGAATCAGAAGTCAAACTATAAAAAATGAATCAAGGTACAACGAAGAGAAGAAAAAATGATGCGAAAAAGGAGAAACTAGCGGACAAGAGGAATATTGACGACACCGTTAAGCAAGATGAAATAAAACCGTAAGTTACATTTGAATTATCGTTGATATGGCATTGGTTTTTATACGAAGAAAACTACTGAGAATTTTATGCAAATCACATACTTCTAGCTACAGATTATTTTAATTGCGTGCTACGATAACCTCAGACTGTTGTGGATAGTGGTTGTTATATGAATTTGAAAACTAATACTTGAAGTAATTGCTTCTTTACCCTGCTTGTAGGAAATATGGCCGGCTAGTCACTTTTCCGTATCAACGAGTATGGTCTCGATGCATCATAATCCTAGGAATAATGCTTGTTGTATGGTATAACAGTAGAAATGGAAAAGTAGTTACCTTGGCTCAACAGAAGGATATATTGATTAGTAGAACATTGAATGTAGAGTGTTCACCTGAGTACAAAGCAGAATTAGCTCAATTTCCTGGCTGTGTTCCTGAAAAATGTGGACGTGTGGTAACTGATAAACTAGTCTCAGGATCAGAAGTTGACACATTGCTGCAATTAGCGAAGAGAGGATTTAAGCTTGGTGGTTCTGATGGGGGAGCAAGTATTTTGGATCTTCAGAGTGGAGCTTTGAGCAAAGGCCCCCAATTTATAGACATTTATAGTCTTAAGGAAGCTAAAAAGATTTTTAACAGCCCTGATTTTGCTATTTATAAGTATTTACTTTTGACTTTCATGAATTTGTGAATTTTATTTCAAACTTCAATTTATAATCAATCTTCCAGGGTTGTAAAGACAAAGATACATCATGCAATTGCTCATCATTTTGGAGTTGATGTAAATAAGATCTATCTAACAAAACCTACCTTCTTCTCAAAAATTACAAATGTTCCTGCCAAGACACTTCATGATGAGTACTGGCATCCACATGTAGATAAAGTAATATATCACTGCATATTTAACAAGTTATCCAACATTGCAATCAGTCAAAGCACTGTGCCTTTTTTTTCAGGAAACCTACGAATCTTTCCATTATACATCACTGTTATATCTGACCGACTACAATCGAGATTTTGAAGGGGGTAGATTTATATTCATTGATAAGGAAAATACCAATACCACAATAGAGCCTCGGAAGGGTAGAGTTTCCATGTTCACTTCCGGTGCTGAAAATTTACACGCAGTCGAGAAAGTTACCTCAGGAACGCGTTATGCATTGACCGTTTCCTTTACTTGCGATAAATATTTCTCTATCTCCGATCCCAGTGTTGAGAGAACAAAACATGTATAAAATGAGTTACAAATTAAGAAAATATTGATGTTGAACGTTGTTTTTGAAGTTTATGAGTGTCACAAAATGTTTGTTATGTAGGTGTTAGTATAAATAATTGTTAACGAAAGCATTCCAATTAATAGCTGATGTTTTTGGGAGTAAATAATTTAATTATTATATACATTCAGAGTATCGAATTAGGGTATCAATATTATAATAACGCGTGTATCATAGTATTTTTATGTTTGATAACAATGTTTACAATTTTTTCGAACTATTTTTACTGATTATTTGAAATGTATATTTATAATTTATTATAGCATTAATAATCATATTTTTAAAAGATGAATTTTACGACAGTCTTAAGATTTTTTTTATATATTACATTGTTATCAATAAAATAAATTTATATTACATATTTAAGCTTCTTAATACATTAGTAAAATTTGAATGGAGCCTAGTAAATGCATTTTTCACAAACATAATTGTTACTATCATCTTTTAATTCAACTATTTCTTATACACAAATATTAATTTCAAAATAAAAGTCTTATTTTGTACTTATTTATGAGATTTGAACAAAAAGATATTCGTGTTAGAAAATACTTCATTTTTCATTGATTTAAACGTTTAAATAAAAATTAATTTCCGTTTAACATTACTATCAAGTCAATTTCCATTGCATTTATATCAATGCAAGTATTTATGGCCTATACTGATTTTAACGTTAGCTTTCGTGTATTGTACTTAGACAATTGCAGTGAGGTCAGGAAACGTCTCCTACGATCGATAGACTTTTTTTTTAATTAATTTGAAAAATTCTAATGAGATAACATTTATATGAATTCATAAACAATGGTCATTTAATTTGCTTTTTATGCAAATAAAAATGATTTTTAAAACTGCGATTCGATTCAATTTTCTTGATAATGAACTGAAAGATTTATTAAGCGTTGTTTGACTCTTCCAATTTTTATATGAAATTTACAATAGAAAATTATTTATTTAACTATAGTTTAAGAGTAGGAAATATTTATTACAATAGGCCAATAGTTTAACTCCTTTTATTTGTTTCTACAAGAAACAATGTGTTATACATTGTTTGAGTATAACTTAGAATAAATGCACATGAGCTTACAACTTTTTCGTCTGTATGCCGCATCATACAGAGACTATCTAATCTGATGTAAACTATATACTTGAAACCTAAAATGTGCGCAGTTCTCAGTAAATTACCTTTAGTTCAGCTTTGATGCCGAAGAAAACGTTTGTTTCGAAAAAAATGTGTTTAAAAAACGTATCTTTTTATATGTGTACCGCAACATTCAGATTAAATCTTTAATCTACACTAGTAGACCTTTTTCAAAGTAAAAGAACTGCCTAGAAAACGATAAGTTGTTTTGACAGTCATGTATTTCTGTGAAATTTTTCAAAATCATCTCAACACAATTTGTACGCGTAATCTACAATTGATTAAACAATGTTAATTAGAAAAAATTCGCAATAAATACGTTGCCTCATACAACTTGACAATGATCATTTGTCCACTAGTGAACATCGAAAAATCGTATAAGAGCAAACTATCTAAATTTAAATGATATGAAAGGCTCGGAATTATCTGGAAAGACAATGAGCAAGAATAGGAATGTACGAAAAGGCTCATAAAAATGATAAGTCAATGTGGAAAAAGTTACAAGTTTTAATTTGAATGTAAATGTTTATAAAAGAAAATTTAAAAAGACAAACCAATTAGATTTTGTTTTTGGTTGTTTGTTATATCCCTATTCCCGATCATTCGGCGCAAAGGAAAAATAAGAATAAAAATGAATAATAATCTGTACATTAATAATCAGTACACGCAAGACGACTATGAGATAATGCGAAACTTTTAACATATGACATGTGAATTGATGACGTGCAAAGAGACATTTCACGCTGATAAACATTTATACAAAAGACAGTCTGCTTGACTTTGAATTTTCAAGACTTCGAGAGCTCAGCGAATAAAATCTCCTTTGCATTTAGAAATATGCGTTATTTAAAGCCTACAGTCTCTAAGCCCGAAGTACTTCGGCTATTTTTTTCACGCTATCACCGACCATAATACTTCTGTGGTTGCCAAAAAGTTCTTCAATTTTCACATTCTGCCTGCAAATCTGTAAAAAAAAACATACATGATTAGATATTAGATTTTTATTAAAATTTTTATTCAAATGATTCAGTAAAAGCTATTGAATCAATCAAAAATTAAAGTAAAAAGGAATAAGTTTTTTGTCAAAAAACCGTTGAAACTGACTTATAAGAATGTACTATCTGGTGAAAAATGAATCGATGAAAGAGTTTACCTGTGCAAGTCCGTAATCAGAGTTTAGTGACACGAAGTTATCTTTGGCTTTAATAAGCGTGATGGGGCCTTGGTATTTGCCGGTTGGTTTGTAAGAATTAGCTGCCCTCAATTTCTTGAAAAACAGTGTGCCAGCTTCCTTCAAATCTTCAGGTGAGAATGGCGTGCTTCCAATTAATTCCACCATTTTCTTGAACATTTCGTCATCGTTTTGCGTATCTTTGAGAATGCTGTATGCCTATAAAAGAAAATTATATTGATGATTAAAAATATTATTTGATAAAATCACTCACAATGCAGACGATTAAAGAAATATATTTTTAAGAGCAGAAGATGCAAAGAGAAGTGTAGCTTAAAATGTGTAATATTCACACCTTCAAGAAACCAATGTTAGAGTTCATCTGCCGGGTGAAGAAAGCAAGCGCTTTTCTCGTGCCGTCAGCCTCGAGATTTTCACTATTTTGTTTAGTTTGTTTGCCAATAGTTTGGCAGTGCTGTGTGATGAACTCGGGCGACCCATCTATAAGTGTGAGATTCACCTGTTCGCTCATCTGTTCCAATTGTAAAGCCATTTCAAAAGCAACAAGTGCTCCAAAGGAATAACCGACGAGTCTGTACGGTCCTTGTTTTTGCACTTCCTTCATCTGTTTAACGTTAAACTGAGCAAATTCGGTAATGGTGCCGAGTGGCGCGTTCTTAGTGCACTGAAGTCCGTAAACTGGTCGATCGAGTTCTTGCGCGAGCGATTTGAGTGAAGCGATCACTCCTTCGATTGCCGAGACGACGAATATCGGTATGCCTTCAGATTTTCGAGTGTTGAGCTTGAGGAGTGTCTCTTTAGGTACAATTTCTGAACCCGATAATTGGAATAACATATCGTCAGGACCACTTTCCGTGGATGATGAAACAGTGTTTACAGACGTATTGGATGGCTCAGATGTTTCGCTGCTGCCAGTAGCGAACTCTTTGAGCTTGCCGAACGTGAGTCCTCGGATCTCTTGAGGGCTAAGTACAATGTCATAGTTTCTCTCTAGAGTTTGTTTGATTTCGGTACCCATTAGCGAATCCATTCCTAAATCAGCTAGACTATTGTTTGGATTGATGGTCTTAACATCCTTGACACCCAAGATGTTACCAACTGCTTCTAGAAGACCGATCTGACTTCCAGAATCGGAGGACTTACGTTTCTCAGCCAAAACCATCGAAGCAAGGACGGGATGTGGTTGTTGTAGGAATGTATCCATGGTGGTGAGACAGCTGGTCATACGTTGAGGCAATGTACCACCAACTTCCGTTTCATTGTTACCCAACGTTTCGAGAACGAGACCGACGTCACCAATAGCTCCCCACTGTATGGCTAATGCAGGTAGGCTAATGGCTTGACGTTGTTCACAAATCCGCTCCATAGCAGAGTTGGCTAAGCCGTAATTTGTCTGACCGGCGTTTCCGCGACCGCAAGAGACAGATGAGAATACAACAAAGTAATCTAAAGCTGGGCAGAGTTTTCGAGATGCAGCGTCGAGGTTCTTTGTGCCATCAACCTTTGGCAATGTTACTACCTTGTAATGACTTTCTTCAAGGTTCTCTATTAGCGCATCTTTTAATACTGCAGCCAAGTTAAAAATACCACCAACTGGAGCTGCAAGTTCAATAAATTATGTTAGGTTTCAAATGTAGACTATTTGTTTAAAAACTTTCCCATAATTTCAAAGTATAACTTCCAAGATTAAATGCCTATTAAAAATGAAACGGACGAAAATTACAAAATGAAATACCTGATTTATTAGTTGTTTTAATAAGTTTTTCGGCTCCAGTAGCCGTAGTAACATCTTCGGTAGAAATCATAACATTGATACCATTACTGCGCCACCTACGAATGCAAAGCGACTGATAGCCAGTTCGTACGCCAGATCGCGAAGTGAGGACAATGTGTTTGGCTCCGCGACTGATAAGCCAGTTGGCAAGTTCCAGACCGAAACCTCCAAGACCACCGATAAGGATGTATGACTTATCAGGATTCATGTATGTACGTGGGATTGATGCGACAGTTTTTTGAGTTGGCTGAGTGACTTTCTGGGATTCCTCGTCGCGGATTTTCAGTAAAACTTTACCAATATGCTTGCCTGTTGCCATGAATCGGAAACCTGTTGCAAGACAGAAGTAATTAATACGCGTTGATATTTTCATGACATATTTAAGAATTCAATAAAATCAATGAACTAAAACTAACCTTGTTCAATCTGTTGTTCGCTGAAAACAGTAGCAGGAAGTGGTCGAACAGCGCCATTCTTGATACCCTCACTAACAAGTCTAACCAGTTCTTTCTTTTCTGGGCAGTCAACATCGAAAAGAGCATCCAAAAGAATTCCGTGAAAGGAAGTATTCTTAAGGAACAGCGACATGCCGAGCGCTGCATTATTTGATAAGTCAAATTTGCCAATTTCGAGGAAGCGACCGCCAATAGCCAAACATCTTACACTGGCTTGAAGCTTCTCGCCGGCAAGTGAGTTGAGAATGAGATCGACTCCACGACCGTCGGTTTCATTAAGTATGAGTTGCTCGAAGCTAGTGTCTCGAGAGTTACCGATGTTGCGGTCGTTCAACTATATAAATTAAATAAAAACCATTAGTATTGTTCATTCCCTACAGTATAAAATTGACATGCGATTTTTAAATTACCTGTGGGAAAGTCTTTTTCAAGAAGTCACGCTTCTCCTGCGAGCCAACAGTAGTAAAGACTTTGCATCCCATATGCAAGGCAATAGCAATACTGGCTTGACCAACACCACCACTTCCAGCATGAATCAATACACTTTCACCAGACTTCATATTTCCTCTGACGCATAAAGCATAATAACTGGTGGAATAAACGACTGGGATAGTTGCGGCTTGCTCGAGAGTCCATTTATCTGGTACTTCCCACATGAAGCCAGGATCAGCTAAGACCGTAGTGGCGAGACCTTGAGCAGCAACCATGCCCATAACTCGACGACCCATCGAGTCGCGGCCGGCGAATTCAAGACCTAAGATACAGTCTTGACTTGCCAGATCACCTGGCAATGCATCGGCATTGAGTTTTCCTGTAGCCAACATGATGTCTCTGGAAATAAAGTACAATTTTTATTAATTTACCAAAAAAAAAAATCTTAAAAAAATTAATCACTTTATTTTTTTATCATCCAAGACAAAAAAGTATCAAGTGTCATAATCTAATAAGTCATTTTTTTTTATATAACGAAATGTTTAAAAATAAGTTTATCTCACCGGAAGTTAAGTGGAGCATAGTACACGCTGCAAAACTTTTTACCCGGGAATTTTTCAGGCTGATAGTAACTGAGAGGTCCTTCAATCCACCTCAAACTACTAAGATCACCTTTGGTCAGAGCATTGATATAAGCGTGTTCGACGTACAACGACGACACATCAGTCTGTTGATCGAGTCTGAGATGTCTGTACGAACCCCACTGACCTCCTTTGAGAACATTAGCCATGAGTTGCTTCTTCATTTGAGCGGCATAGAAGTCATCGGTAAGTGAGAATTTTGAGGCGTTCTTGTCTTGAATGAAGACGTATCTCACGTTCATACCACCAGCTTCCTGACGGATGCAAGTCATGAGACCGACCATACCAAGTAACTCTTCACCTTGACTGACCAAGAGAATTTTCTGTTGTTCGGACTCAGCTTTTTTAAGTGCAGCTTTAACACCCTCAAGCCAAGAGAAATTCTTCTCGGTTATTTGTATGATGATGGGCTGGTAGATGTCCTCGAGTTTCTTCATCAACACGTAACTTTTACCCGGAACAATTTGTTTGCCGACAATTACTAAACCTGCTTTCTTGGCTGCATTCGAGGTGAGACTTCCAGTCTCCTCGGAAATGAGAAAGCCGCCAGGTTTTAGAGAATCTCCGAGGTTTTTTACCGCAGCTGTTTGGTTGTTACTCAGCAAATCGGCAGCCAACACCAGGTGCAAGTCCTGACCTATTGGAGCTGTTTGAACATCCTTAGAAATGGCTTTTATTTTCCACTGGTCAACAAAGGCAGCGTGACTGTCGGGTGACGTAGTAGCAATTTGAAGATCAACGCTTAACATTGGTTCGTTGTAAAGTACATCAAGAACGGTTGGGGTCATAAGAGCTTCGGAAGCTCTTTCTCCAGTGATCTCTATAACCTTGATTTTAATTCCACCTATGTTTTCTCTTACAATCTGTAGGAGAACTGTAAGGGCATGGAGTTTTGAGCGCTCGGGATCTTCGACAAGCACGTGGGAGTTGTCGTATGGCACAAAAGTGTATCTCTCGTGTTTGGGTGCTGCTTGAGTTTGCTGCCTTCTGGGTGCTAAAGATGCTTTCATGTTTCTTAGTTCAATTCCACCGGATTTGATCACACCGATTTTGGGAAATGAATAAACAGGCAAAGACACTCGGCCCTCACCAGCTTTCTCGATTAGCTCCTTGTGAACGATAGGATTGATGATGACCTGCTGCAAACGGGTGGGAAGATAGAGATCTCTGGTATTTTTACCGAGAATACTAAACTGCAGCATGGTGTCAATGTAAGAGATCCAATCTTCGTTCCACATGAGTTTGCCGGCGTTACCAAAGTTGTCCGAGCTAACGATACTCTGAAAGATGCCAGAGTAGTCGTAGCCACGTAAACGCAACTCTTTATAAATATCCTCGGTTTTGAGTTCCAGAAGCTCGGGTTTCGATGGTATGGACGGCGGCTGTAGGTTCAACTGCTCCTTGTTGACATCTTCAGGTATACGGATTTTACCAGTAACAGCGACGGAGCCACCCTCACAAATTTCAAAGTCACCGGTACCATCAAAGATATTGATCAGGAATTTGACTGAACCATCCTTCGGCATGATGGTAGCACGCTGGAACTGCACATCTTCTATGACAACAGGTAGTTTCTCAAACTCGACGCCCTGAAGTTTAGCGAAGGTCTTCCATACGATTGTGAGATAACCAGTGGCAGGGAACAAAATTCTGCCGTCAATTGTGTGACCGGCGAGATAAGCGTCTGTGTCTTTGGATAGATCAACTTCAACGATACTTTCACCAGCTCTTGAGTTTTTGCCGGAGAAGTCAGCGACGTCCCATTGGACCGAGTGATCCCACTTGATCATGGAGTTGAGCATTGGAGTACCACGACCAACTGGGTAGCTTATTGGTGAGTAGAACTTGCTTAACTGAGGCTGAACGCCGGCGTTGTAGATCTTGCCGATATTTGTCAATAAAAACATCATATTATCCTTGTGGTCACGCTTGTGTAAACCAACATTCGTCACTGTCGCTGGCAATGAACGACGAAGAACCGCTTGAAGTAGGCAATGTGGGGCGATTTCGATGACCACTGCGTTTTCTGGGATGTGAGCGAGAGCTTCTTGGAAGAGCACAGGCGACAATAGGTTGTTCACATGGTAAGCTGGAGAACTGAGCTGGGCCAATGGTGTGCCCCATGCAGATTCTGGAATGGATGATGAGATCCATCTGTAATATAAATAAACGCACATGATTAAAATGTAATTTAAAAAAATGCTTAGATAAATTAAATATTTTTAATTTAAATAAATCATAATTTTACCTTGAAGTCCTTGGCTTGGGGTTAGGAATGATCTTCTCGAGGCTAGCACGAAGTTTTGGTCCGGCATCAGCGATGTACTTGCTGTGGAATGCCACACCGGAGCTGTTCACAGCTTTGGCAAAGATGTCTTCAGCCTTAAGTTGAACAATAAATTTTTGAATGGACGCCAAGGGTCCAGATATAGACACCGAGTCAGCGGCATTGTGGCAAGCAGGGAAAACATCAGTTGGGCATCGCTCTTTAGCCTCTGCCCAGCTGAGTCCCACAGCAGCCATACCCATTCCTTTGGGCAGACCTGTTTCTTTCAAACTCCTTCCTCTCCAATAAGCAGCTAATACAGTTTGTTCTGCGGTGAAAGTACCGTCGGCATACGCACAACCAACTTCTCCAACCGAGTGACCGACGATCCCATCGGGAGAGATACCAAGCATTGACAATACGTCGACGAGAGCAACTTGAATAGCAGCTATACAAACGAAACTGCAAAGTACGTCCTCATAGGATTGGTCGGTGCCGTTGAGAATGAGATGCATCAGATCAACTCCGTATGGTTTGAGTGCCTCGGAGCAACGACGCAAACTATCGCGGAATGTAGGGATCGACATAAGGTCCTTGCCCATACCGGCCCATTGCGAACCCATGCCAGAGAAGACGTACCACACTGGGCGTTTGTCACCAGTTGTTTGTGAGATTTCGCGTTCTTCTGCATCACCGAGGATTTGATAACCGCGATACGAGTGACCAGAAATGTTCAATGCATGTACGCTGTGCAATAGCGAGATGAACTCGTCATCATTTACGTTCCTTTTTGCCTGTTGGAAAAAAGATTTACGAGTAATTTATATTTGTTAAATTGTGTATTCGAGAGTTTTAAAAGAGAACGAAATTCAGCTATAATTATCATTCAACGGATACAATATCAGTAGTATATAATTAAAATAAAATAAATAGAGAAGCGTTGTTTGCAAAAGATAAAAACATAGACGTAAACAAACGCATCAATCGAAGTTATCGTAATAAAATTTATTATCGACATTTATTTTCATTCTAGCACTAGCAAATTTGCAACTTACGACGACGGAGGAAAAGTACCAGTAAAATCGGTAATTTATATATCTTTTTAAGTACAACACAATTATTGCTGCTTTCTCGAACAATAATTTGTCGCGCAGTGACCAATAAACGAAAAAGTTACCTCATCGAGTAGACTGGCAACAGCTTCCTCGGTCCTTCCAGATACCGTGACCATCTTTGGCACATTGACATCAAGCATCGGTGAAATCTTAGGTTTCGGATTACTCCTAAGAATTACATGTGCGTTTGCTCCACCGAAACCAAAGGAATTGACACCAACAAGTCCACCCTTCCACGGTGTAGGCTCAGCGACAACTCGAATGCTACCATCTGATAACGCAGGTATATCCTTGTTAGGATTTTTGAAGTGTAGATTAGCAGGGATAACTCCTTTCTCCATGGCAATTAGAACTTTGGCGATAGAGCAGAGACCACTAGCTGGCTCGGAGTGACCCATATTGGACTTGACAGATCCTAGCAACAACGGTGTTTTTCTGTCTTTGCAAAATAGATCGGCAATCGAATTGACCTCTTGTGGATCGCCAACTTTGGTTCCCGTGCCATGGGCTTCGACATAAGCAATATCCGCAGGATTGACACCAACTTCGTCGTACACTTCCCGCATCAATTTGTTCTGCATAGCGCCGTTGGGAAAAGTGATACCTTGGTCTTTGTAGCCATCGGTATTAACCTTGGAATTGACCACTGTCGCGTATACTCTTCTCGCATCTCGACTTTTTTGTAGGTAAATGACCACTGCAGCTTCTGAGCGAACATAACCGTTGCCAGATGCGTCGAATGCCTTGCAGGCACCATCAGGAGATAGCATACTGAGACGATGGAACTGCAATGAACTTGTTGGCTTTAACAGAAGATTAACACCACCCACGATCGCTGCATCGCATTGGCCAGTTCGCATTGCCGTTATCGCGTAGTGCATGGCGTAGAGTGACGACGAGCACGCCGTGTCCAGAGCGAAACTTGGACCGCTGAAGTCAAACGTGTACGAGATGCGATTGGGGAACATCGCACGGCAGCAGCCTGTCAGCCCGTAGCCTGCAACGATAACGATTGTTGTTAAGTAGCAATGATACGAGTGTAAATTATTTTTAGCAATCAAACATTACTTTGACGTAAAGAGATAGTTCGTTAATAATACTGTAGTCGGGAATGACTAATTATGAATTCCAGCAATCGACTATTTAAAAGTTTAGAATTTCGAAATTTTTAGAACCAAAAGGCCATCGAGTGCATAATGAAAGTAAACAAATAGACGACACTTACCGTTAACTTTGTCAGGATCGGCAGTCCAATACTCATCAGACTCAGAATCGGAAACACCAATGAAAACTCCAGTTCTCGTGCCACGAATCTCGGCAGGATTAATACCAGCATCAATAATTGCCTCGTGAGTAAGCTCAAGAAGCATACGGAGCTGAGGATCCATAACGTTGGCTTGCTTGGCGTGAACGCCGAAGAAAGTGGCATCGAACGAGGACAAATCCTTGAGTTTGCCGGTTCGAGCCGGTAAACCGTGCACGTTCTTTGGCCAACGGCGTTCATCGTCGGTCACCAGATCGACGCCCTGGAATAGCTGCTCTTTGAACTCCTCGATTGTTGACGATTCGGGGAGTCGGCCTGTGATGATGGGCAATTATGTCGTTAGAATTTCGAATGGTCAATTGAAATGAAAAACGAAAACGAAGCGATTATTTTTTTCTCGCGAGGTGTTGTAAAGTCCAATGAATAGCTTGCGATTATTCTTTTTAATATTTGTTTTGTTTTTCACTTTGTTAAAAAGCAATTGCAAACGATCATTTTCCAAACGGACAAATTAGGTATGCTTATTTTGTTTAAAAATAGCGACGAAAAGAATCAATATCGACTTGTACCTGAGAAGCCGGAGATAACGACGTCATCGTCGATAAGATATGGTGTGCCATTAGTGACGTTCATTGGTTCGCGTACCAAGTGTGTGTTCATACTGTCGAATCTAGCTGGCATTTTAGAACGATATTGCTTGTTTGAAGTCTCTCGAAGAAAAACGAAAAATGAAAGTCTTCTTAGTCGTCGGTAAGTTTGTTCTTCGCCAGGAGATTTCTCATCCGAGTCAGACGCGAAAGCCTTGTGGACAGCAGACTGCAAAGGAAAAAGAAGGCATGCTCAGCATCGGGTATCGTCGCAACGTACTACGATTAATTCCAAGTCACGAAGAGCAATCGGCTATGTTTACCAGGTAGCCAAGTTCAAGTGCGCGTAGGCGGCCGTGTGCGCGGGTACAGAGACTGCGATCGATGCCGCGTGGAGTTTTTTCCACATAACGCACAACTACATGGACGCGATGCGTATATCATGACCGGCGAGACAATGCGGCTGGAAATTATGAAATGCTTCGTTCGTCGCACGAAAATGGAATCGGAATGTCTATTGCGAAAGAAAAGCGGTTAGAAATCATGCAGCGCGCACACACAACTGATAAAGGCGAAAGAAAAAAAGATACCGCGGCATAAAGGAAATTACTAGCGAGCTGCGAGCTCGCTCATTTGGAAAATGGTTGTGCGAGCGTAGCCCATGCAGTCTTGAACGATGACGATGCGAAACGACGGCTAAAGAGTCCGCTTTAACCGGCGAACAATCGCGAGGCAGAGTATTGCCGCTCCGATCATCGGATTCAGAGGTCGGCCAATTGAATCTGTAAGACCCCCGGGGAAGATTGACTTGTGCCGCGAGTTGGTTTCATTGAGTAATCGCACGCGCGACCAATTTTACAATCGAGAGATTTGTTTCTATTGCCGGAGGTTGCTGCTGCGATTCTCTTTTCGGCGTGACGCTCGCGCGTACATTTGCGTGTTCTAAGGAGAAAAGCGCCGAGAGTTCCAGAGCTCGCGCGATAATTCGAAGCCAGAGCGGTCGCAAGGCAACTGCAAAGCTCCATGACTCATCGAGAAATTCAAGAAGCTCGCACGTCGCGCGGCTGGCAAACAGAATGAGCACAATTACGGGCAGCACTGGATTAGTGATTCTGGTTCGGCACGTGCGAGACAGCAAAGCTAGACAAATATCGACTCGCCGTCGATGCAGAAAAGATAACGGAGCAATGACGCGGATTAATCGACGTCCTGCCGGGTCCATCGCGATCAGAGCCATGGACAAACGAGAACTCGCAAATAAGTCGTGGACGGCGAAAAGACAGTTCGCGGGAGGCATGTGCACGCGCGCGAACGTTGCATCGGGCGTCGAGTATAGGCACGAGGTCGGCAGATAACGCGACGCACGCTGGCTAGTGTGACGTTGCAGCCAGCGACGACGATAAGATGCGACCAGTCCACGCTCTGGTCTTTTCTTTCTGGCGATAGGGCGCGCGGATGACTCTTCTTGCTAGGAGGTACGAGATAATCGGCTGCGGATCAAAAGACACGTGATATTTCGATGACTCAGGGGCTCAAGAGTGAACCAGTGAATCACGCTGTCAAATTACCATGGGTTTTCGGTTGAAACGAAAAACGGTAAGACATATGCGCGCAGACGGATAGAAACTGCACAAGCTTATCTATAGCATGAGAAAACTAGACCTTCGAGTGAATTCGCGCGCGACAAGCAAATTGCCGCCAATTGTTCATTCAGACTCGCATCGATAACGCGCACCGGCTGCCAGCCCTTTGACGCTCTTCCACAATGTCAAAGCGTTGAGCAATCACGATACAAAATTACAAAATAGCATCATTTTGTTTTCATATTACAAGACCCCACTCGGTTTTATCATGTCGAGAGCATCGCTTTTTTTCTCGTCGCAAAGTCGCCGGATACCTTTCTTTCGCCGCGAGAGTCAATAACCCGAGCGCCACGACACCGTCCACGGCGTTGTGTTGCAATTTCGTCAACCTTGACTGCACCGCCTTTCGCTCAAAAATGCTCGCTCCATGGGAAAAGCGAGCCCAAGCTTCATTCAAAGTGCTAGAAGGATAAAAAAAAAAAAAAACGAGGCGCGCAACTTGCCGGCTACGGAAAGTCCAAAGTTTTACGAGAATTGTACTATCACCAGTCCAGTTGATGATCCGTCCGACTGACGAACGAAAAAGCAAGAAAAGGTCAAGTCAGAGCACATCGATTTGAGCACGGGAATCACCGGTAGCGCGATAAATTAATTACGGCATTGTCTCTTAGACGACGGCAAATTTGTTCGCATGCCCCTCCGCTCTAATGCATACTATGTTTTATGGACGAGGCTCGGAATTTCACGACTTTTTCCCCGAGCAACAAGTGCTGGCCGAAGAAGAGGTGCGCACCGATGCTAATGTTTACATGTTCGGGACAGAAAAAAACTGCCGAAAAATCAATAATGCATACCGGCCAAGGAAAAGCAAACACTTCTTTTGACGCACGCTTGACAAGTCTGGAAGACATTTATGAATTTTTGCAATTCAAAATATCGTAGCTCACGGATCGGAATTTTCTACACGTTTCCGTTTATCAACAAAGATCTCTTACAGATTCACACTATTTAAATAAATTTTTGATACCCCTTAACAAGTGTATCATCAAGATTATTACTGCCGAAACATTTTTTGAAAAGTGTACGAAATATTCGGTGATAGTAAAAAATAAATGAACTTATCAACGCTTGCGTAACACTGATTTTGAAAGATCCATCTGATTCTCGTATCAAACGTGCGCGCGTAATGCAATAAGAAAGGTTAAATAATTTTCCAATGTTAGCGGTTACAAGAGTAATGTAGAAAAATCTCGTTTTCATAACACGTAATTAAAAGCGCGATGGAATTATTCAAATGAAAACTCGATACGTCATATACGTAGAGTTGCGCGTGCGCGAGAGAGACCGGCCAATTCTTTTGCACGTGAAAATTTACTCTGCACGCGTAAGGTCAAGTTTGTGGGTAAACAGTTTCGTCAGCGTGGAAATCTGCGTCCACGTCAGTGTCTCATGATTCAGCGTTCCGAACCGAAGAAAAATTCGATTTTGAACAATTTTCAGGACCGTTTTGATGGTAAATTAGATTAGGTTGGCTGTTTTACAACTCCAGCGAAATTAGCACCGAACGAATGAACCGGAATTCACGTCAAAAGAAATCCGAGTAAAAAAGAATGATTCAATTGGCAATACACTTGTCGAAATAACCCGACAGTCAGTGGCAAACCAAAATATACGTCAGTAGAACTCATTCAAGGAATTTCATTGACTTCTTCATGCGATGGCGAATAACCTAATTCAAAGCGTATCGCTTTCCCCCGTTCCGCGCGAAAATAAACAAAAACTCACTCATATACTCGCATCGAGTGAGCGACATTCGATCGACGCGTCACGCTCGATTAAGTAGTAAACTTGCTTGCACGGTCTTATAATAAAGAAATCGATCGACTGAGCAATTTCTTAGGGAATTTCATGAAAAATTTCGATACTATGAGCGCCAGTCGCGTGTCTAATCGATGTAAACATACATTTTCCAAATGAAACACATTTGACGTTAATGCTATCGTTCTGGAATGTTCGTTAATTGACACATCGAAACGTTGTTAGTTGTTACACATTGAAATTGTGTTTTCGCGCGAAAATGTGAATCATGAAACGTTTTGCATCACAATTGTTCGAGTTATATTTGTTTTCAACGCGGCAGATAATTACCTTTAAAATTTTACTCTAACAGAACTGTTTTCCACTTTCACGCGACGTAAGCGAGCCGCGCAAAATTCATGGCGGTTAATTAGCACGCCCGATCGGGTAAAAAACAAAAAAGCAATCGCTTGACTATCCATGTAAGCGACGAAAAGTCGTGGAATCCCAAACACTAGTTCTTCAGAGCAGCTCGGGGATTGTTTGTGTACGGAAGTTCGGTCTCGTGCTAAACTCGTGCTAAGCAAGCGTTCTCTCTCGACCGAGATATACTTAACGAAAGAAATAAAGAAGCACAGCGTCGGCGAAGCTACGATAAGCGACACGATAGCCATGCCGAGTGTTCGCAAAGGGCGTGTTGAAGTACGTCCCTAACCTAGGCCGCGAGACACAGCTGCAACCCTCGCCCAAAATAACACACCCGCGAGCTTTGTCAGTCGACGAATCGTTGAGAAACATAATGAATTGGATTATTATTCACCTCTTGCGTGAACTCGACCAAGATATTCTTCTCAGTTGCGTCGATAATCGGGCACTACGGGACGACAACGAAGACGACGCACCACAAGTATGTATGTATATATATATATATATATATATATATACGTATATATATGTTCTCTCTCACGACGGTGGCGGTTTGTCCGTCCGTGCACAGTTAACTGAACGTTGCGCTAGCGGCAGCTCGGGCTTTAATGACGCACGCAGGACTCGCGCCGTGGTCTGACATCAGCTCATGTGGCGCCAACCAATGGAAAGCGAGACGACGCGGCGCGCACGCGCTTCAGTTCGAATATTTCGTTAGATGCTGCCGCAGCAGCAGCTCTATTTACCGCGCACGTGTGGAGTGACTGTATCCCCCTGAACAGCGTGCATCGCGCCGTGTGGGAAGATTTGTCGGATGATTCTTCAGGGAGAGACTGATTTTTCATTTTTCGGGTGGTGGGAATATCGTCATGGCTCAGGTGATCTTTGTCCTTTTTGGTGGGGCTTTTGTGTGTCATGCTGTCGCCGGGAGGAATTTACTGTTAGACTGTTTGTTCTGAATTCGCATGCCATTGCTGTATATTATTTTGTACCAGGATGATTAATATAACAACCAAGATTTGTTTATAGTCCGGAGTAGCTGGAAAAATGTTTTGTTCGCGTGATCAACCCTGGTGGACGTTCGTTCGAGAAAGTGTAACTAAACGATAAATGTAAAAGAACAATATGCATTGTTTGAAACAAACAGCTGTCGCGATTCCTATCATAAAATTGAGGACTTGTTTTCACGATTGTTCAGCAACGACAGCTTTCTATATCGATTAAGGTGGATCAGGTTCAAGCAAACGGACAAAAAGTGTGCAACGCGCATCTCGACGAACGTCAAGTCGACAACAAAATCACTTCGGTATCACGAGCAAGAACAATAAGCGCAACGGCTATCGCACGCAAGAAATATTTAACCAAGTTGACAGCTCCCCTGACTCCATCGATATCTAGACTCGGACAGACGCACAACACGCAACAACCGCATGCTTGTCATCGGAAGATCATTCTCTAATTATATAATTTTACGTCTACTCACGTGAATCAACCGATCAGCCAGTCGGTATGAATAGTGCGTGCCTCTCTCCCCGCGTATCTTTTGCACTGTCGAAGGCCCCACGTGCCGGGCGCTGGTATCTACAATGGCAAATGACTCAAGATCAATTTACATCCGCCCTTCCCACGTGTCCCCATAGAAAGCGTGAAATCTCACACCAATGGAATTAGATTTGATCTTTTGTGCTTGTTGATACATAGCGTTAATAAATATATATTAGATTCGTTTTCTATTATTTTTTGCTTGACATTACAAGTAACTCAGGAAGAAAATATTAGTTTTTTACATGTTTGCATGTACACATATTAGCAATTCCCAGAATTATTCCAAAGAATTATGAAATATCACAGCAAAAGCTACTTCACAATGTCAATGACAGACGCTACATGTATAGCTTTGTCATGGGTCAAAATTTGGTTTACGTTTACGACGATCGACTAGGATAAGTAAAAAATCCAAACACTATATAACAGCCTCGATAATGTAAGCGTTTAAAAAATGTCAATGGTAGTTTAGCGCTATAAGCAATTTCATCGGAATGAAAATTTAGTTTAACTCAGATTTACATATCTTATACTAAACTGTCAAAAATACTCAAATTATTCGAAATAATAATGTTTTAAATCTCTTCAACAAATGCAACTATTGAATCCTGATGGGTACGCACAAGAAGGATACAAAAAGGAAAACGGAAATGAACTATCCCAAATATTATAAACAGTTGGAATATTATGAACGTGGAACTTATCCATGCATTCGTACTACTTTATTAGTGTTTAGAAGCTATGACTTGGCAGCACAAGGTGCGAGTAAAAGTCTCTTTGTTGGCTCAGAGTAAAAAAGTTTAGAAAAGTGTTCCACCAAGCGCAAAACTACAAATAACGTTATCGTGCAATCGTGCTATGCAGTACAATTATAGACATGGTCTTGTAACATGTATTACAATGCAGCATTTTCTAGAATCGATTGTTTTTCCAAACACAGTTGCATTGTTAGTTGATCATAGCCGCGATTTGCCATGAGGGAATGTCGAATACACGACAGCGAAGAGAGAGAAAAGCCAAATATTACTCGCTTAAGATCAAAGCACTTGAAGATCTAAAAATGTATATGTCAATGAGACATCGGAAAGTCATCACACGCGTCTAGCTCTTTCTCTCGGACAGATAAAGAGAGGCAGGCAACGAACATACGATGCGTGGCGCGATCGCCGCGGCGTCTCTCTCTCCCTTCCTCGCTTTTTTCGTAAACGTGCGACGTGAAAGCCACGTGCGCGCGAAGTGCTAGAGACCGCGCCATAGAGATTGCTGACCTCTCCGCGCGCATCCAAAGTTCGTCGTACATGCCTGTAAGACCGTCTTCTTGGGCCGTGCAACGGAGATTTGTTTTCATCGACTTTGCGTTTTGTATGGTGCGAGCGCGCGATGAGAGGGACTGTTGATTTTGGATCTGAATGAAAAAACATATAGGCATTGAATTGTAGTGCTAGAAACATTTTTTATTTATCTCGTAAATAATCACCGTGAACTAGTAGATTACGTATCTCGCTTGTCAATTCTCCCGTGCTATGGACTTGCCAATACTTTCCCGGCCTAGATACGTAATCTACTATTTTGCGTTTACGAGATTTAAAAAAAATTGAAAACTATCGATACTTTTACAGTCTAATTCCTGCCAGTAAAATGAACAGCTCCGATTAATATGCGAATCCTCGTTTAAAAAAAAACATTTATGGATATTCTACACGTCAATAAGAGTGATATTGATATATTTTTCCGTCGTGGCAGGCAATGACATTGAAAATTAACACTTACAAATTGCGTATCCTGCATGTAATAGAAAATTCAAAACTTAAGGTACGACCATATATGCGCAATCACTGTTCAGACACGTTCAGACGCATGTAACAGCGTAAAAGTCACTAATAGTCTTTAGTTATATCTTATAATGCCACCTTATATAGAAAAGTCACTATGCTAGTTTTGCTCGTACCGCTGATCAAAACGGTCATACTGCTTTAATCGAAGAGAACCTAATACGACCCTCTAAAATTAATAAAATGACTATTTACACTGGAGTTGATCTTAAAACTGCTTTGCAATACAATCTATCGTCATTCTATTAATTTTAGAGGATCGTATTAAGTTAAATTCAATTAAAGCGGTATATTCGTTTTGATCATTCGAGGAAAAACTGAGGTGGCATTATAAGTTATAACTAAGCACTTTTAATGATTTTTACGTGGTTGTATTGTAAGCGTCTGAACGCCCATATGTGGCCGTACCTTTAAAGAACATCAAAGAAACTACTGTTTGGAATAAATAATTCAATCAGTTCATTGATCTGCGCGATTAAAACTGATGATATATGATGACTCTGAATGGATAATTTATTCAATTTCACGTTTTTGCCAAAATGGAAGATTCAAAATATGATATTTACTGAAAAAACTTGTAACATGTCCTAACAAATGTCGATTATTAAATTAATCAATTGTTTATACTTTTTTAGTGTGCGCGAATGTAAGATTTCTTTAAAATATTTTAAATTAATAGTTAAAAGGACAAATGACCTTGAAACGAAGAAAAAATATTTATGTAATAGTCTTTTAAGCCATTGAAAAAGTATTTTTAGGCATCGAATGAACTCGTCTAGAATTTTTTTAAGTGTTCCGCTTTACTAGTCACGTGGACTGTCGTCTGCTACTGATAGATGGTGCAGGGTGAGACTCCCCGACTATACTGCGGGTCAATATATGGCGTGAAATAACTTTAACATATTTATCTACGATAGTTTTGTTGTTTACCGATAGTGCGATCAATATAAAGTAATTGATAAAAATGAATTTGAAAACTTAATCTCCTCCTATATAAAATAAATGATAAATCGCAGGCACCTAGCGTTGTGATTAATTGTTGACGTGTTGTGTAAATAAGAGCGCGAAATTTTGAATTTTATTATACTTTCAAGCATTTGCATTATACATTTACAGGTGCAAGATTTATATTTCAATAGTAAATTAAATTTATGAATAATTGATACGAATAAGAAGAATGGAAATATGCGATTAATAAGTCGTTTTAGGAAAACAAGAAATTATGCTTTGTAATTATGCTCAAATTATTAGTACAAATCAATAATTTGATTCCCATCTATGATATGGAAATTAATATTTTCGCTTTGAAATTGGTTCGAAGACAGAGAAAGTGATTAAAATAAAATGGCGGCAGTCAGTTTCTGCAGTACTTACAAAAATATAGAACGCGTGACTCACGTTAAACAATGCTAATAATATATTGTAAATAAAGCCGATAATATACAGTACAAAGTAATCTAAAAAAAAACCCAAAAATATCGAAGAAATATCAAATTATTCTGTTTGTATAATTTGTATCAATATAATTGATTATAATTTTTATCAATAGAAAAGTTAAAATTTCAGTTATAGTAATAATAATCGCGATGCATTCCGTAATTGAAATTATTCTGTACATAGAATTCCGATGCTTAAACAAACGATACCATGACTTTTAGTATTATTGGAGCTTTCTCAATTTTTATATTTTATTAAAAAATATAATCACAATATGCAATAGATAATGTGACATGACGAATCTTTCAATGAAATTCATAACTTACGTAATTGCTACTAGAAAATAACAATGTGACTCGAGTTGACAGGCTTAATTGCTTCGTGTCCGAAAAAGTATTATATCTAAAAATAATATTTTTTATGTACAAAAGAACAATTTTATTTGTGGAGAAAAAACAAAGGTTTTGCGAGATGTTTTGATAAATAAATAATAAAGACATTAGCAACGTTACATTTTAATTTTTTATTTATTTATACAAATATTAAAAAACTTAAAAATTAACGCATTCAACATACGTAAATTGATTCTCATGTCACTTTGCAAGTGATGCGATGGAGCGAATTTCTATATTAATTCCAAATTCGTTTGATAGGCGCGATATATATATATATGTAATTATTAAAAATTGAAAACACATGTTTACATAAAGAAGCTGTTGGTATAAATAATACAAAATTTTTACAATAATGAGACGTTGTTATACATTTTTGTATGCAATTCATATCTATAAAAAACGATAGATCTTTGGTCGACGATGTCAACGTAATCTAAATTAAACGTACATACTTGACATGTTTTGTTAAGAAACTTTACAATCTTCCACGTCATCAACAGCAGATCATATGAAAAGGCATGTTTGTATTAGCGATATTTGCTACTTTTGTGCGCTTTGTTGGATAGCAAAACTTTAATAACTTTTGCATTTACTTGGGAGGCATACTTTGCTTTACTTTACAATCTAGCTGAAATATTTGTGATTTTTATAACGTATTCTTAAAATTAATGCTAAAATATCTTTTTTCTCGAGGTTCTCGCTTATTCCTACAAGTAAAAATTTTGTAGGAAAAATGGACGGAATATGAGTTTGTTGAAGAATTGTTCTTAAGGTACACCAGCTTTCAATGAGCTTCTTATATCCTACTAGTATTATTTGTACAAGACACCATGATTAGGCATTATCTCGAAGTTTTCGACAAGATACCCGATAAAAGCTTTAGAGAATTTCGAAAATGATGTCTCTCTAATGAACAAACTTCTCGTGAATCATTATCAACGAAAACATATTTTAATCAACAGTAGAGTATTCCTGCAAAATATTGACTATACACTGTTATCTGTCAACGTTTAAAATTTGTCAAATACAACTTTTAAGATAAAACAAGAATTGCATAGCTTTCTTATAATTTGCGCTCGGTAGTAACAAATTTTTCATAAGTCTTACAAGAGATATGTGTTCTCTGTAAAATAGATTGAAAATTTAGTATAAAATAAGATGGATTATAAAAATTGGTTGATCATTGCAATGAGGGACAGTGTTATGACGAAAATGCCCGACGATAATAGTGTCATTGCTGCATTGTAAATGGGGCAGTAAGGGCACTGAGAACTACCGCAAACCTCGCATATGTTGAGCACATACGTTGGCAGCGAATCGAACAACGTCTCGTTAAAAAGTTCTGAAAAGATAAAAAGAAATGGTCGAGGATTTGCCTGTGAGCAAGCGGAAGAGAGTTGGAGTCAAGTGGTACTCACCAGGCGCGTAATAGTCGTAAACTCTAATGGGAAGATACCTAGACATATTGGCGACTGGATACCATCGCTCAATGGTAAAATTGACGCACGTCTCCTCTTGGTCGAGGTAATCGAAATAGAAGAGGACTTTCGACGGCTGGAAGCGCGCTCGCTGCAAGTTCCTAACTTGGCGCGCTCGCACGTAAGCGTCGAGATTTTGCTGCTGGACGATGTACCCAGTGGGAATCGTCACGTCGAGCACCGCCATTCCGGATCTCTCCGACTCGTTGACGTTGGTCCACCTGAAAGAGGCAGTTGGAGCGAATCGCAAACGAACTAAGTGATCGCGAAGAAGATGGAGCCCTACCTCGAGCAGCTGAGGTACGTGATGTGAGACTGATTTCTGCCGTAGAAGTTGGCGTAAGTCACCAAATCGAAGGCGGGCACTGGCGGCTTCGTTTGGAACCTCTTGATGTCCACGTTGTACTGCACGTGCATCTGCAAAATCGCGTAGCCCGCGCCCTTCGCCTGGACTTTCACCGTGCCCCAAGCTTCTGGAATCTGCGCGAGCAATATTGTCATCGACGCGTCGTCCTCTCGATCGAGCCGAATCGAATCGAGCGCCCGGAGTGACTGACCTGTAGAGTCTGCAGCCTCGCGAGATTCTTATTATTGACGTAGAGAGTCTGACTTTTGCCGGCGAGAGCGGTTGCCTCGACGGTCACGGTGAGCTGACTCACGTCCCTGATCCTCGACCTGACCGTGTAATCCATGAGAGCCTTCATGGCCCAGGCGGTGTCTTGAGTAGACGCCCAACCACCGTCGGTCAGCCTCTGAGTGTTGAGCCACTTGACGATCGGATCGACCTCGACTTCTTGGCGAGCGACGTGCACCAGCAGGGCGTAGGCCGTGGTCTCGATGTTCTCCGAGTCGTACTTGTAGGGCAGCCGCGGCAGCGAGAACGGCTTCTGATTCTCGGTCTTGGTCGGTGGTATTGGGACGCGCTCGCGGCCCCAGTAGACCAAGCCGCCCTCCTCGCGTCGATGGGCTCGCAACAAATTGAACGCCATCTCGGCCGTGGAAGCTTTGGCTTGCAGCAGCGCGTACGCGACTATGGCTATCTCGTACGGCCGACCCTTGAACTCCAGCAGTTGGAGGTTTTGCTCAAGCCACCTGCAACGAGGGCCGTTGAGCTCGCGAACGGACGCCACACGAAAGTTGAGAAAGTTAAGGGCAGCTTACTTGACGGCGTTGTCGGCGGCGAGGGACACTCTGGCGCCCAGTCCGTCCGACAGGTCCTTCACGGTTTCCAGCGTGATGAGCACGTGCGCAGTTAGCGATATGTTTCTGTGCCTGTAAAAATAGTTCTCCTCGTCGTAGTTCAACGAGCTGTTCATCTTGCGATCGGGCAGCCAGGTGACTTCGGAGAACGAGCCGTCGGGCGTCTGATGATCGAGTAGCCAGGAAACCGCCTGGGATATGACTTTGGGATCGATGTAGAGATAGTTCTCCCACTCGTAGAAACTAGCTTCCTCGAAGATACGCACGCAGTAGGCCGTCAGCCAAACGCTCGGCGACGATATGTTCCAGTCGCTGCGGAACAACGAGAACGAGCCGTCCGGATTCATGAACGACAGGGCGCGTTGGTAGCCGATGTTCATATAGTAGAAGCTGTCCTTCTCTTGCGTGATGTTGCGCTGGTTGATCAGACGCATGTGCAACGTCGTGTACATGTTGGCGGCAAAACTGAACATCGTCTGTTCGCCGCAGTCCATGGGTAGACCGATAAGACTGGTCGCGTTGACGGGCATCGTCGGGAAGATCGGCCCGACTACGTCGCCAACCACACTGAAACAGATTGATCGAGTTGATCGAGCGAGTGGCACTTTCGCGTCGTTTCGGCCAATGTCGCCAAGCGTACCTGATGGTAGCCTTGTTGGATCCAAAAATGTAGTAGCGATCTTCCTCGTAAGGGATGATCGGAGTCTCCGTGATGTTGACGTGCATGTACTGGAAGACGTAGGCGCGATTGCTCAAATCCAAGAGTATCGACTGATGCCTGTACTGTGGTAGACCATCGGCTTCGACGTGAACCGTCCTCGTTGCGTGATCCGAGCCGATCAGCGTCGTCGCGCGAATGCTCACACTGATGTCACCTAATCTGACCGGCACTATAGGCAGGTAGACGATCGCGGCGTCTTGAGCTGGTATCCATATGAAGAACTGATGCTCGCCGAAGGACGTTCTGGGATTATACGACTGTACGATACCGTTGTCCTCCACGTGCACGAATTTGTAGTCTCTCGAATCTACCGAGCATCGACATTATTTATGTGTCTTGCAGAGATCGACCGTAATTAGCAGTGCCAATAGTGGCAAAATTGCACTAACCGCTGAGTACGACAGTAGCTTCGATATTGTAGCGCATGTAGTTAAAGACGGACACGCGAATGCCAATTTGCTCGCCTTGCCTGCAGTGATCTGGCATTTCGACGTTCATGTAGAACGGCAACACGGCAAGGTATTCGTGTGCCGTGGGCAGCATTCCAAAACCATTGGACGGGCTCATGCCGAAGGCTGTGATCATCCAGTGCACGGGTGTTTTGGGCACGTCGATGTTAAAAATATAGCGGCCGTGGGGACCGATGTTCACATCTCGCCACAACCATACGTTTTCGTATTGACGCTGAATACGATTGAAACGCCATTTTCTGAAGTTCGCGATGTCCGTGGCGTTCACCTGGAAGTGCCATTCGCAAACGCTTGCACCAATTTTTGCGTACACGGAGAGGGCAAGTACCATGTACATACGTACCCGCGGGCAACGAGCTTCGTCGGTACCATCCTCGCACTGATAGATACCGTCGCACTGCTGTTCGACTCTGTAACATCTGCCGCTGAGGCACTCGAGGAAGCCGAGCGTGCGATTGCAGATTTCTGGGCGACGATGTATAATCGCGTCGGTGAACACAACCAGACCCACGTACTCGAAGGTCCGATTGACGTCGATGCCGTAGGTGGACGACGGGAAATAGACGGCTTCATCTGGATCGCCGGCGTGGTAGAGCCAAGTGTGCACGTGAGTGCCGTTGGTTTGCTCTCCGAACGACGACATTTTTTCGAGCACGTTGGCGTAGGTTAGCTCGTTGCCAGCTTGCATTGCGTAAAATGAGCGATCGATGCCAGACAGGGCTACGTAGGCACCCGGTTCGCCGTAAATGGCCACCTAATTAAATGGCATAAACGGGAAATCACGTAATTGATTCGACAAATAATTGATATCGAAAGAGAGACTGAGCCGAACGAGACTCGAACTTACTTCGACTTGCTCGCCAGAACGCGCTTTCTTGTTGTTTACGAAGATGGTGAAATTGTTTCGCGAAATACCGTTCACGGGAAGCGTCAGCGAATCAGCGACTACGTCGCCGTGATTGCCAACGTGCCAAACGACAACTGTGGCGGTCGGTGCCATCTCGGGGCTGAGCGCTACCGCGAATGTCTTGATGGTCTGCTGCATTCCCTCGTCGCTGGTCAGCAATATCGTGCCCTTGGACATGATGAGATAATTGAAGCTCTCTATGTAGAAATTGGACTGCACGTGGAGTACTAGGTACTCGCCGACTTTGGCCTTCTCCGTCGACGTCCAGACTTTGATGTGTCTCTGATTCGGTGACTCGTGAGCCAGCATGAGCAGCTCTGCATGCGCCTGGTGCATCTCGCCGTCCGTGAAGTCGGCAAAAAAGCGCATCGACACCACATCGTTGAGCAGCTGTTGCACGCGTTGCTGGTTTTCACCCAAAGCCAATTGGTTCCTCAAGTCGACCTGCGAATAATGCCGCGAACATCGCGGACATTTTTGCTCAAGCCGCGAAACAAATCGAATCGCTCGATAGTTGGAATAGTGCGATTTACCCTCATGGACCAAATAGCAGGATTTTCCGCGGAGACTTTGAGCACTTGATTCTCGAGTGTCCTTCGGCCGGTGCTTCTCATCTCTATGTCAGCTCGCACCTGGAGCTGAGCTCCGAACAGCTGCTCGGGTCGAAGCGGAGAGCCATCGTGGAAGGAGGCAACCAGATTTAAGTCCAGCGGCATCCCCGGCTTGAAGACTTGAGGCGAACCACCGAAGAAGTTGATCCGCACGCTCGAGTTGTAGATGCGAGCGCACGACCAGCCAACGATTATTTCTTCGAGAAAATGCTCGCCGACCGTCGCCGTGATGTTCACCTCGAGACCGTCACTGTTGCTCGGCACGTACTGAAGCAGCTCGCTCATCGGATACTGAAACCTGCAAGTAGAAATAGTGCGCCCATTGAGTTGATCCTGTGCTCACGATTGCGAGCATCGAGCGCGATCGCGTTGGCTGTATCACTGGCACTAACGATTGGTAATCGACCTGTAAGTCCCATTGAAGAATCTCAGCACTGGCGTGTTTTCGTAGTATAGATTGGCCGGATTGAACCAGGCTGGGTAGTACTCGTTGAAGTTGTAGTACTTGTCAGGTATGGCTTTGAAGTCGTTGTTGTCGACGATGGGTTCATGGTGGTATCGGTCGAGGGGTCGAACGGTCGCTCGGAGAGTGAGATTGCCGTGGACCGGGGCACCGGACGTGTAGTTGGCCATAACCACGCCGTGCACGTAGTTGTCACTGTCGAAGAAGAACGCCGGCATGGTGACGTTCACCTCGAAACGCGTCTGATAGTATTCTTCGACCAGTATTGTTTTCTCCTCGACTTGGCCTTGTGCTATCACCTCGATTATCCATTCGCCAAAGACCGGTTGGTCGGACAATTGGTAGGACAGCGAGACTGTACCCAGATTACTTTGACGACTCAGCCAACGACGCATTATACGACGGTTTGGGTCCAGCATGCGTACTTCGACCGTGTCGTCGAACGCTTTTAATTCGGTGTTGATTGGTATCGTGCGAAACCTAAGGAATCCATCAGATGCTAATTTATTTCAAAAGATTCTTGTTAATCGTTGCTGCAATATCTACAGCGAGCGCAGCAAACAGACCTGATAGTTTGGCCCTGCATGTAAACGGGCTTGTCGCATTGAATGAAGATGGTCATGGATCTCTGAGTAAAAGTCAACTGAGTCTCGTTGTAGAACGCCTGCCCACCAGTTAATGTATTGTAATTGCCCTCCACGCGAAGTCGATAATTACCGGGTACCGAAGTCGGTGGCATTTTCATCATCAATTTGTCAGGTATGCCTTGGCGAATTTCATTAAAGGCAGCTGCGATCTCGACGCCATTGCGTTGAATTGAGGCGCGAACCATCATCGGCAACGCACTTTTCAATATGTTCACTGCCACGCGGTATACTTGACCTGGTCGTACCATCCGCGATGCCACGATGAAGTACGAGCTACGAACATTTTTTCATATTAATCATATTAATCATTCTCGCAAATAATATTCGAGCGCTCGTGAAAATTTACATTCGATTTAAGACTTTTGTCAAATAGAAGTGAAAGAAACTAGTGTCATTGTGTAATTGATGTGCTCTTTACTTTTAATCGACTTCAAAATTTACGAGGAAATCACAAGCGACCTCGCGAGGGTTTGTATCAAAGAGTATTGGATCTTTTTTGCACTGTCAGTTAATTAAGACTACAATTAATCTTTTGTTCAACGTCCGAAGCAACGTGGTTACCCCTCCTCGTTACAGTTTTTTATCGACATTGAACGACTTTTATCCTGAAACGTCGTCCAAAATAGATAATACTCTTACATGACATTTTTTTAAAATAGATTTTGAATTGCAGCTCTTTCGTTAAGTGTGCATGTGCAATAACTCAAAAAATATTGAGAAGCTGTATTTAACTGTATCTAATGATAGATTTAACTGGCAATCTCACTAATCTACTATGCGCTCACCAAAGGTCATTAACGCGCAATTTTCTCGCACCAAGTGACTCCCTTACAAAATAAAAATCATTCGAATATACGAAGTAAATAGAATGACTCACGCTTCTTTCAGGATGGCGCTATCGCTTTGCAGTACGCTCGGCCGATAATTAAAGCCAAAGTTCTCTCTGCTTGTTTCGGGCTGTCCCCTATTGTTGAAGTCATTTTGGCCTCTATTGAAAAGATCATTTTGATTTCTGAACGGGTCGTTTTGACCTTTGAAAGGGTCATTTTGGTTTCTGCCGTAGGGGTCGTTTTGGTTCCTGTTGAAATAATCCGGATTGTTGTAGTTGTCCCATGGCAGTACAGGTGCGGTTGAAGTGTCCTGCCCTAGGCAGCTCGACACCGCTAAGAAAAGCGTCGTTCCAAGTACCGACCACCTCATTTTTCTGCAAACATACAATCAAAACGGACGTAAGTTATATTTTCACTCTACGAATCTTGATTAATTGTAGACCATCACGAGGAAGAAGTATAAGTCAAGTAGGCATCGATTCTTACATTTACATTCGTCAACATTAAATGCATGCGTTGTTACTTTGATAGCTTATTAGAAATAAATTGAGCTCGAGTGATTAATAGATCACTGATTGAATCTCAAAGCAAAAATTCATTTTCGAAAACATCGTTTTTCAAAAAATTCACACATAAACTAGTGATATTAAGGAATGGGCGCAGCACGTAAGCACTTGAAGCAAACGACACTTTCGCAATACGCCATTCGTGTAAACATACAAATGCTGCGACAATAGAAAATAAGTTCTCGTAATATAAAAAAATCACAAGAAACAATCGACACGTCGCGGCCGCAGCGATCGAGCACAACAGAGCTTCTGTCATGGAATCGTGATGGGTGTAAGACACCGCGGCGCGAGCCATGACGCATGTACGTATACGTGCGCGCAAACGAACCAGCCTAGACTCAGCGGAGAGAGGCGGACACGAATATTATTCGTCTAATTGTGTTTTAATGCACGCGAGATGTGAACGTAGACGCGCGCGCTTAAGTCCACGATAATCGATGCCGTTTCGTCCGCAAGTTCACCCAGAAATCTGTTAGTCTGCGCGATCGTTTAAGAATTTCCGGAACGACTGAGTGCTTACAAACAACAATTACATGTATTTTCGAATGTTGAGAGGAAAATTCATTTAGTTTTCAAAAAGTTTTCTCGCGAATAGAATATAATGGACGAAAGGACATTGATCAATTGTTACGGTAAAAGCGAGCGCAGAACCACCAAAATTTCATTGAGCGACAAAGAATACCACGTTTTCGTCGTCGCGAGTGTTGCCAAAAAATGCACATAATTAAAAGTACAGAGTACATAGAGAGCCGTGTTACGCTTTTCTTTCACGCCCACACACGCCTGGCCAATCCTCTCACTACCAATTCCCAGAGATTAATCATCGTCTGTGTGAGACTGCAGAGCACTGTGGCGCGTTTTTTTCAGATATCGTTCTGACTATTTCCGTGTTTGGGTTGTCCCATAAAATAAAACAAGCCGTTCAGCATTTTTCTTATAACATCCTCTCTTCCAAGGGCCGCGCTCACTATATTTTGAAAAAAAGAACGTCTTGGTAGCCATGAGTGAATAAACTGAACTTTTTAATTTAACGTTCGAAAAATTAGTTACATTCTCATCTAGGCTGACGTTTCTCGGTTGTCATTCATAAGATTTACCTGTGAAGGCTTGCGAAACTGGAAAACGACAAAAAAGCGCTAAGGTTTGATATATTTTACTGTATACTGTAATAATACCGTTCCACAAAGCATAAAAACCATGTTCAAAACTGGTCCCATTGTAATAATCAAACACGCATTGGATACGATCCCGCGATAGAGGTTGGTAAAGGGACAGAAACCAAACCAGCGAAGCGTGAAACCTGCTGACGAAGTCATAGATACCAAGGAGCAACAAATACCACCAAGGTCTATTCAAAAAGTTACTTGGACGCATCGAAATTCACAGAAGAATCAATAAAAGGCGACTGGAGATCACAGAAAAGAAACAGGTTAACCCCTAACAAAATCCACGCGATCACGCCACTCGCGCGAGAAATATTATTCTTGACAATAGTGAAGGAGATGCGGAAGTTTGCTGAGATATAAAACCGCAGCGTGCAGGCGAGAGCAACCGATTTATTTGGTTGAGATTCGCGTGGTAGCAGCGGAGATCGAGCCTGCGCTGCTGCAGTCGCGGCGGCGGCGCGGTCAACGCCCAAAAATACCTGACTGTTGACTTTACCTGGCGGCGACCTGCGCCTGCGTCGGCGTCACTGCCTCTCTCTCTCTCTCTCTCTCTCTCTCTCTCCCTCCCTCTTTCTGGCTCTGTCGATCAATCGGCAAACAGAGCACCAGGCTAAGTCGAACCGCAGGCCAGGAGCTTCAGCTTTTTGAGACCGACATTGTCACACGCAGACGGCCGTGCAGGTGCGCTTTTCCGAAAAGCGTCCAACTTATCTTTCGCTCGGTCAACTGCAGCTCGCGCAGTGCGGACGCGCGACTGAGCGCTTCGCCACGGCAACAACCGAGCGCGCCAGAGTCGCGGCTACTCCCACAACCCACACAATCACACGTAGATGTATGCTCACATTGCTCACCATAGCCCATACGGTGTGTTGTGTGCTGGCCGGCGTACACATATTCAACTGTACAGTTCCCCCTCCGAACTGTACGCCTGTGTTCCCGAACGTGACTGTACGCAACTTCGGAAAGGCGCGCGCGCGCGCGAGCATGAGCCACAGCCGTCTTACTCGACGACCACTTATTCTCCAAAGGAACCCAGTAACTCGGAATTACAAAAGGGTCGCTCTGGGGACTCGAGCACGTGCATCGAAATTCAAGAATTTATTGCCGTATCTTTTGAATCTCGCTACCCGTCTAGAAGCTTACAGACTTTTCCTATTTGGATTAGATGTGCACTCAGTGCGATGGCGCGGCATTGAGGCGATCAGGTTTCATGACGAAACGTTGATTAGAACAGTTGCAAGTAAATATATAGTTGCGTATGTCTTTCGGCTTTTTTTCAAATTTTAGTTCAGATTGGTTCGCATTGATCGCAATATCAATTACCTAACAGCGTAAACTTACTTCAATCACATTATTCATATACTACCCTTATTTGTACGTTATATTTGTACGTTTCAATCGTTAAAATTCCAAAAAACATTAACTCTAAAACTAACTTAGAAAGTGACTCATATTTTTTGTGATTAACAAAGTAACGATATTGAATATTGTATGTATAAGCGTAATAGGTGCAACGAAAATTCTAAAGGTTCTGGTAAAACTGCTGATTATGAATAAAAAATGAACTATTTACCGATGTATTAAAAAATGAAAAAAATAATATTAAAAAAATTTTAATTAATACGTATGTCTTGTATAAGATTCATTTTCTTTTCTATGAGAGGTAAAATTGAAAGTATAAGTCGGTAAGGCAGATTTCGCGCGCGCACAGTGAATTAAAAAATTTTTTTTAAATATTGCCTAATGTTAAAGTAGGTTACTGTATGATAAACCTCTGATTATAGTTATAACTAATTCATTACTATTATGATCGCTTATTCGAACGAATCGACGTGATTTAGCTATTATTATAATTATCAGTAGAAGGATTATAAAAGGATTCTACATTTTGAAAAATGGATGAGAAATTCATGAAAATTTGTAAACAGCTCGGACACAATATTTATACAAACTAGACATGTATCTCATATACATTTATATGGGAAATCCCTTTATAAATTAATCCAAAAATTAAGGAAAACGCGTTTGTGTATTTTTGTGATTAATTAAATTGTAAAATTTTCTTATTGTAGTTATAGAATTTTTCAGTCGATCTAATTTTAGTTATGAAAAATTTCATATGGTTGTATTGATTATATTGTGGCAGTAGTTTGCTATGAACTTAATCAGCAAAGTAACAATTCAGGCATATAACTAACTAAAAATGTATACATGCACAGTAAACGGGGAAATGTCATCGTGCCTGTCCTGCCTTCTTATGGTTTACCAACCGAAACAGTGGGCATTTGAAAAAAATTGATAATCATAAATTTTATTGTTTAAATTACGACTTATAAATTTCGAAGCGTTCTGTTCTGCACAAGTATCTTTTGAAATCGTTTTGCACGTTTGTTCCGTAAATTTTATGCAGATTGTTAAATTGTACGATACTTTTGTATATCGATTACGGTAGTAGGTCAATTAGAAGCGCCAATAGTTGTGGCAAGTGAAGTATGTTCGCACCAATAACAATTTATAATTCATTAATTTTTTTCGCTGTACAAACCGCTACAAAATGAATAATTCGTAATCTTGAACTTTTTTAAGAGCTAGCTTAAAGAATTCGTCAAGTGAGTAGACAAATTAATTCGTACTATTCATATTCAAATTCATAAAAAAGCAAAATGTAACGTGCTTTATAGTACATATATATAGTTAAAACAAAATGTGTTCAAATCTTTGTTTACACATCGTCGTTTGTATTCTGATTCTGATTGAACTTTTTCTGTGCATTTGCATTCGAAAACATTGAACAGCTATAATGTAAAGCCTTTTATAGTTATTCTCGAGGTCAATATTTTGGCAAAATCGCGGCTTTTCTCTGAAAAATCGTTTTGATGTTAATCAAAGAAATCATTTTGAAAGATCATTCTAGATCTTTGTCGATTTATCTATATGAATTCTTACATATACATGCAGGATTAAGTGACCGCCCATAGCCTTTTTGTATGCTGATCTCTAATTAACTGTGTATACATATGCGTTTTCATTATGCGAGCCGCTGTATCAATAACAATATCTACATATACAAACTGCAGACGACGTGCCAAAAGTCGGGGAAACAGAACAAATCACGTTGCCTCGTCTGAATTTTCACTTTTTCTTGCCTTTTCCTTTCTTTCTTTTCTCATTTGCTTCCTCCATCTTCGCTAGTTCCATTTCGATGACTCGTTGCTTCTTTTTACAAGTCGGCGTCTTTGAGTACCAATCTAAAAAATAGATAGATAAATAAATAGTAATAATCATAAACGATGCATTTTTTTGAGTCGACTGTGAAAACTTACTTAGAAAAGCGTCTTCCTCTTCTCGGTAGACTGGATCTTTAGAGCTAAGTGCGTTTATCAATTCAATGTGCGTGAGCGGCTGAACTCTCAATTGCACCATTCGCTTGGTCGTCATCACCTGCGACATAAAGTTCGTTATATGCAATGTTCTTATGCGATTTATTACTGGTTTTAAATTGCCGTATAATACCTCATTTATCGTTTGAAGTACAGTTCCGATCGTAAATCCATCGCAGATTTTTGCCATTCCCGACGTGTCGAATTGTCGGCTGATACCTGAATACTAAAAAATAAAGATGAATTTTAAATATCACTTCAAAAGAAAGCTTTGGTAAAATTACCTTGTAGAGAAGATTTTTCCAAACGAGCGACATGGAGCCGTAATCAGGCCTTGGAATAAAAATAACTTTGTCGTACGTCTGATAAATGAGTTTTTGGTCTCCTTCCCAAGGACTGCGCGATGTTCCAATTAGAATCACACGGTCTTCGTTCGTTATGCTTTTAATGAACTTTGGCAAATCTTTTTTCAGTCTCTTTGGGTCTGTTTTATCTGTCTTTGGCACTTTTTTTACGAATGGCTTTTCGGCACCGTCCATAAAGATCACAGACGGCTGAAGTAGTCTGGATACCTACGGTTTACATAACTTAGATTTTTTCATTGAACTGATCGTAATTTACGCAAATATCGAGGCGAGTATTTTTTAAGCGACATATGAAACTCGACAGAACAAAAGAAGCTGAAAAAAGGCGTACTTTGGAAATCAAATGGAGCAGCATGATGAGTCCAGATTTACCGGGATACTTGCCGGCAACGTTGGCCGGTGTAATATCAAACAATGTCGCACCGAGCTCCGTGCAGATCGCGTGCACTAGCATCCGTTTGCCGCTTCCGCGTGGACCGGCTATCAGCACTGAACGTACCAATGGCGTCATTTCTCGTAGTGCTTCGCTGCCCAGCGGAAGGATGCAGTATTCTTTGACGATTTGTCTTGTGTCGCCTGAAAATTTGCTCGATTGACTTGCGCTAGGCTTCGATATAGTAGTGTTAGAAAATATTACTTGGAAATACCTATAGCGGGTAAGGGATCACTGCCTTTTGCTCTAAGGTCAAAGTTGGCATATGACTTTTGTCCATTGAAGCTGTCGATGCGTACTTCGGGATAGAGTTTGATAATGCCCTGCTGCAGTAGCTCCTCGAAAAGGGACTCGGTCGTTCGATCGGGCGTCAAATCCTTCTCTTTCTTGCGTTTGTTTTTCTTTCCGCTACGTCGCACTCGCTTTGGCGCCTTTTTCGCACGCTTGCCTTTCGTGCCTTTGTCCCGATCAAGAGCCGCTTGCAGCGCTTCTATGTCGGCTGGCAAAGAGCAAGAGAGCAGTTGTTTCAGTAGTATATTTTGTGTGACATTCGCAAAACGTGAGTCGTTTCGTTTCACTCGGATCGAAGATAATAATAAGCATTCGAATGAATTACATTGCACAATTATAAGGTATAAAAATTATCCGAGCGCAACGCTCGTGGCATCTATCTCGTGAACGCGACCAAATCAATTATGCGCAAAGAGCATTTCTTCGCTCGAGTCTTGATAATTCGTTTGACGGCAAGAAGCGCACAGCGTATCCACCAATTGGAGTGCTGTCAGCGAGCGACTCGTGTCCAGAAACTGATGAGCCGCGTGACCGGCCGATCGAGTCTAATGTGACGCGCGGACAGCTCACCTCTCAAAGCCTGATCGACATCGACGCGCACTTCGTCTTCGACCTCGCGGCTCTTTTCCACGTCGACCATGTCGAGGTAGGGCCCTTGCTCGAGATTCCGCGACTCGTCTTTGTCGCGCCATACGTCTTGATACTCCTGGTTCGCTTGTATTAATTCTGGCAGAAAATTGGAAGGGACGGGCTTGAAGCCTGGCTCGGATTCGGCATCCGACGTTGGCTCGGCTTCGCTGTCCTTCTTACCCTTGCTGGATTTTTTCGAACGTTTAGATTCTTTCGACGACGAGCGATTTGTCGAATTACTCAATCTACTTTCTGTGTCCTGTGGAAGTTAGATCTTTGTAAAACCACAATGGAAAGGCTAGCAGCTGAAAATTTATCGTTCCAGCAATAAAATGACACATTGGACTTGTTAGAACAGCGATTGAAAAGCTAATCTCGCCGGGTACCTGTCGGCTAAAAATTATGCGACTACCGCCGCTCTCAGCCGACGGAAGCTCCGGAATTTTACAAGTTTGCTTGTAGTACGTGTTGATCCAGTTGCGAATTTCGATTCGTATATTTTCCTCCATCAACGCGCTTTTCTCTAATCTAATCCTCTCTTTCGCTTCGACGGTATAGGCGTCGTAAACTTCTTGAAACTCCTTTTGCTTCTCGTAACGTTCTTTCTCGATTTTCTCCAGTTTGCGCGCATTGTTCGAAATCGTTTGCGACGGTTGCAACATGCCTATAAAACATTACGTGAAAACCAAGCAACTAAAATTTGACAATCCAATTTTACCGATCAACAGCATTTCGTCGAGTTTTCGTTGACGAATTCCACGCCTTGTCGTGTAGCCACGCCAGACCTTTTGAATCTCGAGAGCAGCTGCGATGCCGGTCGTAGCGTCCGGAGCTCTTGCCTCGGCTCTTATCGTCGACCTCTCTTTCGTCTCCAGAATTTCCTTCATGAACTGGAATCTCACGCGGCCTTGTCTCGCTCGCTCGTGCGCCTTCGTCAATTTCAACGTTTGCTTACCCTCTTTCGAATGAAATACATCTGATTGAAATAGCTTTACCTGTATCAGTCTTATTGCTTCGAGTTCCGCCATCTTTTTGCACTCTGGCTTTTCCTCTAGTTCGCCGAGATTTCTCAGCGTTTCCTCGATAAATTTTCGCCTCGACAGAATTTCTTGTTCTCTTTCCCTCCTGAAGTATCTGGGCACTCGCAGTTCTATCTCGTCCGGAGTTAATTTTCGACTTTGAAATTAACAATTTTTAAGTCACCTATGGTTACCAGCTATCGAAATGTCTGAACGTGAAACTCACCTAAGCAATGCGTCATCGCAATAATTATACTCGCTTAACTCCACCTCGACCAATTCATGCTTGAGCTCTAAAACTCTGCCGATTAGCGAATCCAAAATTCTTTTCAATAATGGCCGCTTTTGCGGCTGGACAATCTGATCGTAACACTCCTCGATTTTGTTGCCAATGTCAATGTAACGTACATACAACTCGGCTAATTGTCCTCGAACTTCGGCTCGTTCTCGCGGCACTTTCGTTTGTTGCACCATTGAGTCCAGCTGCACTGTCTCTTCCAGTAGATTTTGCGTGCTACGCCATATCTCGTCGTACATTGCATTCGACATTTTTAGCGACGATTCGGTTGTAAATAGTTACTGTTAACAACTGAAAATCAATTGTTCACTTACTAGAAAAAATATTTTTCACTGTTCATAATTGCTTATACTTTTATATTCGGATGAGTGTATGAGTAATGATTTCCAATAATCGAATTTTCACTTGCCAGCGATGGTATGCAGTTGATTCTGTTTGAACCAAAGTAATTTCGTAGATAAACGCTTAGACTAAGATTCTCATGACCGGTACATTTGAAGCCGAACACTTTGTGTTTGTTTTGCTTTGGTATCTAAGCGAAGGCTTGTTTGATCAATTTACCGGCACGGTTGAGTCGCTATTTGCGTACCGAATTAATTTTGGAGCTACGAATTCTTTTTAAGGATCATAATGTACACTCGCGAGCAGGCTCTTGCTCTATTTATAGATTTTAAACATATATAGCAATTCGATCAAAGCGTGAGTTCTAAATGAGAGTTACAACGCTACTTCGGAGCATTCCACATTTAGTATATTCGATATAACTCTTACCAACTTCAAACTCCTCATTCACACTTTTTTTATTAACTGTTAACTCTTTTTAATCTCCATGTCTTTTTGTACATCAGAAAATATGGCAATTAAGATCTTTTATCAAACTAATCAATTATACTTATGACAATATCACATAACAGTGATTTCTTGGACCCTCATGTTATGGTTTTCAAAATGTTTCTAAAAAATCTATGAAATAAAGTATCTTCGAAGAAAACGAGCAATTGAAGCGATATGTTTACGTATTAGCATAGATAGCAATAAAACTATTGGAACAAGAAAAAGTAGCCCGGTTGAACGAATCGGCAATATTTTTTTGGGAAGGGAGATACGCGCGTAGCTCTAGATTTTCAAAAAACGGATGATATTTGATTACAGTAGTTACCTTTCTTACACTATTATTTAATTGCCATGTAACATTTCTCTTTTTTTAATTCGGAACGCCGTATTACATTTTCATAAGTTGGTTTTTGTTTGAATGTCAATGTACGTATATGCAATTTAACATGATCACATAAGAAATAAGTTCCGAATATCGGCTTGTCTATTAAAAAAGTATAGGCAAGCCTATCGTAATATACACTCACGACATGTCAGAGTTAATTTTGAAAATACATACTTTAACAATCCGGGTATTGTATCATTATTAATTCATAACATATTGTTGTTTTTGTTTTTGAAAATAACGGTTTTTCTGCAGTACATTTGATCAACTCAATATTCGGATGTATGTATATTAATCCGCTGGCTGAGTGTGTAATGTAAAGTTAATAATATTGTATTCTAGTGTTATATAGCTTGCAATTAAATGATTTTATCAGAAATTGATAGTACATTCTGTAGCCGAAAAATTTTGTAAATAAATTAAAAACCAATAAAACAAAGCACAAAAAAGTATAAGAAACACTTATAAAATTAATTGCCTGTACAATTAATTGAATAATACAATGTTCGACCGATTTCGATTTTCTCATTGCAAAATCTTGCAATCTATTGTTTTTATCTGGTGCAAAACTTTTTGTATACTACAAAACACTCAACTTAGGTAAATGATCATCGCGGCAATTGTCGGCAAAAGCAACACCAGGTTTCGCGACACATGCAATATATACATCCATGTAACATGTATGCGTGTACATTCAACACTGTCGCTGTCGGCATCTATCTATATACACAAAAGAGATCGTGTATGATTGCGGTATAGTGTCTCAGATTTGCCTTTTTTCCGTTTTTGTTGGAAATAGACAAGAGCTGGGTTTCGCTGGTGATGAGATTGTCTTTCCGATAGTAAAATGGCATCGGGTTTGGAGCACTTTGTCAACAACGTGCAAGTATTATCCTCGGAAGGTGAGTAACAATTAAACACCATAACCTATCCGGCATTATTATTCTTCGACAATGTAAATTGAATATTTTGTAGGTAATTATCGTGAATTGAGTCTGGCTTTGAATAGATTTAGCGATGTGCTGCTGAGGAACTTGCAGTATCTTGATACTGTTCTAGAAACCTTTGAGCTCCAGCAACATTCACTTGGAATCCTTGCTGTACTTGTCACAAAAGTTACTGCTTTCAACAATGGCAATGCTCCCCTTGATAGGTTCAAGCCACTGCTTGCTCAAGTCCAAGAGTTTGTTGCTGGTTGCAACAAGGTACAAGTTCAATATATGCCTGAACTATGTAAGTTTTCATTTGTTGTTTAATTTGTTTATAATTCTATCATAAATTTCATAAATTAACTATGAAGATAACAAAGGGATTTTTCTTGTGATTTTACAGATGCAGAGTTGTTTCATCAGGTAACAGTAGCATTAACAGAATTGAGAACTCCGATAAGGGGAATAGATCTGATGTGCAAAGCCATTCGCAATATACAATCTTGCGATAGCCAGCTGACTTCCATTCACGGAGATCTTTGCAAACTTTGCTTACTTGCCAAATGTTTTAAACCTGCCTTACAGTTTCTGGATGTTGATGTTACTACTATTAGTGTAGATGACGACGCCAAGCATTTCTTACTGTATTTTTATTATGGAGGTATGATCTATACTGCTCTTAAAAACTATGAGAGAGCACTGTATTTTTATGAAGTCTGTGTATTGACACCGGCAAGTGCAGTCAGCCACATCATGCTTGAGGCATATAAAAAGTATATTCTAGTTTCTCTTATTTTGAATGGAAAGATTTCAGCATTGCCTAACTACACTTCTCACTTAGTCAAAAGGTAATTAAAACTTCGGTAGTTGGAATTGAATACTAATATTTAATTATGAATTTTACTGAAAGAGTAAATGTTTTTCATAGACATATAAAAAGATTGAGTCAACCTTATCAAGAACTTGCAACAGCATATGGTACAAATAGTTGTGACGAAGTACAGGGAATAATGACTAAATACTATGAAATGTTTACAAGAGACAACAATGAAGGATTAGTTAAACAAGTGCTTAGCTTTCTGTACAAAAAAAACATTCAAAGACTCACAAACACTTTCTTAACGTTAAGTTTATCAGATGTCGCAGCACGTGTCAAGTTACCAGGTCCAGAGGCAGCTGAAAAGTACATCTTGAATATGGTAAAATTATGCAGTTCTTGGCAGTTATGGTATTTTGCTAATTAAAAAGATTAATATATAAACGTTTTTGTAGATTGAAGATGGTGAGATTTTTGCTACTATTAATCAAAAAGATGGTATGGTTATATTTCATGACGACCCAGAGAAATATGATTCACCAAGGATGCTGGCAAAACTTGAAAAAGAAATGGCAGAGTGTGCTCAACTAGGTAAAAAGGTGCTTGAAATGGAAGAAGAGGTGGTTGTAACTCCACAATATGTACGCAAAGCTTGTGGACAGAACGATCAGGATGACTCAGCTGCTGGCCCAGCACCTACCAATCTTACAAATGCTCAAAATCAACCAAAACTCAACACATACTCTATGTAACGCAAATAAGTTATTATTACAGAAATATTTTGAAACGTTAGTTAAAAACTTCTTAATTTAATTGTTTTAACTTTCTTTTTTGGCAAAAATCTATTATTTCATGTTACTTTTTGGAAAGCTTTGAATGGAATACTTGAATAACTGTCAATTTTTGGAAAAATTTTATTGGATAAATCAAGGCATTACAAATAGTTTAAAGGTGATTGTATTATGTATGTATGTAAATGATAATTAATCAAGTATTCATGTAAGGGATAGTAAGATGAGAGAAAGTTAAGCAGTCTGCTAATTATTTTTCAAGTATTTAGAAGTTTAGAAATTGAAACTTTTCACTTTGATCAATACTTTTTTAAAACATTTTAATTTTTGATTAAATGATCAAGAACAAATTAGGAATGTGATATTTCGAGTAACGAGTGAGTGTGAGTTACATTATAAAAAATGTTTCATTAGCCATGTTTTCACATTTTACTATGAAGACAAGTTGTTTGTAGTTGTGTGGTAATTAAAAAACATGGGTATGAAAGTATAGATAAGTATTTAACAATTTCATAAATAAAAGTCAAAGTTATTCATTTCACTGCAAATTTGAAAGCACTCAGCTAGAATCATATAAAGCTATTAATTAGACTGTATTTTTTTAGACGAATAACATTTAATTTCCTTAATACTATATTAGTTAATTGGAAAATTCCATAAATTTTTTGTAGTTGAGAGATTCAATAAAATAGTAGTCGTCAAAGTAATCTTCAAAAATTGACTTTTTATTACAATAACAACATGAAAATGAAATTTGTAATAAAATTGAAAGTTTTCTTTTTTTCACCAATTTTAAACACTTATTTACACGTTTATAAAAATATTACTAAACATGCAAAGCAACACACATAATAACACTTATAATGTTTATTAACATTAATACTTATGCATCACGAAAAAGATTTAATTTCATTAATAATTTCATCACATAGTTCATTCAAGTTCTTGGTGCCATCAAAAAATTTAATACTATTGTATATATTTTTATCTGCAACAATTTCTGCTTTGTGCTTTAAATATTCAGGCCAGATACATTTATCAAAGTACCCTGGTACATCAGGAGGATCATAGATACGATTTTTTCTCCTACTCCAACACACTTCTTTAGTTATATCTATAAAATACTTTTTATCTATTAATTCAGCTATTGGTTTATAATTGTAAATTAAAAATCCTTCTATAATGAGAACGTTGATTTTTTTTTCTTTATTCTGTTGAGAGGAACTAGTGTTAGGAGTTATGATTTGTACTATATCCGAATACATTTTTGCCATATCAAGACTGGACAAAATATCCCAATTAAAGTGATTCAGCTCTGGAATCAAAGTATGCCTTGGATCATCTTGAAGCAAAAAGTATTGGTCTTGATTGATCAATATTGAATCGGTAATGCTTTTTTTTAATTTATTTGATATAGTGGTTTTTCCACTGCATGTAGGTCCAGCAATACCAATTATCAACCACTTCATTTTAATTTAATTGTACCAACTACTTTTCTAACTAAAATATAATCAAAAAAATGGTTAGTGAAAGAAACCACTGGATAAACTAAATGTCTATTCTGAGGTGTGCTCATAAAAACCTTATCTCTCTATTGCATAACAGCTAATTAGATGCTGATCCAGTTAAACAAGGTTTATCTAGTACTTAAGTTATCTCGAGACTCAAGACAAAATAAATAAAAGATAACTTATATCTAATGTGTCAATTGTTGCAAGCTACTTTTTTTATGGATCATTCATAATAAAACTTGCAATAATTATATATTTAGTTTTTTTTATTTTTTGTTTTACTACCGATATATGGATAAATGTGGTAAGCAGTAAATATGGTTAAACCACCTACAAAACAAAGACCACTTATGGCAGGAACCATTAATGCAATTTCATGAGAGTAGAAGAAAAACTGAAGTCTTTCATCGTCAATAAAAGGTGACCCAATTACCCACAATGAATAATACAAGAAAATAACAGTTGCTGTTATCAATAATACTTGTCCTCTTTCACGATCACTGCTTAACATCTTTTCTTTTCCATCAAATAATAACAATATTATTTAACCAGTGTATTCAGCTTCAAACTTCTGGAAGTCTTCTTCGTTAAACACTGTCTTCTCTTCTTCAACTGGCTTCTCTTTTTTGATTACGTAATGCTTTTCAACAGCTCGCATTAAAATCTAAAATGTCAATAAGAGACTGAAAATAATTAGAAATGAAATGGCAGTTAGTAAATTTTGAACATAGTCTACCTTTTCTGTAGTTTCCGAATCTAGTGCATGTTTACTTAAAGACAAAAGCCTTTGTACATTTTCATCCGTAGGATCAGCCTTCAATGCCAATTGCTTCTTTACTTCATCAACAGTTAACTTACTTGTTCGTTTTAAGACACTATGGCAACCTAAAAATATAAAAAAAAGTATTGCCATCAATTTATATAAGCGACACATCTTAGCAGTAATTACTTTTTGTACCTCGTTTTTTAGTTTTAGCAAGAATCCTCTGATTTACAGGAATCAAATCGAGAGCTCCAGACGACTTATTTCTCTTTCTCTTTTTATCTTGAAAACATACATGGAATAAAAAAATTACCACCAAGATAACGACAATAAAGAAGTAAATATAAATAATTAACCTTATTTACCTTTACTCGAATCTGTTTCAGAATCAAGTAACTCGAGACTTTTCCTAACTAGAGATTTTGACATTTCGAATCAATTATGATGACCTAATGAAATAATTTTTAACTTTGTCATTTGTTAACTTTAACGAAAATCAATAGTTCCAAATCGGATTGTTGATCGCATCGATGATCAACGTGCACGTGAAAAATGTTGTCAAACATCGATGCACGTACTGTATTAGTAGCCGGTACAGACGTTTGTTACAGTTACCACATAAGGTAAATAATACTTTTCGAAGTTAGCAATTAAAAACAATATAATGGGAAACAGAATTTTAGGAATCCATTATAGTAATAAAAAGAAAAATAATAAAGAAAACTGAATATCGTTAGTAGAATTAACAAAATTAATTAAATTATCTGTGCAATTTATTTTTAACTGTGAAAAAGTCATATTAAGTTAACTAAATGATAATTTTAATTGTAGGCGTAGTATCATTGCTTTCTCAAACGATAAATAATCATTATCCAGGTAATAACTAATAGGATTCACCTAGATATAGGTTTTGTAACTGGTGGTTCTGCGCCAATCGCCATGGATCCCCGGAAAACAGTAGCGTGTAATCTGCTTGACTTGATCGGTTGCGTTTTAGATTAGGCTAGTAGTTAGTCTATAACTTTTGCAATTGAATTGAATGCATTTAATCCTTGTAAGTTTTATTCTCGTCCAAATTATGCGGGAAAGGTTATTATAGAGATGAATATTCATCACTGCAGATGTGATATTTATACCAACATGTAAAATACAAGGAATTATTGATCCATCGTTAAAATTTTACGGAAAAATCAGTATACTTTTTAAGGTCAATCTGGGAATAGTATAGCTACTGTCCACACAGTCAAGTAAATTGTAACGATTCAATTAATGTTTCTTTGTATAAAATCGAGATGCGATGCTGTATGAAAGAAAACATGAGGCTTTCGATAGATCAGCTGAAAAATGTCATTTACTCGTTGCAATCGAGTACGACATTGTTCGTGAATCTTCAATTGGCAATAAAATAAAGCTTGCTTGAGCACCGCTATAGCTATATACGTAAAAAATATACATTAAAGGTGGCGTCCTTTCTTATGAACGACTGGATAATTCGCATACAATTCGATTGGAAGCAGCACGGACTGCGCTCGTCATTTTGCCTTACCGACAAATTGACACGCATGGAGCAAAGGATATTTTGAAAATGATGACAATAGCACCAAATACATAGAAACGGCGAGCGCGCGCGGGCCAATAATTGCAAAGGTATGTCGTGCGGGACGAGTGCTATTGGCAGACGGGCGATCGTCAGCCCGGCAAAATAATTAGCTCGCTCTAATCATGGTCAAAGCTATTCTTGCCATTTGCCCATTTGCGCGGCCCGAGTCGCTCCCTTGTGGGCGTGCACTTGGCGTTCTCGTGTGACGTTTCTCCTGGATCGACACAGCCATGCGCCGACAGCGTTCGAAATAATTAACACTTCTAGAACGCGCTTTTTTAACAACGCAGACCGACCGAAAGTGCGAGTGCTCACGCGGCGCGACGGAACATATAAATTGCAGCCGCAGCTGCCGCAGCTGCCGCCGCCGCCGCCGCCGTACCGTTCAATGTGATCGATGCGCGCGCGAGCACCGAATGAGCATAGAAGCGCCGGGGCAAAAAGCCGCTCGCGCATAATTTTCTTCTTTCGCATTTATCAGCTGCAGCAGCAAGCTCGGCATATATCTGTATACAGGCAATCGCTGGCATTGACTTACGATCGATGCGCGAGCTTTTTCTCTCGGGCGTGCGTAGACTCGAACGTTGATTGATTAATAAGCAGGCGCTTAATTAGACCGCCGTGTCATCGATGTGCAGTCTAGGCGCAGCCTCGCTCTGTCCGTCCATCGAACTTGGAGCTTTCTTCGCTGCGTGCAGCTGTCGCCGAGCTTTCCTTCGCGACTACGCAGAAAACTTGGAGAATGAAAATTCAGTGGCGCAATAACTGTCGTGGACTGGACGTAGAAATAGCCGGAGTGAAAAACAGCCGGACGGCTTAGAGGCAAGAGCGAGGCGAGGGCGCGCTGTCGAGCGCTCGCGCGGAGTCGGGCCAGTGGCAAATAAATGCAACGGCGCGAAGGGCAGGGCTTTCGGAGGCCGCGGTTGGAGGCCGGGTTTTCGCGCGAGGGCTTACCGATGCCGATCGATCGACGCTCCGCGTTCGCGGCGAACGCGCGTTTGAATGTTCGCGCGGAAAGTCGCCGCGCTAATTGGCAAAAACGCGCAGCCTCGCTGAAAGAGGAATGCACGGTCGTTGCGCGAGCCGCACAATGCCAGTTGCAAATCAAATGAAAGGCGCTCGCGAGAGACGAGGGCAAAAAGTCAATTGTAACGAGGCGTGTCTTCTTTCTCCGCGCATTCTTCGCCGCCGCTGACGGCGCGCGCGCTCTTCGGATGATGTCCCTTCAGGAGAGACTCGATGTCTGCATGTCACCGTAGGCTCCCGTGAAGTTATCAATCAGCGCCTCGAGTGAGTCATTCTCATTCCGAGCGGCGACTTTGCGCGCTTCTGCGCCAGCCTCCTCGTCCCGTTTCTTCTGCCACGGCTCCTCGAAGTGCTCTCAGCGTCTAATAGACTCGCTAATGAGCAAGTCATCGAAAAATTAAAATCCTCGCCAAGCTCTTCGTTTCAAGGTGTCGTTGAGCAGGAGACAACGAGTGGGTCCGCGTGTCGGAAAAGCATCGACAAATCATCGACCCTCGTCGCGGTTAGGAATTCGCAAAACAGCCGGAGCGCGTCCATTCCTGCATAATTGAAGACGCAAGTGGCGATCGCGGCATCGGTAGACATCGCTCGCGACAGGAATCGGCCGAGAATCGCCTGTGCATCTTGTGCGGGCGGCGCTGCTCCGAGCGCGACATTGTTACGTGTTATTGGAAGATTAAGCTCGGCAATCGCATCGCCGAGACGGCCGCGGGCTCGGGGAGGGAGGCAGCGATCTGCCCCCTCTCCCGTCGGCCTCTCGCCTTTTGCTTTGCCGCTGCCGCGAAGGGGCCCAGCTCGGGCGCTCCGCGCGCAGCCCATTCGGCCTGCGAACGTCTCTGCGTCACACGGGGCACGACACCCGCGGGAGATCCCGTCTAGCTGTGCCGTCGCGTCGCCGCGCGTTTAGATAAGCGCACGAGCGCCCGAACGCACGAGCGCCTCTCGTCCTGTGCTTTAGCTGCTCTCTGTGCAGGTGCTCTGTGCGGGTGATCCAGGTTTTCTCGTGCTAGTGTTCAGCTGCCCTTGGCGCACCGCGGATTGCCGCTACAGGTTTGGCTTTTCCTTCAATTCTCTAGCGCTAATCAGTCCTCCGCGCGATCACTAGCGTGTGCGTCTCGAGCGAGTTGCGAACGACCTCGGAATAGGGTTATAGGGACGATAAGAGGCACTGCATTTGAAGAAAGAGGACGCTCAAAGCGATCCCCGTCCAAATGCAAACCTGGCGATACGGGCGAAAGAGAGAACAAACGGCTAAACGCTTATTGGGAGCAAGCGCTCGCGCCGGGTATTCCCATCAGGACAAGGCGGTAACGACGAGCGTTGTTTTGGAAAAACAGGCCGTCGAGTGCGAGTGATACAATACATACGTACGCAGGAGCGAGGCGAACCCGGGCATGCACTTGCGAATTCAGTAGAAAACTGACCCACGATCTCTCGTCTCTTTTTCCTTCAAGCGGAAAATCCTCGGGGGAATGGTTGTTTTCTAGCGGCGCCTCTCTCTCGCAAAACTTGTTCCTCGCGCCAGCGCGCGCATTCATAAATCCGAGTTTGAACTGTTCATGCAAAAAGAGAAGGAACAAAGGGTGAAAAAGAGAGTATAAAAACGGAATTCCGGCGGCGGAAGAGTAGCCAACTTGTTTGCATTACATCCGCCGGGAGAGCTTGCTGACTTTGGTTGGCCACTTGTGTAGTCGTCTGGCGCACACCTCGCTGCGCCGTTGTTCGCCGCGGCGTGTTCTTCTGTTTTTGCCCTGGCCAGCGTGCGATTTCTCCTTGAACATCCGGCGATCGACTGTACGCTCATCGCGATAAGTTTCTTTATTAAGCTACTCCTCTCGGCTCTAATCTCGGCGGCGATTCTTTGCCGCAAATAATTGGCAGGCATGTTACGAGAAAAGCTCACACGGCAAAGTCTCGCAGGTCGCGAGCCCTCGAATTAATGAATATTAACTCGGCGCCTGTAATTCGCGAAGGGAGCGATCGTTAGAGAGGCGAGAGGCGCAGTGGACGCATGCAAATCGTCGCAAGAGCACAGAGCCACCGCGGCATTAGCCCGTTCTTGTTGCGCATCCTCTCGCATCTGATATCGTCGACGTTTCCCTCTCTGTCTGTTATTCGAATATAGTCAAGTAGGGAGGCCACTGCACCTGCTGCCGGAGCTTCGCTTGTTAAGGAATCCCATTGCCGGCATTTGGCTTTAAAACTATTCGCCACGTGTATTGTTGTTGGTTGTGCGAAGGTTTTCTCCTGGCCAAAGACGCCTGACCTCTTGTTTCAAATTTTCGTAATTAATGCGTAATTCCGCCTGGCAGCCGAAATAATGTTCTCGGAGCCAAGTGAATCCAAAGTCGGAGAGTCTAGTCGGAGTTCCGCGGCAATTGGTAAGAGATCGCTCGACAGCTCTCCGAGAAATGCACTTAGCGAGCGGGCTCGCAGGAATACATTGATTTTGCAGCAGCCGATTGACAAAGTAGACAAAGTGCCCGGGTTTGTCCGCAACGAGGTTAGGCGCGAAAGCCAGCGCACGCCGGCGCGACCGATTGATCGATCGCTTTCCGAATGAAAGAAACGTCCGACGCGGCGAGTCAATTAGCCGCGAGAACGACGTCGGCCAATTAATTAGCTCTTGGCGCGCGCCAGCTGAGCCGTTTAAAAATCTGGCGCTCGAATTAACGGAATCTCGCGAGCGCGAAGAAAAAGTCGCGTGGGATTGTCGTGTCCCGGTGGCGATAAACGTCGCGCAATTTTTTCGCGTTAGCGGTAAATCAGCTTGATGGACGCGCGATCACTGTGGCGCTTTTGCTAAAAGCTGCCTGCCCGATCTGCCGATCTACGACGTCACGAGCTGGATCTTCGTCCGTTCTTCGATCGCATGCTGATCGGCGTGTCGGTCGCGCGTGCGTTTGCGAGGAAGCGAAGCGCAAAGTGCGAATCGGACTACTCGAACGAGGCCAACAGGGCGCAGGCCAAAGATCGAGTGTGTCACGGCAGAAAAACGCAGAAATTTTTTTTTCTGGCGAGCCCGACAGAGCGCGGGCCTATAAATCCGAGCGGCACAAGGTGAATCGCCGCGGTCGAAGCAGATCACTCGGTCGCCGCACTTTGTCCTCTGCCCTTGATTTCTCGTTACCCGCGCACCAGTCGATTAACGAGCCGCCAATTCGTTTGCCATCGGCCCCACCGCGCATTCGCTCGAGCTTCTTGCTTCTGCAACGCCGAGCTTTCGACGATGCGATTCGCAAAATTTGCCAATAAGCGGAAATTGCTCGCCGAAGGACTTGACGGTGGCGCGTCTTGAGCGCAAAACTTTTCGGAGCCAAGCAACTTTTACGCGCTTTATTGCATCGATGCGGCCGCGCCCAGAAGAGTTAATGAGGCCGAAATAAAGTATCGGCTTTTCGCTCACTCCGATAATCGCCAATACACCAGACTCGGACAGTCTCTCGCATTATTAGTTTATAGTAGTTCGGCCGAGCGTCGCCTCAATATATTTATTCGCTGCTTCTGCCCCGATAGCTGCAGAGTTATTAATTCTTTAATAATCTGATAAGCATATTATCGAATGATTATTTGCTACCGCGGCAAAGTATACTTTATCAATATATTCAATTAGCCTGCACGCTCGATAATTATTGCGCTGCAGTCAATAACAATGCTCTGCAGTATGCGGGATGAAAATACGGTTAGAAAATTAAACGAATCAACTTTGTCTTTTATTTCTAATACCTATTTTTATACCCCTTATCAGTTTATTTAGACAATCGAGCCTTGAGTATCGTAAAATCTATGTGTACTTTTCTTGGTTCTGGAAAACTACTGTAGTGCATTCGATTCAAATGCATATTTTAATTTTATTCCAAGTCAATGTTTAAACTCAAATGATAAATTCTTAGAAATCAGCCAGTGGAAATGCTGACAATTATAAACGAATCGAGCTCAATACAGGACCTGGTCGTAAGGTGTCATTTAGCGAAATCAAGCTCAAAAGTTGCAAAAACGCGAAATTTCACCTTTCACATGGAGCCCTCGTTTTATATCTTCCTCATCCCACCACGCGCCTCATTACGATTTCTTTGAAAAGCATCTTCCATGAAACCACGTTTAAATGCTGATGAATTTGCGGAAAAATATTTTTTCGCGATTTTCTTGAAGAGGATATTTTAAAGGGTACTCCAGTTAGTCAACTTGTGGCTCAAACCCGAATAGTTTTGCAATTTCTGTAAACATGCATTGCGAATCGATAAAGAATTTTTCTAAACTTGCGCTAATGAAATATCATTTTCCGAAGATTTGATCAAATGTCCAACGTGAACATTTAAGTCCTTGCCAACCGCACGTGAACCGCAGACCAACCCCATATTTTGGGGGATTCCAGTTGGTTAGACATGTTTTTTGTTTTTTTAATGTGTAAAAAATGGAAACGACAGTTCAGAAGTTACAGTTGAAAGTACACAAAACAAGAGGACAACTTTGCAAAGCAATGTAAATAAATAAGAAAAACGTGCCGTTAGATAGTCAGCGAGCGATCAATGGAACTTTTGATTCGGCTTAGCGCGGTCAGTGAATTTCACGTGTGCTACATATGATTTTACGACCACTCGAGGTGGTGTATGTGTTTTTTTTTTATCTTTGTAATCTGCTCGTCGACGCAAATATATTCGCACTTTTAGTGGCTTCTTCTTTTTTTTCTCTACGTGGCTTAGTGTCGTGTGAAAATGGCTCTTTTTTATACGCGCTTTTTTACACTGACATCACGTAAATTGAAAGTGAAATTTTCTTTCGTCCCAAGCGACAGCTTTTCGTTTGCCGCTGTCTCCCCCTCGATAAACTCGTATTCGCGGTGGCGTGGCGTTCGAATTATCCGAACGCTCCAAGTCCACCCTCTGGTAATTAAATTTGCAACTGTAATTCTACGCGTAATTACGCTGACATTCGTCCGCTGTGTTGTGCCATAATTTTTTTTACGACTAATTAAAAGAGCTCAAAACAGTCAAGCTCTCACACACGATATGTATGTTAACTCGATAATGGAAAAAAGCTTTTTAACATCAATATGGCGGAATATTCATTGGCGCGCAGCTCAATTAGATTATCGCCCGCGCCCGCGCGCGAGTTTACGATGATGCACGATTAATGCTGTTTTTTTATTGCCTGATAGCGACCGGATATGTAACGAAGAGGGAACCAATGAATGTGTTGAGGTGGGATTTGCATAGATGTAAGAAGTACTTGTGAGAATGATCACGACAATCAATATACGCTTATTGATTTTCAAACTCGATAAGAATTATTTAGAAACATATTTATTTTATTGTTTTTAAACAATTGCACTGTCATTGAAATTTGACAAAACTTGTTAAGTATTTCAATATTTTCAAGAGCTTTCCATTCACAGCAAACAAGGCGGTTAAATATTCTTATTTTGGAGTTCGACGAATTGGATACTGCTTATTCTATGTTACGTGTTTTTTCGCGTCCTCGGCTTAATTAGCTCACTGCTGAGTGCATTTTGACGGCACAATCCCTGAAAATCGTTGCGTTGTGTATGGTGTAATTGATTACGACAACATTTTTTTCCATTAGGTCGAAATTGAATGTCGTATTGAATGTCGTATGCTAATGGGACCTACTTTTTACAGTTGGGCCAAAAAATGGAAAAGAAATTTATTTTCGTAGTAGATTTTTTGAAATAATCAATATCGAGGAATAAAAAGTGAATAATTAAATGTCAAAATCAGTTTTTGAAGGTGCAGCATCGAAAATTATTATAATCAACTAAATCAGAGTATTCTTAATTCGTAATTCATTCAACGTATTATTTAAATACACCAGATCGAGGATTTATATGAATCGATAGATAAGACATTTATAGAGCGTCTTATCTGCATAAATAATGAGCTTCTTCAAACAAGTCGGCTTTCTACAATAACACTGACAACTTGTAAAACTAGTATTGTTATCACTTTTATCGTCGGGCTTTGCATTTTCTTTACGCGCGTTAATGAAAAAATGTAGACATAGCATTCTTTCGAAACATCCAGATCGCTCAATCTAAGTTTTCTCTCTCTCTCTCTCTCTCTCTCTCTCTCTCTCTCTCTCTCTCTCTCTCTCTCTCTCTCTCTGTCTTGCTCCCAGAGGATATGCGAAGTGAAGGAATCTTTCAAAGGCACAGCCTTGATACTCAAGTCAGGACCAGTCTTACATGATCTTGCGGAGAAGTTGGAGCGACGCGAAACCTCGCCAATACAAAAGACATGATGTTGTTGAAGATTCCATTGCTTTGGACGTTGGTCTCTACTGTCGCAACGTTTACAATAACTTATTCAAATGTCGACCCAGTGATGCAATGGACTGAAGTGTTCCCCAATAGATTTGTCAAAGATATGCAATTTGATGATGAACAGTATGTTCTGGTGTTAATGAGATGGAAAAATCCAGCTGAAACCTATGAGTTAACTGTTCGTACTCATACTTTCAATGCTTTTGTACATACGAAAGTTTGTAACGTCAACTCGCCATTTGGGATTACCAGTGAGTGGGTGATTGCTGAAAGTATTACTCTCTTGAAAAGCAATAAATCGGTGCTCGTTTATTGGAAAGAGACTAACAAGACTGAAGGTATGTATTTTTTGCGAGCCATCAATTTATCGACTATCTTTCACGTGCTCTACAAGATATTGCTCGTTTTATTTACTGAAAATATGTACAAGAATTCATTAAACTGAAAATCAATTTATCGGCTAATGTCAAAATTTTGCAGAAAATATTTGTAAGATTCTCAATTATTGAAATACTGGATAATTGTTGCAGGCAAGCTTGCGAAATTACAAATCATTTTGACAGATAGCTGCCAATCAAGTCCCTACATCTACGTGAAAGCAACCAATAATAAAGCAGCCGATTACACGATTGTCAAGTTCGAGCACACATTCGAGGTCATTTTCCGTGACGATATATCAAGACCGGCGTACGTCAAGTTGGCTTTCGACTTCTACGGGACACAATTGACGGACAAGCCCGAGCCTATATTTGCAGATCCGGTCGATGAATTAGGATTGATTTCCATAGAAAAAGTTTATGCAATGAATTTTTCGAAAATAGAAGATTACGTGCTGATCGGTGATAAAGAGGACTTTAGATCGGGCATCTACAAAGACGTTTACTCGCCAATTTCGGGATGGCTGAGAGCAGAAGGTATCCATTCGTTTGCCCACGCGTACTCCAACTCCAGTGGATACGCCACGATCTGCTGGCAAATGTTTCAATTTGAAATCCGGTGCAAGCCGCTCGATCAAATTCAGGAATTTGCCGAGGAACCCGAAGACTTTTTGATGGTGCTCGTGGATCGATGGTTCGACTTTCGAGCGTTCTCGATTTACAACAAACCCGATGGCGAATTGTTATTTGTTCATGGGGCCTACGACGGTAGACATTTAATTGTCGTAGAGAAGCCATTAACAAGTGGAAAATGCCGAAGAATCGCGATGATTGAGATTCCTTATCCTCTGCACAGAGTTGAAGTGACTTATATAGGTGACAGTGAGTGGTGTTTAGCGTATATCGCGAGAGCACGAAAAACCGAGTACAGTGACGTTTACGAGTTCAGTGGCGGATGCTTTCTGGAATTCTTTTATCAAGAAGTTACCTCGTGCGGCAATCCTGCGATGAAACGCGGCCGTGACAATTCGGCTATATCGCTTTTACCCACTTAAGTTAATGTTATATACGAACAATGTGCAATAGTATTTTATTTCAAACTCTACGTACGTAATAATCCACGAATAGTGTAATAAATTATATATGTCATTCCCGCACTTCTGCCATCAAACATATACGTCATATAATTGTGTGACTGCGAATCTTTCATTGCGTTTATTATGGTGTTATTTTAATCTTCTTGCGCAAACATGCTAATTATCGCTAGCATCATTTCTTTAGTATAACTATAAACATCTGTAAATAATACTTTCTATTCTTCATAAATAAAAATAACAATCAAATCTGTATTCATCAATTTTTGTAATATATATATATATATATATATATATATATATATATATATATATATATATATATGTATATCAACGATATGTAATCTGATAAAGACGAGTATTATTACTGTCGTTAATAAGTGGTTTTTTATATGTAGAAGAAAATGATTGTTTTTTAGCATTTTAGAAATAGAGTAAGTCAAAATGAGTCATTAATCAGATTTTTTGTAAATGTAGCAACTACAAGTTAAGTCACGTATTTATTACGATATTCGGGCACTGAACAAATCGGACTGTAATGTAATTATAGTAGACATCGCCTCGATGAAATGGAAAATAGATTACTTGTAACTGATGAAATGCAATTGAATGGAAAGTGCAGAAAAGCGACGGAAATTCTGCTCTCTCATAGAGTGGCACAGGGCCGTTTACCAATCGTCAACTCAAATTTCTCGTGTCACCAGTGAACACGTAAAATAACGTGAAATTAAATTTGCTAGTAAATATGTACATATAATAATTTGAAATTGCCAAGTATTTGCCATAATATAATTTCAAATATTTCAAGTACGTATAGCATATAATTATGACGTTTTTATTCGATCCTTCTTATTTTTTATTCTTATAATTTTGTTTTCATGCGATATCCTAATATTGAGTGGTTATTTTTAAAATAATTTAAGAAATAAAGAAGAACGATTTATAAATTGTTTGGTAATTTGTAAAGTCCTTAATATGCTGAATATGCAAGGGAACGTTATTTTCAATGGCAGACTAAATCCGTTACTCGAGCAAAGTGCAGTTGCAATCGAAATAACGCATGAAACGAAAATGTTTGAAGCTAATGTGGCAACAAACAAATGTTAGCAGGGAAAGTGAAATGTAATTACGTTCTATATTATCACAATGATTTATCGCGAGTATTATGCGAATTATGACATCAGTAAAATAGTCTTCAACTACGATGGAATACCGTTGAAAAATAGCCGAGAACTAGTGATAATAGTGGATATTGTAACTTCACGTTAGTTACATTTCCAACTGTAGGCGGATCTAAGTGATCATGGATCAGTTTATAACCGTCCTGTTTGTGTGCATCCATATCGGCGAAGGATCAAAGATACAAGTGCACATGTACTGTTGAAAATCAAAGTGTTTGTGTCGTGTGTTTCCGCAATGTTTAGAGAAACGAGTGCAGTCGATAAAAGAGGAAGGAAAGAAAAGCGGCTAGCGATTTCTCGAGCAACACTCGGCCGCGTCGAAGCATCCAATTATGTGAAAAAATCTGGCGAGCTGCGCACATCTCCGGCTCGCTTCGGTCGCGATCGATAACCGATATGCATCGTTGAGACTCTACTCGCTCATTGCTCGCGAGTGTACTTGTAAGCAGCAGAGCCCATTACCCGCTGCTCGAACACTATTACAATACAATAGAGCATCGTCTTTTCGCGTTTGTTTTTCTTCTCTCTCTCTCTCAGCCCTCTTTGCCTTTCGCATCTTTTGTCCGCTTGTTGGCCCCCTTTTTTTATTTTGAACCCCGATTAGCTTTGTTCGTTCTCGGCATAATGCCTTCATTTAGCCGAAGCTACTACGACGACGACGCCGAGAATCCCGTCGACATTACCATATTTTATACCATGATCTTTAATTTTTGGGCGCAGCGTGTGGACGACTCTCCGCTTTGTTTTTCCAGCTGCCTTTTTCTCTGCTCGAAGGCAAAGGCTGCAGCGCAATATAGCTTGCGCATTTTTATTAAAAAAAAAATTTGTTTTTTTCATCACTCCTTTTCCCTCGGCTAATCCTCCGGGTTTTTTTAATAACGTCCGAGGATATTTCCCAAAGATTCTTGATGAAAGTAGGATCGTTTGCAAAGAAGCTTCACGGACACGGCCAATTTCGTAGTTGTGAACGCGTGAAAACGTCGAGTTGAGCACGTACGTACGGGTAAGTTACAACAACACGACGGACGCTGCGGTCAATATGATTCGGCGACGGGGCGGTTGTGCGGCGGCGGCGATAGCCGTTGAAATAATTCGAGCGTACGTACACACTGTGGGCGCAGCGTATATCCGCGCGCTTGATTACGCCTTTGACGACGACGGGAGTATGCGCGACACGAATTCTGTCCTGTCGTAAGAAATGAATTGGCCTTCTCTCTGGGCTCTCCGCTCTCCGCTCTCCGCTCTCCGCTTCGGTCTCCGAGCTCGGGTGCCTAATGAGATCTGCTACTGGCAACAACTCGCCTGTTGCAGTGGCTGTGTACATGCGTGCGCGAGCTTTTATGCACTCGCTCGCTTCATCAATTACCGATGCGCGCTCTTGTTTATTTGTGCTTGGCTGATGAATTTGCACGGCGCGCTGCCGTGAAAGGGATGGATTGGCGCGTTGCGGCGAGCTTGATTTTTCGAGCGGCCTTTCGATGCGACGTTCTCGCTAGGCGGCGCCAACAGACGACCGATTCGTGCAAAAAGTCCAGCACACCTCGTCGCCTCGATATGCCGGCGATGCAAGATAAAAACACTTGGCTCGCGAACGTGCGAATGTGCTTGCAGGCGATCAAAGGGAGCTCGACCGATCGCGCGGTCTTTCCATTAGTTAATTCATTCGTCAGAGCCAACGAGCAACGAGTTTTCTACGGTTAAGTGCCTTTCGCAGTTCCTCATCTCGGCATATATAATTAATGGTAAATAGCGTATGCGTATCTCGTCGCTCCACCCGCATCTACGTAGACTAGCTCATCAATATTTAGTTGGGATTTCCAGCTGGAAGCTTTGCGCGCGTTGAAAACCAATGCAAGCTGTGGCGCGAAAATTTGCTTGGAAAATTCTGCACTTTTATCGCGTTGCGTGTTCGCGAAAAGAGCGTAAAAGCAAAATGGAGATGCGCCCGTCAGTTGGACAACAGGCGCACGCCGGAATTGGGCGCAACGGCGCTTTCGCGGTGTTATCATTTAGATAGCTCGATCCCTTTTGTTTTTCGCGTGCCTGTAAATCCAGTTTCAAATTTGCCACGCGAGGTCGCCTGGGTAATTGCTTCCATTCTCATTCGTCCTCGGGATTAGACTTTGGCGCGCATCACACTACTACGCTGTCTTTTTTTCCAAGTCTGTAATTTTACGAGCTTCGTCCGATATACTCATCTGATTTACTCGTCATTCGATGATTATCTATAATTGTGATCTCGCGCGGGGGGCCTTCTTCCCGCCTCGAGTGCAACGTTAATACGAGAAAAATGCCGATTTATGTTGCGAAGGTGCTACGCAATCGGTTTCGTGCTGATATCGCGGCTCCTTGTTCTCAAATCGGAAGCCGTCAACGCGATAAAATAACTTGGATTTTGAAGGCTACGATGTACGCTTGGCTTTCGAAAGGCTCACTTTTCCGAAGCAAAGGCGAGGCTCGAATGCAGCAGCAGCAGATAGCAGATCGAAGGAGTATTGGAAGCATAATCAGGATTTGTCGGTGCAGCAGCACACACAGATAGATCGCATAGAGCACGAGAACTCGTCGACTCGTTAATCTTCATTTGCCGGATGAACAGCAGCTGCACGCAAGTTTCGCTCTCGAGTCAAAGTTGATCGGCTGGAGCCAGCGGCAGCGCAGAGCTTGAGAACAGCGAGATCTGCAAGCGATCTATCCACGATGCTTTGCGCTGATGCGCGCGTGTGGGAACCGAGAAAAAAGAGTTGCTCGGGCGCTCGTTCTGCTTGTTCCCCCACCTAATTACACAGTGCCGCTGCACGCGGGAAGAAAGATGCTGGCGAGGCCCTCGAGGTCTCGCGGAGCAGGTTCAGGGGTCAGACACTCATACGTGCGAATGCAAATATGAGGGACATGCAACGTGGCGGCTCGTTAATTAAGACCGGCTGTGTTCCTTTTTATCTCGTTCCGGCTTCGTACCCGTTCCCAAGTTTTTGCTTCCACTCGATCCAGTTGGCTACGCGATGACTCGCGCCTTTATCTTTATGTTTCGCCAAGGGCCTGTTCACGCTTTGATTAGCTGAAACAATCTCGCGCGCGGCGTTTACGGCGACATAAAGCTTTCACCCGCGAGCTTCGCCGTCATCTTTTTGTTTCCTGTTTCTTCGCGAGCTTGTGTTTTTCTTGCAAAAAACTGGACGCCTGGTCGCGCGTGCGCACAAAGCAAATTGTCGGATCGAACTGGATCCGGTTAGCGCCAGTTTATTATTTAGCCGCGACGCTCGGCTGCTCCAAAACAAATTCACTCTCGCGCTTTAATCCGCTGACGGGGAAATTCGTTTGGCCCTCCTCTCCTCCCCTCTCTGCGTAGCAATCGGCCAATTTGTGCGCCACCGCCATCGTGGTTTCCTTTTTTCTATTTTACCGCCTGCGTGCGAATTCGCTTTCCACTATTCTCTCTCTTTATTTGTTTCGCATATTTTACTTTCAGCGTATTTTACGTTGTAGCGAACCCACTACAACGTAATACATTGAAAACTTTTCAATGAAAGCAAACATTTTTCCGACAATGCGAAATCCAACAATGCAAACAATCAACGTTGGACGCTTTGAATGCCTTTTTGGGGCAATGATGTAGTAGAATGAAATGACGATCATCGTGGATACGTTAATACCGTAAACAGATTGTCTGGACGAAAATCAGATTTAGGCTGTTGGCTGTTGGGTGAGCCCCGCGTATTCTTTATATATATTCTTTTCCACTCGAGAATTTCAATGATATAGCCGCTTCGCGAGTAAGTTGGGCTTGGGGACGACGAGCTCGGATGGGGAGGTAAACGGTTCTGCTCCGAAGCTTGACAAATTTTCATTTATTTACGTACACTTAAACCGCGAGTAAACAGGGAAGCAAAAGCCCCTAATTTTTCCGGGGGGAAGCACTTGAGTTCCCGGGGCGGAATTTTAATTAAACTTTTTTTCCCTTCCTCTTCGTCCTCGGCGGAGCAGCAGAGCGTCCACTCGACGAAACTACTTCCGACGTTGGTCGTTTGAAAAAAGACAAGAAAAAGTCCGCTCGTTGAGCAGATAAAAGCAAAATCTAGGCTATATCAGTGAAAACTGAAAACTCCTCGAAACCTAATATATTTATACCCTGTGCTGGATTCGTTAAGCCGATGTGGAGGACCGAAAGAGGATGAATATTCCAACCGACGGTGAATCAATTAACGAGAACTCCACGGGGATGTCGGGGGATATCGGCGCGGCGGCTGCTCAACTTGCAAACGGGCGCGAGCAAGTTTCGACGATTGGCTTATTCAGCCGTTCAGCCGGCTGCTTAACGAATTGTCGATAATACCGTCTTCGATTATATCTCAGCCGCCACCCCTATCCCTATGCTGCAGCATCGTACATATTTAATTGCGCGTAAGCCTTGTCTCACCCATCATTCTCTTGCAAATTAATCCTTTGCCAAACTTGCACCATCCGTTCGTCGGCAGATCTCGATGGCTAGCTCTTCTCTTTCGTCATTTCGAAAATCGATCGCTGAAAAGGCTTTATGGCCCATAAAAAAAGGCCTCGCATCGCTTGCTCTTTTTCGCCGCTTTTATCTCGGCTGGCACGTGCCCGTAACCGTTCAGCTTGAATATTTTCGAAAAAAAAAAAAAAACAAGTCATGCGCAGTTTCCGAACCGAATAATCAAGTTGCCCCAATGCCTTTTTTACGAATGCCCTTATAAAACACACATTGGAAATTCACATCGACCATAATGCGCAATTTTGTTGTTCCGAATACTATGTCCATAGTCCTTATTATTCCTAACGCGTAAAGCGAAGTTTTAATGACGCGGAAACTGTAAAGCTTCGTTTTTACGAGGATGCTTAAAAGCTTTCTTTTAAAATTCTTATACCGTTATAATTGGAGAGAAGAAACTTAAGCTCGCGACTTTGTTTCGGAAGTTGCATTGATTATAAAATTCGGATGGCAATGTTGGTTCCATTAACGAGGAAGAAAAGAGAATCAGTGAAGAAGAAGAAGAAGCCGATTTGAATCTGGAAAGTTTGTGAAAAGACGCACGAGAGAAAAAAAAAAGCGACGCGTATACACCGAGGAAAGCTAAGCAAGCCAGCCTGAAAGCAAACGAGCTGATGCCGTGATAGCTTGTACTCTTTCTACGAGCGTGCACACACGCGCACGGGGTTGAATAAGAAACCATTTACTCCGTACATCCGCAAATTTCCGAAAACCCCGAAAGGGATTAAGCAAATGATAGTGTTCCAAACTGATCCCCCGATGGCGCAAGCGAGAGAGAGAGAGAGAGAGAGAGAGAGAGAGAGAGAGAGAGAAGGAAAGATCAAGACGGGTTTGCTTTTGTTTCTCTCGCTGGCGGGAGAACAAGCTCGCCAGAGAAAGAAAGACGTACACACAGAGAACACGGAGAGCACAAGAGGTGAAGAGTTTAAGAGCCGCGTATACACGAGTCGATACGTTCCCACGCGCCACTCTGTATAATCTTGCTAAAAAATTTAGGTTTTCAGTGCCTACATCCTGCGAGCTTGTTTCGTACACGTCTCGGACCTATTTCCTATAGCCGATTATTCGTTTAATGATCGCACCACGTTGCATTACACTCTATTCGAAAATTCACTGTAGAGTATTCTTAGAAATTCGTTGCATGCGCAAATATGGAGGCAACTGCCGCGAAAGAGAAAGAGGAACGTTCGGCGTTCCCCGAAAGAAAGATAAGCGACAATCCGAAATCAATTAAAGCCAACGATAACGATCGTACCGTGGCGGCGGGCGACGGAAGGTTTGCGACGAAGAAGAAGAAGAAGAAGAAATAAGACGAGGATAAGATATAAGAATAATAAGATATAAGAAATAATATGCTCATCCACTCGCGCAGCAGAGTACTGCAGTAGTGGGCGGCTCTCAGGCTCTCGCTCTCTAATCACAGGCTGTTGCCGACGAGGCGTGCGCCGCGCCGAAATCACTGTGATTTTTTTGCCTGGCTAAAAATTATTGGTCTCGCATTGATACGCGCGGCTCGCGCGTACGCATAGTTAGATGCTCTTGACGAAGTGCGCCAATTACACTTCGAAGCTTCGGCTTTCTTTCGCCGCGTTTGCAGTAACTAGTAACCGATGCTCGCTTCGTTGGGAGTCTTGCATCGCCGCTGCACATACGAAAAGACGTACGCTCCCGTGCATTGATTCACGCGCGAGGCTCGCGTGAACGAGCCAAGTTATTTTGCACGAGACACGCTCGTTTATTACTGCGCGCCGGCCGATCGACTTTAACTTATTGTACTCCCGTTCCTTATTCTCCGTTTGCACTTTGACCAAAGGCAATGGATTCGATCGCGAGAAATGCGACGATCGTTTCATTTCATTATATTCCTATCACTTATTTGCTTTAGCACCTCTTTCAAGTGCATCTGCCGGTCACTCATATAGACCATAAGATGTACAGAAAATGCGTTATTTTACGATCGTTTGCCATCCAACTTGACCTGATTGCAACTTACCTTCGCATTACGTCTTCCTCGTTTCGAACGAACGGGTGGCAGTCGTAAAAAGTATGTATTTTTTATGGGGACATACAGCGCCAACATATTTTCTTGACGCCAGTGCATTTCGTGAATCTCGATTCGATATCTAAAGTCGCAATACTCGATAACATGTCGAATTAGAGTTACAAGCTTTTTTCATCTCGGGAATACGCGCGAAGAAGTGGCCATCTCGTGAAAATTGTAAAATCGCGCCCTCGGAAAGAACGACCACGCGCAATCGGAGCAAAAAGACCAGCTTGACGTCTGGCAGTTATGATGATGAACGATTAAGCTGGCGCATAATTCAGTCGGAGCCACGCTCGAATATGTATTATGAATTGCTCGTTGCACCCTTCGCATGTAGCGCCAACTTGTTCATCCCGACTGCCGCAGCCTGCCGATGCGTTCGTCATCGCCAGCGCCTTTTTTCCCAATCCTGATTGCGGCAATAAACTAGTTTATTCAACAGTGCCTAGTTAAGCTGTGGTTTACGAGCTTGTCGAAAGATGGTAGTTTGCTTAGCCGATAGAATTGTTTGACAAATACCTACTTGAGGATGAGCCAACTTCCAATTGTTCTATATATTTCAGTAAAAGCTTACTTACCCGGTAGAAACACGACATCGAAGATCGAAGCAAAGCTTCTGCTGAGTTGAAAACCACAAGATTAACATGAACATCAGTCCAAAGCCGAAATCCAATTGAAATTCACTCGGAATCATCTGCCGAATGGCCGAAAACTAAAAGTCACTCGTGCGTAAGCTATTCGTCATGTGCGAAAAAGGCCGTCACGCGGCAATATCCGTTATATGTGTAGCACACGGATAATGCCGAACACAAAAAAAGAGAGAAAAGTGAAAGAGGGCAAAAATTATTTATTCGCTCCGGTCGATCGGCCAGTCGCAATTGCGAACGCGCTTTTCCCTTCACGCGCGAGTAGCATATGATATTGCAAGGGATATAACCCGGGCACGATGATTCACTGCGTACACCGGAATTGCCTTTCGTTACTCTTTTTTTTTTTTGTCAGCACCCCTTCACGGCTAGAGTGCCGTCCGCGCATTCTACGTGCTTGGCTTTCGTAATGTGATTATGAATCTTCGACGGGTGCAGAAAAATCTTACGCAACGCATAGTATCACAGTTAATTAACGCGTGGCAGTACGTACAGCAAGGCTGACTGCGCGTGTGGATTCTTTCGCGCGCGCTCTCTCTCTCTCTCTCTCTCTCTCTCTCTCTCTCTCTCTCTCTCTCTCTCTCTCTCTCTCTCTCTCTCTCTCTCTCTCTCTCTCGTTAATTCACGGATAGGTGCAATTTGCCGAGCGAGGCGTCCACTTGCCCAAGCAATCTCTAGCGCGCCTCGTGTCCAGAATCGTACTCGTCTGTTTCTTCGTTTCTTTTTTCTTTTCTTTTTTCGTTTTTTAAAGTGGAGGGGACGGATTCGTGACGCAATTCTTGAGCTTTCATGGGATAATGAATCAATGCTACACGTGAAAAGGATGCGGTTGACGTACTTTATTGCAAGTTATCGGCTATCGAATTGAAAAGGATCGAGTTTTTGAGGACGATAATTATTAGGTGTTTCAAACGCTCCAATCTTTTATAATTTTCCCATCTGTAGTCTCATATTGAAATCTGATCCTATCGTTGTTTCGTAAACTGAGCTTTTTAAGTCTTCGACTATTTTTTTTTCAACTAAGATGCCATTGAAACTATTATCGTATCGCTCAAATTTTTATAGATATTTATGGCTTTATGACCATAAGATTCAAATAATTAATCTTCAATCATCTTTCAGATGAACTTTCGATGTAACGCCGAGCAAATAGCTGATGATAATTTTGGAGGAAAATCGATGGACCAAAGCCGCAGTGAAGCAGCTCGGTCGACACTGTATATTATATGAAGCGCATCGCTAAACCCGTTGTTAGATTCAAATTCTTCTCCAAGAAGCAGACTACTACAGAGCAGCCAGCAAACGTACCTGTCATTACTATAACTGAACGTTACGACAAGCAGGTGGTAAGATTTTCCAATTGATTTTCCGACAATTTTTTCAATTCGAATGATATTATAAAACGCGGATTGTACCATACATAATAATATTCGACTTTTTATATGTATTATATGTAGCACTCTCCATTTATTAAGTAAAATTAATTCCAATTTTGAGAGCCAACCCGTTGTAAAAATAAATCAAACACTCATATTAGGTTACACACGTATGTTTAGTTGGCAGATATCCAACCTCATCAGATCTCAATTTATCAATCACAATCAATTAACAAAAATTAAAGTATCAAAATCATCTTCTAACTTTCTCTCACACAAATATTCAAATTTCAACTCCGACAACAACTATGAAATAATTGTTGGATTCGACTTTTTATTTGTAACTGCGAAATTACATTTAATTAATTTTACAATTAATAAAAATTTTACGATGTTTCACGACAAAAGAAAAAACAAGATTTTCAGAAATTGAATATTAAACATTTCTCATCTTGATTAGAAAATCCCTTTTAATATAGACAAACAAAACTGCCTCATTTCATTGAAGATGACATTTTTTTTTCTAAAAATAAGAACAGTAATTTCTTGAAACGAGGAAACAGTACATATTTTAAAAATATTTTTAGATCAATTTCAATAAATCGTCGTTTTTATCTCAAGTTGCGTAGACCTACAAGAAGCAATGGTTCTTACATTGAGAATTATTTTTGCAGTGATGAAACGCACCGGTTATAACAAAAACACTTGCGTTGAAACAGTTTCGTCGCGAATACAACGCAACGATTTGAGCTAATTGAAGGCCCTTGTATTTATCGCAGATCAACGACCAAAAGAATAAGCACTATCGGTCAAAATCAGCAGCAGCAGCAACAGCAGCAACATCCAAGTCCCATCAGGCCGAGAGCGAAAGCGAAGACACCTACGACGAGGAAGAGAGTGACTCGAAATGCGAAGACGAGGAGGAATATTACGAGGATGACGAGCCCGATGATTACGACGATGATTACGAGTACGAAGACGAGACCGAGGATGACACGGAGTCATCGACAACATCTGACAGTTACCAAGAGAATGAAGATGAAGAGGACATGGACGAGGTTGCGGTGGAGAAAGCCCTTACCGCATTTCGCAAGTGCGACGAGTTCTTGCAGAGGCACCGAATCAAACCTGAACTATTCTGCAGGTACAAGGAGCGACTCGAACTTCAGGCGTGGCTGTTGCGCCGCATTGCTGCTAAAGCTTCCAAGTGCGTTTCCGGTGAGTTTGCGCAGTTCTTTTGTTTTCTGTTTGCTCATTGGTGGGATGATTTTCCGCCGAAAAATTCAATCGCGAAAATGACGATAATGCAAAAGGAATTACGAACACGGCACGATACAGAAATTGCGAGGCTGTCGGAGAGATCGACTTGCGGTCTTTTCCTCGAAGCCGCCCGCGCTCATGTAAGTGCCATTAAACGATATCTCACTGGCCGACACATAATAATTCTCTCTTTCTCTCTCCGAGGCTGCATAGGCGCACGGAATGCCCTTACGTGTTTATCGTAATAACAGCCAATGCCTCGGACCCCACGACTTTTCTCTGACGCATAGCCTGGTGCTAATGTGCCACTCGTAAACATTGCCTCGCGTAATAACCTAAACTTTCGCTGCTGCTTTTGCTTTTTTGGATGTGTCTCGGCGGATACCTATCTAAACAGATTCCCGTGCAGCGATAGCACCTCGGGAAAAAACAAAGTTTTTTATCGCGCTGGCAGTTCGTATTACGCTTTTAGCACCAGAGAGACGACGATTTTTCAGTGCCACCGCGAAGAGTTGTCCTGCACTTTTTCCAAAGGATTGTTTCGCATTCTCTCTCTCTCTCTCGCGTCGTCGTATCTCAGGCTCAGACTTTTTTTACTGCGGGGCTTTTTTTCTTTTTTTCTTATTTTAGTTTATTTTTCAAGGGGAACGAAAGCTTCGCGCAAAGAATGATTGGAGTTTTTCGTCTCACGAGTGCGATTATATAGAATCGCTTAATGTTCCCTTTCAAGTTTTGCACTGGGATTCGTGGATTATTGTTTATAACAATGCAGAATCTTGCGAGTGGCGTTATGACGTCAAGAGGTTTAGTCGAAAGAAGCAAAAATAAAACTTCGGAAGCAGACCGAGTTGATTGTCGATGATCAGAGGCCAATCGATCTCTACAAAAGCAATATCCACGGCACAGTTACAGCAGCAGCGGTAGATACCAAGAACCAATCATGAAAGCTCTTCGAAAGCCCGAATCATCCGTAAAAGAGCCCTTTGACGCTCGCGAGCGCGTCAATCCATAAAAAGCAATGGTTTGTTAGAAAAAGCTTTAGGCGCAATCTCAGCAGCGGCGGACGAATAAGCCGGAGAGTCATCGTCGCATCTAGTACACGCTGCGCCGGCGAGGTGTCATCCGTCGCGTCTTCATCATCGTAATCGGGAAGGGAGCGCGCGGCAATACCGATGGCCTCTATGTCTCTATGCTGATTGCGGTAGACAGACGAGCGCACGCGCGCCCTTGGGGCGCCTGTTTCACCCTCGTTACTTGTGCAATTATGCCAGACGCGCGCCGCCTCCCCCGCCTTTCCTACGCTCTCTGCCTTACAAGCTGCCAAGCCTGTTTATTTGTTTTGTGTTTCGTTGCGCGCCGCGTATTATCTATTGCGCGCGCGAGATTTCAGAGGAAGTCGAGTGAGCTTGCCGATGCGACTTTATTGGGATATCTCTCGCGCGAGCATGCGAGCACCGCCGTGCCAAATAAATCGCACGTTTTCTAATGGTGCACGTGAGATGATTTATTCTAATTGGTGGATTTATCACACGAACCGACGTTTGCTCCGGAGGACTCGCAATTGTTCTTTTGTGGAAAGTAGGAAAAATTAGCGAGGAGGCCATTGGAGCAGCGACGACGGGCAACAGGCTCCAAAGTAAAATGTCATCGTGGCAGCCACAGTCGTACGCGAGGCGAGAAACAAGGACGCAGCTAGAGAGATCGAGCACAAAAGTCAACTATAACTAATTGTAAGGGGAATACGCGCGCGGCCGCGATAAAAACAAACAAGGCTGGCGTATGTGAGCGAGCGCGAATGCATAAACTTGGCGAAAATGCATAAACGTGCATCAAAGTGTCATTATCGAACGGCCGCGTCCTCCCGCTAGCGGTGCGGCTTGTGTTTTTCTCTTTACGACTGGAAAGAGAGGAAGGCCGTAAAGCGCTGCGAGCGGAAAATTCTTTGTGCCTGGCAGCCTGGCCCTCGCCTTCGCCATCCAGACGCACATCGATACAAAGCGCGCGTGGTAATTAAACCGCGCTCGCGTTACGCTGTCCGCGTTATATATATGCATTTTTTTAAGGCTGCGAAATTTACGTTCACGCGCGATTTTTCCGCTCGGGAGTTTGTTCCTTCTTTTTTTCTTTTTTTTTTTTTTAAGGGATACCAGTCGACGAGCTGAGGGATATAAGCGCTGCTGGAGATAGGCTTTTTGGCACTGAGCGCACAATCAGAAGACTTTAACAACTTACAATTTATGTCGACCGAGGAGTCGTACAAATTTCAGCAACATAATTGTCAACCGCCCGGACAATGATAGCGTTTTTATTTTTCGACGCAATTACAAGATTTTCAAGTCTGATAGGAACAACGAGTAGGAAAAATTACCCATTAGATAAGATTTATAAAAGGATAAGCTTGTTCATTCAATAGAGAAATGGAACAGACTAAACTTGAATGAACTAAGAGAACGAGTATCTCAAATTATTGCCGTTATAATTTATCTTAAAAATCAACCGGCAGATGTGAAGTTTAGCTATAATATTTGATAAAAAGACAGAAACACTATGGACTTTTTTTATACTAATACAATAATGATTAGATGTAGCATAAGTTGTAGAACGAAGCAAGAGATTTAGCGACCGAGCCGAAGACAAACGTCTCGCGAAAGCAAAAGAGCAAGTAAGTATGTCGTGGCGCTTGCAGATCTAGACGCGCGCGCATTCAAATGTTCCCGCCGGTCGGCGGACATAAAAGTGTCGACGGATACAGTAGGAGCGCAATCGATTTTAGCGATGCTCCGCACTTGTACCGCGCAAGCCTCGACTACGTGCGCGATAGCACCGCTGGTGTAGTGGTATCATGCAAGATTCCCATTCTTGCGACCCGGGTTCGATTCCCGGGCGGTGCAAGTTTTTTGCACATCTATTGCCAGTCATAAACGAAGTTTCCACTGATGCGCTTTGTCGTTTGCTTCGGTTACGATTGGCGCGATATCGAGCGATAATGGCGCCAGACTAATTTTCAGATTATGTTAAACTCGACCAATCGAAGCTTTGCTGTGGGAATTAATGTTTAACCATATAGTGCTGTAGTAAATTTTTTCAAATATTTAGAAAAATCAATTGCTCTATCGCTCTGTTTCAATTCAATACTCGAGAAATTGAAAAACAAGAAGAAAGCCTTTAAAGATACGTTGTCAATATAATTTGCCAAAAGTCATGGAATCGTTATAGCCCATGCAGCAATCAAGTCGTCATCATCTGCATGCCACGCTGAAAACATTAATCGAGGATCGCCTATGACTTTTCCGCTGCCTGCTTCTTCCGCCACATCGATCTTCTCTGACTCTCTCTTTTGCGTGCGTTCCACGCGAGTTTGGCACTGCATCAATTACTCATAGCTGGACGCAACAATGGCGCAATAATTAACAATTACGCGGCCTGATAATTATATAGCCGTTGCTCCACGCGCTACTGGGTTATCCCTCTCGACCGACGACTGTTCCTCTACGTGTACTCTGTCTGCGTGTATGAATGTTTGTGCGCTTGGCGCGTGAGGTTGCAGTATGCAGTTATGCCGATTAACGAGCTTTATTAACGGACAATCGTCGCATTTTTTCTATTGCGTAACTTGACGATCATTGATTGTTTAATTCTTTCTACGTCATATTCGTAGGTTTCGCTGTTATTTAAAGTATAGTTTTTCATTTGTATTGTCGATGGAAAAATTGATTCAAAAAGACTGGAAAATCAAAGCACGCATCGAAATTGAAGTCTGTAAAAGTTAGTTTCCATATATTTCAAGTTTCAAGAGTTAATTAAAAAACAAATATAATACTTTTTCGAATTGCACGCATTCGTCGGGTTAATAAATCACAGTTTTCGTATGAGTTAGATTATCTGTTGATATCGTTACAGGTTATTTGATTTGAAAGTTTTCAGACGTTTGTTGAACAAATTTGTTTTATTCGAACGTCGAATTCCAAGAAATTTTAACAGACACGCGTCGAGATCGCATACATGTAGTTTTAAAAAAAAACTGTCCGCTACCTATGAAAACGTATCATTTACAATGCATGCAACAAATTGAAAAAAATTCTCGTAAATCATTATGTAAATGATTTTTCGCATCGAAAAGTTAATAAAACAGTGGATAAAAAATACAGACACACATACACCTATAGCAGCTCAGTATACTGTTATTCCGAGAAAAACGGGAAATTTAACAAGCGCGAGACAATGCAAAAGAATGCTTTAAAAATATAACATCCCCATCCCCCTCCACATTATGTATAATTTCAGCGTCAAAACCACAATGGATTCGAGCGGAAATAAAAAGGGACGTGTCGGTGTAAATCCACCGCGAATGCATATGTATTGTTCTGCACACGCGAATTCGGAATATCGTTTGAATTTCAATTGCAGGGGATGCAGGCCGGCCTCGTCATTGATATTCGCGAAATAATTTCGATGCACGCACGCAACTTTTTTTGCTCTACTACTCACCCCCTTTAATTTCTTTTTTCTCGTTACACAATGTCAAAATAGTTTCTTTTTTATCTAATTATTTACAAAGAAAAACCATCCCTCAGAAGCGACACGCGCGCGCTAAAAACTAGATTTATATATATATATATATATATATATATATATATATATATATATATATATATATATATATATATACGAACTACAGTCGTGCATCGATAGAAAACACGGTACGGTTATGCCGCTTTGCATAAATTTGCATGGCCTTGCAATTTTTATGTGCTCGTGCGCGCGCGAACGCCCTTCTGTATAACCCCGCGCGAGAGAGCGACGATCGTTCAGCGCAAGCTTTTAATGGATATTATGCGTGCGAGAGGTGTCACAGCGAGCAACGGGGGTTCGTTGTAGGGGGGTGAAGCCCGGATTCTCTCTCTCTCTCTCTCTCTCTCTCTCTCTCTCTCTCTCTCTCTCTCTCTCTTTTAACGTGACCGACAGATTAGCTTTTTAATAGAGACATTATTCGGTTTTTCAAATTGAAATGTAGCTTTTAAATGGAGGGAACGGGAATATGATGTAACCTACTTTTACGATTATTAATAGTTTGTTCGTAATGAGCATTCCGAGATGATTAATATTAATGTAGATCTCAAGTTAACACTAAGTAAATGTTAACTCTACAAATAAAAGGAAATACTTAAAAAATGATAACCATTCACTGTCAGAGCTTTAATTGCTCTAACCCAATAAAAATTCAAATTCAATCAAGCAAATGAGATTCCTTCTACAGGAAAAAGAACTTCATTCCAGCGCGCAAACAAGCAAGAAGGATAAAAAACGAGAAGGCTGAGAAGAAGAAGAAGAAGAAGAAGAAAACGAAGAAGAAGAAGATCGCATCCTTATTGCGCCAAGTCGGGCGAAGAAAACGCGACGAAGCACAGAGGCAAAAAGGCAAAGTAGGAAGTGATACGCAAAGGCATTCCGAAGTTAAAGTTGCCGCGATCGATCAGAGAGAAAAGCGTCACGCGCCATTTGAATAATCCGTCAATTAGCGCGCAGCCACGCGTGTGTGTCGAGAGGCGATAAAAAAGAAGCAGGCGAGCGGCGGCAGCGGAAAATAGAAAGAAAAAGGGGAGGCAAAGTAGTTGAGAACGTCGGGAATTTAATTAAATGTCGCTTGCGCGAGAGAAAGAGCTCTAATGATTTTCTAGTCGGAGAAGCGTGCTTAGGCGTTTACGAGTCTTATTGAGAGAGCTTTTATGGAAGAACTTGCGATAATCAAGTTTGACGAGGGCGATAATGAATTATCGATCTAGGGCTCCTTTATTTACTTTCGTTGCATCGCGTCTCTGTACATTTATGCAAGAAGATTGAGCGCGCACAACGGAAAAGAGCAGAAAAGCATTTTCCACATCGTAAATCAAAAGCTGGCTTGCCGCGAAGCAACAAAACGATCAGTCACTGCGAAATCTCGCGATAAATAAAACGCACGAAAGGCCCAGGGCAGTGGTTTTTGTCGCGTCCTAATTGCCAGAGGCCGGTGCAAGCGTCAAACAAGACTGCCTCGTCGTACTCATTTGGATCCGCAGCTTTGACGCGTGCCGTGTCATTTGCTCGCACTACCCGTCTGAAATTCACTTCCGCCCTTTCGCTCTTGTTTTTCTCGTTGCTTATTTATTATGCGGCGCTGTCCCAGAGCCCGCGAGTGCCGCGGCTCGCTGGCTTTGGTCGCTTTGGTCGCTTTGGTCGCTTTGGTCTCTTTTGTCGCTCGGCGCGCCACGCGACGCTTTAATTATCCGGTCGCGGACCCGAGCGCGGAGCCGCCACCGCGGATTTGCTCGCACGCGCGACTTGCCACTCAATTCGAGGATGACTGCATCGTGCAATGTCGCGCCGGCTTCTTCCCGCCGTATCGTGAGCAAGCTCGCGGCTATTTTACTTGGGGATGAAAAACGGCTGGTGCAGTGTTCGCGACAATACTCAGCTTAAAAACAGTTTGCGTCGAGTCGAGAGTCTCTTAAGCCCCAGACCAAAAACAATGATGCACTTGCTGATCAGCCGTAAATCAGCACGGAAACCTAAAATACCCGACCCGTTAGAGTGCTGCCTCGGACTCCAGCAGAGCGCCCGAGCGCCTAGCGCAAATCCCCAATCAGCTGCCGCAGTAGTGCAGCAGTAGCACAGGCCAGAACAAGCCCAACTACAGCGCCAGCGTCCGTCAAGCCGCACACCTATTTACTATCGCAACAATAATACCCTTTTCTAAGGAGGCATAATACTGTGCCGGTAGCATTTCCGTAGTACATAAATTTGGCCTTGTAAAAGCTTTAATGCCCATCTCGCGCAACCAGCTAAAACGGTATTTATAGACTGTAACGAGCTTCGCGGCGGTGCGAAATAAATCGAAGAAAGAGACGCTAACACTAACGTGTTAGTGCTCGTGTGATTTATATCCGCACCGAAGAGAGAGAGAGAGAGAGAGAGAGAGCGAGGAAGCATGCAGTGGCCCTTAATGCCCAGGCGATGTGTGCGCCTACGTCAACGCGACCAATACTTGTGCCAAGCTTTCTTTTCCCAGAACAACGCAGACAACCTCTGTTTGACTTTGCGTGCTCTCCTCTTTGGGGGAGAAAGGGGCTCTGAGGGTTTCCGAAGGGCGTGGGAGGCCCTTCACCGAGCGTCCCAGCAAACGCTCGTTCGCGCGACAAGAACAGCGACCGGCTCGAAAGAATCAATAGATTGAATAGATTGTTCCGATGGCGCTGGCGCAAGTAGGCTGCCATCCATCTAGTATCGACAATTCAAAGCGGAGAGTTGCAATGCCTACACGCCAGTCCCAACAGAAGAGAAAGAGAAAAAGAAAGGTCGGAGAGATAGAAAAGCCGAGACTTGGTAAAAGAAGGCATACACAGTGGCTCGATCGAAAACTCAAGACTCGCAGCATACGCATACCAACGAGCTTGCAAAACACGCAGCATACAGAATCAGTAGCCGATCAGGTCGCGCGCTCGCAGCAGCAACAAGTGCCTCTCTCTCCCTCTCTCTCTCTCTCTCTCTCTCTCTTTCTCTCTCTCTCTCTCTCTCTGCGGAAAAGGGCCGCGGTGCGCAGCATCTCTCTTCCCCGGCGAAAAAGATCGCGAGCATACATAGATACCTTCTCTCCCCCCGCCTTCTCGTTCCTGGAATCCGGATGCGATTCCTCTTACGCGCGATTTATGCGCTCGAGAGAGAATATTACACACGTGCGGGAGACGCGCAGCCGCTGATTTATATTACGATTTGGAAGTTGGTTAGATCCCGCGCGCGCATTCGTTCGCGATGCTTCTTTCGATCGTTCGGCCGCTCTACCCAATGGAAAGCTCGCCTTTCTCTCTCCCCCTTTGGCCGCCTACGAAATAAGGGATCCATCAGTCACTGACATGTCAACTGCGCTTTATGCGCGTCCAAACGAGTTCTCCAATCCGAATAACAAGACCCACATTTTTACCTTTCTTTTCTCCTTCGTCTTCTCTCTGTCCGTGTCGTGCGATGGCTTCTCGAGATTCGGCCGAATTTCAAGGCGAATCACCAAAGCCACGGCTACGTGCATTCGGGCTGGCTGATTTGGCTTATTTAAGAGACAGGCCAGTTGCGCTCGCTTTGCGCTATTTCTTCGAATCTTATTTTTCAGACAGTGTAGTCACATCTAATCAAGTCAGCGTTTTACTGCAACATTTTATTGCGAGCAACTATTATACGAAACTTGTGCAACTGTCCAATTTATCGCATTGACCGTAAATATTTTGGTTGTGTTCCACCTGGCGGTATTGTACAAACTTATTCCTGATCATATATTCGTTTTTTCGCTTGTATCTTCTCCACCAAATTTTTCTTATTTTTCTTTACGAAGATAGTCTCGGTAACTATTAATCGTTCGAGAAAATTGCGTACGAAATTTCGTCTTTTTCGATATTAAAGAAACAATCTGAGCGTAGAATCAATAGATGCACACGAAAAGAGGACGATTTTCAAATAATCGTAGTTTAGACAAAATGTAAATACGACAAATCGACGACGCGAACGACCTTCTCGACGGCCGATAATAAAGTTGGATAGAAGCGCGTGGGTAATCTTTGTAGGGCCTCAAGTCCCAGAGTTCTTCAACAGGTAACACAGGTTAGCGGCTTGGCCGTTCTCCTTACAGATAGAGCTACCGTTGCACCGAAAGTAACTCGCTGCCTTACCCGCATCTCTTGTCGTAGCATTTCTTGCCGGGTAGAAAAGACGTTTTACTGTTATCAGCGCGCCAATATTCCTTATTTGATACGGAATCTTCCAATTAAGAAAGTTATTATGCCTCGAATTGCCCTCGAATATCAAAATATAACACTTTCGAATCCACTGACCTTCCCATTGCCATCAAGAACGAGGACAAAAAAAAATGATCCCATTACACCTTCACCTAACCGAGTACCTCCAAAAAATGTAGTCTCGCTCGCATCTGCGGCAAAGCAAGGAGGGAGAATATCCCACAGGCGTTTAGAGTTTCGAATTACGGCGCACAGGTACATACAACACACGCGAGCGAGAGAGCGTCGGCCTGTATGCCCTCAGGGCCTTTCCGCATTAAGCAAGAGAGCGAGAGAGAGAGAGAGAGAGAACCGGTTCTTCTCTCTCATCTTTCTATTTTTCCCTCTGGCATACAGAGTAGAGCCGCCCACGGAGAAAGGTCGAACTCGCGCGAGTGCACTAGCGATTCTCCAACAACTCTTGTCTGGCATATTTCGCGGTTTGTTTACGCCAATTACGCAACGATGTCGCTTCTATTTTCACACTTGCCAGAGAAAGCTTGGCGAGTTTCTCGTTTGTTGAAGCTTATTAGACGCCTGACGTCAAATCGTCTTCCCAATTCTTCCTTCTTTCTAGAAATAACTTGGCCTGCGAGCCTCGAGTGTGCTTGGGAAAACGTCCGCGAGCGATGAAGACAAAATTGAAATCCTTCTACATAAAGATACCGAGACAGAGAGCCCGCCTTAAAAATTCAAAGACAGTCCGCGGAGGAAAAATCCTGAGGGATAATGGGAAAACGTGGACGGAGAGGGGAGCCTCAAAGGCTTTCTCCGCCGCCTTGGCTTAATGGACAAATGGAAGGACCGAGTATGGTTTATATAACTGATGCATGTAGACCAGGCCACGTTGGATGCAGCGCTCGTCAATGACAATCGCACGCAGCAGCCTTTACACGTGGCGCCTTGCAGAAGCATCTTTCTTACTCGAAAAAGGTCAGGCCGCTTTTGTATACCTGCATCGCGTACCGGATCTTTCCATGCTAATTCTCCAAGATTTCGGGAAGGGAAAAGGTCTTTTGTTGGAGGCGCTGATCTTCAGGGCGGACTCATTCCGTTCTCAAGTGCTTCCCGAGGCATTGTTTAAACATTTCTCCTTCCTACTCCTCATCGTTGCTACATTTTTCAAACTGTCAATATTAATAATAATTGGTGAGAAGTAGGTAGTCGAGAGATAAACAGATAAACCAGGACAAAACACACGCGCGAAGATCAGACTTTAGCGAGGCATTTGAATGAGAAGTGAATGTGAACCGGGAGAAAAACTTGATAGCGGCAAGCCTGAGGAAAGCAAGTGGAGTAACGTGCACTTTGCACATATACGGTAAATAGCTAGTTGTCGCCAGAGAGGAGTTTAAAGAGCTAGCGCGCGCAGGTAGGGTGCAACGAGGACGGAGAGAGAGAATTTTCGTGCAGCATCCGCTGAGAATGTCTCCCTCCCCCGCGCCGTCGCCCCCCCCCTCCCTCCGCGCCGCCATCGAGGGACACACGCACGCATACGGACGCGAGGCCCCGCTCGCCGCCGGGCCCGACAATGACGCCCAGTTGAGTGCGGTCTAGCGTGCCCCTCGCGCCTCTCTCGCTGCCTCTCGCGCTCGACAACGAGGGCTATCGAACATACACGTGCCGTAGTCGATTATGCGAGTGAGCTGTAGCAGTCGAAGCGCAGGAGTTGCGAGAACCATGCGCGAGTGCGATCAGCGCTGAAGATCGAGAGCAGCTCGGAGATATGGCCACCTTGGGCCTCTCCAAGGTCTTCATCTTGGACAAGTACTTCACCGAGCTGCAAAAGTTCTGGGAGACCGAGAAGAAGCTGCAAGGTACGCCTAACCTGTCCAGACTCGCCGACTGTACTCTTCTTTCTCTGGCCGTCAGGCAGGTTTTACTACCTGCCCAGCAGAGAGAGAGAGAGAGAGAGAGAGAGAGAGCGCGGCTCCTTTCGAGGCATCGTTGGAATTCGAAGGAGGTTTCCTTTTCGTCCTCCCTCTTCCTCCTCTTCTTCTCCTTCTTCTTCTTCTGCTTCTGCTTCTTCTTCTTCTTATTTCTCTTCCTCTTTTTCTTCTTCATGCCAGACGGATCTCGCTGAGTGCGATTATTTATAGTTCTGTTGATCGACCGAGGCTGCAAGTGTGATGGCTTTTCGAGCAGGTGACGCGCGTCCGCGAGGCAAGTGCATACGCGCTGCGTTTCGCCCGTACGAGGAATGCAGCGAGATGCGAGTTTTTGCGCTATTGCGACCAAGTTATGCTCCAACGAGTACCGTATGGAGCAATATTCACAAAAAAATAAGACACCGAGTGGGTAAGGCAGAGATCGACAAATCGGTACGTACGCGCAGATCCTTATCTCGACCTCGAATGAACCGAGCAAACAAATCCTGCACGTAATGCCGTTGGCTTTTCCAGAAGCAAAACTGGCGAGCTCTGAAAAAAAGCGACGCGCAGAAGAGCAGTAACGTGAAAAACAGTAGGGCGAGGGATATTATACTTTGCCGCTGAAATCGATCCGTGAAATCGTCGTTAAGCCTTTTACCTTCCGTATTTCTGTGCATCGTTACCTCTTACTCCAGGCTTGCTTGTTTCGCTCTTGTTTTTCCTTTCCACACACAGTCTACGTTTGCTTTTCAACTCCTCTGTATCTTCGCCTTTTTTCTAGATCCTTGCTGATGGAATACAGGCTTACGGTTTTTTGTTGTAGAAAGTTTCATTTCATGCTAAATGTATAGGAACGCTGCTAGACAGAAAGAGAGAGAGAGAGAGAGAGAGAGAGAGAGAGAGAGAGAGAGAGAGAGCAGGTACGGGGAATTGTAAAAAAGTAGATGAAAGGAGGTTATTTTTCAATTCTTGTTGTTTCTGCGTTTCTGCATACGCGAAAAATAAAAAAACCAGTACTAGAGTTTTAAATGTTTTTGCGTAGACGCGTCAAGCGTGCTACTGATTTTTCATTGGACAGCTATTCCGGCAGCATTCTTTTTTTCAACTACAAACTGCTTTATCTACTTTAAATTCATAATATTCGTTGGCTATGAGATCGCATGGAAAGCCAAAATAGTGATAGGCAAGACGATGCGCCCGCGCGCAAACCAATCAATCTCGGCAGGTAAACAGATCCAAAAAGGATGCGCGCTAAAATTGCATACTAAACTCGCGAGATGCAGGGCACGCAAAGCAGGACGCCTCGCTAGCTCGCGCAGACGCGCGGGCGCGCAAAATCGAATTATACGCGAGGCAGCCAGCAAATTTGGCGGAATCCTTGGGATCGGCGTTCAAAGTTATTCGCCCACAAAAGGTGCGCGCCCTCTCGCGTAGAAGGCAAGCCGAGCTATTGCGGCTGGGATGAATTCCGCGCGCGCAAAACGAGTCTAAAGCCGCGTCCTTTGTCGCGTGATTGATGACTCGTTGGAAAAACTGTTTTGCCGATTTATCTTCTCCGAAGATATCGAGGCACGCCGCCTTTTTGCCGTTTTTGCGAGGATTTTTCGGCGCCGATCAACAGCACCGGCCTGCCATCCGGCATTATATGGAACAGCCAGTTGGTGTGCCACTTTGCTCTGCCTAATCAATTTCTGCGCGCCTTGACCATCCATCAAATGTTTCATAGATAAGCGTCGCTCGCAGCCGTTCATCTCTCGCTCCGGTCGACGCGTACTGCTGATCCACTTCGGTCAATCATGCTTCGGATAATCTTCTAATTCGACAAGTGCTTCGATGGCTTTTCCTTCTGTCTCTCTGCACGATTAAGAACAAGTCACACTTGATTTGCTTCCTTAAATCTTTCTTTCGCTCTTTCTTTGTTTTGGCTTAAAAACCTCTTGGAAATCGGTCCACGAGACGCGCAGTCGAATGAAAACTTGTTGTTACATAAATCTCGCGACTGTCGAAACTCCGTACAACGAACGGGAGGGTGTTGGGGTGGAAATAGAAAATAATTGCTACTTCTTTTTTACGGGCAAGAAAAAACAGTCTATAGGCCTTAAAATATTTAATCTACCCGGAGCACGTAGTCGATTTATCGAAGTGCTTTGAGCTTTATCGCCTCGTGGCGCTAAAATCGAGAATCTTGTAAAGCATCGCGAGAACAACTTTGAGGAGCGCAAGCTCGAGTTTTAGATACTTTTCTCAGGTCCAGCGGCGTCCAAGTCGAGTAAACACTTTCACAAGGCTGTTATTACGCGGCGCAAAGTTCTTTGATGAGGCGCCATTTGATTCGGGCGATCAACTGCCCCGAGTTATTGATACTGGGAAAGCCTCGGCCTCTTTTTTATTAAATTCGACGATAAATATATTTGATTTACGTTATAGATTTACGCGCGACGATAAACGTCCGTGTATTAAAATTCAATAACCACTCGCGCTTTATTACTCTGGCATTACTGCGAATAATATTCGCTACGCGACTTCGTTATTATGATTTGTATTCTACGTTGACGAATTAATCATCCGTGGAATCCATCCATACTTGGATTAACAAATGAAAACTTGACGAATTATTGCAACTTAATTTAAGCAAGAACAGTTAGGTAAATTTGTGGCAAAGCTGCATAAGTTTAAAGGTTCGCTTGCGAGGGTAATTCAATTAAAAATTCATGTGAATGGGACTAAAGGAAAGAAAACATCGTTGAAAAAATGTTTGGATGGGCGTCGAATGTAAAACATCCAATGCTTTTCTTCTTTCCCGATGTTGTCGTTGAACATTATATAATTATCAGAGAAAGATCTGCTGCCGCTGCAGACGTACCAAACGAGGCAATAGCACGGGCTATAAAGTAAAAGCTCGCGAGACGGTTTAGTCAGCTTGAGGCGTATAAAGCAGCTTTATTTAACTTTGCGTACTTTGTTTTTTAGCAGCCTTTTTTTAACTAGCAGTTGCTTAATCAATCGCAAGCGTGCCAAATGTGCAGCGTTGACAAGTCAAAGCAGATCGACGATCTGTAAATGCCGCATCTAGCTGCTCCGAAGAATGACAGTAGCGTTACAGGCGGCTGACGCACTCCAAATTACAGCCCGACCGCGCGGCTATTTCTACGCAGCGATCGAATTCGATAGGATCGAGAATGATAAAAAAAGCGGCCCCCCGTAGAAAACAGAACTACTCGGCGCCGCGCGCATACATCTTGCCCAGGTATACGAGAGAGCCGCGGCCATTCTCAGGCACTCGACGCGTGCGGTCAGGGACAGAGAGATTCCTCGGCGTTGCTGTGCTGCCATGCTGTGCCTGCTCGATCTTTTTGGTGCTCGCGTAATGGCTTGTCGATTCTATTGAAAACTGGTGCCTTTTCCTTCGAAAAACTGATTAGCCGTCCATCGTCAAGTTATTCCTTGCCAAAAATGAGCATTGCTACGTCGTCGCTGAAAATTGGCGTAAAGCTAGAGACAAGCGGCAACGCGGGCCAGACGTCAACAACAATGCACAAGTCCTGAGCGTGAAAGGGGCTAACTTATGTACGACGAGCTTGCTGGCAGCATCTCTCTCTCTCTCTCTCTCTCTTTCTCTCTACGGAGGTGAGCGGGTACACGAGTACTCACACACATACACACACACATAGCCGTCGAATTTCTATATACGTAGTGTGCAACGGGGCAATGGCCTTCTTCTTCGAGACGTAGAAGCGAAACAGCTCTTAACCAATAGACGGATTTTCAGATTATTGTAGTCGATGAGATATTGAATCTTGCTCACTTTTATTCTAGAAGTATTGACGAACTTTTAAAATATTGACGCTCGCCAATTGATTATTGGCCTTTGGCGATTCCTTCGGCGAGTCCACTGGCTTGTTCGAACGATCTGGCATGTTGCGCATGTGGTACAGCATGCGACCAAGGGAAATTGTGAATTTTTCGTCTAGACCGCAACTTACGAGCCGCATGTGCAGTACTGTTGCTCTTGTATGTGCGCGTAGCGAGGAGGACGACGACGAATACGAGAAAACGGGACTCGCGCGCAACAGCTCTCGGGGAATAGGCGAAAGAATATGAAAGAGAGGAATATGGAATTTAGATTAAATTGCCCGAAACTCGCCACTTTTTTTCCAGGCTATTTCCTCCCATGCGCGCTGCTCTCCTTATTTCGATGTCCGTTTCGAATTTTGCCGCAGCGATGGACTAATGTTCCGGCTACTTAAAGATTTGGAATTTGCAAGGTCGTCGCTGGTTTGGACAAAGCACGCAAACTTAGCAATTGCGGCGTCTGTAGAGCAGCTGTGCGTCTTAGCCACACGGCTAAGCATCCTTCTCGGCGAAGCCTATCGAAGAAAAATTACAGGGAGCGAACGGCGTCTCAACGGATTAGCATATTCATGCGCTCGTAATGCAGATCCCTCCGTTTGCGCACACGGGCGCCTGTAGCCAGAGAGAATTTAGGCGAGCGCGAGCTCTACTTTTGAATTGCCGCGCGTGAATCACTTCCGAGGAGTAATTATACGACAGACGCGTGTAGCAGGGCGTGCTTTCTGCGAATCGTCAGAGGCGACCGTTCGACGCGTAGAAGCCACGGGACTGCTTGCCATTCGTTAATTATCTTTGCGTCTCGGTTATTATTAATAAAACTCCGCCGAGGATATTAGCGTCTGAGCTTTGATTTATCGAGCTGCGTGCGTCTGTGTACGCCTGGCGTGTTTCGGCTTCATTAATATTGCCAGATTATTGAGCCCGAAGCGTGGGTCGACTTGGCTTCCTCGCAACGGCTAATGAATTCGTAATATCCAGATTAGCGTCTTATGTTGATACGTACGCCGAGCCAAGAGATTATATACATCGAAGATGCCACTAACGGCGATCGGTTGGCGCGCGATTTCACGGCTCTCGGCTAGCTTGCCGAACGTCGGAATGCCGAGCGAAAGAAAACGAACCTCGAGCCACAGACGAAGAAAGGGGAACGAATGCAAGATAAGGGATCGCCCCTAAGGTCGTCCCTTTTGTGTTTTACACGCTATGATCGCGTGTCCTCGCGGCACTCGAACGATTAAACGATTGCCGTGAGAAGAACCACATCCTGCCGATTGTTCCGTCGCACACGAGCCGCCGTGCTCGCCGTCGGGCTCTTCGCTTAAGGATCACATCGCTGAGCACACGGAAATTCGCAACGCCAACACCTGTTTTTCGCGCGCGCGCGCGCGCGCGACTTTACAGGTGTCGAGAGCTCAGCTGCAGCCACGCGATTGCTTCATCCCAATCGATATAGGCTTAAGTATGTATCGAAGCGAACGGCGCCGACCAGGAGATCATTGAACTCGAGTGTACTTTGCACGCTGCTAAGCCTATAGACCAGCTCGCTTTCTCGACGATTGTTGTTTCGACGTGTATACGTACGCCACGGCGAGACCTCACTCGTTAGCTTTCAGATCGAGCGTATTGCCGGATTTACCAGGCTATCGGCCAACTACATTTTTATTTTCGCATAAGCTCGCTTTTCCAGCGATCCACATTAATATGCGCGCTTTACGCTTTCTCACTTTTTAAGCTACCGAATATTACATTGTCAAACATAGCATTTCAGTCAATTCGATAAATTGATCATTTTCTAGTGTAATTTTCGAAATACTACGATTCCAATCAATGTCATCCATAAAAAATTGAATAGCTCTGGTTTAGTGCACTGCACATTTGAACGATGGATGGAGCTTTCACACAAATCGAAATTGATTTTTTAGAAGATAAATTCTGCTTGTCGCGTCAATTTTTCAGAAATTGACGAATCAATCAGTTACTTATTGGAGCTAATCTCACAGTACGTACACGTCCGTGGCGATATTATTTAATTTCCTCGAAAGTCTGTTAATTGCCATAAAGAAAACGGCAACACTTAAGCGATGACAAATGCACCTGATCGGCGGCATCCTTACAGTGGCTGCCTCTCCAAAATAATTTCTCACTCTCGGCAACGGAACGAACAAAAGAGAAACTGCTGCCGATGTAGGTGTGCGCGCGTGCGCAAGACTACAAACACACGCACAGGCGGACGCCTGCACACGGAGAGGTAAAAAACCAGTTTGGTCTACCTGCCCCAGCCACCCGCGTGTGAGACTTGCAGCAGCCCCCTACAAGAGAACCTGTTCAGCGTTAGCGACAGCAACATTCTTGCGCGTATGATTGCTGGCTGCTGCTGCTGCTGCTGCTGCTGCTGCTGCTACTACTACTACTACCGAGCCTTCTGTTTTCTTATGTCCGATGATTATCGCTCGTGTGTATTGTTTTGATGTGCTTCCGTGAGTGCAGTCTAGTCTTGTTTTTCAGGTATTTCTTTGAAATTCGCCATCCGTAATCGCGCAACTTCGAAGACGCTACTCGCACAACTCAATTGGCACTGAACTCGTCAATAAGGCTCAGGAAGGTTGTGCGACCGACGCCGCGAATAATGGACAATGTAATCAACTGTTGTACGAATGTCAAGCAGTAAAACGATCTGATTTCAGGGTGGAATTTTATTATCGGGCTGCCCGCTACGGATAAGCGACGGCAAGCCAATTTTCTGGAAAGTCGCTCAACACGCGATCTAGTGTATCTCTCTCTTTCCTCTTCCTTCCTTTTTTTCTTTATTCTCTCTTCCCCTTCTGCTTTTCTCCTCTTCTCTTCTCTCTCCTTTTTTTCTTTTTCGCAGCGATCCAAATAGGCTTCGACATCTTGAGCGAAATAGAGAGTACGAGTATGTTTTTATCACAAGAAAGCACACAAGCGTGCGACTATTGTTTCTAATCAGCGGCTTGAGGCACGTGCTAGCTACGGAAATCGTGGGAAACGCCCTCGAGGCCTTTCGAGACTCTATATCGAGGCTGTATCTGCGCGATGCCATCACGCGCGTGTATACAGAACCTAAGTAATCTCGCCACTCGAATAGCCCAGATTTACGTTCAATTATAATGCTAGCGCCGACACTCGCGGTTGTGAGCTGCATATTGAGTGTGATATCTGCATGTGTATAGATGAGATGCCCATGTTTATGGATGTTTCAAAGAACGAAAGTGTAGTTGTCTGGGTCGGCATTGTTTATCGGGATGCGGATACGTAATCGCTTGTCTTGCCTTTCCGTCAGTCTATCCATTGAACAAAGTTTTCCCTTCGTTCAAGTGAAGCAGACAAACGGTAATTTTTATTAGGGCTCTGTGCGTCATTTAAAAGGTTTCGATATGATTGCTTAGCACGTCAAACTCGCAGCTCATTTGCCATTATACGCTTTTCCTTGCCTACAACAAGATCAGGCTGCACTCCAATCAGATAAAGCGCAATATTCATTAGTGCGAGAAACGAAACGAACATTGCTCGCATAAGTAGATGAACGGAGAAAAAGCCCTCCTCGTAAATTCGTCCGAGTCCGCAAGAGTTTTCCCTCCGGCTAATCTCGAAGGATTTTGCAATTCGAAACTCTGACTCGGCTCTTTTTTCATCAATCCCAAGCGTGAGCGAGCGAGCCAACCGATGCACTGTGCTGTTTGGCGTCTTTTGGATCCCGTTAATCCGAGATACAATCCTCAAAGAAAGAGGGAGAAGCCTAGAGAGAGAGAGAGAGAGAGATCCTTGAAAACGGCTCTTACTACAAGGACTGACGGAGAAAGACTGACAGAGAGAGAGAGAGAGAGAGAGAGAGAGAGAGAGAGAGAGAGAGAGAGAGAGAGAGAGAGAGAGAGAGAGAGAGAGAGAGAGAGAGAGAAAAAGCTTTTTCTACGGCTCGTATAAATTTTCATTTATTTACTCGGCCAGCTAGGTTCTCTCTGTTTTTTCTTCTCTCTCACTTCCGCTGGCGGAGATTGTCATTTCCAAATGAGTTTCTTTTGTTCGATTGAGATCAGTTGTTAAAAGTCTATTATTTGATACACTGCATTGATTAGACTGCAATTCGTGACTGACGAGTGTATTCGTTGCAGATGCGTCGTCGTCGAACGAGGCGGTACATCTGCAGCAGCGTCTTCGCAGCCTGAGCACCGAGCTGGTGACGCTACGCAATAGGTTGCACGTCGGCCAACAGCCGCAACAGCAGTCGTCATCGTCATCGCCAGCGCCAAGTGCTGGCAACAGTAACGTGAAATACGAGAAATCGCCGACGGCACCTGCCGTCCCTCCGCGCACCACTCTGCCACCACAGCACGCATCTTCCACGGCTTCTTCTTCAGCGGCTGCGCACACTCTCACTGCCTCGGCTCTTGTGCATCAACAGCAACATCCTGTAGCTAACAGCGCGATTAATGGGTCCAGTAGTCACCTCATGGCTGGTGAGTCCACTGGAAAGAAGCTTAGGCAGATGACAAGTCATTTAGTACACTTATACGAATGAGAATTAAGTACTGTTAACTGTTGCTAGCTTCTTACTTTTATTCCAATATATTAGTTTTATAAGCTAATATATCCGTAGCTCGAACAAGCCCTATGACAATACTGTGTGGGGATTCCGCCTGCAACACATTTATCTTTTTATCCGTCATTTATAAGAAAACATATTCGATACGATAAGCTCATGCATAATTTATTTAGTCGTTAGATTAGCTTGGCGAGATAAGCGCCTTGAGCCAAACGATCACTGATCCGGCAGCATTCTTTTTTTTTCTCGTGACATTTTCTACGACAAAACAAACGTGATAGATTACGGAGTGCTGCTTTCATCGATAAATCAGCTCAAGAATCCAAGATTGCCACAACCTTTATAATAGAAAAATGTCATTTTGTCACGCAGATCTGGAGCCAGCGAAACGTCACCGTAGTCTACCCGACGACAACATAGTCTCGTGCGTAACGGCACTGGGTAGCGTGCGACAACCGGCTGTCATCGCCGACATTAAGAAACAGTCACAGCAGCAGCAGCAGCAACAGCAGCAGCAGCAGCAGCAGCACAGTCAACAGCTAAGAAATGGAATACCAACGATGCTGGCTAAAGCTGCACCTTTGCCACCGATTCCCGGCACTGTCAATACTACCACTTTGGAGGACTTGATTCACTTGCCTGGACCGTTTACGGAAGATGCTGTGCTCAAGTGCTTGCAAGCTCGATTTTGCACCAATCAGTATCACGTGAGTTGTTGGCAATTATTTTCATTTGGAGAGATATTGCACGTCAATCGAAGCTTTATATCCGCGGTCCTAATATTTCTCTATAGAGTCAAAAAGAGAGCCGCTTTACAAGTTGGTATTTTTAGAGTTCGACTATTTTTATTACAGGCCTTCCAGCAGTTGGTTATTGCCTTTATTGCCTGACTGCTTTGCTGTGCAATCTAAATAATTATAAAGTCCAAATTGTCAATTCATATTAACATGAAAATTTTCATCTAAAAACTATCACCGAATCCTTCCATCAAAATAGCTTTTAAAATATATCCTCCAAAGGTAAATAATCGATATCCCATGGCAAAAAATAAGCTATCTATTCATCTGACCCGGCGGTGAAACCCATTCTCCTCGGCACACTGTTTACTTTCCATGCATCTCTCTTGTCCGGCCGGCTTCATCTTTTTGGTGACCGCGCGCGCTCGCGTCCCATAGCATCGCGTTCTCGCTCGTTTTCTCTCTTCTCTGCCTTCCTGCTCATCCTTTTTCTCCTCCCACAGTGGAATGCAATCGGAGCAAAGCGATGCTCCGTGGGCTGAACCGGTGTGCTGTGCTTTTCTGCGCTCTCTGTGTGCGGGAGATATACGACATGCTGGGGGCTTCCATGCTGAATGATTCGCTATGTTGAAACTTGCAGATGTATTTAAAATTTTTCGAAAATTATTGGCATTTAATGTTGACTGCTCGTTAGTGAGATTTTCGAAAAGATCGTTTTTTACATAGCTTTTTTCAAACAACTAAAGATTTCATCGCACAGGACAAGCCCCAAGCAGGATCCAACTAGAGAATCGGGTGGGGGGGGGGGGGGGGGAGGCAAGATAGCGTCAGCATCTCAAGAGGAGCCATAACGCGCGTTAATGCAAACTATTACCTGCTTGCTTAGATGCAAAACAAAATTTTCTAAACAAATCCGCTATTTTATATACCTTAGACGATTTCCCTTTCATATCTCGTTCTTTTATTCGAAGGTGGCTTTCACTTGGAGCTTGTTTACAGCGTAAAACGGCAAGCTGGTCTTTGATCTTGCAAGAGCTCGTAAAGATATACAATGGAGCCTGTCCCGTGAAAATAATACTCTTCGTTTTATTCTCTCTCTCTCTCTCTCTCTCTCTCTCTCTCTCTCTCTCTCTCTCTCTCTTTCGAAACGAGGCGGAGTCGCTTCAACGATCCACGGACGAGAATTTGAGAACACACGTACACTGGTGCGCACCCGCGCGTGCATACACACACACACAGACACATACACCTGTTACGTGCCTCAGGTGTCGCGCGTGCAACTTTATCGTGATTCACTCTCGTGTGAATGGCACGGATAAGTAATGTAATTTTTTCTATGTTTTTACAGACGAACGTTGGTTCGATATTGGTATGCCTGAACCCCTACACGAATGTGGGAAACCCGCTTACCTTGACCAGCACGAGGGCTATGCCGCTTACGTCTCATCTTAATAGGGTTGTACAGGAGGCGGTGAGGCAACAATCCGAGACTGGATATCCCCAGGCTATTATACTTTCTGGTGAGTCTCATCGCGACTACACTTTTATTGTTATTTTTCTGCTTCGAGAATTATATTATAGAATTGTATTTTGAGCTTTGAAAAACTGTCATTTTTTAAAGCTATTTAATTTTGATGAAAGTACGATAGGAAAAATCCAATAAAATTTTTTGCCGTTGAATTCCATTTCCCGTGCAGGATCAATAAAATAGAATTCCAATATTTACTGCGGAAATTATATTTCCGGGAATGAAGCAGCGCCATTCTCAGTTTAAACAATTTAACGGATATCAATATTATTTTGCTGACAATCAATCCCTTACGATGCACGTTATGGAGCACACAAATGCATGAATAATTTATCCGACTACTTACTAAAGCGCAATCTCGTGCATCGTTTTATTAACGATGCAGAAAAGCAAATATTTCGGATGCATTTCATACGATGTTTTAATTGAAACAGGGACGAGCGGTAGCGGCAAGACATACGCGTCAATGTTACTACTGCGTCAGTTATTCGACGTCGCCGGTGGTGGGCCTGAAACCGATGCCTTCAAACACCTTGCCGCGGCGTTCACTGTGCTACGGTCGCTTGGCTCTGCTAAAACTGCCACCAACTCGGAGAGCTCGAGAATCGTAAGTAAAGAATATTTTCAAGAGCGACAATGAAAGCAATGACTGAATTTTTTCTATTTGTCCAAATCAGGGTCACTTTATCGAGGTACAAGTGACGGACGGCGCGTTGTACAGAACCAAAATCCACTGTTATTTTTTGGACCAGACGAGAGTCATTCGACCATTACCAAATGAGAAAAATTATCACATTTTTTATCAGATGCTCGCCGGTCTGTCGCACGAGGAGAGAGTAAGGCTGAATCTCGAAGGATACAACGTGAAGAACTTGAAGTACCTGCAGTACGGGGATACGAGGCAGGACGAGGCGGAGGATGCGATGAGGTTTCAAGCCTGGAAGGCTTGCTTAGGTACAGCTTTTTTCAATTTTTCCATCTTGCGGCAGATGTGCACTTGACGGCGATGTGCGTTTTGCGAATCGCAGGTGTCCTGGGTATCCCATTTCTCGATGTAGTACGCGTGCTGGCAGCTGTACTGATTCTCGGCAATGTCAACTTTGCCGACGGCCTGACCGTTGAAGTGAGTGTCAACGGTGATAATGAGCTCGCTTCTGTTGCGGCGCTGCTCGGTGTCACAAAGTCTGCATTACTGCGGGGTCTCACCTCGAGGACGCACAATGCTAGAGGTCAGCTCGTGAGATCTGTCTGCGATGCCAACATGGTCAGTACTTTTGCAAGTAAATCTCAGCTGTCAGTTGGAAATAAGATGATTTATTCGCCGACAGTCGAATATGACGAGAGATTCGCTGGCAAAAGCGTTGTATTGTCGAACTGTGGCCACGATCGTCAGACGAGCGAACAGTTTGAAGAGGCTTGGCTCAACACTCGGCACACTGTCGTCGGACTCTAACGAATCAGTGCACAATCAAGCTGAGGTTGCCAGCCAGCATGCCTCGACGATTGGCAGTGGCGCAGGTACTTCTCACTTTTGAGTTAACTAATCTTTGACAATTCTTCCGAGAACAATTCAATTGCTGTATTGATCCATACTGGAGTTGGATCTTATTCTCTTATTCGCGTGCTGAACAGTAGAAAGGTAGTAATTGCAAAGCAACTCAAGTACAAACCAATAGATTTCGTTACTTCTCAATTGCATTTTAAGCGAGTCCAATTACCTTCGGAATTCGACTGAGCCTTTTCATTCGAAAGGACTTTTTCACCGAAAGTTAACCATTTCAATTTTCCTCGATGAACGCCAATTGACGTACGACTTGATTGGAGCAACGTAAAAGAGAAAAGCAATATTGCATAGGTGGCACCGGCTCGCGCAGCATGACAGCGCTGAACAACGCAGTCCGTCACGCGACGGACGGTTTCATCGGGATCCTCGATATGTTCGGCTTCGAGGATCCCAAGCCGTCGCAACTGGAGCACCTGTGCATCAATCTGTGCGCCGAGACGATGCAGCACTTCTACAACACCCACATATTCAAGAGCTCGATCGAGAGCTGCCGCGACGAGGGCATCAGGTGCGACGTCGAAGTCGATTACGTCGATAACGTGCCTTGCATCGACCTCATCTCCTCGCTGGTACGCCAATCTCACCTTCCGTTCTCTCTCTCTCTCTCTCTCTCTCTCTCTCTCTCTCTCTCTTCGTCACTCCGTTCCTTCGATTGCGATTGATGTTCCTTGCACTCTTTAGCGAACGGGTTTGTTGAGTATGTTGGATGTCGAGTGTTCGATCAGAGGTACAGCTGAGAATTACGCGTCAAAGGTCAAAGTTCAGCACAAGCATAATCCACGATTATTCGAGACGAGAATGATGGATTGTCGTTCGTTTGGAATACAACACTTCGCAGGTCGTGTAGTCTACGACGCTTCCGACTTTCTTGGTAAGATGCGGGCTACAAGCAAAAACACAATCGAGACGACGCTTTAAAAATCTCTCTCTCTCTCTCTCTCTGTTTCTCTGTTTCTCTCTTTCTTCAGACACGAATAAAGATGTAGTGCCGGATGACCTAGTGGCAGTTTTCTACAAACACACGTGCAACTTTGGCTTCGCAACTCATCTCTTTGGTAGCGAGCTGAAGGCACTTTACGCGAGTGACACAGTGCCGAGGGGCGTCAGTTTTCGCATCTCTCCTACTTCTCATACCGACTTGTAAGTGTTATATCAAGTGTCGCCGAGCTGCGAATTTCAGGCGCGCTCTCGAGAAATGTTTCACGGTCGATGGATATGTGCCGCACCTCGAAAGATGAAACGCATATTTCCGTGGGCTGAGTTCCATCGCGACACGAGTTTCATTGAATTCACTTGGCGATGCAATTATCGTCGTTCTGATTGTCACAGGTTGAACGGAGACGAGCCAATCTCGACTTTGACTCAGGATTTTCACACTCGCCTGGACAATCTTCTTCGCACTCTGGTCCACGCGCGTCCGCATTTCGTGCGCTGCGTGCGCAGCAACGCCACCGAGACGCCGATGCAGTTCGACCGCAACGTGGCCATGCGTCAAATTCGCTCTCTGCAAGTCTTGGAAACAGTGAACCTCATGGCGGGCGGTTACCCTCACCGCATGCGCTTCAAAGCCTTCAACTCGAGGTACAGGCTGATCGCGCCGTTCAAGCAGCTGAGGCGCAGCGAGGAGCAGGCGATCGAGGACACGAAGCTCATTCTGCAGAACGCCCAGCAGCTCAAGAGCAGCTTCAACGCGAGCACCAGTTGGGCGCTGGGCAAGAGGCACATTTTCTTGAGCGAGGGCATCAGGCAGCAGCTCGAGAATTTGAGGTCGGACATAAGGAGCCGCGCGGCTACCGACATACAGGTGACATACAGGGGATCGCTCTGCTGGGGGCGAGCGCGCAATCGCGGCGACAGCCTTGAAAGAACTTGATACGACGTGCGCAGGCGAGCTGGCGGGGCTGGCGAATACGACGAAGATGGACGCTGCGCCGCTCGAAGCGCAGTCTCGTGAGATCGAGCCTGAGCCCGAAGCAACTGACGACGAGCGTGCAGCAACCGTCGCCGGCGAATGCGCCGATCGGATCGCTGGGTACGCTGCAGAGGAGCGTCGCGAGCAATGGGAGTAGCGCGAGGCCGAGGCCTCAACCGATCGCGGGCACACCGCCGCCGGATCCCTCGGAAAAGTGCGCCGACCCCAAGATGATTCAGCAGACCTGCACGCTTTTCGGGCTCGATCTCGTGTGTAATTTTTCGTCCGTTTGCCGTGCACGCTGGCGTCGGCGCTCACCTTGGAATTTGGTTTTAGGAACGACCACCGCCGCTCCCACCGAGCAGGTCCTACACCGTCACGGGAAATACAAAATTGGGCTACCCGCAGACGAGAGTGATGAAAACTCCATTCCCCGGTAAGCCAATAGTAATAGCCTACAATCGCCATCGACGGCAATTCGTTCATTGAATATATATTGAGTAAATACAATTATCCCGATTGGAGGCAGTTTGATTAATCTAGTTGCTCGTACCGTTCAATTGATTGGAGTGTATCGCAAACACGTGTCATTGCTTCGCTTTCAGTGCAAATAATACGAATAAACAGTGGGCTCGTGGGCTCGTGGGCTCGTGGAACTCGCAGTAGCTCTGAGTACTTTGAAATCAATGGATATTTCACGGCGGTCGCACTTTTCATTTTCAGAAGAGGGCGAGGGCGAAGTTGTGCTGCTCAAAGGCGAGACAGTCTTGGTAATCGGAGCCTCTCAACGCCGTGGTCATCTGCTAGTCGAGCACAACGGCACCACACTTCACGTGCCTTATCAGTTCATGGAATTGAAGCCATGCAACATCAACGTCTAAATTCTAACGATCCACTATTCGTTAGTTCGTTTCTGCATATCGCGGCGCCGAATCTCGTTTCCATCGTTGGTAAAACCTCGCCCACCCCCTCTCCCCCCGCCACCCAGTGCACAGAAGGCAACTTACCAAAGATCGAAATAAATAGCGCTAGTTTGTATCGTCGAACGCAGCTTGGTCGTCGAGGCCGTCGAGACAAAGGGCACCCCCTCGACGCCCAAGTTTGCGCCAGCGCGCGCTGCCGTTAATATTGCCATAGTCTCGCGTGGCTTTCTGCCCGCGAAGCGTCATCATAAAAGATATATGGTGTCGTTGTCTTCCATTTTACTTGTTAGTCTTACGAGATGATCAGTTAGCGTCCTGTTAGTGCTCGTTACGTAGTCTTATATTATACACGGCAGTGTACTTGATGCAACATCAACGCACAGCGCACAGTCGATTTCGTGCCACGCACTTTGCCGGAAGAAAAGAAAATGGACGCTCTCCCGAAGCCCTTTTAACGGAAGAAAGCAAAGCAAAGTAATTTTAAGTATCGAAACATCAGTATTCACACGTAAGCGAGCGTTTCACATTGAATTCTTAGTGCCAATTCCGATTCGTTAAGGAAGAAGAAGATGAAAAAGGAAACGACGCGAAATCCACATGGGGATATACATACATATAATTTCTGTATACGTATATACATATATAAAATATAAATGATATTATAAGGTATAAGTTATATCTGTGCAATGCAGCGCTTGGCGCCTAATCTGCCGCGCGACGAGCTTGTTGTTACAATTGATCGACTACTGCCGCTGCCAGTGCTGCCGGCATTAGCCTCGGCGCTGCTACCCTCTTGTACATAATTCCAGGCTATGATCGTATCCGGTTTATTCGCTCTGCGTAGCCGTGTGGCGTACTATCCAACGCCAATGTCTCTGTTTCAAATAAAGACTACACTTAGTGCTGCGTGCTGAACGCACAGTCAACTGATTCCTGTCGCTCGAATGATTTGAAAAGAGCTGGCTGCCGAGTCGCTATCTAACTTTCCCGAAGAGGAAAGCAGGCGCGATCTGTAAACTCGCACGAATAGCCCAGCTCGCGAATGGAGAAAAATCTCGGGGCACTAAATGCCGTACTCCTCTTATCTCTGGCTCGCGGCTTCAAGAATATTCGCACGCGCAAGGGCTACGCCCGGCGTAAAACTTTGAATTAGCCCGGGGCTCTTCGCCCTCCTTCTACCGCCTTCCTTTCCCTTGTTCTTTCTGGCCTTTTACATCGGCAAGCCTTTCGGCGTCTCGTCTCTCTACGACTCGAGTGGCATTTCGAGTAGGCAGCGCGCCTAACCTTAGCAGCACTCCGCTTTCGTCCGGCAAGCAAACAACAAAGAAGATGCATTTCTGATTTTTCCGCGCTCAGCGATCACCGAAAACCCTGCAGCACCTCGCTTTTTTTCAATTACTAATCCAACACACTTCCTCTGAGCCAATGCAATTCTAAAACATAGTTAATTGCTCCCTCGATTCTTGGACTTTTACTGACACTGCAGATAAACCAAGCGTAGTGAACTATTCGTTTGTAATTTGAAATATCCGTGGAATCGCGCGGGCGAGAATCCAAGCCAGCGAGACGTAAAAGGTAGCGGTAGCAGCGGCAGCAGCGGCAACAGCGGCAGTAGCAGCAGTGCGAGTTTGGGAAGGCAGACGAAGAAGAAAAGTCACGGGTGATAAAATCGTCGCGATTGCGCTGCCGAGGAAGAGGGAGGGAGTCGACGGAATGCGGAATGTTGGCGTTATATTCGCTCGCGGTTGAAACATTTTCAATTTACATCGGTAAAGAGGCTACGTCGCCGGAATAAAAGGCGAAAAGGGAAAGAGCGAGCGCGCGGGTGGCCTGCTAGATCGAGACGCGCGCCGAAAGCTAAGGAACGCGCCATTCGATTGAAATGCTCGCTGCGCCGGTAGTTCGTCTCTCCCTTCGTACCCGACATCGCACAGACAAAAGGACGCTTGCTGGAATAGGGATTCGCGCGGGGGCTGCCGCCGCTGCTGTTGCCCCGAGGATTATCAAGAAATTGAAGGTCTGTCGCGCGATCGCGAGAGACCGAGAGAGTCACTGGCGTCGGCGCCGATGCGCTCGGCCGTCCGCGTTTTTCCAAAAAGCCTGCCGCGGAACCTGGAACTGGCCTTTCAACGAGGCAAAACCAGCGCAAAAGGAAAGGGAGAAGAGAGGACGCGTCAAAATTGAAGCGCGAAAGATATTCCGAAGTGCTTGCCACGCCGCGGACATTTATTACTTGTGTGTCTCGCTTGCATTCGATATTTCGTTGTGGCGCGCGCGGAAGACAAATGCGAGACGCGCGGAAAAGCTCGGCACACGTGCACGTTTCACGCGCAGCCGCTCCAAGTGCTACACGAATGCGAATGTCAAACTGTGCGTCGATCGTTTAAAACTTTCATTGGCTCTCTCGGCGCGCTGCACACACACGACCTCTTCTTCGAATAGAGGCATATAGCCGGGCATCCGTTCCGCGTGAGCTTTGCAGCGGCGCGGTAGCAAAAAGCTCGCGCGCTCTCGGCCGAGTTTAGCCTATTGGAATTCATGAGCGGCCGACTATGAAAGCCCAAGTGGACTTTGATGCTGTTGCGAGTCGGCTTTCAAGAATCGCTTTAACGAGACGATTGCGGAATCGCTTTCTTCGCAAGCGGACGTTCCGCAGCAACACGGCCGACCAATGAACAAGCCTGAGCATAACCGTTCGTTACTGCTGATCGCCGGTAATCGGCAACTAACGCGGACGAAGCAATCGAGGTGTGCGCACACGTACCGGTAACCCCGACAAATGAAAATTCACAGTGCGCCCGGGCAAATAACGGCGCCGAGATCGTTAATTACCTTTTATTTTCAGTCTGTCATTGTCGAATTATTCATTTTTCATTTAGCCGGCCAGCGCAAATTCTGCCGAGCATAAATTCAATAATGCACGTCCAAGTAATAATGTCCGAGCATTATTGTCGAGTTACGCTGCAACGCCGAGTAAGAAGAAAAAATCGAGCACTATATAATGACGCATTAATCCTCGCGGAATTGACGGCGCCTCGTAAATAAGTTCAATTCCATTGCTTTCGTTTCGCGCGAGCGGTAATTGCAATTTATCGTGCTGCTCGTTTGTCGCGCGCAAACAATGAGAAAGCCCTCGCGCGCACATTCTTCGGATTGTAATAATTATTGCAAAGGCTGCGATGGTCGAGAGTTCAAGCGGCCCACCTGCGCTGGACCTTTGTCGCCAGGCGGATTTTTCTCTTCTTTTTACGCGACCAGCCATACCTGTACTTTTACGATCCTCGCAGTTCAGCCATTAAAGCCTCGACAGAAGGACCGTTAAGTCTACCGACCTTTCAGTGGGATGAAGTTATTTCGCCGCTGCTGCTCAAGCGATCAAATTTCATGAATATATCGATTTCTCGTGTGGCTCCATCACATTGTAACAGCGAATAATCATCTCTTATCTTTCCAACTGAATTTTATCAAAGCCAGCTAACTTTTATACGAGTCACGACGGCCCTTCCTCCGATCCATCCTCCCCTTTTTCAATATTTGTAATTTATACCCACCGTATCTGTGGGTGTGTATTTTCGTTTGTCATTTTCCCCGTTCTACATTATTACAAATACATCTCTATGTTTTATTTCGTGGACTGAATGACACAAGGACAAGGTAAAAGCAAGCTCTTCTCCGACTATCACGGAACAGCAACGGCATGCTCTGTTGTGCTCTATTATTCACACTACTGTTCGCTTCACATCGTCGTGAGACGTTTTGCTAATTATTTATAAAACGGATCGACTATTTGCACACTAATATGTCGATTCGGCCACAGTGATCCACTGCGCAATGGCAATCGTTTGCTCGCCACGTGCTAATAAAATCTGTGACTGCGATCTATAAGCCTCTTCGCGAAGTCTCGTGTAATTCAATGGCGTGTATTCGACTTTTTTCGATCGATTGTTTTGATGGCTCACGCCAGACCGCAAACATAATCCATTCGTTTCGTGGAATAAAGAGATCGTTTGTCCACATCGGCTCTGTCGACAGAAATTCAAAAGTGAATTGCTTTCCGAATGGCGGCCACCATGGTTTTCGGATCCAATGGCATACTGTGCGTTTACGAGTTTATCCATTGTCAATCGGTCACAGGCATTTTCACAATGGCGCTAGGATTCCAGCGTTGTTATTGAATCGTTGCGGAAGTGCGTCGCACAATTATCTAAGGTTGATGAAAAAGTAATGTACTCTTGCCAGATAGAGTTTTGAGAAAAGTGCCCATGGGAAAAACTAATAAGTCGAGAAAGTCCGTCCACTCGAGAAACCGTCTTGAGCCTGCAAATATATATACGCTAGGAGTTTGATGGCGCAAACTTTGCCTATACGCGCGAGAGCTTCTTCGTCTCGCTTATCCTTGAGAAAACAAAAAAACGAAAGAGAAGAAGTCCAAGGCTAAACCCGTCGGAAAAATAAAGCGGCGGCCGTTCTCCATTACTCTTCAAAGTTGGCCCATTCCGATATATATAGATGTGTGTGTGTGTGTGGGTGTGCGTGTGTGTGTGTGTGTGTACGCGCGCATGTGCGCGCGTGTATATATGTATATGCGAGAGCGAAAGCTTCATACTTCCCAAACTTATCAAAGTGCGCGCGAGATTCGATTGCCAGTCCAGAGCATCCAGATAAGCAAAGTTTCGCTTGCAGTGTGAGCGCGACGACCACTCTCGCGATAAAAATGACAAAAGTCGCTAGCGGACGGGCACAAGTTATCGCGAAACGTGCGACTTTTGTCGAGTGCATTCGTCATTCGTCCACGATAGCCGAACGGATGGATATTGTACCTATGCGGAGTTGCATTTGATCGATTTATTTGGAACTACGACTTTTTTTTGACGAGTCGACGTATGTTTCTTGTTTACCCAATATGTGTTTGTAGATTCTTATCTGTGAATTATTATGCATATTGGATTTTCAAAAATGCCGTTGTCTTGTTGTTCAGAAGAAAAGCTACTCTTCGTTTCCTCGTTGCACTTTTACAAAAAAAAAAGTAATTAAATCTTTTAAAAGTTTGTCATCTTGTCAGCTATTGTTAATTGGCTGTTATTGACTCGTTTTTCAAATTAATACATTTTATTGAGAAATAAATTGAAAGTTGGCGAAAGCATTGTTAAATATGTTGTAGTTATATATGTGTAATCGTTTCTTTGAATTGTGTCTGATTATTTTTTCACCTCGTCCACAATTATCCTAAAAAAAAAATAAAATAAAAATCAATAATTATTAAAGACTACTAATAGAATGGTTACTTCTGCGAGAGGAATTACTAATACTTTAAATAGAACTAGATAGTATCGAATAAAAGTACAGATTGTAAATAAATTAAAGAGAATGTTTTTAATTTTCTAACCATGTGTTTATTTGGTAACTTTTAGATACATTAACTCTCATAATCTAGCAAAATGAAATTCAAGAACCCTCCAATGTATACATATATATTTATTTATATATTCATATTTATACTTCTGGCTTTCGTCTACACAGTCGTTACTTATTAGTGTCACTCACGCGTTATGTCTTCTTTCTCATTCTCGTTATTTAATTTTCTGCTACTTATTTATAATATGTATAATCGTTTGAACGTCGTGTATGATTTTCTTTTGTCTCTTATCTCGCAAAAGGCCAAAATCATTAGAAAAATACAATGATTCGCACTCATACTTCGTTTAGCCTCGCTTCATATTTACGAAACAGCGAGACACTTTTACTTGTAGTTTTTTTACTGGACATGCGCGTGTCGCTCTCGATTACGATCACGACGATGATGATATGAGTTGATATGGGTTATGAGAATTTCTCGATGATATTTCGTTCTTTTTCTTTCTTCTTCGTAGGAGGGCGGAGTAGTTTAGATATTTATTGTATGTTACATCTTATAAAAAGGTTGGAAGTATCGCCAGAAATAAATGACCTAGAAATAAATTCGTGTTGACAATCAATAACAGGTGTTTTCCTGTTCTACTACTTGACGTCCTCTTCTTGTCCTTCCTTTTTGATTAATAAAATGAATCGTGGTTTAAACATCAACAACAAACATTCGTAAAGTACATAAAAAACTTTTATCAACGTATGTTTCGTATTGTTTTATCATTTAATTTTGATACGTTCCTCGATAACACTTGAAAAATTGGTTTATCTTAATGTACCTACTAGAGTTTACTTTCTTACTTGTTACGAGATGTGTGTCATTTTCATAATTTATTTATTTACTTATTTATTTATTATTCATTTATTTGTTGTCGAAATGTCGCTATTTACATTAATACTATCTAGTAGTGAATAGTACCTGCGTGTTGTCCTCCTGTTTGTCCTCGGATATGCAAAGTTGATTGGATATAAGAATGAAAATGTCTATGTGAAATTGAGAAGCTCGTAATTTACACAGTCGACCGATATTTCTAGAAACCTTCAGAAGCAACTTGTATCCTTTCAGTTGCAAACGTTTATGTACACGAGCTCAGAGCGAAACATCTTACAACAGCTAAGTCGTAAACAAAGTGGAATATAGTCGTGGACTTGTCGCATAATTATTATTGTTAATCTCTCGACCGATAAAAATCGTTTGGCTGAAACTTCATATTCATGCACCTATACATTCTTTCTGTTTTCTTGCGTTGGTATGCCCACTTAGTAAGACAGCTCCTCGTTAATTATTGCGAGAGCGCAGGGAGATATGAATTTGTTTGGAGTGAGCGGAGGCCGTAAATTTTTAATTGCGAACAACGCTTTACGAGGCCACTATGACACGTAATATTGTCGCGCGGTGTCTTTCTCTTTTTTACGTGTCGCGCGTCTTTTCAGCAATTTTTGCGAGTTGTCTTTGCGCCGCAAGGACTCTTTTCCTTCTTTTGTTCGTCGCGCCATCGATTTTATTTCGCACCTCTGTTCGCCTTTTACGCCGACAGTTACGGCCGCACTACTTTACTATCGTCATTCGGCAAATTTAGCCAACTATCGATTTTTCAATAAGATTTTTTCTACTTCACTGCTGGTCAGATATTTAAACACCGGAACGCAATCACTTGAACGTTCCCGTGCAATGCCTCAAAAGTGAATTAATGTTCTCCTGAAAAGAGTTGCACGAGAGACAAGTTTCGAATTGAATTGAATCAAAACTAATCGAGTATACGACCGAGAAGGAAAAACAAATGAGCCAGAGAACAAAAAAATTGAGCTTTTGCATCGTTCTATGAAATTAATAAAGTTTAATCAAAGAAATGTGTCAATTGAGAAAGTAGAACAATGCTTGGGTTTTCCTGCTTTTCTTGTTTGCAAAACTTTTTGCAATCCTCCAAAGTAGAAAGCGCCCGTTAATTATGAAAAGCAGCCTTTCCAACATCCGAACTTTTGCAGCACTTACAAATATTGCAGCAATTAACCCCCTGAGCGTAATACTTTTTTCTCCCTCTTACTGTTTTTGTTCGTCCTCCGCGCGCAACTATTGAAAAACTTTGTACCCAAAAGTTTTCTCTCTCGCACGCGATGTTATTAAAATAAGCGATGGCTAATCGAACCGAAGACACTTGTTGCTGCTCCAAATACGATTTACTCTGCCGTACGATCTACGAGACGAGGATACTCGTTTCAGAATTAGGTTCGCCCCGACAACTCTTATTAGCTATCTGAGTTATAAGTGTTGCTATTATTCGTATTAGAAACTGTATGGCGAATATACAAAAGTTGCCGTTATTTTTTTACACGTATTGCATTTTTGCTTGCTTTTGGTGCTATTGTCGTACAGTCCTCGGCTCTTCAACAGCTGCTTCGAGTCTATACAATTCTGCACCATGCCAATTTGATATACAAACTTATAACTAAGATCAAAACTGAATTCAGTGATTTGCTAAGAGTATCGTGATAACAATGACGATAGTACTAATGGAATGAGCATTTGAATCCTATTTGATAAAACTAACGTATGCATAAATTAATAAAAAAATAAAATTATTCGTTTTTTTTTTTTTTTTTTCGTTTTTCTCCCTCATTCTCTCCCTGATCCTCTTCTTGATTCTTAATCATTTGCACTTGCTGTTGAAAAAAGGGGTTCAGCGTTATTTTGTACACAATGTCGTATAGACATCTCTCGCTCGAGTCATCGGTCAGTGCAGAAAGACACTGGTGACGGAGCGCGTGGTGTGAGGTGGCAAATCGGGGACCTCCTGTGGGGCCCCCTCGTAGCCCTATGTACTCAGACCGAGCCGATGGATCTTGGCCGACAAAAAGTTGTGAAGCACGAATACTATTGGCTTCGGGCAGCTTTCCAAGTCCAACTCCTGCAACAAACAATATCAATGTCATTCGACGCCCACATTTTTTTCTACAACACTCGATACATTTCAATTTCGAGTAAACATTGTTTTCCAAAACCATTTCAACTTTTGCGTACATTACGATGATGGATGGTGCTTTATAATTTATAACGACGGCTGACTCGTTAAGTCAAATGCAATAGCGCAAGAAACTACTTTAATGGACCAATTACAAATTTAGCGAACGCTGCGCTGTTTTCTTCTCTACGAATTCTCACAGTACTTCAGCCATACTCGTCTATCATAAAATTTATATTCACAGCAGAATACATTTTTACACGTTTACGCGATTTTAAAATGTTGAAAAGTTTTAATAAATAAAATTTACTTCTCGCACGTTATACTATTAAAATTCACAGAATTTTTCATTACTTAACGAACATTCATCACCAACAGTTTCAGCATTCAAATACCATACGCCTTGCAATACGCTTTCCGGAACAAAAGTACACGACAGGAATTCGCACGTTCCTCTCGCTTTCGGTCTTTTCTTTTTTAACGCGATTCGCTTGCCTCAAAATGTGACCAAGTGGAAAAACGTCGAGACGTATTATTCGGAAGGAAAATAAATTTCGCTTTACACGCGTGCGCGCAGTTTCCCTTTGATTGCGAGCGTCAACGCCTCGAGGGGATGCGCCGATGACGCCGATGGGAAAAAATTACGCGCGTATGCCGGATCTCTCTCTCTCTCTCTCTCTCTCTCTCTCTCTCTCTCTCTCTCTCTCTCCTCCCTACTCATTCTATCCTTTCTGCATGTGTCAACGAACTTTACGCTTTTCGCTACGCAGGATCGACGACCGTGGTGGGAAGCTCGCACGGATTATATTTTTTTTTGTTTCAATGAAGCGCGAGATAAAAAAATACGTTTTTATTTAGCGCTTGATAACTTAGTGGTACAAACTGGATATGGTCAGACGAGATTGCGATTGATAATATTTGTTTGAGAGATTTCCACTTGGATTTGAACGACATTAAAGATAAACATGATGCAGTGGAAAAAAAAATTTTTTTCACGTTATCGGCAATGTATTTCATCCAGTCTAGTCACAGCAATTTATTTTTTCGTTGTAAGAAAACCACCGCTAAGTCTAGAATCTGCGGGAAGAATCCTTTTTGCCAGGCGTTGGCGGCGCGGCGACGGATAAGCAAAATCCAGGGCCCGTCAAAGCGTCGAATTTTCCATTTGGCCGAGACGCGCAGAAATAGGAGCGCGAACCGAGGAGGCGGTAGGCAGCGACAGAGCTCACCGGCGCTTCCGACGATCGGATCATTGGAAGCATTAGAAGATTATCATTCGCTCAGGCGTAACCTAATAGAGGGCTTCTGTTTGCGCCTCGCGTATCGGCCAAGCGCGAGTGCGCATGTTGACAGAATAGAGGCGTTTTACGGGTTGCGCTTTCGTATCCGCGTAAACGCTACATGCCATTCGAATTGATCAAAGCTTTCGACGATGACGCATCGCTGTACGATTAACGTGTTGACTTTTTTGCCGGCCCATGAAACGCACTCACCAGCCTGTTCTTCAGCGGACGCGTTTGCCTCGCCTTTGTTCTCTTTTTAACGGGCGAACGATACGCAAAAGTACTCCGCGAGTGATCAAAGCCAAAACGAATCGGGTATCAATGAGCAGTGCACGTGAAAATGTATTGGCCTTTTAATTAGACGCCTTCTTGCGCAAGCGCCCGGAAGCCTGGAATATTGCTCGTGGGAATAAATTTTTAAGCGTCCATAAGAATCCATAATTCACTTGGTTAGCAAAATCGAAAGCTTTCATATCGATGGATGACGGAGAAACGGTTATTTTCGAATTTATCGAAATCGCTAAAATTATCATCACTTAATTTTCGTACACGAATGAATATTCCTTGGGCTACAACTTTTGACGTACATTCGGTACGACTGTATACGGCGTAAAAGAGATAAAGGTCTACGATGAACTTACGATCTCCGTGTCATCGCCAACGAAGTCGAGCCACAGCAACCTGGCACCGTCGTCAGCCGACATCCGTAGCTTGTCGAAAGGCCTATGCCAGAGCGGCGCTGGTAGCGAGCCCGGACTGAGCCCGCTGCCCGCGACTGCCCTCGCGCCGGCGGCGTACAGCGCAAAGCCTTCCTCGTGGTGCACTACCAACTGGCAGGGCTTGCCTTGCCACAAGCAGCCTGCAGTGCAAGTAACGAGAGATTCGAGAGATTGTGTCGTTTGGCCCGGCATCTTTCAGTGCACCGAGCGAGGAATGTTACGCGACCGCGCAATCGCAGGAGGCGATACTTACGAACGGTGTACTCCCTGAGCGAGTGCGCAGCTGCGTGGCATCCTTGCACGATAGCCCTTGCCCAGGCAGCCAGATCTCGCCTCGTCTCCGTTTGAAAGCTATGCGTGACGACGCCCTCGGGTGTGCCGACTCTCACGGCAAACGTTGATGCGTAACTTGCCGCGCCGTTGCCAGATGACGCTGCCTCGCTCTGCTTGGCCGGTACCGACACTAGCCTGTAGAGGAGCGATCCCTTTTTACTTTTTTTTATTTATAACGTCGTGATATTGGCAACGGAAGCCGACGGCCAATCGATGAACCTTTCCAAGCCAGTTCGGAAATGCAGCCGCAGCTGTCGAGCCGAAATCGGAACGAGCCTTGCTCTTAGTTGGCGATCGAACGCTCGTCGATGTCCAAAGGATTCGGAGGAGAATAAGTCGCGTTCCGCGTCAGATCGCGGTAGAAAAAATGGACCTTCGGCTAGGCCAAGCTCGCCGATTTTCGGAGGTGGGGGGGGGGGGGGTCTTTCGAGAAAGCAACAGCAATGCAGCTTGGGTCGATGGATCATTGCGTCGTGCTGTGTGACGTTATGGGAAAGCGGGAGCGTCCTACGCTTTGTTATAAAGTATTCCGTAGCGGCGCCATTTCGGTAAAAGATGAGCTACTTGGATAGTATCTCGTTATTTATCTTGTTCCTCATTGATCTTGAACAATGACAACAATGGTCGATCTATTCCGCGAGGCTCATTCTTCTTTTCGGATCAATCATTGCGAGAACAAAGCAAAAGTAACGAAGCGAAGCAGTCAATAGGCATTGACCAAATGAAGATTAACAATTAGTCCCTGGCATTAGTTATCTGCAGCAGTCGTGCAAGCTTTTTGCGTCGATAAATCGGCGCGATATATCGTTGCGATATCGATAAGGTAACAATCAATCAACGACGGCAACTGCGAGCAACTCTCGGCGATACATGGAATATTTACGCCGTTTGCAGGCAATCGACAAGCGCGAGGCTTGACAAAACAAAAAAGGAGCATCGAGGCACTGAATAAATGGCGAGTCCTCGTGAAATACGTGAAATATAGACTGCGCGCGTTTGCGAAATCAGCGCTGCTGTCGATATCCGTCTTCTCTTTGCGCGCTATATCCACTCGGGAGGCGCTTCATCGCTGTCCAGCGGATAGAGCGCTCCTTTCTTTCCATTTGCTGACACGATCAAAATGTTTTACTGTTGCTTTTTATTCATAATATTGATTCATTAGAGGTAATCTTGCCTTTTATGCGCTTTCTACGGAGATTAAATAGTGTTTGCGATGTAGAAAGAAGACCATTATTTTCGTAAAAGAGGTCCGAAGCAGTTTGTTGCGAGATTTATGAGTGAGCATAAATCGCAAGTACGAGGGCATTCACCCAACTTGATCAAAAATTAGAAAACATTTGCACGATAACTCGATCTAGACAAAAACGGTTTTTCATTTTTAAAATTCATCTTACATGAACTGTTCGGTGACTCTAGCTGGGCTGTCGGAAGATTTCGGAAGTCGAAATTATATCATCCAATAAAACCAGTTTTATCGTGTTTTCACGACTCATTCAAAGATAAAAGCAACGCGAATAAAATAAACGCGGTCGAATTGAAGAAAGAACAGCAGAAAAAAAAATAATGCAAGAGTTGAACAAGTTAGAACGAGGAGCGAGTCTGCAGCTGCAAATGAGGAATTGGAGAAGAAGCATCGCGGGCCGAACGGAGGGAGCAAGCGCAAGTTCGGAAGTCAGGAGGCGAACGGCAGCAAGAGAAAGGCACCACGAGATAATCCGTAGCTTGTCTCAGTACAAATTAATCCAACTGCACCGGAGCAAATGTCCTGCACCGAGCAGCAACATCGACGGACGGATAACATGGAAAGGGAGAGGCTGCCGCGTGTTTTGCGCCAGACTCGCTTTGATTGGCGCCCAACAAACGTCCGCGTTGCAATTGGCAAGCTGCCTCTGGCCCTCAGTACTTGCGAAGAACACAACGGAAGAGAGGCGGTGAGCCGGATGGAACTTACTGTGGGGAGTGCAACCCGCTTTTCGACCTTTTCTCTCTGGCTGTGTTTATGGATTAGCCGGGATTTCGGAGTCTTGCACGCCAGCTAATTGCGATCGAGCTTTGGAAGGGCCATTGCTCGCGCGGATTTTCTAGGTGCAGCAAATGAGTGTCGGCAGCCACTAGACTCCTCCAAGACAAATGAGAAATAATAATCCGCTGAAAGTTGGACCAACGGAGAACTTGTCCGCCACCGTCGGTGGAAACCATCGTCCACGTGGGTTGGGAAACTCAAACGCGCGTGCGAACTACGTATAGCGCGGTACGTACGCGAATGCCGACAAAAGAAAAAGTTATTCGAGTCGTTCATTAATCGAGTAAACTTGCGGGACTCTCGATATCCCATCTCGCGCTCCGATTGAACCATTTGCATAGACTCGAGCTCGCAGTCCGCGCGCGCGCGCGCGCGCGTTTGGCCCGGCCAAGTTTGCTGTACGCAAGACTGCTGCTAGCGCTCGTCAGGAGTTTCCAAGCTTGGCCGGGAATGGGATACGTAATTGGCCAGACCGCCGCGATATGCGCGCTCGTGCACAAGCGCTCGGCGCTGTCCATCCGCTCGTGCTGTCGTTCGTCATCCAACGTCCGAACGTCTCCTCGACCAGTCGTTCGAGTTAAGATCGAGCTTTAGCCGCGCCGCCGTCGTTCCGTTGTGAAAATCACAGCCGGAGCCACGGTTTCGCGTTATCGAACGTTTTCGGAGTCCAGGGCTGCATCGAGGCTTCGCTTGGGCTCCATTGTAAAGCGAAGCCTTCGTAACGATACGCAACGCGGCGCAGATAGCGCGAGCCAGAGAGAGGGCGAGGAGACGTGACTGCGCATTATACATGATATGCCCGTATTTGCAGATCACGTAGCGAAGCGCAGCGCTCGTTTGACGAGGGTTTGCCGCTTGCAGGCGCACCGCGCGATTAATCACTCGCTATTAATTAACCGGCTCTATTGCCTGCCGCCGTCCCCTCCTGCCTCCGACTTGAGAGTGTCCTCTTCTTTGTCTCTCGCGCGCGGAATAAGCGAGGGGCCGAGGGGCCTGGCTTTTTAACGCGCAACAAGTAATCGAGTCTCACGCTGGCGCGTGGCTTTTGCGGGCTCGAGTCCAAGACGGCCGAACGCCGTCCGTTCATTCCGTTCGGGACGAGAGAGACGCGCGGCGCGCAAATAAGGGCGACAGCGCCGTCGACGGCCAAGCCGCGACCGAGCGAGGGGTTAACGACACGCGCGCCACCGCCATGATTGATGGCCGAGCTTCCGGTGCATTTGCTGGCGATCAGTTTTAACGCTCCGTTTCGCGTGCCGACCCAATTTATTGGCTGATGGATGCTTTGCTTTTCGGTTGCCGCCCGTCACTGCGGCGATGATCTGCGTTGCGCGCGTGATGGATCGCGAGCGGTGTCAATATCAATGGCATAGTCCGGGCGACAAACCTCGTAGCGATGAGCGGGCAGGTGATGCTCGGCGAAGCCCAGGCCTCGGGGCTCCACGGCGCGCACTCGTAGAGCCTCAGTTCCCGGCCGGAAATGACGCCAAAGACGCTTCGCCAACCGCCGGCGCATCCGTAGCCTTGAGACGTGCTTGCGCTGCTGCCCGCGCCGTCCTCGCTGCTCTCGCTGCTTGCTCGCCCGTTCTGCAACAGATGTTAATTTCAAGGTCAGCTGCTTTCACGCTTCTTTCGTCGCATTCTTCCGGACAGACGATGCATCGTCGCAGCAACATAAACGAGCCTTTTCGTATAAACAACAAGATTTTTCACGACCTTTCAAACATCCGCGACACTCAATTATCAATATCAATATCGCCGCGCACAAATAAAGGAAAATATGGTAGAAACCCGCAGCTGTCGAGCAGTCAGCTCCGGCGCATCGACAAAGGGTTTATTACCGAACCTAAAGTCTGTGCACACAAGCCCGGAGAACATTTGTGCATCGGCCGCTCAACTTTTCGTCGTCTCATAGCTCGGAACATCTTGGGATAATAAATGATGTCGTATATATGTAAATGTAAAGGAAAAACCAGCTAGGCTGAACGCGTCGTAAGGCGATAAGAACGTGCGAGCGAGTTATTGTAAACGTATGAGTGCGTCTGTGTCTGTGTGTGTGTGTGAGAGAGAGAGAGAGAGAGAGTGCGGGAAAACGTGTAGCGTGATTTTTATATCATCCACTTAGTTTCCTAACTTTCGACTGCGATTAGTAATTTTTAGTCTTTAAGTTAGACAAGTAGTAACAAGTTGTGTTTATTAAACAGAACATATAGTATAATAAAAAATTATTAATAAAATTCGAGTTAAGTGATCTGAGCATGCTTCATTCCTATAGTTTGCAATTTAAAAGGACTACTTCAGTTGTCTATGCCTAACGTTACTCTTTTTATTATTTTCATCTTACGGTAACGCTCATATTATTGCAAACCTACCCTTTCATAGGAAAAAGTTTGTTGCATTGCAGGTATGACGGATAGCTTGTCTAAGCCGAGTCGTTAATTGAATGTCCGACGGGTACGTCGCGCATTTCCGGAAGATCGCTCGTAGTTGAAATAATTTTGTTGGCCGTATGTATTTTTGCTGGTCTTGGATGCTTTGGATATAATGAATTCCTTAGTCAAAACAAATTCATAAAATCTAGTCTGATACAAATGTCTTCTAATTAGAGCAAGAAAAAAGTTCTTTGCTCGACGTCAACAGCCACGTCAACATCCACGAAGTAAGACTGTAAATAAGAAAGTAAGACGAAGAAGAAAAAATTGCGTTCAAGCGTTACAACCAGCTGTCCATTTGAAAAGAAAGTAACTCCTACTAAGTACTCCACTTTCAACGTCTTCAAGCTGTAATTACGTAGCCTCGTCTGAAAAATACAAGCTTTTCATTTCCGTCTCGGTGGCGAGGCGAATAAACCCGTCTTGAAGGCTCTCCGTGTAAAAATAAAAGAGGAAAAATGTATATACGCAGTAAAAGCACGCCACAGCTTTTATCGTTTCAGCGGTAAACGCGAATTAAGACAAAGTATAATTCGAGGATTATTAAAAAGGGGGGAGAAAAGTTCAAGTTGCAGAGAGCGGCCGTGGACCTTTGCAATGCAGCGTTACCGTTTTACCTTGATTAGCGACCGTTTCATTTGTTTCCGCTCGATTTGTTTTGCAGTTAGCAAATACATGAAATTCTTTGGTGGTTTTGTACTCACTGTGCATCAAGCGAGCCGACCAAGCTTCAGCCAATGCAAGAGCAAGCAAGCGAACGGGGAGCACCGTTCGGGGAAAGAAAAGGCTCGCAGGATCGGTCTCGATATTAATTTGGAGAGATTCGGAGATTCGGAGAGATGCTTGAGCAAGCGCGATAGATGCATTTGGGGGCATTGGGTGGCTAGCTGGACGTTGCGGCGGCCGCTATCGTGCTCGGCTTGCTTGTCGCCTCGTGCTGCTGGCTGGCTCCAGGGGCTCTGCCCGTCGGTTCTGGGCGAGAAATGGAAACGCCATTAGCTAACCACATCATGTTCACGTACTTCCGCAACCGCGAAATCGCATGAGCCCCCAGCCACGGACAATGCACCACAATGCACCATCCCTCACGCTTGCGTTTTATTCAGCGGGCAAAGTACGCGCAACAAACTTGCAGCCTCTCCTCTCCGGCAAAACTCACGAGACAGACAGACAGACAGACAGACGGGTTTTACAGATTTCTTTCCCTTGGCACGAGCGAGTGGGAACATTAGCCGTGATACGTCGATGTGCTTGGAACAGGCGAGTGCTTTCCGAAGAATTCACCGCGGCAAGCGGATACGAGCGAATATTCCTTGTTGAATCCGAGGAAGACGAGAAGCCCCGAGATCGAGCGTCTTACTTAGTCAAAGCGAAAGACGCGCCGGCATTTCTGAAAAGCTATGCGACAACACTTGGCTGGCACTTTAATTTGTCGCGATAGCGCCTCGCGTCTGTGAGCTTCTCCTACGAAGCGGCAAGTCGGCCTAGTAGTTCAAACAAGCTCCTCTCTGGCAGAGAGTCGACTTGGGTGTACACACACGCCTCGCAGCTCGCGTTTCCGCGATGCAGGACTCGAGCACATCGCGCCTCGAGCAAACAGCTTTCCGGTGCACGTTGCTCATCTGAGCCCCGGCTTTAATCAGAGGTCCAAGGGCAATTATTGCGATCCGCGGATGGGTTTTTCGCTTGCCGACAGGAAGGCGCCGGGGCCAATTAGGAGCTTGCCTCTGGCCGAAGACAAACGGGCCGGAGCGTTAAAATTAATTACAGCGGCCAATCGAAGGGAGATCGGCCTGGAACTTGGCGGTCTCGCTGTGCTGCGTCTGAGCGCGGGCGGCGATGGCGGCGATCCTCTTAACGCTCGAGCGATGCGCAAACACACTCGGCCGACGGCAGAGAGAAGAGCCGCCACCGGTTTGCTTAGCATTGCTGATGCACTATCCCGAGCGTTCTGGGTATTAAGTGTACCGAGGCTCATAACACTCTCGCCAGCAGACTCTCGACGTTTGATAAGCGCGCCCAACGCGCCCCCACCCCCTCGTTCGAGAGAGCCCACTAATTAAGCTTAGTAGCGGGCAATCCATTGTTTTTTCGCCTGCACTGCCTAACGGACATGTTTGCCCGAGGCGAGTGCTTTCCGATCATTTGCACAAGATGTTTGCTTACCGAATCTCAAATTTTTCAATTGTTCGTACGTCAATTTGTCGAGAATTAATGATGGCTCGGATGGGCGATGGGCGAGGTGCCAAAAATAATTGTAATGGAGCGTTGATAGAGCCCGTAGCTCTCGGTTGGTAAGCAGGCGACGTGCCGAGATGGATAAAAATCAATTGATCGACAGATAGTAGCGTGATAATCGTCGGTCCCATAAGCGAGAGGTAAGTTTGAGGCAGAAGACGAAAAGCACAAGTGACGCGGACTAATGAGCCGAAGGAGTTGGCGTCTTGGCTTGCGGGCCTTCAATTTCGCAGGCGATGGAACGTGGCAGCAGGCTGCGCTCGTTCGCCTGTCCGATAACGCCATGATTAATGCACGCGCTGCTGCTGCGCCTCTCTCTCTCTCTCTCTCTCTCTCTCTCTCTCTCTCTGTCTCTCTCTTTGACTTTGCTTCATCAACATTATGGTGCGCGCGTGAGGCCGCCGATATTTGATCCCAGGAGCATTCAATTACAGTAATGGCGAACCCGCTTAGATTACTCGACGGCCACCACGGTAATAGAGAATATTGCTGCAGAGGATATAGCGCTGGGGGAAAAGCTTACGATGATTTTACTAGGGGCGCTCTAGCCTGTGTACGGGACGAAGGAGAGGGATTTACGCGTGTAATTCTAGGCCACTAATGATTTTCGTTTCGCGTTCTCCGCTGAGGCTGAGTTTGAGGAAAGGCCACGTGCATTGTTAATTTTGGGAATGCGCCTTGAAAATTGACCAATGGAGTCGCGTGACACGAAATGCGGCCCGGAATTTTATTACGGAGCGAGGAAAGTACACTGGCGTCCGTCTTGCCGCGAGGGATCAAAGAGAAACTCCTGCTCGGCAATGGAGCCAAGTCGAAGTTAGCCAAGTACGCGACGTCGCGACCCGCTCGCGCTGGAATACACGATAATCTGAACTTTGCTGTGTTTATTCGAGGCAAACAAATCTCGCGTCGAGCGTCACTCGATCCTTGCCGAAATGACAAGGATGTCGCGCGATGCAAGCCTTGCTGCAGAGTTTCGAGGCAAACTTGAAACTGATCTCCGATGCACGAGCGGGCTTAAGTTTCGTCAAACGAGTACGGAAGAAGGGACTTGAACAGCTCTTAATGTACTTCCCATTAGGGGCTCGACGTTCCGCGCGAGCGACCGAGTAACTAGCCCCGCAACGAGATTTTCTTTCGGCTGTCTGGCTACGCGTGCACCTCCCCACGCACTCGCGCTCCTCTCCCTCTTCTCTCGCCCTACATCCGACGCTCGATACTTTACCCATAAGATCTTCCGCTCTTGGCTCTGCACCTTCGAGCGTTCGCTGTTTGCACCTTGAATAACTTAGCCGTCTGCGCGCTGCCGAGACATTTCCAACGAGAATACCTTTTCGCCGGAGCGACTTGCCGCACACGTGCCAGTCTCTCGGGGTCCCGGCGCCACTTTCCTTTTTGCAATTTTTCCAAGCCGTATTCGTATTTTTTTAAGCGAACGCCTTCCTTTCGCAGCCTGTCTCACTCTAGGCCGGTGCCCTTTGCCAGCTGAAAAATTAACCACTCCAAAGTGTGCGACGCCTCGTCCTCACCTATCTCTCTGTCACATCTTACCCAATCAACAGACGCACTTTCACCTCCAACTTTCGCACTGAACGAACGTTATGAACCCAACTCACCATTATGAGCACGTCTATGCTATTTTCAGCCCTTGCGAACAGAGCGAATTCTCGTCGCTGGCGAAACAAGTCCGGCAAACAATTGAATGTCGAGCGCGGCCAAACAGTGTAAGGCGAAACAGTGCCGAGTGTTCCATTGTGAGCAAGTAGCTCGAAAAGTCGTCGTCGGGGGCAAATGAAAACATAAAAGGCGCGCAAAAAATTTCGGCGCGCAAAGCGCGAAAAAGCAAACTTTCGGCTCGTTCGGCTCGTTAGCTATTTATTCGTCGAAACTCTAACTTTCCGTGATTCGAGTCAAACGCCTTGGGCGCGCTGTTGACACGCGAATCGGCTGCTGCTGAATCTTTCGCTGTTTGCCCTGATTCCGCGCCGACGGAGCTGCCGAATATCTCTCAAAAACTTCGTCTTAACCCCCTCCCGTAATTCTCCGGTAATTCTGCTTCCCAGCTTTCCATTCGGGCTGTCGTTCTTCCCCTCCCTTCACCAATCTCTCTCTCTGCTTTTGAGCTTTTGGCTTCTCAGCCACTCGCTAAATCCCGCTATTAGAGCATTTTAACCTCGGCCCCTTTTCACGGGGAACGAGCCTTTTCCTCGAAATATTTGCCGCGATTACGTAAATAAAGAACGTACCACCACGATCAATCATAATCAAATTTCCAATAGCAATCTAGAGTAATCCTCATCTTTTTGGCATAAGCAAGTCACTTGGAAAGCCGACTGTTCTCCTAGAATTTTTATTTAGTATTCGACTTCGGACGACTATTTTTAGTGTTTGCTGATTTTAATTGAATTCTGCAGATGAACCGATCGATAAGTGAACTACGATCGCACCAACTTTTTTAATTTACAAATCCACAAATGTATTAGATCGAGCGCGTTATTTATCATTCGAAAAATACTTTGACGATCAATGGAAATCTTGATTTTGCTGTTTTAGATAGATGTACATTTTTGTAAATAGGTCTACAGTTTTAAGTTGCAAGTTAAAAAGATATCTTGTTTAGCGAACGTCAAAGTCAAGCAGACACGTTTAATTTTCCTTGAAACATATCGCGTCGCTGAAAAATAGGTTGCTGGTGCCAATGTTCGAGACTATATGATTGGGGCAGCGTGCAACGCCAGAATAATTAGCAATAAAACCTGAGCCGCCATAATCATCCCAATGCAAGTTGCTGAGCATGAAAACAGTTGGGCATTAATCTCTGGCCGCCAGTCAGCAACAATCAGCAATAACTCAGTGAGCCCGTGGCAGTACAAACGGAAACTCGTCAGACCAGCCAGGCGACTTTACGGCCTTTTTATTGGCGCTCGCCCGAAGAAAAGGCATTTCGAGTGTACCCCAAGGAAATACCTGATTACTGCACACGAGTCCGTCCACTAGCAGCTGGAATTGGTCTGGAGAGGGCACGGAGAAGGTGTGCGTATTTATTGACGACGCCGAACAAACTGTTCAGCGAAAGAGCCTATGCAAATCTAGAGAAGCTGCGTGCAGCTCGAATTAGTTATTCAAGTTATTCAGATTGGCTCGTAAATATCGATTCTTTTTCGCGGTTTGCCGATAACGTACTTTCCCATGAGATACACGATTCCCGTCAGCTCCAACGAGGCGAATGCATTGAATATTATATTAATAATAACAAACCCAACCCACGGTGATCAGGCTACTTTTCAAATCGGCTTTCTTAACCCCGGACTCGGACGATAGCGATTTCTTGGCGAACGTCATCAATTACCAAAATTTGGCCAATATTTCTCCTCGGCCATTCGTATTTCACGTATGTCCGGCTAATATACCCGAAGAATTAGTCAGGATCATTGATACACATTACACAGACGGACTCTTTCGGGTGTTATTGCGAGCCAGCTGGCGCCGACCGCCCAAATAGCCTCCCTCGGCTACAACTGGCCCTAACGAATGGAGCTTTCTCGGCAACGGAGTGCGGAGACTGAGCAATTATTCATTTTTAGATTTTCGACAAGCTTCGCGAGCTGCGATGCAATATGAGATTGCTTATTGCTTATCGACGAAAGCGCAAAGTTGCAGCTGCAAAGTTGGGCTAAGATGCCGTCTTCCCGCTTCGATCGCTTCGTCGCGATCAATTCGCGATGAAATTGTCAAGCAGTGTTGTCAGTGGTAGGTCTCGGGATGCAGTCAGGCCGGCGCACAGCTCTCCGCAGGATGCACGACACAGCCAAGAAAATCGATTGTCATGCGCACACACGCTCCTTTATCAATAGACAGACGAGCGCGTAGAGGCCACACGATTGACTGGCATTTACGAGGAAAGCCTTGAGGACGGAGTCCCGTGAGTGTCCAGCCGTATTCGGACCACGCAACCCGATAATTAGCTGATGCAAGCGAGAAGCCATTTAATTAACGATCATCTCTTCTTTGATCTCTTGGCGATGTAATAATGGCGATGAGTAGCGGCGAAAGCTAAACAGACGACGGGCGAAAAATTTAATTTTCAAATGAAGGACCGAGAGCTCCTTGGCTGTGCGACTCGCTGCTAAGGAAATACTCATCTGAATTACTCGCCGTCGCGAGCTGCTGTTTGACCAGATGTGTTATAGCATTTGTTCGAAGCGCGGGCTCCGTTTCAATTAACATTCCTCGGGCCGGCGGAGACAGCTGTCTGTCGGAACTAATGAACAGACGTCTTTTCGTACTTGACAATTCGCTGACGCTTCGGCGCGAACTCGCAATTCAATTTCATCTCGCCGAGGCAGACCAAATGCAATTCTTGTTTTCTGTATATCTCTGTAAACGAACACTTCTCTCGCGGCGCCTAATGTCAAATCGGTCAAATTGATAATGAAGTTGTTGCTCATCGCTGACAGTTTGTACGATTGCCATCGGAATCGCTGAATAATAATTGGCGACGCCATTTCGATGAAGCCTCGACGGCCTTCGGGCAAGCGTGGCGCGTCGACTGCGCGCGGCTGTCAACGCGATGAATGGCCTGGTCAGTGCCGATGCTAAAATGCTGATATTGCCGTGTGCCGTTCAATCGGCTCTCGTCAAACGGACCGTCGTTGTCGTTTCGCTGCAACCGGCTTTGTCGCAGGCGAAAATATCAATAGCCTGAATCTGGCGATCCGCGCGACCTACCGCAACACGGAACGACGGAGAACAAGACTGACCTGTGAACAGTGTTTCCTGGCGAGCCAACCGATGTGTTGCAGATGTGACGGGTCTGACAGTGCCGAGGCGAGCCTGAGCGCCTTGAGGGTGAGTGCCGCCAGTGCCGAGTGCAGTGCATTGAACCAGGCCTTGGCCTCCGCTGCGTCCATCGCCCTCAGCCAGCACTCGTGCACGCCGTCCGGCGAGTGTAGCTCCAGTATGCGACCCTCTGCAACCATTCGACCGTTCAACTTATCCTACTATCATATTATTGCATTCATTTAGATTTATCGCGACACCACTGTTTCATTTTTCTCTAAATCATTGACATCATTGTCGGTACATGTCATTTTATCGTAGTCATTCCCTTTGGTAGATTCAAATTTTCATTTGCAAAACTCGCTTTCCATATTAATACTACATTTTAGCTTAACCCGAAAACGGCAATAATAGTCTAGCTACGTTTACAACTAGTTTCTGCCGGGCAACACGCAATAAACACGAACAAAACAACAACAAAATTTAATATTAAGCAACACTCGTCGCAACGCGAAAATTCAATGAATAAAGAACGAAATATTTGAGGGAAATCATATATTTTCCTTTCATCAAATGATCGCGCTCGACGTTCAGCCAAAATCCACGGACAAAGCACAGTCCACCTCATAAATTCTCGCATTAAAGAGTCCTGCCTCGCGCGTCGAACGAGCAAGTTAAAAAAAAAAAAAAAAAAAAAAAGACGATAACCCATGCCGAATGAAACAATTCATTAATAAATAATCCTCGTGCTCGCGCGCGCGAGAGAGAAAGCGTATTCAAGCCGGACGCAAAAATCGGATTTGCACTTGTGTCCGCGACAGGCAAATCGATTAAGCGCCATTTGTCAATGGCACACTCTCTCTCGCGCGGCTGTAGCACACAGTTTCCGACGTACAACGCAAAAAGTAGCGTCGTGCTTTTGATAAGGTCATTTGGTTTCTCCCGACCTCCGAGAAACTGTTTTAATTCAACTTTTCGGGCAAAGTGACTGCGTTATCCTATTATTATGGCTTGCGATGTCGATTAAAAATTTTTCGATAGCTATTAAGAAAAAAGAACGAAAAAGTTGTTCGGGCTCATTACTCGATAGAGAGAGAGAGAGAGAGAGGGGGGGGGGGAGAAAGGCAGAGAGAGCGAGTATAACTTGCCTCGAAGAGGATGACAACTCAATTTCAAAGTTGAGCTTGACGTGCCTCGCGTGCACTTGAAACTTGCCTCGCTCATTTTCTCCCTTCCGCGCATATTGTGCGGGAGAGACAGAGGAAGAACGATCGTTGGGAATTTACATGAATCGCTGGTCGGGGAAAAAAAGAGCGCGGCATTGATTGACTTCCATCTGGTTGGGATCGATTGTTCCGTTGTTCGTCGGCTTTGAACTAGTTTTTCTACTCTCTAGTAATGTACTTTGGAGGCGTACTGCGTTTTCTATGTTTCAACAAAGTGGAGCCTGCGCGGTTTTCCCAGTCCATGACAACGTCCAAACGTAGGTCAATATTAAAAACGGAAAATATAAGAGAACAACGGGTACTAAATTTTCGATGTTCGATTTTCGATTGAAGAATTAGTGCGAATTGAAAAGAGCAGTTGGAGCTACAGCATTAGAATAGTTATAGAGTTGGTGGGAAATGTCGCTTGGCTAATTCGATCTAGTCGAATAACGAGAGGCTTTTCAGTTGGTTAGACAGGCAAAGTTGCGGCTGCAGGCGGCGCAAAAGTAACCGATATCAACTATCACCGCGCGGGTTGGTGAGCGTAATGCAAATTGCATTTTCTAATCGATTTGAGCTTGAGACTCGCTGAGTTTTCGCCTGGATTGCTTATTATCGCTTTGCCGATGGCATCTCATCGTTAATTGGCCTCGCGATAATCATCCTTGTTTCGCGCGTCAGCCTTTTCCGGGCAAAGCTGTCCGAGCGGAATAAACGGGTATGCCATCGAAAATTCCATTTCGGCGCTGCGTTTTACTCTTAACATACAGGGCAACGGTGATTTCGAGTCGTCGTCGTCGTCGTCGTCGTCGTCGTCGTTGTCGTCATCACCGTCGTTGCTCTCGTCCCGCTTAAAAACTCATTTTTCATAAGTGCACGTGACGCGGCCTTAATGCGTATTGCTTTTTCGCGAGACAAACAGTGAATAATAATGAATTGCCGACTGCTTGTTATTTGCAGCGTGAACTACTGAATATTTTCATTTTCAATATCTCATTTTCCTTGGCCTACCTCTCATGCTGTGTTCAGGTTGCTTTCAATTTGTTTCGAAAGGACTTTGATATCTTCGCTAAAAATGCGACCTGTGCGATTAAAGCTCACGCTTTCCGCGAGTGAAGTGAACGAGTAAACTCAATGACGTTTGCAAAATTGGAATATTCAAAGTTCCGGCGAGCCCAATCAAGTATAATCCCTTGTAAAAGGCTCGCAAGAGGAGAAGAGTCTTGGGCGGAAAATTGAGAAAAGTCGCGCGGCAAAGATAGGACCGATCCTCTCTCTCGATCCGAGTCGTCGAGGCGTGAGTAAGCTCCTTCGGCTCGATTCCAAAATGGCGAGATTAGCGAGGAACAAGCTCGCAGCAGGAAAAATGAGACGCGTATCGTGAGATCGCCGTCGTCTGAGATTTAATTAACTCGTTAGAGAGCAGCTTCCGTGTGAAGTATTAGTCAATAATCAAAGGGCAGCGCGTTCACATAATTGGCAACGAGCGCGGCAAAGTTGGCTGCTAATTAACGCAATAATGGCGACGAGCGAGCGCTGGCATGCTGCCGCTACGTTGGGAACTTGCTCCTCTTTGCGAGCGCTCTTCCGGTGCGGCAGATCGACGCAGTAGTTTTTTTCCAGGCGTTGCCGCGAACTGCGGCGAACTGCGGCGAATACGGCCGATGAAAACCGTGAATGCGCTGCGAGCGCGCACAAGGCTGCCGAAGGCTACACGCTTGCCAATCGTCAAGTTACGCGCACATTTCGAACGAAACCTTCGGAGCAGCTTCTATAATTAGGTATAAAAGAGCCGCTAGAAATGGAATTGCGGCTCGCAGTGCGAAAGAGAGACGTGCCACTTTGCAAATGAAAATAATTGGTTACGGAATGAAAAAAATGAATTTGCGACGGCGCGGGCGGTGTAAGTGAGGAGTGGCGCCGCAAAGTGTACATTAACGGGGACGAAATCAACGGAAATGAAAGGCAAATTTGCATGGCTCGCGTCAAGCCAATAGATATAATTAAGCACGAACGGCAGGGGCATCCCAACCAGCACTCTAAAAATTTGGCTGAGGCGAAGGTTAATAAAATAGCGTTGCGCGCGCGCGCGGAGTGCTGGATAAAATTGGACGACGCGACACACGATTCGTAGAAACACGAGTGTGCGCGTGGCGCTCGAAGAAAGAATTGCCTTGAATACACGGAATGCTCGCTCGCTGCTTAATTAAAGCCGGAAAACGATATTATCGAGTGCTTCGCCTCGCTTTTAATATCAGCTTGTTTGCAGTGGCCAGATTGCAGAGCGCCAGAACACCAGCGGAACAGGCAATATGTATAAATTTGGCTTTTCCTCCGGCAACTTCGTTAGAGACTTTCCCGAGGGCGGATATTAAAAGTTGCAATCCCATGGTCCCACGGACAAATCCGATGGCTTTACTTTGCCTTTCGCACGTTCGCCGGGCGCTGCTCGCGCCGCATCGCCTCATCTAGGAAATTGTCAATGCGAAGGGACGTACGAGCGATATTCTTGATATCGCAAGCGGACCCGGTCTGCCGCTCCAGTCTCATTTGCATGACTGTTGTCAACGGGTTTGATCGTCGATCGATCACAAGCTCATCAAATATTATTCCAATATTATTCCAATATTATTCCAATATTATTCCGACTCGACGCTTTCTACTTTCTTCCCGTTGATCCGCAGCCCCGGTCAGTTTTCGGCTTTTCGGCGTCGGAATTAAGTTCAAGAGGTTTTACCGGTGGCACGTCTCTCTGAAAAGGCTTTGCAACTAGCCCCTGCTCCTTTCGTGTTTACCCCGAGGATTCGCGCGAACACGGGGGGAAATCCGCAGAGGGCATTCTCGGGATTTGCAGGCGAAGGCGAAAGGACAAAATCTGCTGGCGGATCACCGAGTTCGATTGGCAGAGTGGATTAGAGCTATGGTTTTCGCCGCGGCATTTCGCATTGCGAGCGAGCTGCCCTTTCGCGAGCTATTTTTTCAAGCGGCTGCAGCGGACGCGAAAAACTGCCGGGAAAACCGGCACGGCTCGATCCCAGCGATTCCGCGCGTCGGCTTTCGGGGCCAAAAATCTCTTTCGAAATTCTCTCTCGAGGGGTGCTCGGAATGAAACGCGCGCAGGCCGTGCAGCCAGCGGGAAGTCCTGCAAAAGAGCCGACGAGCCGGCTAACTCCGAATTGGCCGCCGAAAAATTCACAACTCCCGCCAGATCTGTGCGGCGGCGTCCTCGTCACCGGAAATCCGATACACCGCGTCCTCTCCCTCTCGAATCCTAACGAACGCCCGACACTTGAGCGGCTTTTGCGTGTCCACGCGTACTGGATTTTCCCTTTTGCCTCGGTTTCTCTAAGCTAATTGCGAGTTGCGCGCTCGCGATAGGCACTTTTCTTCGCGTGTCATTCTCGAGATCGGCAAAATCGGCAAGATCGGTTGGCGCGCCTAGCTCCTTTCCACGGCCACTTTCTCAGTCCCCGAAGTGAATTCCGCAAAATAAGCCGGCGCTCAGAGCGAACTAGCGGCACGTTCGCAAATGAGATTCAGTTGGGAGCGTATACGAGAGGCAAAATGATTATTCATAGTGCCAATTTGACTTAATACCTATTGCTCGAGTGAGCGGCCGCCGCGCGAGAAAAAGAACCGGCCTGCAGGCATGTAACTGAAGAGCCACGCGGTGGCACGTGCAGACGCACGCTTTCGTCGCGGGTGCTTTGGGCTAGAAAATCCCCATCAAAATGAAAATTTAAGGCGGGCCGCTCGCGCGCGTGCTTAGCATGAATATTTAAGCAGCCCCGGCGAATCTGCCTCAGATTTTTAACGAGAAAAATGCTCGTCCTAGAAGCCGCCCTCGCTCCGCTTCTTTCCGCCTCCGCGGCAAAAAGGCGAGAGAAATTAAGGGTCGCGCGCGAATTCGTGTCAAGGGGCTTTCAGACCTAAGCTGCTTTTAGAAGAGAGCGAAAGAAGCGGCCACTGTCAGCGCGTCGCGTTCAATTGGAAATTCGAGGGAACGGACTTAGATTTTTATACATCCGCAGAAGCAGTTGGCTTGCACTGGTACACCTCGTAAATTCACGCTGCTGCCCCCTGGCCCATGTGCGCCCTGTCAAAAGGATTATGCGCGCGCGAGCCCATTCATTACGCGAGCTGACTTTGCGAGAGCAGACTGCCAGTGTTAAACCGAGAGAGGGAGAGCATAAATTCGTTGATTGGTTAAATCTGCTAGTTAGCACTTGTCCGGCCTTATCTGCGAGCGCTACAGAGCTTTTCATTTGGTCTGCTACGTTTCGTATCTGTCTCCGCTTAATCGCGTCTATGGCAACCATTCAAATCGCGCGCTTTCTATATACGCGTCAATATTTGTTAGGCGCTGTCCTTCTTCAGCGCGTCAACTGAATTGCAGTTGACGCTGCATCGACTCTGAGCTATTTACAAGAGCGATAATGAATTTCCATTCTGCCTATATTTGCTAGTTCAGCGGTATAATAAGTTCAATCAAATATGGAATTGGTATATTGACAGAAGCTGGCAGAGCTTGTCGTTCAAATGACAACTGCGTTCTACGATTCCAAGTAGTTCCTGATGAAATTAAAAAAGTATGAATTTTTTAAAAGTTTGGGTTGTCGCGTTTTTAAAAGAGGAAGTCTTTTCCTCGAACTCTCTGGGAAAATTACGCGGGTAATTTTATCAAATTCGAAACTTGCTTTGCAACTGCACTTTCTTTCGAACTTTAACGTGCGCGAAATTTTTGCCTTTGCTCTGCCAAAACCTCGCAATTTAACTTTGACCGATTTCAAGCGAGATTACAAACAAATGTACCAGATAGAATTCTGAGTTATTACGAATAAGAAAAGTACAAAAAATTATCTGATTAGAGACAAAAACGCCCGAACACACACAAATCAATTCATCGCTTACGGAAAGCGAGAAAGGTACGAACAAAAAGGTAGAGTGGAATATAAGGAACGTTAAATCAATTGAGTCGTCGACGACTGCATGCAGCAGCAGGACAACTGAAGTCCCAAGCGAGATGACTGTCAGCGAGAAGCAAGTTATATCGGTGTGTTTCCCAAGGGAAGAAGAGAAAAGAAGAAGTAAAATAGAAAAAAGGAGGATAAGTTTTTCTCGTTTATGATACGCGCGCGTGCGAGAAAGAGAGAGAGAGAGAGAGAGAGAGAGAGAATAGCGCTTAAGGCTTAAAGGGGGAGGAGGTCGGCGTTGATTTGCCACGAAATTAATAGCCGCAAGAACGTTTCCGGTTATACGGTTATTTATGATCGTGTTGAGTTCGCTTGATTGGATTTTAAAGGCTTGCGAATTATGGATCGATTATTCAGGCGATTGTATATGCGTATATTTGCCTCAACCCTGAGACTGACGCCAGCTTGATTGAGTTTATTAATTGTTTGAGGCGGGGACGGGCTCGAGGACCGGGGGTTGGGGGTTGGGAGTCGGGTGGTTGGAGGTCACCCGGCAGCTTGACTAAGTGCGCCATTTTACTTCTATCAATTATGTGGCAAGGCACAACGAACCGTGCTTGAATGAACCCGACAAATATTGAAAGCAATGTATTTCCATTAGGAAAGTGCTGCTTCACAAAGACAAGTTTAGGATATTTGCGTAGTTGGAAGAATTGGGTGAAGGATTTGTTGTGGATATGCGTTGAATATACACATAAACATGTATGTCCAGCAGGTACCGTGGTGTTGACAATTGATGAAGGTCAACCCTCTCTTATTGAAAAAGGCAAACTTTGGATGTAGGAGCTGCGTCTCCTAACAAGTTAATCCACGCTAAGACGGCGATCAAGCAACGTTGTGTACCTTTATCTACCATTATCTTAACAAATACATTTTTGATAATAAAACTTTGCTTTATAATCTCTTCTTACAAATAACAGGATTTAAAGTACATTCTAAAAATCATCTATAAATAATTGTATACATTTTTTAAAAGAAATAATTTTGAAATTATCATATAAACAACTAGTAAAAACCTAATTTAAAGTTTGCGCAATTGGTGTAAATAGCGTGAAACAGACTTTTAAGTGTAAATTTGCCTGCAAAATTTGTATAAATATGCCGCGCCGGCTACAGAGAGCCAACCTTTTCTCTGGCCTGTCTGCAGCGCGGCTAGGCACTGAAATGAGCAAATAAACTCAGCTTAATTCCTGAGGAATTTCTTTTATTAAAGTTACCTATGCCAAGCTAACGCCTGTCCTTGCGAAATCTTAGTATTCCAACTGTTGAGGTTTACTTTCCTCATGAGCAAAAAAGCGAGTCGGAGACTTTCGTCTTTTCTTCTCTATAACCGGAAAACTGATTTCGATAAGTCCCAAAGTTATTGCGTGCTTACTGCCCTGATAGCGTTCAAAATAACTTTGATCATCGGCAGATCAAACTAAGTAAAATTAGGAGATTTAAAGAACGAAATACTGTACATTTTTATTTATTTATTTATTTTTTTCTAGAATAACTTACTTTGATATTTATTGATTTTTCGACTCGCGATCTACTGATTCAATTTATTCATTGAAATAATTATATGGAATAGAATTGGATCATAAGAACCTCTTAATAAATTAACTAAAACGTAAAATTTGGTACAAAAATTTCATATTACAGTTCGGACAATAAAACGATGTGCAATAGTTTTTTCCGATTATATGGCAGCAGCCAATCCAATTGACAATTGAGCAAGTTATACTTGTCCCTCATCTATCGACGGCATGATGAGTTAGCAAACAAATTGACTCGAGCAGAAGTTTGAAATGGCTGAGAAGAAGGCACAGAGCAGGAAAAATTCTTAAAGTAAATCCAATGACTGATTGCAAAAGCAGGAGTGTCACTGAAAATAGCGTATTTTTTGCTCGAAGCACGAGCGTATGCGCTTCGTTACGCGTCGCAAGAAGTAAAATATCCGCAAGAATAAATACATTTACATTGGCGCTCGTCATACAAGTAAAGAAAAAACGCGTAAAAACGGAATCTCGTAGAGAATAGTCGGAGCGTGACGTTCGCCAGCTATGGATCAAGACAGTGCGTCTTTGCTACTTCCGCGCTCTCTTTAGTGCTGTGGAGCTTCAAAAATTTATTTGCTCGCGCTGCAGCCTGCCGCTGCTCCTTTTTACGAGCTTGCGCGACAGATGCAAAGAGAATTAACGTGGAATCATGGGCTCGAGCAGGAATTTTCACTGTCTTGTTTTTTCTCTCTTCGAACCGCGATAAACGACGAGGACAGAGAGCGGAGACGAACGAAAAGATGGGCAAAAAGATTGCAAGTGTAAAGAGTACTTGTAGACAGGAACGTGTCAATTTCTAGTGCAGGCAAAATGGCAAAATCGATGGTGCGAAGCTAAAGAAAAAGGAGCTTGCGATTGTTAATGGAGCGTGAAAAATACGAGGACGCGCGAGCTGCAGGGAGAGAGAGAGAGAGAGAAAGAGAGCCAAGAGCGCCTTCGCCGTCGTCTAATGGGCCATCAAACTTTAAAGTCTCTTCCTCGAGTGCCGTACACACACATGCACACACACAGGCGCGCATACGTACGTAGATGCGATTCGCGGAAACCTCGAGGATTTTTCTTCCGAGGTGTGAATACGACGTTTTGTGTGCGCGTGTGTTGCCAAAAGTTACGATTTTCCATGGAATTACCAGCCGCAAACAGGGAGAAGCTTTTTTTTACGACCGCGGCCATGTTTTCACGTTTGCGAGCATGCCATTGTAAATCACCGATAATACGCATAGATTTTTTAAATCACACCCCAAGAATCATGATGGATTTTTCGATCGTTCCGATTATTTATGACGTTACCGGAATGGCTTGCTTGCTAACTGAAATAAATGCAAAGATGCACATCGAAATGAAAGTGTAATGTGATTTCGTTTGCACGGATAAATATTGCAGGGCGCTCGAGTGGAAATGTTGTTGGTAAAAAAGGGCCAGGAAAGAAGACAAGCAAACGTAAGCGAATGTTGAAAGAAGAAAAATAAGCTCTCTCCTTTTCCTTTGGCTGGAAATGCATCAAGCACTCTTGGAATTGAAAGAGCAACGTTCCTAATAATACTCCGGCAAGAGCAAGAACAAGGGCAGCCTAAAAAAACAGATTTCACAGGACATAGCGACGTTTCTGTTTGTGTTGTCCATGTCAGCACGCGGATAATTATATTGAGCATCATCGGGAATGAAGAAAGTTTGTTTATTACATAAAGTTTATACACACTTTGGCCATGCTGGCAGTCGACTTGCGTGAAAATCTCTCGGTCGAGCGGTTAAAGGGAAAAGTTTTTACGAGGCGGCACACCGGGGAAAACCCATCTCTACTCGGTCGCGCTGCTGCCTCCGAAGGCTTTTGATAGTTCGCCGCTCTGATCGATTGCCGAGCAGCATAGTAGCTTCTGCTTATGAGGCGCGCCGCGCAACTTTGCGTTCGAGTCTGCGGACGGATTAATTTAAATGGCCAAAGCTGATCCGCCGGCGCCAAAGGATAGCGGTTATGCTAATCCCGCGAAGAAAGCCCACTCCCTGTCTTTTCTCTCCGCAGCGCGCCAATCAAAGCCCGAACGCGATGACTTCTCGACGATGGCTTTTGCTTTGACGCTTTTTCGTTTATTGCTTTCCTCTCTATTCCAGCAAACGTCATTTGAATACGTATCAAAATGCTAACTCGTCAGCCCGGTGGGCTAGCGTGTTGCTCATTTTCATGCCAAGAGAAATATGCAAGTGTCGTGGCGGACCCGCTTATCTCATCTAGCCAGCATTTCTCACATTATCAGATATTACCAATTGCAAATTTCACTCGCTTGCATCGTGTGCATTTCTCATCGCTCGTCCTAAATCGATATTTGTAAAACTTGGCGAAGCGGCGTACAACTCAGCCGCAAAGACTGCGAGAACGTAGACGCGTGCGAGAATGCAATTCCAGGCGGAGTTACCAACTGATCTTGCGCCAGAAGTGCTTGCGTTTTCGGGCCGAAAAATCGACGAACGTTTTCCGCGGGGTAGCAAACTCGGCAGGCGGCAAATCGACATCGCGATAAAAGGAGACTCGAGAAGAATGGTTGTTTGTTAATCCGACGAGGATCCAAGAGGGAAGGGCAAAGATTGGCGCGAACAATACGACTTCGAGAGAAGTAAGTGGTGTGGGCTCGGCGCGTCGGCTTATTTGTCAAATGCAGCCGGCGAGCTTGCTGTCCGCTGGCAACAAATATTTGTCCAGGACAAAAGGACTGCAGGCTTCACAATCACGGCTCTCTTCTATTCGCGTCCGACAGCGGAGCTCGTCACGAGCCTGAGCAGGACAACTCGCGCGCGTGCACGTCCAACTGATTCGCATCTACTCTGCTTCGCAGTCGGACACCTCTTGCGCGTACAGATTGCGCGTACATTCGGAGATGCGATGGAAGGAAGCTATCGATCGGAAAGAATGGCAGTAACCGAAGCGTCGATAAGGCATATTTAGCGAGCGGAAGGTCGAGCTTCGGTAATGCATATTCGAGATATGCGGCGTGTAAGCGTAGATTTCGTGCTTGGCAGGCAGGCACGATGTATCGCCGTCGATTGAATATGCATGAATCGGCGCAGACTGTTTCTGCCGACTCACCTTCCGAAAAACCAATTGCATATTCTCCCCGTCGAGCTCGCTGCCTGCCTGCCTCTCCAGCTCGCAGCGCCAGACAAAACGAGCGTACGAGCAATCGACTTGTGTGTGTGTGTTTTTTTTTTTTTTAATGCAGCCAGACAAGCCAGCTACACAATTATATAGCCGAGAGCCGATGTTGAATTTATTGCTGCTGCCGTAAGCGCTCCTACGATTTGGCCCACTTCCAAGACGAAAATGCCAAGCTGCTCATATTTCTCTGGAGTTATCGTTGCGCCTTGCGTCTAAACACTTCGCAGCTTTTGCTTGTGTCTTCGCACTGCTCGGTCTCGACAGCTTCTTCCTCTTCGCTGGATGCCTTTTCACACGGACTCTCGGGCTGCGAACTGTCTGAGCGACGCGTTCCACTTGTTATCGACTCGATTAGAAACATTTGCGCGAGGACATCTTCCATCCGTCTGGTCCCTCCGGCGATCAACGTTGAGCGCACGCCAGTTATTTTTCTGCTCTGCGCAAAGCGCCCCATCTGTATATGTGTGCTCCGCTTGATTGTTTGACTTTTGCCTTGCTGCGGAGTGTCGGAGTGCGAGAGCTTGCTTTAGCTGCGGCTGCACACGCGCCGGAGTGTTTCTTCGGCTAATTCGCCTTCGATTTACATAGGCTTATTGTCCTTTCTCATGTTTGCTTGGCTTTCATGCGTATTTATCTATTTGGACTCACAGGAGGCGCTATTATATATATATATATATATATATATATATATATATATATATATATATATATATAATCCAGCCAAGTATCTACTCATTCGCAACTCTTCACGGCGACTACACCAAACTTCAGCTGTATTCAGAGACGCATCTACTTTTCCGTGAATACGTCGCGTCATATTTGTCCATGACTCTGGAAAAAACACGTTCGAGTGTCTTACTCATTTCTCGCGTGCTCTTTCGAGTGGCGCGGGCGCAAGATCATATCAGTGAATGGAAAAGATTTGCGGAAAAATGCTCGCCCCTTTAACGTTCACGTCGCAAGCTCGTGCGCACTCTGTACGCCCGTGTACCATTTGAAAATGCAGAGACGACGCGAATCGGAACAAAAGAGAGAGGGAGGCAGAGCGAAAAAAAAGCGAGCTTCGGATAAGAAGTAGCGGCTCGATATTCATTCGCGCGGAAATTCAAACGACACGTCGAGAGAGAGAGAGAGAGAGAGAGGGAGACAGGGAGTTACGAGCGAATCGGTCAACAAGCGTCGCATTTGTATTAGCATACGGCTAAATGCGTGTTTTTTTCTTCTCTTTCGCTCGCGATAGTGTCGAATTTCGCCGTGCAAGGCGGTAGTAATTAAAAGAGGAAATCCTCAACGCCCTCTCGTGTTCTACTTTCCTCTCTCTCTCTCACGCTCTCTCTGCTATTCGAATTTTCGCCTGAGAATTCAAAAACACGAAGCCGCCCTTTGCACGGAATTGAGTTCACGAAGTAGACAAAGAGAGAGAGAGAGAGAAAGAGAGAAAGAGAGAGCGAGATTCTTCTTGCGCGACGTTTATTTAAGCGTGTTTTGCACGCCTTCGCAGACCGTGAGCTGCGCGAGCGTACTTTCCGCGAACAAAAAAATTCTTCTTCTTTCTACAGCGATGGAATTTAATCGAGGAGCCCGCGCATTTCCCCCCAAGCTTTCTTTCAGCTCGTTACTCGATAAGTTTGTCTCGCATCTGGCGAGAGGCATTCGATACAAGCAATCGAATGAAAAAGGTGGAAGTTTCAGCGAAATTAACGTGGCGACGACCTACATTTCAGTTTCGGCCGAAAATAAGAGCGAGTCGAGTACGCGCAGACTGTTATTTGAAAAGGAAGTAAAAAAGCAGCGAGAGCTTTTCATCTCTGTGCAAACACGCGCTGCGAGCTGCGCGGCGTCATTTTCTTCGAGCTGAATTTGCATCCGGGCGCGGCGGCGGCCTCGCTTCTGCCGTAATTATTTCTGTCGGCGATTGTGATGCAAATTCCAGCTCGCCTCCCCCCCCCCCCCCCTTCCCCCGCTATTTACATCACTATGCGCGCAGGCGCAGCACGCGCGTACCGGCAAGTTTATTTTTTCAAGCCCCTGCGTTCTCGCGACCTGCCTTCCTGTTTTTGCGGCTGCCGTGCCAAGACTGTTGCTCCTGTAGCTTTTACTTGTGCACCGTCTGTTGTTACGTTGCGGTGGTAGTCTTGCCTTACTTCCTCGTTACAACCACTGAGGAAATCAAATTATTAGGAAAAAATACTTGTTCTACAAGTAGATCGAATCAAATCAAAGGCTGCCACTTGGATAAAGATTTTCAATTCTTTTCAATTCAAGTAGAAATATGCGAGTAAATTCACTCACTGCGTATATTGACTTAATTAAAATTATTGTTTATAGAATCGATTGTAAAACAGAGTTAGTTTACATAAAAGGTAGTAAATCAGATGACTTAGTTAACCCAGCGAATGAAAAAAAAGTAATAAATAACGAAGGAAAAAGTGAGCAAACGAGTGTAATAACCGGCAGAAAATAAACACACATGAGAGAGAGAGAGTAAAGTGCTTTGTCCATATAGCGCGCTCATTTTTTGCATTATCCCTTACATCCTGTTGCAGCACCGATGATACACAACTCATCCATCTCTCGACAGTAGAGTTCAAAGTTTTCTTTCTCTCTCTCTCACTTGCCTCACAATATTGACAAGAGTTTTTTGTACTTGGTGTTTTCTTGTGACATTTCCAAATTAATTCGCTTTCGACCGAACTTGTCACTGCACGGGAAAAAAGTTTGCAAGGATTCGTTGAAACAAGAAAAAAAAGGTAAAAGAGAAATTGACTTTTGAAATGTTCTCTGTCGCTCGTCTTCTTTGCCAAGACTGTCTCCTCGCCATCGCGGAAAAGAATCATAAAAGTTTTTTGCGACCCGTATGCAAAAATTACGATGCGTTTCGCCTCAAAGAAAAAAGCGAACGGCTGGCTCATCCGGGCTTCTTTTGCGGTGCGCTACGGAAATCCAGGCGCTGAATCGAGCGCATTAGTTCGACCTAGATATCGGTGTCCGATGGATTAATTAACGAGCGCGAGGATCTCGGCGACGAGGAAGAAAAAGCTTTGGCTTTTTTGCTCTCGCTCTAAGTGACTGAGGCTCGGCGGTAAGACAAAGCAAGCGGCTAGCTCCTCGCCGAAAAGTTTGTAAACGAGCGACGGTGTTTGTTTAGAGAAAAACAACCGGTCCGGCCCGACGGGATTTAAGGGGCATCGGCGGAAACTAATTATCGAGACTGTTTGCACCAACGACGTTTTTTAGCTAACTGTCCCATTGAAACTTTGCCTCGTTCACAGGATTATGCGTCTCACAGGAGAGCAACTTGGTTTTTCCTTTATCCAACGAGAGCTGCGCGCAACGGCTTGCTTTGTCTTTCGTTGGATCGAATAATGGACTTTCAGTCGATTCATCAACGCCAATTTCCTCGCGTCGCGCGCAACTTATTTGGAAGCTCGGAGCCAGGGTTGGGGGGAGGGAAGGGGTGGCAAGATCGTTATCGTGAAAGAAGAGGGGAAACATAATCTAGAGAACAGCGTCCGGACGACAAACTGGCCGCAGAATTTGTACTCTGTCCGTACTGAGGCGTCAGGTTGGTTACTCTAATGGTGCTTTCATCGTCGTCGTCGTCGTCGTCGTCGTCATAAATCCCGCAATCAGTTTCTCTCCTGGAGGTGCCAAAACTCTTGCGTCAAAGGACACACATACGCACACGAGGGGCTCTTTCGCTCCTTGTCGTCGTGCAACTGCACGCAAAAGAGCAACTCGTTTGCGCCGACCACTAATGACGCGGCCGTGTTCGGGGCCGTGTTTAGCCAGCAAACCTAAAGCGTATATCTAGTATCGAAGGCGTGCACAAGCTGCTGCTGCCACTGCTGGTGTGCGCCAAGATTATTATTCGCCGTAGGGACGTTGAATGGATTTTCAAGTTTCGAGAGGGCGACGAAAAAAGTGGCGCGAAATTGCATTAAACGAGCTGTGCTGTACGAGGCAACTCCGGAAAAGGAGTTCGCCAGAGTTTGGTCGCAAATGACGAAACTAAAAATCTGTTGGCAGATAAGTGGACGTAACCGAGGATGCCTGGAACAACTGTAATGATTCTCAGCGAGGCTGGTGAAAATGAAAATTGTCACGAATGGATAGCTTATAGATACGAGTGCAATGGACGGGAAAAGAGAGGTGTTGGCGCGTTGACAGTGGAAAAAAGAGATTGGCGCGAACAACGTTAATGACAATGGAAAAGCAATCTGGCTTGCTTAACCGAGAGAGAAAGCAAACACATGCACAGGCGGGCGCGCAGACAGGAGGGAAGCCAAACGAGTTGCAATTAACGCGGGCTGCCTCATTAAGTCAACGATTTTTGCTTATTTCCGAAACAAAGTGATATGCTCTCATGGACGCGGCGCCGCGCAGCAGGTGGGCACAGCGATCCTCGCGCACGCACACCGAGCACACAAAGCTTTGTGCCCTGGCAACACAATTAAATTCTCATGAATGCATAATATCCGCGTTCGTATATTAACAAAGGTTTACGCAATTACTCGACGAGAGGGAGGGAGGGAGGCCCTATATATTGTTGCCTATTAACGGGGACCAACGCAACTTCCGCCGCGTCGTGTATCGGCGCGGCACTGGAGTTTCGCATTCCCCGCGCGCGGCGCTCTCCCTCTCCAGGGAATTTCGGAGCTCGCAGGTTAAAGTATCCCACTTCGATTTGCGCGCGTAAATCGCTTCTCCCGCGCACTGAATACCACTTTGCCCATTTCGTTTCGCGCCAGCGAACTTCACTTTTTCTTCGCTTTTTTCCGGCAGCGAGCTAGGCACCACTGCCTCGCCGAACTATTTTCAAGTCGAATTTATTCCCAAACTCGCCAGATATTGGAATACTTTTGTATTTTCGATAATTAAAATTTTACTGTGAGCTTTTAATTGATCGACATTTACCACCACCAGATGAAACTTCCAAACTGATATTGACTTGTTAGCGTCTGACCAAAGACAGACCTTACTACTGCCAGCTGACGCTTTTATTACAAAGTCAATGGCAGCTTTACCTGGAAAACCTCTTGTAATAAACTCACGCTAGCCACACAATAACCACGATTATGTGGATTTGCTGGTGAGCTAGCTACTACTACGTTTAACATCGACGTCTTGCAGTAAAAAAGCCCATCATTTGTCACTCACTTCCACTTTCCAATTTTATTTTTCAGCCAGCGTTTGCAATGACTTCTGCCTTTGAACTTTACTTACTTTCTGCTCTAATTAGTTTGGAAGCAAATACTTTATGAACTGTTAATCATTATAGGTATTCCCAATTAAACGAGAAAATACGTCTGAATTCCGACATTAATTTAGCAAGCAGGAAACTGACTTGCACGTCATATATTTTATTAAAATCCAATAATTTAATCACTGAAAACAAGTAGAAAAAAAAAGAAAAAAATAACCAAGCACTCTGCTCTTTACCACTCGCGAATTGAGCGAATAACCGTGAATAGGAAAGCCATGGTTCGCGCGTGGAATATCGTGGTAAATAGTACAGATGAGCAGTAGGGTAGAGCTATAATGGAGAAAATCCGTCGGCGGATCGAATCGTCGGTTAATTGCTCGCGGCGCCGCGGGCGCATTATGAAGTTTCGTTCCACTCGGAAATAATTGAGCATCGCGAGCGCGCGAGACACATAATCGCATAGGCGCGCATGCCGAGTTCTGTCTACCATGCGAATGCACGCGTTAGGCACACACGCTACGCCTGCTGCTGCTGCCGCCGCTGATCTACTTTTTGCTAGCTTGCTTCTCGCTTTTTTTCTTTTGACTATGTGGGCTAATTGCTTGTTTCTGAATTAGTCACGCGCCCTTTCTTTCTGACGATACATCCAGAACCAACTCTTACTGGTTTTAATGCGTGCTTTAACTTACTCAATTTTCGAAAATACTCAGCTTCAATTTTCATTCATTTCTAAATTGCGGATACAACGGTTCAATTTATATTGTACGACTGCTGATCTGAGTAATGTGCGAGACGCGTCAAGCTCTCAAATTACGTATTTAACATCTTTTGTCTCCTTCAAGAGGTATAAACGACGATTGTTTGAAATATTCTTTAACGATATTAGAAAAAAAGGATCAGAAAACTTCTTCAAATTAAAGTAATCAGTTGAATTGATGGAATAGATGCCAGATTAGGCAGCGGTCAACTCGAGGAGCATACGTGCGAGTTATACGCCATTACTCGTGATGTGATTCTAGGTTAACATGCGTGGGGCGTAACTTACAAGACTTGATTATTCCATGGAAAAGAAATCAGTGGGTTACTAATTTTCTTTGTGCGGCATTTCATTTGTGCAAATGTGACGGACTTGTAGTTAAGCATTTCTTTAGTGTTCAGAAAGTCATTTGAAAAAATGTTTTGTTTGCACACACTCACAATTTTTAGTTCTATATCATGATGTCAGAAAGAATCTATTCGACTGTATATTCCATTTGAGCAACAAGCAATTGACCGATCACTCTTACTAGACGACAATAAACCTCTATAGATTCGGACAACAAGGTTTCGTCAACAGACGAAATTCGAAATCTAAGCAAAATACAAAGCCTCTTGGGAAACTAACAAGGAGCGAGCAAACGGAAATGAGGATAGGACTGTTCTGGTTCTCAGAACACGTATCGCAGCAACAGCTTGACCAAGGCACGAACTGAGAGAGAGAGAGAGAGAGAGAGAGAAGAAGAGAGTAACACGGGTACACTTTGACGAGGACGATGATGGATCGCTTTTGTAGCCTGGTCATTTCTCCCACTGACAATAAGAGAAGTCTCGCCCCCCTCCCCTCCAAATCTTCGCGATTACTCTCACCGCCTCATCTCCATTTTGCATCCTTGATTCAAGAGGTGGATACGTCTTGTCGACGATTTTCGCGAGAATGAAAAGCTAACAAAATATCTTAGACTATACTGACTGGTAGTGAGCTATGCTTACTTACCTGGAAGAAAGAAAAAGAACATAAGCAAATAAGGCATTTGGACTGTTTACAAAGATATAAGAGCACGCGCGTGAATGATTCATAAAAGATTGCGAAATGTTGTCTAATTTAGGTATAACAAGAGTTAAGCACACGAGGTCAAAACTTTGGTAACAAGGGTCAACTGGTCAGAGCCAAATCGATCGAGCTTCGAAAGTTCTTTTTCCCCATTTCGCTCTCCAGACTGATATAACGACCATTGCACTTTCTTAATTGTTTTATAACAACGTCAAGCAGATGTCGCGTAAAAGTTTTTACTCTACCGTGGGGTTGAGTTGAGCTAAAGAACTTTTTATAAGTGACGGAAACGCACATGTCGACTAGTTGTCAGAGAACGAATGACGAAACATCGTTTGATAATTAAGGTAATACATCTGACGTCTGCAGAAGGTCGATCGATCAAATTCGGCCGTTATTGTCACGGGCTGAAATCTTTTGACGATCCTTCATTCGATCTCCCTTTTATGCGACAGGTTACTTTCTTTTGTCCTGCGCGCGCTTTCATTGTTAAAAAAGTTTATCCCGCGAATGTGAGAACTTTTAATTTCACGATTTTTTATCAGAGATATCTCGCTGGGAAAAATACTTGACGCGGTTATCATTAAAAGTTTTTCCCTCGATCCTGAACACGTTCCTTAATTCGTTTAGCTTTTCTCCTTATTAAAAGCTGCAGGTACTAACTGCAACTTAAAACTTGTCTAAAGAGAATAGAATTTACATACTACCGTGCAGCATTAGCCTCGGTAGAATAAAATTGAAGAATGAAGGGGAGAAAGATGTACATTCGCATCATAAAGAAGATGATTCTGATTGATAAAGACAGTATTGCCAGTTGGAAAATAAACGAAAGTATCCCTCGAAGGCAAACAACATAAATCCTCAAAAAACAGCATTTTTAAAGAAGGAGCGTCAAGTTCTGACTCGACGGTAGATAATTTATGATTTAGCCGAGAGAGAGTGAGAGAGAGAGAGAGTAACGTTGAGCCGACTCGTTTAATGGAGAAAATGTCTGCTCGGAAGAAAGAAAAGAAGGGGGAGAGGTCATGTGTATCGGGGGGTCGTTTTCGGCGCGGTAAACGCGGTAAACGAGCTCCTGGCCGTCTCGGAGAGAAGGACATTAAACAACAACTCCATATCCGGCCGGCAAGATAAATTGCCTTGCTCCCTCCTCCTCGGCAGAAAAAGACGCCAACGCGATTACTTGCGGAGCGCGAATAACGAGTCGTTTTTGCTTTCGGACAAACAGTTTTCAGGGCGGCGAAGCAGCATGGCTCGCGGTTTATTAGAGACTTGATCGAAAATGGCGGGGGCCATGCTTTAGCATCCGCGCGCAAAGCAAATTTATACACGTCCATTCGGAAAATATGGGCCGTCGGCTATCAAACGTACAAAGCCGAGCATATAAATATCTTTGCCATAGGCGTTTATAACGAGTGCTCGATTAAACGCATCGCCAAGCCTGCGCGAGGACCTCACTGACAAATGGTCGGCGAAGAAATCGCTCGGAAAGTACGCAGCGATGTGCGTGCGATGCGCTTCTCGCCAAGACGAGGATCAATCAGCTCGACGAGAAAATAAAACTGCAAGGAGCGTAACAGCAAGATAAAGAAAAACGAAAGAGACGATGTTAAACTCGTCGATAAATTGGAATGGGCGTGGACTAGCACACTGGTTCTGTGATCAACCGTTTGTTTGTTGATCAAAGTAGAGCTTTCAATGAAAAGCACTGATTTTCTCAATAGAGAACGAGAGAATAGAGAAGGCTAACGACGGGGGCGAACTTTTAAAAAGCGATTTGGTTCGGTTATAGGCTCTCTTGTAACGGGCAATTGCGAAAACGAGGCTAATCGGATTGCCAGGCAGTTACGACGTAGCCAAGGAGGAAAAAACAACGGCGCATTGATCGGCGCGCAAGGGATAAAGGCAGAGTCGGCTGCTATTGCTGCGTCTTAGCGTTTTTCGCCGTACGCGCCGCGCCGCGCCGCTTAATTCTTTACGGACGGCCGGCTTACGAGCTTGGCATAGCCGCTCTCCACAATAATGGCGACGGTGAATCGCAGAAAGCTTAGTTTTCGGACGGCGATTACACAAAGTTTAAGCTGCAGGATTTACCATTATCGGTCATTTGGCCAAATCCCGTATGGGTCCAATTCTCTAGCGATTCTTTCATGGATCAGCGATGCCACTTCTCTTTCTCGCTTTTTCGGAGTCTGCGTTCAACGCTGCAGTCAACGAGCGTTTCACTCGGCAGAGACAATTCCAATCAGCGCCACGAGTGCAGCCTGTCCTTTAGGCAAATAATTGGCAACGTGCAATTAGAGCCGTCGAAAGATGTGTCAGGTTTTTACTGGTGCGCTCGCGCGAAACGGACACGTTAATATCAATGGAGTAGCGCTCTTTGAAAGACCTCGGCGGCTTTCGCGCGTAGATCCTTAACAATCGCGCACTCGCAAGGGGAGATGGCGCGTGGCCCTAGCCAATTGATTGTCATTGAAAGCATTGAAAGAATAGTCTCCGCGGCGCGACAATGGCGCAATTGACGCTAACGACTCGGAGCGTCCAGAGCAAGGCCTTTTCCTTGGTTGCGGCAAGAAAAATGCCGCTGCTCGCGTCGAGTTGTGATTAGCAGCCGAGTCAATCGTTAATTAGGCTCGCGTCCGGGATCGCTCGAGAATTCAATAAGCTCCGCGCTGGCGCCGCACGTTGATTGTAGCCGCGCGCACAGCCCATTGACAAGCTACACCTGAATCGCGCGCCCATTCGAAGTTTGACCGGCAGAGCGTGATGGATTTCCGAGAGAAGGCGCGAAATGTTGTCAGCTCCTCGCGGTAGCTAGCAACAGCCAGCGGGCCGACTGGTTTTTTTTTAAACGGGCAACCTTTTAAAAAGCTTTTAGCATTCGTAATTGCTGGCCATTCTAAAGTACCGTACGCTCGCACGTGCCGCTAGCTATAGCGCTTGCCATTGTGCATTCACTCTTTGCGATATCTGTGTATGCTGAGTTTCATAGTCGTCGTAGGCCGGAACAAGTGCTTTTCTAACTAATCGCTCGTTTTGTTCCTCTTTCTGCGCTTTTTACTCGCATCGTGTTAGACACGTAAGTGGATGCTGAGCGCTCGGCCCGAATGATTTTCGACAATTTTCGCTCGCATGCTTCGCGCGCCGTTCGTTGTCGAATAAATAACTTGCGTGCACTGGATAAGCTTTATTTTTAGTCGGGTTTTTCAGATTTTCTGCTCGCGCGAGCACCGAGCTAAGGATCGTACAACTTTACGCGAGAGTCTGCGGCTGGCAATGCTCGTTGAATGGCATATTAAGGTCGGACGTAAAAGAGTAGTTTGCTGCACTGTGAATTGAAGAAAAGCCAAAAGTCGCTGTTAGCAGCGCGACGGTCGTCGGCGTCCTAAACAAACAAATAAAAGCCAAGGCGTTTATTCGGCAGGAGATTCGAAAAAGTGAAAGCACACGTAGGTAGCAGGGAAACCAAACACAATCGGCGATTCCTTTGACAAGTGCGAGAATTTCGCTGCGCTTGGAAATCGGATCTCTGGAAAATGCAGCAGCCGGAGCTTACTCTCCGGCGGGTATAGGTACTCGATGCTTTGGTCGAGAGCCCTTACTCTCTTTCATCGAGCCTTGAGAATTAGGAAGCCACCGCTGTGGGAGCTCCGGAGAGTGAAATACTCTTATTTGGCGGCGGCGGCAGAGAGAGAGAGAGAGAGAGAGAGAGAGAGAGAGAGAGAGAGAGAGAGAGAGAGAGAGAGTGGACGTTATTCATGTGCGCTCTCGAGATCTTGGACGATTTTTTTATTTTTCTGTCGCTTGCTCAAAGCGCTCCCCTTTTCTCTTCTTTGTCCGAAGAAATGCGAAAAATTGCTGCCACGACCGGATTGAAAAATTCGCTCGGAGGATTCTTCTCTTTTCCGAGTGCGATTAGTTTAGCCGAGCTGGCTAAAGTGCTGGCTAAATTGCTGGCTGAATTGCTGGCTAAATTGCTGGCTCGATGTCTGACGAAAACTCGGCTGTACTACTTGCACGAGTCGTCCAAGATTATTCGGGAGTGAGTACAAACAAGTCGATCGACGTCGATCGACGTGGGCGCGATAAAGCAGACATGAAAGAGACGATGCGAATCGTGAATTGCTCTGGCTGACTGAAGTCGCGCGGTCGCACTTGCTGGTCGGGAACATTTTAGTAAATATTCGCCTGGCTTGAGTGCGCCAAAAGAAGAGGTCGGTTTTCCGCTATAACAGGCAAAAAATCTGCAAATCCAGAGAGGCGGGCGTGACGTCTAACAAATATTCGTCGGAGAGAGGGATGGCAGCTTGTATATAGGGCGGCGCGCGATACAGAGCGGGGAAAAATCCGCTCTCGGCTCCCTCGTGAAATTGATGGATGCGCGCTCGCGCGCCCCGACAATAACTCGCGATATCAAAGCAATCAGCAATACTAGCAGCTTGGCATCTCCGGAACGAAAGACTTTTTCACCAGAATGCTGTGTCAATTGCGCGCCTCCACTTTCTTCGCCCATTTTTTTCCATCCCGGTCCTCGCGACTTTACTTGTTGGCGTGTCTCTGCTCTTCTTATTTTTCACGCTTGCGCGTCATTTGTCATTTTCACTCACTGCGAGATACGCAACGATAAGCGTGCTTGAAAGTGTCCCATAGTGTATTTGCTTTCTTTCGCTTGTTTTGCTTGCAGCGTTATTGTGTCTAATTCCGCGGAGGGCCGCAGAGCAAACACTTTTTCCTCGAGCTTGGCTGTATTATAAATCACGAGAATAGCATCATTAAAAGCCGCTTTCTATTGTGCAAGCAGCTCTAATAAATAACGGGCCTTTGTTGAAAATCCAGCGCGAGCTTGCTCGTCGTCGCAGCGTTTCTTCACAATTGCCAAGAACACGAGCATTTTCATGCAGCGCGCAACAATTTCAGCTGGCGTTTTCGCGTTTTCGCGTTTTCGGGGTTAGAGCCTTATTCGCAGCCGCACTGACGAGTAACGTCTCGTTTTCTCGTAAACGAAGGCTATTCTACTGCTCGGCGATTTGCAAACAAGTCAAACCATGTACAGGGCGCACGCGTCGAGCGTGATCAAATCGATACGCCCCCCGAGTGGCTCTCGGTCCGAACGCTTCCTGAAAAGTCTTCGGCGGCGTAAGAGGGCCAGCGGATAACGAAAGCTCGCGGGCTACGCCTTCGTTCGGCCAAGTTGCGCCTGCCAGCCAACTGTCATGCAAATAGGCGTTCCGCTCGGCGACCCATCAGCTTCATCGCTCGCCACCTAGCTCCCACTCGGCCGGACCTTCTTCCTTTCTTTCCAGCTCGCTCTTTTGCTGGCCAGTCGACGATGCCAATTGGCTGTTTGTTCGATAAACAACGAGATCGCGCCGTTACACGCACGGCCGCTTACGTTTCATTCGGGTGGGATGCGCGCAAATCACTGCGCGTTAGCGCACACCTCGTTATCTTTTACCCTGACTTTGTTCGCGTGGCGGACACTCGGAAGTCGTAAATATTTCAAATGCTGCCCGCGCCCACCGAGAATGCTTCTCCGAGGGCCTTCGTGCACGAGCTCCCGCGGCTCAATAAAAATACGCCCTTTGGTGGAATCACTTATCTGACTCACCGACAACTTTGCTTTATGGCTGGCCACTGTTTCGCTTCCGATTATCAGTTGTTTAATCTCCGCATAGCGACTGTTTCAATGCTCGCTTACCGTCTTGGATTGCATAGACGGATGCGAGAATTCGAATCCGAGCGAGCGAGCGAGCCTATCCGACTGAGCAACGTCAGCTAACAGAGCGGCAATTTTCCTTGCCGTAGCAACACAAGCGGAGCTCGCGAGGGCAGCTGTGCAGCCGGTTTCCCATGAATACGAATGTCCCGCAAACAGCGCCACCGCGCGAGACACTCGTCGTTGGAGTCGCGACATCGCGCCGCATAAATACGCCTGGCGATACTGCCGCGCTCCCGTATTCGATGCTAAACGCTCTCGCGCGCGTGCGGCGCGCCGCCTTGCATAATTTGATGTTGCCGTTGCGCTGCGCGAAACGCCGCGCGGCATGCGCTCGCGCGATGGAAGGCCATCAAGTCTCTCGAGACGAATGGAGCAGCAACGTTTTCTTCTTGTTTGCGGCATCCGCGCTGCGCATGCTTCGCATGAGCAGGAATGTCCGTCCGTGAAAAGTGAAAAGTGAGAGGAAATAGGAGAGCGTTGCATCCGATTATCTTGTTTTGTGTTTCGTGGCCTTCGGGAACTCCCAGTGGTCCAAGATAGTGTCGCGGTGTGCAATAAAAGGAGGGTACTCGCCGCAACCTCGGGTAGCTAAGTGACCGTGTATAGTGTAAGTCGAGGTCGCGTGGGTTCGATGACACGTTGCATTCCCGAACGCTGATTGGGGCACCGATGGGGGACCCAAAGAGTAGGGCATTTCCCCCTTTCCCCTGAGACAAAAATGACCGGCGCGACCGCAATATCGAAGGAAAACTCGACGCAAACGGTTTAATCTGTCGCGATAATCCGTGTCGCAACTCAGTATAACTGTGGTGATACCCACATCTGCGTACGGTTGTATGCCGTCGTGCGTGCAACCTTTTGTACACCAGCGACGCCGCCGGTTCAAGGGAGCTAAGGACAGGGCGACCTGCAGCCCCAGCTGCCTCTAACACCGCGGCAACTACTGCCCACCGTTAATCTCACAGGCGACGACGTAGCGAGGGCTGTATTCGTGTCCGAGACGTTGGAGGGAGGCATCTTCCCTTGTCAACTGGTAAAACTTCGCTGATCGAATCGCCATTCGTAATCTGGTGCGCTGTTGGTAATTATATTGAGGTGCGTTCTCTTACTTGTAGTTTCTGAATGATCGTACTTTAGAATAGAAATATCCAGATGAGATTTCTTTCGATAGATTATCATGTTATTACTATTGAACATCTGAAAACACTTCTCGTTACCAGACTTCTGCTCGTTCTCTGGACGATCGCAGCCGGGTGAGAAAGAAGAGAGTGCGAGCGCTGCGCAAAGGTTTGTTTTATCTCCCTTTGTCTCTCTCGGCCCGAGATTTGCCTGCGAGGCTGATTACTTGGACTACTTTGGCAAGCGCGGCTCATAATATCGGGATCAAGCGGGGAGAGCATTTTTGGAGATTAGGCGCGCTGCACGCCCGGAAAGCCGCCTGGGCGCATTTCTGGGCGCATTAGAGCCGTATGACGCCAGGCGGGGAGTGACGCAAGGCGCGCTCAGCCGGCCTGCCCCTCCGCCCCGCGAACGAGATTTAAACGAGAAAGTACGAGGGTACGGGCATACGAGGAGACATCCCCCTGCCCTCGGCCCGAGTAAGTGGATCTTTATTCTTGCTCTTTGTCTTCTGCTCCTTTTGTCTCCTTAGGCGCGAGTGCTGGCGCTGCTGTTACTGCGCTGCAGCAGTGCAGTTTGACGTGACTATTTCGTCGTTTGCTGGCCTCTGGGCGCTCGCCGCGAATAAAAGTCGACGAGAGGAGCGTGCCACTGGGATTCGATTTCGGATTGACGACCATTTCCGGTGATCCGACACCTGTGACGCCTGTGAGCGGATGATTAGCCTCGACGGCCCGAGCGACAGCCTGCATGTATGGAGTAGTAATAGCCGAGGCTGACTGACCGTAATTACCGGCATTACGGGCGTCCGCAGGCGCCTATCGACACCGAGCCGCCGACAAATTGTCGATAAGTAACGCGTGTTTAGCGTGGAGATGAAGGCGAATGGTAAAATTGACGGGGAAAGGGTCGCGAAGCACGCGGTGTACGCGGCGCGGCTGCCTTTTGTCTCGTGGCGAAAGAGACGGATGCGACGCGACATTCAAATCCCCGATCGAGTCGCGCCTAGGGTTTATATCACAGTCCCGGCCGATATTGAACAATTGAATGCCGATTTCCCGGCGGACCAATCGAATCCTAATATCCATAGCGGCCAGTGTAAACACGACCGCGAGAATACGATGCGCGCCGCTGCTGGCGCCACTGCGGAACAGCGATATTCCAATGGTATATGACTAGATTTCAATCTGCGTCTGCGCGACCCTAATCCGCGACTGTATTTCCTCCTCCGGCGAGCCTGCAAAAATGCATCCGTCTCTCTGCCTCCATTTTCCGTTTCCCGCCCATTTTGCCAGCAGCACCGGCACCGGAGAAACTGCCAATGAAATACTTTTATTCGTCGTGCCCTTATCGCTGCCTCCGATCCTTATTTAACTTTTAGAAATGGCCTCCCTCTCCCACTCTCTCTCTCTCTACGAGTCGAGTTTTATGGTCACGGCTGCCGAATTGGTTTTTCCCGCCGCCGGCAGCAGCGCGCACACCTTACAATGCTTCAAATACAACGACTCGACTGCCTTTTAAAATCCGATATATTGGCTTATCGACCCACTGCGCCTTTCCACATTTCCAGAGGACACGCCGAACCATAAGCGAGAGCCTTCATTAGCGGCTGAATTCATACAGGTCGAAAGTGGTTAATCCCGACGACCGCGGATCGATCGCCAAGGCCAGTTCGCTCTCTCTCTCTCTCTCTCTCTCTCTCTCTCTCTCTCTCTGCCTCTCTTACCAGATTTCGGCGAGGGGTTGACGAGCGAGCTGCCGCTCTCTCTCGGACAATGGCCCAACATTAGGATCCCTCTTGGCAGCAGCGCGCTCAGTATGACTATCCCCCTTGTAACCATCAACATTACGGCCAGCTCGTATACGTGCGCGCGCGTGCTTTTATGTACACATAGCACACGCCTTCGGACCATTATTAGCTTATGTTTTCGTACCGCGACGATGGCAGCATTGTTCAACCAAAGTCTCTGCGCGTGGACGAGCAATGTGTGACTCGATTGCGTCCGAGCTCCAATGCGGTCCAATTCAGCCAGACCGATTTCGGTCGAATGTGAATTGCCATTGGAAGCTAAGCGACAGCAATTCGGAAAAACAGCAAGAAGCGGACTTTGCAGCGCTCGTGCGAATCAAGTTTGCCCGTAGCATCCGGTCGAAACCACCAATGCCCGCTCGATTTCCGCGGCGGAGCATCTGCTGCTCTGCTGCCTCGTGTCCTAAACTGTCGATGGGTCGGCGCCGCGTGACTCGACTAGCGGCGAGCCACTTGCGACTAGCAGCGGCAGCTGGCTCGCCTCGGGCCGCGCGCGAACCCGACCAAATTCGGTCGCAAACTCGAACGCGATTATGCACTCGCGGCAGATTGCGGGGGCACGCGTTCGATTTTCAACTCGTACTTGGTGGCTCGCTCGACAAATTATAATGGAAGCTCGCGACGACCACCACCACGACGCGCACCTCGTACGTCGGCACGGCCGCCAGTTACGCGTCGTTAATATAACGATAATGGAATCTTCCGCGGTGGGCCAATGCAATTACGCGCGACGAACAGAAGCTGCGATGACCGAACTGTGCGCGCGCGGGCGCGGGCGCACAAGGCTCTGCGCCAGCAGCTTTTTAGTCCGACAGCCGAATTCCAGATGAACGGAGAATTCGATTGCAGTCAGATTGGCGCGCATCGTCGTGTCCTCGTTGTCGCGCTCGCGTCGGCCGCACAGTTAACGGGCGCACCGGTGCGACTTAGATTTAGTCGGAGACGAGTTGCGGAGGGGCGGAGCGGCGGGCGAAAAACCAGCGGAAGCGCCGTGCGAGTTGGAAATTAGCGCTGACCGCGCGTCGACGTCCGGCGCGCGACTAATTCAAGTTTTGGCCCGCACGGCTCGTCGCGCCGCGCGCTCCTGCCAACCGGGACCACGCGAAAGGCCCAAACACATATATCGGCCGCACGCAACAAGCGTATTACTCCCGAGACCGAGAGTTGCACGTAGCGTCTAATCAAACTTTTTGTCGCGGCAGGCTCGGAGCAACGGAAAGGAAGATTCCGGCAGGTCCGTCATCGATCAGCGTTTGCCGTGCCGTAGACGCAATTAACTGACAGTAATTAACTTGTCAGAGAGCAGCTGGCCGTCGGGCGTCTCTGTTGTCGAGGCTGGTCGGCGCCACCGGGGAGGGGCGCAAAAACCAAGCGATGCGACGACGTGACAGGGCGCGCAAGTTTTTGCAAAGTCGAGCGCGCAAACTCCCAAACTTTCTTTCGCGCGAGTGCTTCAAATTACGCTGAATAAAGTGCACAAATTGCATTCTCCGGTGCATAAATCGGCTCGCGCCTAGTCCCGGCGCCAGCACTCGCGTACAGATGCGAGCGCGCGATACGGCACGTCTTCGATTGCCTCGGCGCTTACGAAACCCGTTCCTGGATCCGGCGGCTGCGGCCGCGAGTGCATTTCGAGGAGACTCTCAAGAGGCAGCTGCTTTCTCTACTTATTTTGCACTTATTTTGCGAGGGCACCGAGATGTGTCGCGGCACGGGTGTCGCGGGCCGTGCGACCAGTCGGCGAGCTCATTTCCATCGATCGCTCTATGCCAACGGAGGCCCCAGCAGAAGGCAGCTGAGAACGGCCTTTCGGTCGTCCCGACGGAAGCCTTGCCTGGCCGTTCCATCTCCTCTGTCTCTCTCCTCGCTGCGTCCTGCGCGTTTTCCTATTTTCACGCCTTCCCTTTGGCGCCGTTTCGGCAAAACGGTTCGATCGAGCAACCGAGGCTCTGTTGTCTCGCGACCTACTGCGGGTGCAATACTTACCGGGATCGGAGGAGGCATGTGCCCTGGTGAGCCGACACAGCTGCAGCGGTAGATAGCGCGTGTCCGCCCGAGGCGGCGACTTGGGTGGCGGAGGCGTCGCGCTCAGGAAGCCGCGCTGCAGCTCCCAACCGACCTCCTGGATAATCGAAGCCTTGCGGAAGTAAGGCGTCACCTCCCTCAAGTACTTCACTGCAAGAAAAGAGCAGAACGGAGCATCTTTTAAAATCCAATTTCGCTGCTCTTGGTTTTTATTGCGACGCGAACGCGCGCGCACCTATGCACGCGCGCGGCTACGCGCAAGAGCGAACAGACTGTAAGGCTTTCTCCCCGAAGGAATGCAATATTCCCAGGCTAGAGCTCGCGAGCGACCAAGCGACAAGCTCGCAAACTTATGGCCGATGCAGAGACGGCAAAAAAGGGACACGCGAGCCCGGCAATTTCAATTCACAGCCGTTGTTTTCTTCTCTCCACTCTTCCTTCCCTTCCCCGGCTTCTTCCTCGTCAAATTAAACCTCGACGCTATAGCTCGTAAACGCTCCGTTCCTCGCGCGCGTGCAAATCAAGTGCGTACGCGGGGCGATCGATCGATCGACTATTACCTCCGCGCTTTTACGGCGGCTCGGCGCCGATTTTTTATATGCCGCGCCGCGCGCACAGGCCCATCAAACTATGGCGAAATATCGAGTGGGGCTGGCTCGGACGGCCAACGGCAGGAGTCGCGCCGTGTCGGCCCAGAGGGCCAGCGCGACTGTAAAGATGAAACTCGGGGGGGCTATATCCGCGGACGGGTTCCGTTCAACACTCGACCCATTTTCAATGAATTTGGTCGTTGCGACGTTGGCGCGTGCCAAATTGCAAGATTGCAGTACGCGACAAAGAAGTCGAAAAAAGCAGCGGGAGGTGAGAAAATATGGTGGATTAACGAGATGGCGAGAGGAGACTGAAAAGCGTACCTCAAGATCATCGGGCTCGTGGCAATCGACAAGGGGCAGAGATGGAGAGAAAATGAGGACTCGCGCCGGTAACGACTGCCGGAAGCTCGTCGTCGTTGTCGTCGTCGTCGTCGTCGTCGAGCTTTAACGAGTCCGCTTGTTGCTCTTTCTGGGCCTCGCTCCCTCTCGCGCAGGCAGATAGTTGCGCCGCTTTCCGATTTTTTCGCCGAAAATTCCGTCGGCATCGCGCATCGAAGCACGCGATAATCGCGTTACAATGCAGGTTATCGCCGCAGCCCAGGCCCTGCAGGGGCGGCATTAGAGGACGCGGGCATGCTGCGTTTGTAATTACAATTGAAATCGATCGATCGGCGCGTGCACGCGCGGCGTATTATCGACGCGCAGATTAGACGCCGGGAGTGGCCGCACGCTGGCTTGTAAAACAAGGCGCATCGATTTATTTAGATTGACGGCGCGCCGTGGCGCGTCCTTCGAAATGCCTGTTATTTGAAGGCGCTGAAGCAACAAACGATAAGGTGTCCCTCTCGGTCTGCGCACGCCCCCGTGATCCGGTTTATACGCGCGGCCGGCAGTGCTCGGTGTACACGAGGCGTCGAGCAGCAAGTCTAGCATAATATCGATACCGGCGCCAGCCAGCCGCGTCTTAACCAAAACACCCGATTGATTGCCTCCGCCACTCGTCTGCTCGATTTGCAAGTCTTGAAGGACGCCTCTGATTGGACGACCGCTGACGAAGGTCCACGGGCCGAGGACAATGTCGATAATGTCCGTGGTATCCGAGCGCCGGCAGCGGCTGATACTGACTGCGCTGATTCGCGTTTAGCCCGAATGACGTATGCCCGATTTAGGCCTCGAGCTGACGATCTGAGAAATCAACTGCGACTTCTCTGCAAATTCCTCATTTGCAGAGTTGTCCTCGGAGTTTGCTGCAGAAATTTGTCTTTGTTGGCCAAATAGCTCTGTCCTATGTCCTTGCGCCGTCCGGCCCCTTCGAGATATCAGTATCCAGAGAAATTCTCCGAGGGAGCAAGTTTCTTCGAGGGGGCAGGCAGGAGGAGAAGACGACTCGGCGAGCAGGCAAATTTCTGAACGAATAAAGACAGCCGAGAGCATTCGCGGAATCTTGCTGCTCGGGCGAGTTATTCGGTTATTCGAGGACTCCGCGACGAGAAAGAGAGCACGGCGAGGCGAATATTCGAAGGATAGGCCAACGGAGCATTGTCTCGTCGATGGGCCCGGGCAGCCGAGCCGTCGGAAGTTAATTTTTGAAAGTTGCCAGCCGAGTCCTGGGCGCGTGACAATTAGCAGACGTCGCGCGAAACTGGATGCGCGCTCGCGGCGGCGGGCGAGGCAGTCTGCCGCTGGCCGCGAGCACGTCAAAAACTTTGGCGGCGACGCGTCGAAAGTGACGTCCGGCTTAAACGCGTTACAGCACCGCGGCCGCGCGGCTCGACAACTTTTGACGCGCGGCAAACACAATAAAGCCCCGACAGAAATCATCCGCGAGTAAACATTCGCGCCGGCCTTCGCCCCCGCCATTCATCCGCGCCGCTGCGCCCGGAGCATTAATAATTCCGCGCGCAGCCCCATTTGTCCTACGATTTGCCGGCAATTGAATCGTACGTCGCGCACAGCAGCGCCGCCGACCCAAGACCCGCTGCCGGCTGCTGTGTAGTCCGGTCCTCCGTACGTGTTCGGCCGCCGAACACGCTGGCAAAAGCCCCGGCCGACTTTGGCGTTAAAATTTCAAGTTGGCCTCCTCCCTCGGCCGCGCCGTCGGTCCCTTCGATTGGCTGCCGACCGCGCCAAAAACCCAATCCGAATCTGCTAATTCGGCACGCGGTGCCGTAACGAAGGCGAGCAAGGTCTTTTCGTCCCGTCGCTTCGCGCCACTTCGCGCCACTTCGCGCCAATTCGCGCTAGGCTGCGCGCGCGTTTGTTACGCCCCGACATTTCACGATCGAGATAATTTTATCGCTTGCCCGTGTGCGCGTATTCCCGCTTTTGGGCGCTCTTCGGTAAAACATAGCCACTGATTTTCATTTTTCGTTCGTACGTTCATGCGCGCGACGCTCTGTTACGGTTCGATCGTATATCAATTGATTGGCCCTCGGTCTCGGTTTTCATCTGTTTTCATCGGTTTTCATCGGTTTTCATCGGTTTTCATCGTACAGCGCGATCCGTCGGTAGATTTGTTTTCAAGCGTTTTCGGAAATGCAATCGTCCGCACGCCGACTGCGCCGACTGACGCGGGCCAATCATTGGCAGCGATTGGATCTCGAAGCACAGCGCTTGGCAGCTATCGTTATTCTTATTCGAACGGGAAGCATCGATCGCTACACGCCATGCCCTTGACTGTTGACGAGACAATTGGGCCGTAGCCGCGCCACTGGCCGATCACATTGAAAGCTGCAAAGAGAAAACTTGGACGAAAGCCATTTCTAATTTCCGGAGCATAGCGGGACACTTTCGCTGTCGCGCAGGTGCCGCAGAGGGAACAGGAAGGATCGGGCGTCCGTATCGGAATGGCACGGAAATTCGCGAGCGAGCGCGCGGACAAAAAGCCGACGCTTGACCCCCGTCCGGGGGCTCGCACGAGGCTACGAGGGACAATTTCCTCTCTCGATCTGTCCTCTTTACGGGGAACGCGCGCTCTCTCTCCCTCTCCCTCTCTCTCTCTCTCTCTCTCCCTCTGGAGAATCTACCGCCGCGTCCATTTGTATGCAAACACATTTCCGAGATGGTTTTTTGCTCTTCTGGCCTATTCGCTTGATATTTCCGCGTGCCTCCTTTTTTTCTCATTCCGCGCAGAGAGGCAGGCACAGGCCGGAGGATGATGTTTGCGCTCGCGGAATTGTTTGCTGCGACTACGGGCAATCACGGAGATTATCTCCGACGATGCTCTCGCTCTTCTTCTTCTCCCATCCGCTGCTCGGCCGCCTGTTTGTAGAGACAAGACGCGCATTGAAACGCCGGCAACTCATTCGAGACGCGCGTACACGGCAAGCGCACGCGCTCCTTCTCGTTTACCCCCGTTTATCCTCGATTATAGCCGATTATCGACGATAAGTTTGCGTGGCGCTTCGCGAACGCTTCCGAGCGGCACCCAAGTTGCGCGCGTCACGAACGAATCGCATACGCAATAGCGACGCGGAGCCAAGCACTGTTTATGGGCATTGCGCGACGCGCGTACCAGCCACAATTATCGTAAGATCGCACGGCGGAAAGGCGAAACGCCGACGCTTATTACGAAATTCCCGTCGCGTAGGAATTCGATCGGCGGCGGCGGGCTGAAACGTTGCCGCGCGACGTGCATGCTTGCGGCTGGCTTCAAATCGAACAGCACCGCTCGTTTAGATAAAGGCACAGCAGTCTCGGTATACGGCGCCTCTGTGTATGTCGCTCACACACCCTCTGGGATCAATGCCAAAGCGAAGCAATATCGAGCGAAGCTTGCTCGCTTTGGCACTGTACTTAAGCATCTTACCACTCGGATGCGACTGCTCTTTCGTCGAGTCAGTCAGTCGTTTCCGTTTCGGCACCGAGCGTACCGTTCGTTAATCAACTTGCGGCAAATCTGCTCGACGCGGAACGGATGGGCGAAGCCTCGACAATTGCCACGCGCATGGACGTGCCTGTCGAGACATTCAGTTGCATATTTTCATTCGCCATTTCCGTCTCGACGAAAAAACACTTATGTTTTTTCTATATTTCTATCTGCTGCTGCAAGTCGACTTTTGCCGCGAAGAAACGTCCGGCCGAAAATAATCGTATCCTTGCGCGGACCGTGACAACTTTTGTAAACAGTATTTTTTCTTGTCACGCGGAGGAGGATGATTGAGCGATCGTTGAGAAAGTCTGGGACATTAAAACTGATGTATTTTATTTCACAAACGGAGACAAGCATATTTCTTTTTACCATGAAAATGAGAAATTCTCATCTAGCTAAACGCTTCTAAGGACACTTGCATTATACGAGTATAGGAGTCGCATTCGCCTCGGCAAATCGAAGGATAGAGAGAAAGAGAGAGAAAAAGAAATTGGAAGCGCGAGTTGGCTTTTAGCTTTCTTTTTGCTCTCCGCGCGGCAAAGAGAGTACGTCGAGAAAAGAGAGAGAGAGACAGAGAGAGAGCGAGAGATAGGAAGGCGTGCGGCAGTGTAGCCACATGTATAATTTATGGCGCGTAATGCGCGGCAAGCGGCATGCATGGACGCCAAGACGACGACGACGACGACGACGGCGTCGACGACGCTTTTCTCCTTTTGCTTCCGTGCGAGCGAGCAAGGGAATCGAATTTCTGATGCTCCAGTTGATGCGAGCTCGCTCTCTTTTTTGTCTCGGCAATCCGATTTTCTGCAATTGCTGTTAGCGTTGCACTCGCGCGCACGACCAGTTCCCTCTTTTTTTATTTCACTTTGGCTGCAATTCCTCGTATTAGTAGCTTTTCAAACTGAGCTTTAGAATCGATTTAAAATTCATTGTGCGCGCGCCACGAGTATACCGGATGCCAATTTCATTGGAATACTCAATGTTCGAGCGAGAGAGAATTACTCGCTTCGTTCGACCGAGAGAGTAGGAGGCCTCACAATTAGTTAGGAAAACTTTCAATTAAATTATTGGAAATTCGTTTAGAGAGCTTACTCGCTAGTGCGTTTTCCAGCGAGGACCGTTCGACGATATCTTTGTAATGTTGCATCACTGTTCACTTGCAAATAATATTAACGGATATTGTTCTTAGGCGTCTTGCTTTAGACTTGAGATAATTCACCGGCGAGTGAATAGAATCGAATTTTGACCAAGTGCACCGAGCGATTCGTTCGAATTGCAAATGAACGACAATGACAACAGCAGTGTCCAAATGAAAGCGACGGCATCATCAGGCAGCACATCCCGTGGCTGAAACTCTCGCGTCACAAAAGGAAGTAGCGAGATTGCAAGCGTGAGGGGGAGAACGCATTTGGAAGCTGCACAAAACACATCGTCAAGCGCGACTAGGATGGGCAAAAGAAGAAGGGTGAAGCGTGTGGCTATGCACTCGAGACGGGGGCAATAAAACGAGCCCTTCCATTGTGACACCTCGCTCCCTCTCTTTCCGACTTTCTCGTACGTTCTGTCTCGCTTCGGAGACACATCCGCGCCACGAGACAGTGATTTCCAGGAGAGCAGTCGCGCGAAAGACTCTCGCGCTCGCGATTTGCAGGCGACGTGTTTCAAGCCAGGCCGCGGCAAAAGAATCCCGAAGGCAGCCGTCAAGTCCAAACTTGCCGGCTGGAAATCCAAAGGACGACGCCTCTGAGAGCCGCTCCGTGGACAGGGCGCCGGCGCTGCCTCCTTTCTTCTCGTTCGACCGCGCTGTCGCCTCCGCCCTCCCCTCGTCTACTCGCGGCTGCGGCGAGGCTGAGCGAGCATCGTCGTCGGCGCCGAGTTAGCGCAGAGCGATTTTCAAAGGGCTGACAGACTCGCGGCAGCTCGCTCATCCTGAAAGTTCGCCGACGAGTTGCCGTTGATCGCACGCGCACGCAAACGCACGCAACTTGCCTGAAAATCCGTCAAGAAGCCCGCGCGCGCAACACCAGTCGGACGCACACTTGCCTCCGTTTCTCGAAAGTTGGACCGAGACTGCAGCTCCAGGCATATTTGTATTTTTCGAGCTATCTTCGGCCATCGCGCTGTGTACACAGCTCTAGACAAGTAGCCCTTCATCAAGGACGCGTGCGCGCACGGCCGGCTATATCTGCACTAGCGCCGAGTTATTGCTGGTATGAAACCCATGGTAAATGATGCGCTGCCGCGTGACCTGCAAGCGCAAAACCTTTCAAAGTCCCTTTAGCTTTACTACTGTTCTGAGCTATCTTGCGGCCCTCCCCCCTCTCCTTCCGCACGGCTATCTCGTAGCTCTTGCATTCGATTGAATTCTCCCAAAAGGAAATAGAGCAGATCGCGATTGTTCGTCCAGGCCGACTCGCTTTTTCCTCGGTCGCCAAGCTCGGCTCTTTTCGCGAGATGATTAAGTGTCTTTCGAGCTCGTCAAATTGCACGGAAGCAGCTGCCGACGAAAAGGCCATATCTAGAAGCCACATTAGAACAGACAGCGATCTCGGATTACCGATGGTTAGTGGTGCATCGCATCAAGGGCAAGACAGCGAGTCGCAGCGAGGCGGGGTTCTCGAGCGAGCTGCAAGGGAGCTATGCTGTGCGGATCGTACGTTTGCGCAGTGGGTGCGCGCGCTAATAGATTTGCAGGTGCGATTGGCCCGTCGGGGCTTGCGACTCTCGCACCTGTGTTTAAATGGACGGCGAGGCACTTGGACGTGACGCTGTTGCCCGCTAACTGCGCCCGAATTAATGGATTTACGGCCGGCCTGGGCGCATGCGCGCGCGCGCAGCGCGTTCCAAGTATCTCTTTTTACAGCCCTGAGCGAGCCCTCTATTAGTCGTGTAGTTTGTAGTTCGGACGCTAATCCAATACCCAACGTTTCCCCCAAGATCAAATCTATCGATTCCGCAAGCAGAACTTGCCGGTCGTTTTATTTTTCTGCGCTCGCTCGACGCAATCGCACACAGCAACATTTGCCAGAGCGAGCACTTAGCCGCAATGGGTTGCGCGGATTGTCTTGCGCGCGAACGGAAATACGTATAAAAATGGGCGAGCGCATCGAGAATGCATCGAACGCGATCGGCGGCCAAGTAATTGGAGCCGAGCTCGCGGATGTCGATGTTCTCGGGCGCCGCGCGGTAAATCCCTGGCGTTGCGGACGTGCTCGGCTCGGCCATTCGACGCCAAATCTGGAATCGCCGAGCGGGCTGCGACGAGAAACCGGCGAAACTGGCCCGGTATTTTGCGAGCGCACCCCGGCCCCGAACATCTCTAGCCGGGCTTCTGCGCACTTTCGTCGCGCGATGCCCGAGCGAATCTCGAGCTCGACTACTGTATCTGGCCGCGCCCGAGATGGCCAGCTACCCATTGGGCTTAAGGCGGAGAGAATGGCCCGCGCCGCCTATTCAGTGGCGACCACTTAGCTCCGCTTCTTAAATAAATCACGCGGCACTTACGTCACCGCAGCTCTCCTTTGTGCTTTTTTAGCGGGCCGCGCGTCCTCCTTCATCCGGCTTAGTCGCTCTCCGCGGCGGCGCGGCGCGCGCCGGAGAGCCAGAGAGACGCAAGATACAGGTCGTCTAATGGCCCCCTCGCCGTCCCTCGTCCGGCCCTCGCTGCAGAATGCACTCGGCCGTTGTCGAGAACGATCGCGGGACGCTCCTTTGCAATATTTAATCTTGGTGAGAATCGGGGCCGAACGCCTCGATATGCATACTAGAAGTTTGCTTCGAGTACTCGTTAGTTGTTTCGGCACCGTTCCATTGGAGCAGCTCATCCTGGAAATATTAGCAAGGCTGCTTCGAACGAAAAGTGCAGTCACTGGCTGCGACGTGCGCTTTCATTCATCGAGCTGCTCCTTTATTCGACCACATTATAATTCGATTGACGGTTCATCCGCTCGGCGGCGTCGATGGACGATCCGATAAATAAAGCATCGAGCGCACAAGGCAACAGAGCGCGCGCTCGCGGAATAATGACGGCCGGCGAGAGGCCCATTCGAAATAATTCACCGGCGTAATTTCGCGAAGGCAAATGACGACGCGCTTTTATTAAATTCTCCATCGGGCTGGCTCGCCACGCCCGTAAATCAGCTTTATTAGCTGCGCCGCCACATCCTCTCCTGCTCCTGTGCAGCACATTGTTTCTCGCCTTTCCACTTTCCTCCCCCAGCCACTCCCTCTCTCTCCGATGCAGCCAGCTTCAGCTGCTCCTTTTGTTTTCTTTGGACTATCAATCAAAGTACGTACGCGCCGAGCGCGCACGCCACATCGTGCTGCTGCATGCTGCTTGCTCTCCAGAACTTTCGCCTTTTCATACTTGCGCACGCTTTCCCACGCGAAACCCGCCGTATCAGGCTTATCGCCGTTGTTCTTCTTGTTGTTGTTGCCGTTGTAGCTGTGCCATTTTTTCTTCCGCGCTCATATACCGACACGGCGATCAGATTTTTATGCGAGCGTCGATTGACTTTCCACGTCGCAGCGCGTCCATGACAATGAATATTAAAGCAGTCTGCCTTTCGTTTGGATGCCGGACAGCTGCCCACCAATTGCATGCTTTCCAGTATTTTTAGCCGCTCACATGGGCATTGCAGTCAACGATCTTTCTCTTGCGAAACTTATTTTATTGATTGCGTGTCGCGTGCATTTTCAATATTTTCGGTAGCCGTCCGGAGCGGCATTATTGAAAACCCCGATTCGAAATAACATCGTGCATAAAGGAACGCTATTCCTGGTTGGGAAATACGATTTCGAATCTTTTTCGTACTTAAAGATCCACAATGTCTTTTGTTACAATTATTGGAATCATCATTTTTCGATGGGACGGCCAAATTGTATTCCCGAATCGCATCAAGTGCCATAAAATATTTAATCTCATCTAGGTTGAACGGATAAGAGGAGAAGACAAAACGGAAAAAATTGAAGATCAATACACTTACGGCTGAATCCCTTTTAATTTTAACGAGCTTACATCGACCGAATAGATGCGGTAAAACCGTGTACGTCAATACTTCACCAACCTGAAACAAGAATAGAAAGGCTTCCATTATTGTCTGATATTCCATGAAATCCGTTTCGTAAAAGTTAAAGTAAATCCCATGGAAAAGAGCTGCAAAGCCAAATTCAGTTGTAAAAACGTTTTTCTTTTTTTCTTTTTTATATTTAAAGTTGTAAAAACCGGTGAGAAAGGCGAGGCAGTGGCGGTGAGAAGGAAAGGTAAACAGGGCTAAAAGCGTTCGAGTGTTCGGCCGGGTGCTGACCGTGAACTCGCTTAGCTCTCGTCGCCTGAGGGCTGAACAGGATCAAGCATCCATTTGAATTCTCGCGCTTCTATTTTACGACTGGGACACACGCAACTGCCGCGTAAGCGAGTTTCCCAATGTGCTACGGCTAGTTTTCTCGAGGTGTCGAGTTTACGACGCTGAAAGAGGAATTTGGATGTTGTCTTGTGCATTTTGATGATTACAAACGTTTCATAAAGCATTTGTAATTCAAAAGCCAATTCAAATGAAATTTATATTTCGTGAGATTTCAAATAATTGATAATCCTTTTTATTGATCGGTATTATGGAATACAAATGAATTAGCGAAAGAAATAATTTTAAGAGCGAAATTGTCGAGAAAATGATAAATAGTCCATAAATAATGTAAGTTAATCGATACTTTTATTGAATAATATCTGCGTCAAATTAACAATATGTCAGCATTATCCGTCACAAGAAAAGCTATTCTGCTATTTGCGTAAAATAACTTTTAAAAGAATATTAATATTTTAGAAATAGAAATACCTTTGAAAATTCCTAGTACAAACTATTTAGTATAACATGCCTACATTGTTTCCTTGTGTTCATTCTTGAAAGTTTATTTTTGATGTCATTGCTTAAATAAATGATAATACACGAGTTTTTAAATAATGTAGAGATTGGATAAAATTATGTAGAATTTTGAGTATTCCGGAAACCAAAATTTATATACTTTATTCAGTGACATTGACAAAAAAAAGAGGCTCGAACTATTAGAAAGAATTTATTAGAAAAAACCCCCATTCGTAAGTAGGGAAAAAGCCACAAAAGCTAAGCTTGGAAAATGTATCAATCGCACTATATCAGGGAATTATCACACTTACAATTAGACGAATACACTTGTTGGCATACGCATGCAACAAAGTTGCTCACAATTGAGCTTCGCCCAGGCTGCATTGATTGTTCAGAATCCGAGACCGTGAATGGACATTTCGGCAGAGACCGTCGCGAGGCTACGGATTGCGGTGTCAGCGCTGACTGGCTTGAGATGAGAATACGCGGCCTCAGACCCTGTCTCTTTTGGGCTCTCGCGCGCTTATGTAATAAATTTACGCTGCCTTTAACAGTGCCATGCTGATAGCCAGCAGCTTGTTGTTCAATATTAAATTAACGCGAGTAGAGTAATTATTACATACACATATTCAAATGAGAATCCACAAAGTGTGACTTTCATCTTGATCACTTCCATTTTTAAGGGAGTTGCAAGATGAAAGTACTAGAATAAATAATTGTTGCGTTCATAAGATGCCATATGAACTCTTGTGGGACATCAACACCGGTGTGATTAACAGTTTTTTCTGAACAATGTGTACTTTTGATACTGAGTATTCTGACTGAATTCGATCGGAATAAAGCTACAAGAAAACTATTGCCGAAAAGCAAAAATCGGATCACCGGAACCAATCAATTACACCATGCAAGTTAACCCTCAAAATCAATTTCCCAGATAGAAAGCCAAATGGAAAAAGCCCTCGTGCACTAGCAAATAAAAGAAGAGGGACAGATAGAAAGTCTCCGAAAAAAAAACGAGGATATCCCCGACAAATCTCAACGATGAAAAATCGCCTCTGCGGGGGGTTAATTCGGTTTGGTAAGTAGAACGAACGCACGTTGGTTGCGTGCGCGCGTTTGTCTCAATTTGCTAGTGTGCCGTCGTATTTTTCGGTCGTAGACCCGCGAGACTGCCACGAGAACGCTGAGATTTGTGGCAGAAGAAGAGTTTGAGAGACTTTATTGCTTCTGGTTTTCGTGACGCGATGACGCCAGCCCGCAAGCTTCGAGAGCTTCTGGAAGAGACCCACAACGATAGGAGCTTTTATTCTTTTTGAAAGGCCAACGATTCGTTGGCGGAACGCTAAATTTAAAAAATGATAAAAGTGCTTTGCAAACGAAGCAAAATTTCCGAGAAGCAAAATTTACAACCTAACTACCCTTCCTTTCATCTGCGCCTACGAGCGTAGTGTTGCGGCAGGGGGGCAGGAAAAGTAATATGGCTGTAAGTAAAGTACCGCATCTCGATAGGATTAGCGTGGAAAGAGAGGGGAAGAGAGGATGGGCTGGGAGAAACGAGGCAAATTTTCCAATGATCCTCTCACAAGCTCGATACGGCCAAACTTGGAAGACTGAACTACTGCGCTCTCGCTCGCTTCGTTTCCCTGTCGACACGAGTTGTTCGCCCAAAGTTCGATCGAACGTCTTTAGCCGAGGAGCTGCTCGCGTACAGCCAACTGATGAGACACGCGTGTAGATTTTCAGGGCCTCACCTCCAGCAGACTTTCGGGATGCGAGCTACAAAAAACTTATCTTCCCTTCACAGCGTTTGGCAAAGTGCTTTGCGAACGTGTCAATTTTAGGCATCCAAAGCGAAACCTACGTATGCTCTTCTAAGTAGACGGAACGAGGATATCGTTAACGCGGCAAATTGTAGGAAAGCAGTGTTTCTAATCGTGAAACATATGACATATATTGTAGATGTCGTCGATGTATCAAAAGAGTCGTACCAATACCAGCAATAATCGTAGCGTGATAATTGTTCGATAAATAGTGAAAAAAGCCAAGGTCGTTATCTCTGTTGGGCGCGCAGTGAGCAATAGAAACAGCCACGCGCTCGCTGCAGAAATAACAAAGCCGCAGATCCATTACTTCTAATCTGGGTGTTCGGTCCATGCATCGCAGGCTCACGCGCGCATATATCAAAATCATAAAAATAACCGACGAAGCAGGCGTTCGCTCGCCGACAATACAGTTTTGCCCCGTGGCGCCGGAAAAAAATATCCATAAGCCGTATTATCCATCTTTCCTGGGCAGTGAAGATATGCAAAATAGAGACGCGCGACGACGACGTGTACCAAAAAAAGGAGAAGAAGGACAGCATCGAAAAGCCATGCGTACGCGTACGCGAGCGAGCGCGATGAGCCTTTGAGAGAGGAGGGAGCAACGCGTACGCGGAAAATTGCTATTTTTATCAGAGCAAAGCGCCAGACCGAGTTGAGGAATAATGTAATTTCGTGCCCTGAGAGCGAGTGTCGCCGAAAGCAATTTTCCGCGCTAAATTCCGCGTTAACGCTTTCGCTCATTAATTTCCGTCTTTTTTTCCTCTCTTCCGTCCTTTCAATTTTCATCAAGCTGCATCTTGTCTGCCGTAATTGAAATGTCCATTTGATGCGCATGCTTAACGTGCACGCGCTGCTGTTAATGAGATTCGACATTATTGTCTTTGTTCCTTGCTCGATGGAAATATATCTTTCCGATTGTTCGTGAAAATGTAATCATCGACGACGCGCGATGAAAGAAAAACGTTCGGCCGAAGGATGATTCATCGCGCGGCACCTGCTCTACGTATACTGCGCTACACGTGCTTTTGTGCGGCTCACCCCGCGAGAAGACAAAAGTATGCAACAGCGGACCAGCTACACAGCCTCACCTGCAGCGACTACCCCGTCGTACACGCCTGCGTCGCGACGAGGGATCGAGGGACCGAGGGACGGCCAAGGGGAAAGGGCAAAGAAAGCGAAGGGGACAGGACTACGGTGCAGCGACAATTTGAGCGCGGGGAGGCGCTGTCGGGTGATACCCGGATCGACGACAATGCAGGCGATAATGAGGCTATAGGTGAGGGAAAGCCTAATGACGGAGTATTTATCCGCCGGGGATACAATTGATAGACATTGGTTTGCCGTGGCCGCGTTTTAACGAACGCGCCGCCACGCCGCCGCGCCGCAGCATCGCGCCGCCCGGAGTGCACTGATTATTTATGCCGCGCCTCGGTGAGTATTAATAAAGTTGCGATAGCGGCGAGCAGGCCGTTAATTTCATCATCGCGCGCACGCGTCTTTGTTAATCTTCCGGCTTTCCGGCTTTCCAGCTTTTGCGTTGGCGGGTGAGCGGCGCTTTTTTTCGCAGCCGCGCCGAGGGAAAGAGAGGCTTCTTTATTTCAGCCGGCTACGTGACTTCTCGAGGCTCCGTCTGCTGCCGACGAGTAAGAACGTTACGTGCACCTTTCCTTCCGCCGGTCGCGTTGTAGCAGGGAGATTTCGCTTCGGGCTTTCGTGAGTCGCTACCACGACTCGCGACTTGCTTCTTAACTGGCTCCAATCTCTTTCTTGGACTATTGATTTTTCGATGAAAAAATTCTGTTTTCAAAGGTTTAACTTTGTACTCGGCCCTTGTTCGAGAAATACTCTCCTCTTGCAGCAATCGCGCGTCAATGTCGTTATTGTCAATTCAGAGAATAAAAATGTCTCTAATAAATTCATTCATTGCATCGCGTAATGTTCAATCGCACGCACTGAGCTGTACTTGAAATTCATCGGCAATTGATATCGTGAATCGCCGCGAAAACGATTTGCTCGCCGGAAGTGCATCGTCCAACCCGAATTGAAACAAAGTTGAGCGTCAATCATGGTGGTTTTGCTCCATCCATGAGGCGCCTTTTTGCGCGCGCGGACCCTCCACGCAGCCCGCCACGCTGGCGTTGGTGCTGGTCGCCCCTTTAATTGGTTCATATCGCGCTGACGCTTGGCGAAAAGTGAAAAGGGGTCACGTCCTTTCTATCTCGAGAGCCTTTTATATCTGGTCCGCTTGATTACAAATTGTACGCGAGAATTGGCGCGAATGTAAGGAAGTTGCGAGGCGCAATTAGAGCCCCGCAAAAGAAACGATGTTCGAAAAGCGATAAGGACGTTCAAGGAAAAAGGTGGATTCGTCGTCGGTCGTGACTCCCGATGCTTTTGACGATTTCGCTGCCTTGCCTCGTTTTAATTAAGCCCGACTTTTTCAAAGTCCTTCACAGCTTCACGGCTGTTGGTACTTTGCGAGATGTCGCTCGCCCTTACTTGCGCCGAGATACTGATCCCGAAGACAATGAGAAGATTCGAATAGGAATTTGGTCGGTATTGCCGCAATAGCGTTCGCCTGGCCTCTATTGCCGACATCCTATATTAACAAAGGTATTTGCCGCGAGAATGCGAAATCCATTCTGGTGTGTCTCGCATCGAAAATTCGCTCGCTCGCTCGCTCGCTCCAAACAAACGTGCTTCGTGTGGCGCGATACATAAGAAAGGCCGAGAGCGGCACTGCAATAAGCAGCTACTTTGGTAGGCCTATACATAATAAAGGAGGCAGAGCGCGTGCCGTGTCTTGGTTGGTCTTGTTGGTCTTGGCGCGTGGCGTCCCGCTCGGCATATTGCCTGCTCTCTAAAACGGAGCGAGCGCTGCGGAGTGGTTCTGTTATTAAGTCGAGTCTATCCCGATGTGCCACAGGTGCACACAGAGCCACGAGGATCGCGAGCGCGCTCGCAGGCGCAATTCCGCTTAATCTCTGTACACACGATGCGCCCTCGCCGCGCCCTCGCCGCGCCACTGCAAAAATTACAAATTCGGTAAATGTTAGTCCGACGGCAAGCGCTCGTCGCGCGCTCATCGTGCGCTCGTCATCCCGAATTTCCAACTTTCTCCTTTGGCTTTCCTCGGCTCCGACAAAGGAGCCACGGGCACGGCCTCCATTATACAACTCATTTACATGCTCATTTTCTTCGACACGCGCTCACGAGCGAGCGATTCGATTTGCATGCTCGCCACCTTAATTTCAATTTAATGAACTCGGCGGGCCGGCCAGCTAGCCGTCGATTGTTTCTCAAAAATATGGAAAATTCGACAGCCGCTGTTGGCCGACCTAATTACTTGTGTCGCCGGTCAAATTGCTCGAAAACGCGAGGCCCTTCCGTCCATTTCGTGCATCCGGCAAAAAATTTTCCGGTCCACTCGCTCAAATATATCGAGAGATATTCCCGCATTACGTATGCGCGAATCGGAGAGAGCGAACATGTCGCGCGAGCGCGTCACCGTAACTTTAGAGTACACGTATAACGCGTATAACTCGAGATGCTGAATTCCTTCAGAGATTGAGTGTCTCGTGCAAACTGATAGGCTTCGATCGCGAGACAAATACGTGCTCGGATGTTTCGTTCTGCACTGATTGTTGTTTCCGTAACACCAACCGAAAAAATACGTCTGAACGATTGCGAAAGCCGAAATGAGCTCGCACCAAGTATCAGTATCAACTATGCACAAAAATTCGCTGCATCCCCTCTGTGTCGCTTACAAACTGCGCGCAAGTAACGTCAGGTTTAAAAACAACGATGTTGCTCCAACAAAAGTAGTTGGCCGTACACCGCGCAGTAGCAGCGAAATCCCAAACGATGACAATTTGAAGTAAAAAAAGCCGCCGCAGCTGTTGGTTTGGAGCTCGTTACGAGTTGGCGAAACAAGTAACTTTGTCAGTAGGACAAACGCAGCAATGCACCAACGCACCAACTTACCAACGCACCAACGCACCCACGCAACAACGCACCGCAATGAAATTACGCGTGAGTGGACGACTCGCGACTCGCAGCGCGTACTGTGGAAATATTCGTCGCATAGTCGCGCGCAGGAATCCCTTGCACAAGAGTGCGCCTCTGCTAGCACTCGTGTTTTATCGGGAGTCCCGCGCTCTCGCGGTTCTATGCATTCTCACGACGGGCGTCGTTGTTCTCGAGCCAAAAATGTACCGTTTTGCCTCCATTCTTGCGCGCGCACGCCAGTCGCGATCTGCTACTCGCGCGCGCTACTTTCAGGTAGTAGAATATAATCTAAAAGAATAGGAGAAATCAGATGGCACGGATTAACGAGCACTGACTAAAGCATCTGCTTCTCGCATGAAATTGCAAAATCTACCGGCGAGCCAAGCCAAACGAGTTTAAAAGCCTTTTAGCCCGATTGAAAAGTAAAAGCAAGAGAAGCTGACTGGAATCGTATTACTTGGTTTTAGCAGTGCAGCAGTGCAGTGGCACATAAAGACTACGTGTCGCCTCATGCGAAAGAGTCAATATTAATTAAGATAATGGAAGCGTGCGGTGGCTGCAACAAACAGCTCATTATTGCACTCGGAGTGGGTGCACGATACAGCCGCCTCGCTCGCGATAGTAAAAGAACGGCGTCGCGAAAAGTGTGGAGGCGTAGCGTCGCGATTACGGCGCATTTACAGGGCGCGTTCAAGCTCCGGCAATAATTATGCAGACAAAACAACGTGCAGCGTCGGTTTTCAGAAGCGAGGAAAAAACAAGCCACTGATAGCGCCATGAGTAACATTAGAAGGCGGCGAAAATGAGAGGCTCGCGTGAAGGACCTCCGAGCCAACGATAAGGCTCCCGCTGATAAGGAATTAGGCCTGGCGGCTTTCTCTCTCCGACTCTAAATGGATTATGTCCAGCTGCATCGTTGCCAGGCTTATCTCTCCGCGAGCCGGCAAGCAAAAGTAAGTCAAAGCCGCGATATTAAAACGAGTTATTTATGGCTGGCCGGCATGAATTTCCGCGCGAGCTCGATCAACTTTTTCTTCGCACGTGCAGAGGCAAAAAGATATCTCGCGTTTGTTTGCCAGCACTTCGCCAGCGCCGACGAGCCGACGGTGTAAAATTAAGCTAAACAGCGGATAGCCGGAGACATTTTCATCGTCAAAAGAATGGCTATCGAGTGATAAACTCGACCGTTGAGTCGTTACGGGGCGTTATCCAACATTTCCTTTGATATTCTTTATTTATGAATATTCACAAAATTATCCTGTCTATCAATTTATCTCATAATATAATAATATACAATCATTTTGCTTGATGATGAAGACAGTAGACATGCTATGTTCATTCTGGCGGATGACGCCGTGTTACTATAAGCACACGCGGATGGCGTCATGTTATGATGGGAGTTGACGGATGACGTAATGATAAATTAATTGTAGGATGAAAACATTAACTCCGCTATAAATTATGTATAGAGTGATTGCGATCGTTGCCTACACTACTTTCAAGTTGAGCAAAAGCTTAAGAGCTCGAAAACAAATGCATATGTGCGATTAACTACCTGAATATAATGTTCTTAGATGAAAACATTTCAAAGGAGGAGAAAACGTTACGTTTGACATGCATGTAGATTTTGAATGTGTCTTAAAACCGGTCAGTGATCGTCGCGCTCTTGGAATGCAAGTGCGGAAATCCATTTGGAGCAGATAAAAAGAGGACAGACGAAGATAAGACACTTAGATATCAATGGATTCCGTAGCACTTCGACTCGTCGCTGAGGCCAACCGATTGCGAATCGCTGCTAGAAAAACTCTCTCTCTCTTTCTCTCTCTCTCTCTCTCTCTCTACCGCCGTCTCCAACGCACCGACGATATTACAGCTAGCTTTATAGGGACCCATCTGCGATGCTCACTCTATAAGCACACCATCATCATCGTATTATTATTATACGTATTTGATAATGAGACTTATCAATATATATATATATATATATATATATATATATATATATATATATATATATATATATATATATATATATATATATATATATATAATTGATAGCAGGGCTGATCCATCCGTCTGTTACACATTATAGTCATCGCTATATAATTTACCATTACGTCATCCGCCAGCTCCCCTAAACATTGCGGTGTGTATGAAGACACCGTCTATACGTAAATGATAGTGGGACCGCGCAATCTATAGATAATTTGTAGTGGGACTAATGCATCTGTCCCACGATCTATTTATCATTACGTCATCCGTTAGAAAGAATATGGCATATCTACTGAAGATAACTTGTGAAAGACTGTCCACCTGTCCGTGACACCATTCGCTAACAGTTGTCATGATCGAAATACGCGCTACACTGCACTATGCAAAGCTCGTCGAAGACAAAAATGAAATAAACCGATGATCCACAACCAAGTTTCGAAAGGAGCGATGAAGAAGAGTAAAAGAGAAGAGATACAGGATCGTTCACCTGAATCAGCGAAAATGATGCAATGGAGTGAGTGGTGGCAATAGAATCGATGAGAAAGGGGAGAAAAGGCAAAGCAGTTCTCTCCCCCGTAAGCTTTGTGGAGGAAGGCAGTATCCGCAGTATCCGCCTTATCCGAGCAAATTAGCCGGCATTAACCGGTATACAGTCGAGGCTGGCAGTACTGCGGTTGTATACATGCACAGGCTGTTCGTGAGGCCCATTATTATCGAGGACGAGCTCATCGAGCCAAGAATGGAAATAGGCTTGACTGACTACGGTAAGCCTCGTATTACGACCTGCTCTGGCTTTCGTTTAGGCATGACTGGTTGTTTTGATTCGCTCATAGCCAGAGAAGCAATGATGCGCTTTTACAAGCATCTTCGTGTATCGTTCTTCATAAAAATGTTGGTCTTGGTGAACGAAAGCAGAGGCTGATTGGAGTCGATGCGAGGTTCAACGATGCCGAGTGGCTCTCGTCTAAGCTCACATTGTAACCATTGCAGTGCTAGTTTGCCATACTTAAACACTCCAAACGAACGTCGAAACTCAATAAAAGCGAGACTCGCACTGGCGCTACCGTCGGTTCGATGATGTTTGCCAGCCCCTGGCTACTGAACTTGGATGAAACTTCGGCGAGACGTCGTCGGCTGCTCTCGAGGCTCGTCTGCGCGGAGAGCCGCCCGTGGCACATTTGCATTCGAGTGGGTACCAGCACCGCTCTGGCCTCCTGTGTGCCTCGTACGATGCGCAATTGTGAAGGGCTAGTGCACATCCAGTCCAGCTCACGGCTGGCTATTCGAGCGCACCTTTCTCAGAAATTGGCTTGTTGCTTTTGGCGTGCGTGCGTGCGTTATGCGATCTTTGTTGAATCCCAGATATTCTCTCCCCGTCGCGGCGCAAAGTCAATAAGCCAGATCCGTTATCGCTCGCACAGCCCTGACCTCCAGTGAATTTGTAAAACAGAGAGGCGTCAACTTTTGTCCCGCTGCGCTCTTTTTTCTCTCCGTGCTGCTTTCATTCCGAAACTGCATGGGAAATCGTAAAGTAACGCCGGCGCGCGAGAGCGAAATACAATAGAGAAAAAGTTGGTCGAGCGAGGCGAGCTAAGAAAGTAGTTGGGCGATAGAGTTGGAGGGTAGTTAGCGTAGTCGTACGTGAGCTCGCACGCGAGCGAAAATACGAAAACAAGGGAGGCTGCAAAAAGAGAGGAAAGAAAGAATGAAAAGAAAAAGTGGAAAATGAAATAAAAAAAAAGAGAATGAAAAGAGAAAGGGAAAAAATGAAGATGGCGAAGTTGTTTTTGTCCGTGAGCGGGAGCCCAAAGTCTATAAAAACTAAAGATCGCGGGAGCGGAAATTCCTTAAGCCTTTCTCCCACTAGCGCGCTAATCCGAGCCCAACTTTTACCTTGCGTGGACTAAGAATTATAATAATCACGAAGCTAAGACAAAAAGACGAGCCTTTTTGCCTTTTTGCCTTTTTGCCTTTTTTTCTCTTTATCTCGCGGATCCGTCGAGTGGCCGTCGAGTGGCATTGGCGCTGCTCGAAATGCACCAAGCCGTAAAGGCTCGCACCGCAGTTTCATTTAATAGGTTTCTCCGCAGGAAGAACGCAAGGAAATGCCCTCCCACGAACGACTAACAGTGCGCACCAGCTTAATCCATTAAAATGTCTGTACGACAGCTCGAGTGTGTTGCACGCATAAAACGGCTTAATTCATAATTACATCTCCCTGCCGCCTTCCATTAACGGACTAGACAAATGTTGGCCTCTCGTTAGGCGTTTAGACTAGTCTAACCGCGTCAGAGTTCACTTTGCTCTGCGAGAGAGTTTGCGCTCTCGAGATATTAGACTCTTTAACGTTAATTGATAATAATCAAGACCCAAATCCTTAGAGCCACCCCCTTAGGCCCCCCCCGCCCGCCTTTGTTGCTACTTGCTGGCTTTTCTACTTGTTCGACTGTGATGGAGATTCGCGATCGTTACGCGTGCTTCAACGAACATCTTTCACCGTGAAAGCTCTCATTAGTATTTATTGATTCAAGAATCGAGTGTTACTGGAGTACTCAAAGTGCAAACTTTTTCGAAACTTTTACCATTACGATTTTTTTTCTCTCTTAACAATCACCAACTTACTAGATGATTGATGAAAGACGCATAAAGCATTAACTGTCGTCGTCATTCCTTTTGTTTTTCTATCCCTCGTAAAGGAAAATCATAAGATTTGAAATCTGAGCTCCGATAGTGATTAGCAAGATTGATTAAAAACGCAAATGAAAACGAAGCAGAAGAAGAAGGCAAAGATTGCCGAGAGCAAACGAACGGGAGGGAAGAAAGTAAGACTGTCCGTGGATGATCGCAATAACGCAGAATTACAAGCCACGCAGTGCAGAGCAGCAAACCGATGGTCGGCTGTTTATTTTGTTATGGCGTTTTTAAGTAAAATAATAAAAAAAGCAAGTAACCACGCACGGAGGATAAGGCACGATTCGAGTAAAACAAAGCGCTCGGTGCAGCGTAACAGCGACGACGAGATTGTCGAGAATTTGGCGTACATTTTCGGTGTGAAGCGCCCGTCGAATGGAATTGCACGTTTCGGTTTCAATTCCCCGTGCTTTTGTACAAATAGCAGCGCGGCGGCGTTTATTAGTACAATGCATGTGCGAGGCTTTTCGAGCGATGATTGAAAATGAGACCGCAGAGTTAAATCGCCGCGGCGGCACGCTCGTTCGCGTTGCCCTATTGAGCGATAGATTATTCATGTTTACTTTATTATGGAAGCGCTTTTCGACGAATCCAAGCGCCGTCGCCGAGCATGAATTTTAATAGCTTATTATACGGCTGCTTTCGTTTCACGTGTAAATCGTATGTTTCCCGGACGAAACAAACTACATTACGCGGGCTACGTCGTTATTTTATTATTTATCGAACGCCTGCGTTTTAAGCGCAAGCCAAAGCACAGTCACGACGGCGATTCATTCCCAAGTCGAGGATTTCGTTTTTTAGACACGAAGGCTGGTCGACTGATCAATGTCCGACTCTCGAGCGTTCCGCTGGCATCCAAGTGAATTTGCGCGTTGGCGAGCAACCGATTCAAGCAGCCACAGCTCATTGCAAGCCGCGCGCACACGCGCACGCACACGCACTTGGGCGTACAGCCACTCGGCAAAAATGGAACGGCGGTGGGGGTTGTGCACGCAGCGAAACTCTCACTCGCGCGCGCAGCTAACGAGCGTGCTAACCGTCCAACCCTCGCGCCGCCGCACGCTTTCCGTACAGCTCTCTCGAGTTCATTCGCGCGAAATTGGCGGGTTTATCACGCACATTCTTAAGGCTCTCGGGGCGCGCTACGACGAGCGCGCTCGTTAATGTCGCTCTCCGCGAGCGCGAGAAACGAAATTTGGCGTTGCCTTACGTTTACGATTGCCCGTTAAATTCGTCGAGCAAACTTTACGACCCTACCGAGTCTTTTTCGCGAAGAGGGCGGCGAGACGGCGGGATTAATCTTCCGGATATCTGCGTACTGGAGGTGCGTGCACTCGCCTATCGATACCGAGCTCGTCGAGTTTTACCGCGGCAGTCAACGATGCGTCGCAGGCGCCGGATAATCAAGGCCTTCGCGGTGCTTCCAAATGTCAAAGCCTATCGAATGCTCAGTCCAGATTGCCAATTAGCATTTGCATTCTCGTCGAGAGAATTCCTTACTTTGCTCACTGCGAGCGAGCGAGCGAGAATCGCGAATAATTGAACAGTCAGTGGGCAACCGGATTCAGCGGCGGCAACAACGTGCCTATTCAAGCACCCAATGTATCCTCCCCCGTCCTCTCGAGTGCTCGAGTGCGACCTTTTCCAACACTCGCGGAGAGTTCCGGTTGGAGGGCTGGCTTCGATCGATGCGCAATTCTTTAAGAGCTCTACCTCTGCCACTGTCGACTCGATGGAGATGCGCGCGCGCACGTCTCTCGACCTACTTCGCAATAATTACGAGGTCAGCTCACTCGACGACAAGAGCCTTTCCGGATGCCCGGTCCTCCGCGCGCACAACGCATTCTTAACAACTAGACCAACCTACTCTTTTATTTCGCACGACTTTGCAGCCAATTTACGAAGGCTTTCAGCTCCGGCCGGCCGCAAAGCGGATTTCGCTGATAATTTAGTGCCCAACTTTGGCAATGCTGTGGCTACAAATCAGCATTTTTCAATTTATTTGTCAAATGAACTGTTCTGATCTCGGTTCGTAAGCAGATTCCATTAGATAAACATCTACTGCTGCGAAAGTAATTTTGCTCTAAGCGCAGATAAGCAAACGTCGTGCAATATTCATACGCAGACGAATGCTACATTGCTCGCAGCTGTAACATTGGATTCCGATAAGACCAAACTAAAAACAAGTTAGCAGCTTGTAATTAATAAATTAATTATCAGCTATGGATAGTTATGGTGTGGCCGCACGAGCGCGCACGGCAAACTTTTCGCATGCAATCGAAATTAACAACGCGCCGAGTCGGCGCGCTTGGATAATTAAGCTGCTGCACCCGATAAACCAAAAAATTAACTGTAAGCCATTGTTGCCGCCTGGCGCTGCGGCAGCCTGCCGTTGACGGGCTATTGTACCGACGCGCGCTAAACATGTATCGACTTGATCTCAAATAGCTATGCGCACAATAGAACCGCTATATTTAATCGAGTTGTGTAAACGCCAGAATGTAATCCAACTATTCGTCTAACGTCGATGCAATCGAGGAAGATCCGGCTCCCGATGAACTTCAAAGCAGCCGCTAATGCAGCATATCGAGCCGAATACGGTCCGCAGCCCGAGCTCCTTGCAACACTTGTTTAACGTTCATTAGCATAGAAAACAAAGTCTCAACTGGCCGCGGCGTAACGCGCACTGCAGCAATATTCTTAGATTAAATCGACGCAGCTTGGGCAACGAATGAAAGTCTTTGCGCGCGTAGCTCTGATCGTTCGGTAAACGTTGAAAATCACGGCGAGCGTGATCGATCAACATTACGACGCGGCGTCCGCAAAAAATTACCTCTCCAGTAGACCGATGCAGCCGGAAATTTGGCCAAACGATTCTTTGGTCCCAAGGAGCAGATTCTTTTGCGCCTAGCTGCTCACCCCCCTGGGATGCTGACGGCGGGGCGGGAGCGGAGGGATGCTTGTGCCCTTTCAAGAAAGAAAACGCCTAGTCCTAACAGATGCAACGAGAGACCAGTAGCACGCAATGTTGCTGGTTTGCTTGCTTGTAATAACGGACCGGCGCAACGCCGATGCACGCGCGAGTGAGCATATTCGAAAGAGCAAGAAGTGGAACATGTTTTATAGCCCGATTCGGAAAGTAGCGTAGGCCCGGCTGCTTCTAATGTACACTGACACGAGCGTTCATTGCAGAGGCAGAGTCAAGGTGAACACACTGTCAAGCCGTTAACCCGGAGGCGGACTGGTGTCGGAGAAGTATCGGGCGGTAGAGCCAGAAAACAGAAAAGAGAAACAAGCGATAGGTCGATAGGTGTCGATAATCGAGGGGACGGATCGAGCCGGCGCTTGGGACGACGTCTCGTGGCGCTCGCAGGATTGCGGATGAACGAACAGGTTCGGCTGGATCGATGAGCAGCGAGTGCAGCGGCACCGCGAACGTTCGCTTGCGCCAGTCGGCAGAGATATCAGTGCAAGGCCGATCGGCGCATTCGACGCGCAGCGGTAGCCAGACGAGCGAGCCGGGGCGAAAGCGCGGTTCGCGTGCCGCTCGGCGGGGCTTCGGCGCCGGCATTGAATCCTAGAGCGCGCGAGAAGCTCTCGGCGAGCCGGAAGAAGCTCACACGCTCGTCCGCGCTCATAATCGGCTGTTTAGATCTGACGGCGGGTTTAAGTGGCCGGGCGGCGATAAGATAGCGTCGGCGAGCACGCCCGAGGCAATTAATTTGCCGAGAGGCGCCGAGTAAACAGGCCTCTAGAAATTAAAAGCTATTTGTCACGGGGCACGCCCCCGAATTAAGATTGCCGGCGGATGATAAACGCGATTTGGATTTCTTCTTTTCTCGACGAATCTCGGCTGGAGCAGTGCTCCGCGTCGCGCTCGCTACATTATTCAACGCGCCCGCGCTGCATGTGTGACCTCCGAGCATCGTCTGCTGCCTCGTTGTCTTACTCCGCTCCGCGCTGTCTTGCTTCCCTGGCCTACCCGCAGCAGACCGAGCGATCGTCTCAGAATTGTCAAGCTCAGAATTCCAAGCCAAGTCTAATTGGACTTTGTATCTTTGACTGGCTGGACTATGCTGTAACCGAGGAAACTGGGGCAACTGGGGCAACGGGGGCAACTGGGGCAACTGGGGCAACTGGGGCTAGCGGAGGACCGGCAGTTTCAGACTCTAACCACGAATCAGTGGTCAACTGACATGCTACATTAAAGGTACACGCTCCAAATTGTTGGGCCCACGCATCTCTCGACGATGCGCTGCTCGTGGCTTGAGTTTCGCGAGGGCGACTTTTCTTGGGCGATAAGTCAGTTCAATAATTTCAAAACTGTCACTAATTGGATCTTTGATCTAGAGGAAATCGGCGATTGGATACAATGGACTGACTTCAAACCACGATGAAGTGTTAGATCGGAATCTCTAATTAGCGCTAGCACTAACTTCTTTATACCACAAAAAGTTAATGGAATAGCCTGATATAAAAAGTACGTTACGCTATAAAATAAACGATTTGGAATTTTTCTTAACTCCTGACTTTGCCTTGCAAAGCCGTAGTACAGTTGAAAAAGCCTTGAATAATCAAATAAATAAATAATGTACGGCAGACAATGGCAGCAACGCACGCAAAGTTATCTCACCAAAAACAGGTCTATTTGCCGTACGTCAATAATTACTTCATCTAGGTACGCTTTGTGCCAATTGAATGGATATGTAATGCTTTCAAAAACTATAGATTTTAATTTCGATATATTATTAAACAATAAAATGCTTGTCATGCGATTTTGAAACAATGAAATACCTGGAAACTCAAAGGATGAGCGAATTTTGAACAAATAGATACACAATGTGTCGTATGAAGTTTTAGATCAGAATTCAAGTCCTCTTTTCGAAAATGCATCGATTTCGAAAAAAGCACTACTACTGTTAGACATAATGAAATTCTTTTGTCAGACGATACACGAACAAGTGCAAAGGCGCAAAATCGTCGCGGCGCAAGAATGCCTACATCACACGAGACATATATACTGCATCTGAGCATAAAAAATTCATTCCGTTCTAGTTCTCTTCGTCCGCGCTCGTGAATAAGTGAGACGCGCCGGCGCTACCCGACAAAAGAACCAGAGCAATATGCCGAGAGTCGATTGCGTGTCACGATTTTAATAGAAATTATCTGCCTGTGATATTCATGTACTGCGGAGGCGATAAATTTCGCGCTTTAATGAACCGCCGAAAGCAATTATCTGCCTCTTGTTTGAGGAACGAAGGAGAAATAATCGGCAGAGCAAAGAAAAAAAGAAAAGAAAAAGAGAATGCATGGAATAGAAATCAAATTCAGTTTGCATTTTCAATAGCAATCAAAGTTTCGAACGACTATTGACATTTTGGAATAAAGAAATAAAATAAAAGAGCTGGTACGCGGGATAAATGACCGGTCGCGGATAGACTGTAGCTTTCATCAATCAAACATTCCACAAAGAGTCTAAAAATAGCGAGAGACGGCGGCGAGAGGAAATGTAGGGTAGCGCCATAGGTGCCTCTGCACACACACCTTCGTCCGACTATTCCGCGGCTTACTCCACTTGGCCGTTCGCGCAACGCTAATTTCTATTAACGGCTCATTATTATGTTGATTATTAACTGCGCAATTTTCTACGACTGTAATTACATGTGAACTACCTCTTTCGCAGCCGCTGCAGCGCGGCAATATGTAGCTATGGGCTCATATAATCGAGCTGTTGAATTTTCAAGTGGAATTGAAAATTAAAGAATTTTTATGCAGCCATTTCACATGCAAATCACTTTTTAGGGCTAGCAATTTCTTTTTTCGGCTACACTGCAGTCTTGTTGTCTTGTTGGACTATTCGCATCATTTCCCAGTTTCACAAATGGCTGTCGCAGTATAGGTTGTCTTGTAAACAACATCCTCATTAAAGCTGTAAGTAAACTAGCCACTCTCGGTTCTTTTAAAAAAATTATCTTTCGACGCCGTGTTTCCTGATGCAGTAATACAGACAGTAGTAGAAGAGATGAATAATTAAGCCGACAAAGGTGACGCGACACCAACGAGAGCTCACTCTTCGTCACATTCACCACTGAAAGAAGAAGAAGATCAAAGAGGGCTTGGAACAGGACGCAGCGAAGCTTGTGTGTTATTATTGGCGCTCGATTCGATACACTTCTGTCGAGTGGCTCTCAATAAGCCGTCAAAGTGTGTGTACACAAAGGAGCGTTATACGCACTATCAGCGCGAATGTATCGTTGGAAAGAAGCCGCATCACTCGTCGCTAATTTCCATTTGAATAAACACACGGAGGACTGACTGCAATCAACAGTGCGAGAGAGTCGAAAATCATTGTCAAAATCTCTCGGCAGCCCAGCCTCAACAGTAGCAGCAGCAGCAGCAGCAGCAGTAGCAGCAGCAGCAGCAGCGTCACGTGTACGATGACGGAAGTAGGCTCGAGTGTACGTGCCGATAAATCAATAGCCCGCCCTCGGCACACACGTGACGTTTGGCCTGTCTATTAGTCGGCGCGCGCTCGTTACAGGCAGCGCTCGTTCTCCCTTTTCTCGTTGCGTTGTTGTGTTTTTTTGTGTGTTTTTCTGGCCTGCGCGGAGGTTGATCGTTAAAAACGGGCGTGCTTTTCGCGTAAAATTTGTTTGGTCGAATTTGTTGCCCCGTATAATTGGTTGTTGCCTATTTGCGTGGCAATTGATCGGTCTCCACGCGTGGCTCCGATGCACTTTAATTGTTCTCTCTCTCTCTCTCTCTCCGCGTTTGTTTATCGATGTGTTTTTGCAACTGATGCCTTTACAATGGATTTTCGGTGTTACGCGCGCGCGAGTCGGCGTTGAAATACTAGCATTAGTCGAGGCGAGCTACAAAGGGAGTCCCGACTGCAGGTTGATTCTGCAATATCCAGGATTGCTACGGATAAATGAAGAGCTCTCCCCGCGCGAGTCACTGCAATAGCTCATTATGCCGGTTCCCGAGTTGGCCGCGTGCAAGCAACCGTTCGCAACAATTATTCGCGAGCGTCGAGTCAATGTTCACGGCGAAACAAAGGACAAGCAAGAACAAGGCCGACAAGGCTTGGTCGAGATGAAAGGCAAGCAAAGAGCGTAACAAGTTCGTTTTTCACATCGAGACGTCAAGAGCAATCGTCGAGAGGGAGGCCAAAAGTACATAGATTAGCCTTTTTCCATCTGCGAGCGAGGCGCAATCGTCGTAGCTCCGCGGGCCAAGCTAATAAAATCAGTCGAGGGAGACTCGCTTGGTTTTGCCATCGGCTCAAAGTCCTGCTGCTCGCTTGCTCGTCAGTCCCGTGTGTTTAGAAACTTGGCGAGGCTGGCGGGGCTCGGTTAGAAAACAAAAGCCCCTTGGGGGAGGGGGTGCAAGATCAAAGGCGAAGAAAAACTGTATGTGTACAGTGGTTTTTCGGGAGGTGCATCTGGCCAAGAGGCTTTTGTGCCTTTGACTTTCGCCGCTGCGCGGGGCAACAGATCCAGTAGCTTTTAGCTTTGGCCTTCATTCGCGCGCCCCCTTTTTTTATTCCCTCCTGTTTTTTGCTTTGAATTTTTCATGCCGAGCACAAAAGCAAACACAAAGGCATATTTAATTCGAGCTCGCTTCTCCTCGTCTTCATCTTCGTCCTCCCCCTTTTTTCTTTTTTCGAAGGCTTAATAGGTCATCGCGCGCAGTGGCAAGTCAAAAGTCGCGCTCAGGCGAACTTGACGATCGTCGCAGAAAGGCGCGGGGGAGTCCACGCGCGTACTCGTGGGAACTAGCGGGACCGAGGAAACTGCTGATTCTCCACGGGAATTTCACGCACAGGGATATAGCACGATCAAGAAAATGAGGAGGCATATTGTGACGAGCTATCTCAACCGCATTGTGATGGAAATTTCGCAGTACGTTCATAGTGCTCAATCAAGAGAATGTGGTCAACTAACGCCCTTTTCGGCCACGAACATCTTTACAAAAATCACGTTGCTGAATGTCCAATCAAGATAGCTCCCAAGCACATCCGACCAATTTCGGTCCGAGCGATACCTCGTTATCGAACAATGAATAGCGATGAGGTTCACGCTTGACCACATCCACCGAATAATTAGAGCATCGCACACCGACGTCACAGCCGAGAATCGGCGAAGAAGCGAAGAATTGGAAACTTGATGGGAGATGCGGGAAGCGCGAGACAAGTTGCGTAATTGCCGCGAGCAAGCTAATGAGAGCGAAACAGGCGACTTGGGAAATGACTTGGCGACGGTCGCGCGCGCGCACAATGCAGAGCAGCAATCTAATATCAAGCGGACAAGAGCTAATCTACATCGGCATTCGGATGATGGTACGGAACAGCCGTAAAGCTACGCCGACCGCGCGAATTGTCTAGCCTTGACCAAGTGACGGACCAACGAGAATATGCCGAAGAGAGTCTCAAAGGGAGGACTGCTCCTGGCCTGGTCGGATGTCGGTTATCGGATCCTGCGATGCACCTCACGCCTCCGCGATCATTGGTTCGATTTTAGGTGATCGATCCGCCCCGCATTGGCTTGTTTGTACATCAAAAGCGTGTTGTTTTTTTTCGTTTGTGCTCAAGATCGAAGTTTAATTAACGCTATGTAAAAATTCCAACGGCCAGTAACAATTGAGATTCGCGACAATCCAATAATATAATTTCTTAAGAGAAACTCGACTATTGGACTCGATAGCGAGCAGCATCATGCGTCGGCATTGAAAGCGAGCAATACAACGATAGATCGAAAACGTCTGGAGCTCGCATTAGAGCAACAACGTGCCTGACGTCGTCTCGTAAAAGCTACTTTGAAGAGAGAGGAGAGAGAGAGAGAGAGAGAGAGAGAGAGCAGCCGAAGGTTGAAGCGATCCCATTGCATGTTTCATGACATGCGTATATCCGTACGCGAAGTGGGTTCTGTGGGACGATCGTGCTTGTAAGGCTTATACGCTAAATAATTGCCGATGTTTATGCTGTTACAGCTGCAGTTGGCGTCTATTGTCACGGTGAAATTTGGAAGGGCGTCGAGTTTCTCTTTTTTTCCGTCGCGAGCGTCTCTGGGTTTCGCTCTTCGTCGGCGCACGCGTGTGCCTCTCGCGAGCTAGTCGCTTCTCTCGTCTTATCCTTCACTCGTTTCGCCACGGGCAAACTGGAGCGGTGCTACTGCTGTTTCTCGAGAATTCGCGCGAGCATCAGAAAATATCGCGTGTTATTCGAAATGGCCGAATGAAAACTAGCGAAATAAGCAGCGGCAGAACGGCAAGAGCGCTAGACATGGCCGACAGCTAAGTGCAGCTCGTCGACATTGAAGGGGAGCAAGGAACCCAACCGGCAAAGGTGTCGAGCCGAGGCGTACGTAGATTCTCGTGTGTGCGTAGCCCCGCAGCGCATCGGCATCTTCAATTCTCTCCCTCGCTCTGCTTTCTTTGCCCGTCGCTTTTCACGAGAGCAAGCGAGCGAGCTCGTTAATTCTTGAATGGCGTGCACTTCCGCGCGCGCGCCTGCTATTGGAAATGCGTCGCGAGCGCGCGGCCTACGGAAAGTGCGAGTAATTACTTTTCTTCCTTCCTTTTGTGGCCCTTCTCCATTTTCGAGCCCTGAATCGTTGAAATATTGCGCCCGACGATGCTCCTTCCCTCGATCATCCCGCGCCTGTTCCGTTTCTTTTCTCAGTTCGCTCGTAACCGAACTATGTCGATGCTTTATTCAATTTGTACTTTTCCTCGATGCGTAACGCCTTAATCTTTCATCCTCGGAAGCGCACTACGCGTTTACAGATAAACTAACGTTTAGACAGCTTGGACAGTCATCCTCGCAGTTCGTCCTATTTCCAATTCTCTTCGACCCTTCGAATAAGAAAGTTTTTGCTGCGGCGCCTATAACTATATGCGTGCTTTCGTGTATATATACATGGGGTTATGGCGGGTAAAAAAATTATCGAGTGAGGGCGATCCCCAGGGTTTTAAGGTCGTGATTGACCGTTTAATCGAGCCGGTAATTAAATCCGTCGAACGGGGCTTTACTCTTGGCGAGTGGCATCCTTTCTTACAAAGCTGATCGGCTTTAATTGAGCTATTGTCTCGTGCTCGAGTTTCGTGCACAAACAATCGCTCCATTGTAATTCGTCAGGCAGACGACGGCAAGCCGACAAGCGAGAGCGGAGTAAAAAAGAAAGAGGCGTATCGATCGTTGTCGAGAGCTCCGCAACTGCACATCGCGTAGCGAGAGAGCGCAACGGCCGGGAAGTGAATTATGAGCGGCAGCCCAGACGAATGGCGTTTGCTGTTATCTCTCGCGAGCTCGCTACCCCTTTATTTATTTCGCCGACCAGAAGGCCAAAAGCGATCGCTTGAATTCTGCCCACGGAATCGCAGGCCCTGCTGCTTTCTCCCTGCTGTTCCGAGAAAAATTTGAATGACATCAGTCGAAAGACGCACGCGAAACGGTCGTAGAATGAGCGTAGATCGAGCGGCAAATACGTATTCGCTCGGAAGCTTGGCACATCGAATTCGGCCCCATCGCTTCGGGGTCGTCGAGACGGTTGGCCTAGGCTCGGCTACGGGCCGACTGCGGGCCGACTGCGGGCCGAGATGGAAAAAGCGTGGAGTATTTGAAAAGTCGTGTCAGATTGGAAAAAGGACGACAAGCCAGTGGTTGGCGCTACATCTCTCGAGATCGAGTAGTCGGCTCTTAAGGACATTTTCATCTGTCCTCTCCGTTGCGAGCCAGACAGAAATGTCATTACGGCAATGAATACAGCGAGGAAAAAGTTGCTGAAAAATGAGGTTTGCTCGCGGCAAAACTGGCTGCTCGCTGAGTAGCCGGATAATTAAGGCAAGACACTACTTTCAATTAAAATGCATTCAATGATCTTTTGCTGGCCTGCTGTTTCGTCTTCGTTCTTCTTTGAGCAAACGACGAGGCAAATATTATATTTGACCAGCTGCTGCTACTATTTTTATTCCGGGAAGCGAAAGTAAGGAGGATCTAGAAATGTCGAAAGTGATAATTCGGGCCGGTGTGGCGCGCAATTGAAAAAGGCCAAAGCCTCGTAATGATGAGCGTCGATAGGAAAGCGAGAGAGGGAGTGAAAAGGGAAAAGGAAAAAAGCCCCCTGTCTCTGATATAGCCAACGTAATAAGGGGCAAACGGGGAAATAACAAAGCTTCCTCCGGGGCGCGATAGCGATTCTAATTAGCGGAAGGATACTCTCGCGGACTGCTAATTAAACTCAGCAGCCACACAGCCCGCGAATACTGCCTACATAGTACTACGTAGTACTACATAGTATCGAATTTTTGCCCCCTTCGTTATTGCTGCCAACGGCTTCGGAGCTTGTTTGCGCTAAGCATATGCAGCATGTCGCCGCCACCGCCGCCGCCGCCGCCGCCGCCGCCGCCGCCGCGGCGAGTTAGCATATTCATGCTTGCCAATTACAAGCTCGAGGTGCACGTGCAAGAAGTTTCGGCGCTACCGGAAGAAAGATTAGCGCTTAGCTGACGAGAGACACGCCGAGCCTGATCGACTAGCCGATGCTGCAGCAGTGCACCTGGCTGTAAGCCCGACTTGGTTTTTCGGCGAGCGGCGAGCGGCGAGCGGCGAGCGGAGCTGCCGTGTCGCTCCGAATTAACCTGCCGGATAGACGCAGCGCGGTTTTGCGGCTGGCGCATCGAGCGCGCGCAGATTAATTGCCGCGAGGCGTGCTGGCGCGCTCGCCTATTGTGCATCGGTCCCGGGAACGAAGCCTCGGTTAATTGTCGGCGCATGACACGCAGGAAAAATTGCTTTTCTCGCTAGCATCGGTGCCGGCAGCACTGCCGTCGCAGAAGCTACCGTTGAAGCGGCCGAGCCCGTTGGCATCTTGGCGCTCGGCGCTAAACGATCCGCACTCGCCTCTCCTCTCTCGCTGGGAGCCCTTCCACTGGAGAGGCTACTCTTCCCCGCGGGCGCCAAATTGCCTTTGCCGCGATGCCTTTGATTCTGAAATCTCGTTGCGCCCGGAGCTCGCAAAGCCTCGGGGAGTTCACTCTCCCGCGCGCTCTCTTGAAAATTCGACGCCCACATTCCCACCCGAAGCTACGAGATTTCTGCTCGTGTGCTGACTGCCAAGTGGGCTTGCTCAGGTTTCTTTCCGAGGGGATTATGCTTATTTCCTTTCTTCTTCTTAGACACAGACCCAATTCCATTGCACACGCGAGTCTTGAATGAGGAGCAGGGCCAAAGACTGATAGGCAAATGTCTAATAATCGCTATTCGTTTCCGATACAAGATCAACCTTCGAAGTATTCACGGCGTCCGTTTCATGAACAAATAAGTCGCTATCACCGAGACCGCATTGGAAAACGATAAAACCTCTTGGTGTCGGCCAGTCCTCGGACTTGGACGTAGATTCAGCGTCGGCGAGCGCTGACAATTCATTTCCATTCCTTCGATTCCTTTGGCATTTACTCGAAAATCAAGTGACGCTGCAACGTTCGCAGAAATAGCGCAATGAGACAAGGATTACTGCTAAACATGTGATTACGATAAACGGCTGCGGAAAAAAGCTCATAGTCGCAGGGCGACGCTTTCCAAGCAATTAACCTCGAGCTTCGCGCCCGAGTGAGGCTCACAATCGATATTGGCCGCGGCAGTCCCTTTGTATCGATAATTGCCGAGCTGCCACAAAGAAAGCAATTAATCGTGTGCGCAAGTAGAAGCTACAAAAATAACGAGACGTTTAGTAGACGTCACAATTGTCCACTGATGAATGTTTGGCGAAGGCAAGACAAAAGATAAGTTTATCGCGAGTTTACCAACAGTTTGCCGAGGTAAACAACAACAACAATGCACACGCAATCAGAGTGAGAGGAGCGAATGGAAAACTAGCGCACGGCCTGCTTGGCGCCGCGGACTTTATTAAAACAATTACGCGCGCCGTCCTTGTCAGCGTCAGCGTCCGCGTCAGCGGCAGCGGCAGCGAACTTGGCGAGCCAAAAAGCGCTGTCCGATTAGAAACCAAGAGACAGCAGCGAGAGTAACCTGGTTAATTGCTCGCCTGCTCGTCGCTCGTTGGATTCTTTTCGCAAACGGCTCTTCTTTTTTTCTAGAAGCGTAGCGAGCAAGAGGCAACGTTGTGGCGTTCAATTGACTGTGGGCCTATCCAATTTTCCAATTTTCCCTTGTTTCGGACAAGTGCCTTTCACTTTGCGAGGTTCACGCGGCGAAGAGGAAGAGCAAAATAATCTGCTTGCCGTAAGTTCGCCGAGCGACGCAATTGACCCGATTTTTCGAGCCTTATTAGTCGAAACTTTGCGCGACGTCAAGTTTGTTCGCGGCATTGATGAGCATCGAATATTTATGACTGGCAATTTCCCCGGGCTGCCTGGCTTCCCCGGCACGAAGGAGCTCTGACGAAGATTCATTTTGTTCGTGCGTTTTTTCAGCAGAAATAACTGACTACGCTGTCTTTGAGAAATGCGCAGCCATTGGACGGGAGAGTCGGAAGTTAGTACTGCTGCTGGCCGCCCGAGTAAAAACTTACGAGGAGGAGTCCGAAGGAGAGAAAATTGCCGCAGCGCGTTTGGCGTTGCGTCCGATGAAAATTGCCGGGAGATTCTCCTCCTAGAAGACATTGCAGCCTAGATTTCGCAAGCTTGGCAAGCGTCAAGAGCGACATCGTTGCTTGCAGAAGTGGTAATGAATGCCGTGAGCTGTTATCGAGGGAAAAATTGCATTTTTCGCAGGACTGCAGACACTTGGCCTGCTGCTTGCAGCCCGGCAGACAAAGGCCGCGGCGAGAAGGCCGGGAAGGTCGAGGAGGAGCGCGGCGAATAGGATTAAGGCGAAAATGGATTAGCAGCCGATGGGAAGCTTTGCCTCTCGCGCGCAGCGACTAATCTGATTTCAAATTAGAGTGCGCGCAAGTAGCGGATGCAAAAAAAATTAAAAGCTGATAATTACGGCGGACGGTTAGTGCTCCGGCAAACAATCAAGCTGGCTCAGCTTTGGCCTTTGTTGCTCGCTGAAGAACGGCGCCAGCCGCCGCCCACCGCAAAACCAGCCAGAAATTACCTTTGCGCGTTATCTTACCGTGGATATATCCTTCCTTTGTTTGGTTTTTCAGCGCGCCACCGAGCCTCATCGTCCTGCTTTATCGCGCGCCCCTCTCTGCTGCAATCAGCTCCTCGCCGCCTGCTAGCAGACAACACATTTCTCGCGGCCTCCTCCGACTCGCTCATTTCATTTTCCTCGTTCTGGCCTGCCCCCGTGCTCGAGTGGTTCAGCCCCGCTGGTATCTGGTATCGATCATTTACATACCAGTGCAGCCGTTCGACTTTGCTCGCGCGCCGCTCTCAGAGCGAGTAGGGCATTCGAGAGCGTCGCAGATAATTATGGGCACTTGATTGCTGCGGGGCTGTGAGATGACGCCTTGCTAGACAGGAACGACAGCCCCGAGAGAGGGAACAAGAAGCGAGGCGAGCTCGCGCCCTTTAACTTGCGAGCGGACAGCAGCCGACGTCCGTTTAAAAAAGAGTCTCGAGGCTGAATTTTTCACGTCACGGCCTAACAAAGTTTTCGAGCGCGAGTAAGCAGAATCGCCAACGAACGAGCAGGCTGCGAGAAGAAAAACAACGAGCGCACGTGCAATCGCAGCTCCGAAAAGAACCAAGTAAACAGATTTCCAGTAGTAATGCCCGGATAACGACGAGGCGCCGCAAGCCAAGTTAGTCGACCTTCACCGAGCACCGTGACTCGTGCCGCATCCACGTTACCCGTCGTGCTTTCACAGTGCTGCTTCGTCCTTACTCTACCTGACATCAGGACTTTAACATTTTTATGGATCTCGCACGGCGCCGATACTCGACGTTTTACGCGGCTCATCTTGCCGGGGCAATATTTTTTTACGTCTCACCATCCGCAGCTAGTTGTTTTCCTATCGCCTTCATTGATGGATACATATTTAACAGGGCAATTCCGCCAATGATGCTTCTTTTATGATTTTCACGGCGACTAATGTCAACGCCTTTACGCCTTTGTTAGATGATTGCCGTACGTGTTTTCTTGGATATCGTTCGTCTAGTATTATCGATAAAGTTGAGCGCTCCTCGCAATAGATGTCTCTCTTGGCCAATGATCTTGTATCGATGTCGACTTCCCATGTCCATATCAACAATACTTTTGAAACGTTTTCACTGATAACGAACGATTGGTCTAGCTTTCGTTCTGTTTGTTTTGTAGGTCTTTTTGCTTAGCACTAACTGCAAGCTCAGCTTCAAACAGTAGCCTCCGGTAGAATTTACTTTAGCACAATAATCATCTGAAACTAAAATTAAAATAAATTGAACGGTAAAGCAGAGAGGATGCTGCGCCTTATCCAGTAGCGGCAGCAGCTCCTCCTCGCTGTCGTTGTAGTTCACTGTCAGGCGGCGTCGCGCCTCGTGACGCGAGAGAGCGCCGAGTCGACAGCAGATAGCTCTTTCCGACGACATCACGTAGACACGACGCGAGTAGTGCAGCAGCACGTGCTATGACTGACACTGCGCCATCCACCTCGATCCGCCTCCACGCCCCTCAACCCTCGTTCGGCCTCCCTGCGACGGCCGATTCTGCACGTCTACTTAAGCTGCGTGGATTTCGTTTGTCCCGAGGACGTTTGGACGTTTTTCCGGCGAACTCTTGTTTTCGGCAGTGCCTGTAGTGTAGTTGTAGCAGCAGTGGCGACTCGCAACTTCATTCCTAGATCTAAGCTGAAGAAAAAATGAGGCCGAGAGCCGTTGTTGACTGAACGGTTGGTGGTAGCTTGGATCGATGATGCTATTACAAGGTAGGAAAACGCACTTTCGATAGGGCGCGAGTCGACATCTAGTCGAGTGGACGCGTGCATCGAAAGTTAATTGGGCGACAGTCCGGAAGGTCTAACCGACTAGGAGCGAAGTTGCAATCACATGCGACATCAAGTTGGGGCTAATCTCACCAAGAGTCGCTGAAAGCGCGCAGCATCGAGGCAATTAGCCTATGAAACGAAGAGCGAGGGCGAGCTGCGTCAACGTTTTTGTGGGAAAAACACAAGAGTGAGAGAGAGAGAGAGAGAGAGAGAGAGAGAGAGAGCAAGAGAGCAAATGAAAGGAGAGGCGAACACACGGACAGCGAGATTCGATCCCGCGCGCGGAGTGGTCAGTGTCCATTAGCGTCGGGTGGGGCAGCCGGTGCCGGTTCTTCCGCAACCCCTCGCGCTGCGCGACGCGCCCGAATTCGTCAAGCCGATTAGGTCGTTAATCGAGCACGACAAGATCGCCGGACACGAGAGCGTGATTCCGCTTGTTTTTGCCCCCAGCGCGCGTTTCGTTCACCGGCATCCACTTTATCGCTCGCCTCTCTTTTCCTCTCCGTCCCGAGCGTCTAACCCCCGCGCACGGATCGCACGGATGATCGATCCGACTTGACCGCTTGCGTAGACCGTAACCGAGAGGCCTAATTGCTTGACAGTCACGCGTGGCGATTCCAACAGCTTGCCACTGAACTCGGCCGTTTCGAGTCTTTATTCCGTGGACGTTGCACACTGGCGAGTCTCGATCGTCGACGCCTCCACAGCACAGCTCCTTTGATTCACGGCTGATCGGATAGCTGCTGCTATGGGTTATCGGCCTGCTGCCAGCTCGTAGACCGCGCGAGCATCGAAACTCCCTCTTGTCTCCAGCAAGTGTAAGCCGAACAATGGGACAATAGCCGAACAAGTGTACAATGGTTTTCGCAGCGAGTCCTCGTTTGCTAAAGTTCGCCTTCTACAGATATAGCTTGGCAAGTTTTCGCCTGGAACTTGGGATCGGGAAATATTACGATTTCTTCAAGGGCTGTGGGACCGGCGCGGCGCTGACTAACAATGAGCAAAGGTGGAAGAGAGCGAGCGCGCATGAGCCGCTGATTTATGGTGGAAATTAAGGGGTTATTCGCGCGTGGATTGCGCCGAATTAGTTGCGGATGATTCCTATCTTATCGAGTGTAATTTCTCCGCGTAATCCAGTTTGCTTTCCGCTCCGCCGGCGTCGCCCGCCGACGGAAGCTGCGCGGTAGTCGCCGCCGCTGCCGCCACCCGAGAAGCCTCATAGCCGGTTTAGTTAGCAGACTCGCCTGTTTTTCTCGAGAACGACGGCAGCTGGATCTGTTTCATTGAGTTCGCGCGTTTTTCAAGCGTTGGCAGGCGTAATGAGGTGGGAGCTTATCGAGTTCGCTGGCACCGATACTCTTGGAGCAAAAACTTGCGAGGCGAGCGGTCGTGAAACGAAATTATAGCCATTCGGGAGAGAATCTATCAATTGGCGAGAAACAGTGGTGGCGGTCAGTTCCTAGGGGTTTCGAGGCGAAAATAAAAACGGAGATTGAACGTGTGTGCGAGCGGGCCCGAGGCTCTTTTTCGAGCGATTATCGTCAGCGGGCGATCTGCCAAAGTTTTCCTAGCGGGAGAAAAGGAGCAAAGAGCAAAGCGCAAAAGCGCCTCGGAAATCGAAAGCCCAATTGGTGAGTTACGCCGGGCATGGCTCCGAGCTCGCCACACACGGGACGATCGATGTGCAAAAACGCGACGCGACCGCGAGCCCGGCTATTCCAGGAATCTCGCTTGTTGTTGTTTTTCTCGGCGACGCCCTTTCACGCGCCGCCCGCCACAATGGAAATGAGCATTCCCCAAATTGTAGCGACCCGGGTCGTTAATTATCGCTTCTCTTTATTCTTTATTTTCCTAAGGATCTCAGGCCTAGTGCAAAAATTGGCGACCACCCGGAACCGCTCATTTATCATCCATTCGTTTCTTTCTTGCGAACTTTCCGTTAGTGCAATGCGCTCGTCGCGTTCGAGTGCTTTGCGGGCCCGTCGGCGCTTTTCAACAGCTTTCATTGCGCACCACCGACTCGCCGCGCCAGTCATAGCGAGCGCTGCTTTCCGAAGCAACGCCGCTTCATTTTTGCCTCTCGCGCGGCTTTTAACGATACCGACCACCAGCGAGTCGCTTCGTATACTTGGGTACTCTCGTCCGACACCGTTGCGCCCGAGTCGTCGAACTCTGCCAAATCAGCGCGGAACACAAGCCGTCTTTCGCCCCTCGCTTGACAGACAGCCAAAGCGATTTGGACGTTTGCGAGCAGCGACGGTCGCGGTGAAACGGCCCGACGTTTGCAATTAAATTTCGCGGCGGCGCGGCACGCCCGCCGGCGAAACATCCACGCCAATTTCCGCCGGCTGAAATAAAAATGCTCGCTCGCGGAGCAACTGCCTCCAGCGCGCGCAACTGCGCTGAGAAAACTTTTTTCATCGAACTAACGACGAGTTAATAACGAGTATTGCGCGAAGCAGCCGCACGAATAGATAGCGTGCCCCCTCCCTCTCTGCCCCCCCCCACTCACTCTCTCTCTCTCTCTCTTTGTTCAGCCGCACACTTTTTTCAACGCGGGCGATGCGTGTAAACGCAATTTTATTTTCGAATCTCGTTTGGGTCATCGACTTTTTTGCGCGAATGGATTGCGCTTGTCAGAAAGTAAATAACGCAAGTGAATATTTTGCGTAGGAATTTACTGGCGCTGGAAACGTCGAGTATTTTTCAAACATTGAATTTGGAATTTCGAAAACTGCGTCGGCGGCTAGCGCTGGTTTCGTGCGAGCCGAGCACAAATGCGTCATTGCTTTACGGAACATGCTGTTTAGGATCGAGGAACACACTTAAATCGTTGACTTTTGCCGAGCAATTGGTCTTTTGCTGGAAAATAACGACAGAAAGGCTCCTACTTTTAGCAAATTTGCATCGAGTCAGTCCAGCAAACATTGTACAACTAGCATGCTGTCCTTAGAATGGGAGCAGCACTATTCACACGAGCCAAAAGACCATCGGAATTGTCTGGAAGAATTTCCGAAAGAAAGGAACTGGCGAATTCTCCGATTTGTCTGGCAATGAAGGCGCCCTCCAACTTTGACACACTTTCCGTACAAAGATATTCGCAACTCCATTAAAAGCACATCAAAGAGCCGAGCCGAGACGAAAAACAAAGTCGAAAGAAGAAGGACAAATGAAAAGGGAAAAAGGTGAAAAGGGGAAAAGGGGAAAAGGGGAAAAGGAGGCGAAGCGATCGACGAGCCTCTCCCATCTTGGCAATAAAAGCGCGCAAACTCGGCCAATTTTCTTGCTTTCAGTCGGCGGCGCGAGCCGTAATTTCTGCGAGTGTGTTTCTCTGGCGCTCGCGAAGATGTGCGCGCGCGTAGAAGAAGCCATCGATACAAATGGAAAGGAAATGGAAGCAGCGAGTGCGCGAAACTTTTTTTCCTGCCTTTCCTCGGCGGCTCTTCTATTTTCAGCAAACGTCTTTTCTGTCTCGCACGCCCGCCTCGACAGCAAAAGCGCGCGCGCTGCTTTGCTTTGCTTTGCCAGCCGAACGAACAACCCTTTGCCACCTGCATTGGGCTGGCAAATATTCCCCAGCCAACTCGTGTGTAATATTGCCGAGTGTGCGAGTGAGAACGAGACGTTATATGCTAAACAGAACACAATATGCAGATGTTGCCTGCCTCCGGATCCTTGTTTGAGCACAGCAAGTTTATGGCGAAAACTGGTTGGATTTTCGCCGCGCGGAAGCTCAAAGTACACATGTTTTTCATGCCATTTGGATTTCCAACAGAAATTCATGGCAATACTCTCGCTTGATTTGGCCGTTTTGCCCAATCTTATGAATAAATACTTGCATGAGGTTTGACGAACGTGACACGTTGCTCAAATGCGCCTCCTCTAATCGAGCAACACGTTGCGCTTGCAAACTAACGAAGTGCATCGTGCTGCAAATGCATCTTTGAAAAGCTGCAGCGACGCCCAAAACTTTATCCGCAATTGCAACAGTGAGTTAAAGCCCTCATGCATATTGCCGAGCGAAAAAGGAGGAGGAAAAAAGCTCTGGCGTGCGAGCGCGTATCTAAATCAACTAAAAATGCAGAGGCGGAAGGACATCAAGGAAGAATGTTGTCGGAAACATTTAATTCCTCGGCACGAGAGCCGGCGAACGGAGAGATATACACGTGCGCGCGAAAAAAACGAAAACGGTCGTAGCAGACAAGCAGCAGCGGGACGCACGCAGTCGTTGATTCGCGAGACGCCAGGATTTTCCCCGCTGAAAATCCTCTTACGCCCGGTGTGAATTTTCGTCAGCTTGCGCAATTTTAATTAAAGAGGAAAAAGGCAGCGGGAAGAATTAATATTGGCCGATTGCCCAGCAAAGAGAAGCTCCAAGGATTCCGCTAAATTAAATGCGAACGAGAGAGAGAGAGAGAGAGAGAGAGCGCGCACGTTCTGGTCTCTTTAAACTAGCGCTGTGCTGCTCTTTGATCAAAACTTTCCATTGAAATATTCAAGCTGGCAATTCGCTGCGGAATAATGCAAGTCCCGCGAGCGCGCTACGGTGCGGAGGACGCAGTGCGTCGAAATAATGAAATGTTCATCGCCGCTGTTTTTATTCGTCGCCGGAAATTTGCGCTTCGAAAGTGCAAACTTGACGGTGCTCCTCGCCTAACTAGCAGCCAGCCAGTGCAATTGTCCTCGGAAAATAATGCAGAGCAGACGAGGCAGCAGCGCGCCAAAGTGGAGCTCCGCCCGCGTCGACGTGTCCTCGCAGCGAGCGACGAGCGTGTCTCGAGCGCACTCGGCTGAAAGCAATTCGGCCGCGCGCAGTTGTGCAGCGCACAGCACGCAGGAGGCTGTCCCATTGATCAGTTTAGCGCGCCTAGGCGCAAGCGGACTAGCAGACCGGAGAGCGATGCCTAATCAGCGCGGATTGGCGCGGCGCGCTCCGAGCCCCCCCCCCCCCCCCCCCCCCCCAATCAATCGCGGCAATTATTTCAAGTGGAGGCTCGATTGGCGCTCGCGAGCATAAATTGGCGAGCGCGCGCGGGCTTGATAAGCTAGCGACGAGCGAGCCGCCAGGCCTTCTCGCCGACAACGCCTCATTGCCAAACAACGACGAGCGATTGCGCTGGAACAAGCGGTCGGTGGTCAAATCGCAAAATCGACGAGTGGAAAGGTGGAGCTGCAGCGGAAGCGGAGAGAGAGAGAGAGAGAGAGAGAGAGAGAGAGAGAGAGAGAGAGAGAGAGAGAGCACGCGCGCGCGTCGACGGGCAAAAATACTGCGTTGGCGGGCAGCGGCAAAGCAAGGACGAGAGAGAAAGCGACTGAGCAATAACAATGGGCAAGCGTAATAAGGTTGGCAGTAGCGCCAGCAGACGGAACAATGGCTCTCGAGCTTTGCATGAATATTGCGTGTATTACAGGCGAGTGGATGGCGCTAAACAGCATCCGAGCCGGTTTTTTGGCACTGTAGTGCAAGCCACGCGCACACTGCCACACTGCCAGACGATGTTGAGAGTCCTTTGGTGCTCTGGTGCCCTCGTGGCCTGGTGCTCTGGACGTTGGTATCGATAGTCGAACGCCAGAGCGAGGCCAGCTGTCATTGAGGATCTGCCGGGAGGGGCGCTTGCGCGCGATTGCTCCAGGCGAAGCCAACGACAATTGTCCGACGTCGGGGAACAGAGCTCGCTTGTATTAGAGTCGACCACAACCGGACGCGGACGGGCTTTCGTGCAAGTTTGGACAGGCGGCTCCTTTCCGTTAACGAGCCGTTTTATTAGCCGTTTTATTGGCCTTATCATTGCCGTCTGCCGTCGCGCGAATGCCCGTCTCATAAAACTCGACGCAACGCTATTTCCTCGTTAGACCATGACGTGTGCGCTAATTTTTCGCCGGTCGCATGGATTGTCTTGGAGCTCGAATCGCGTGCTCTCTGATTCCGATCAACTGCATCATCGGCAATGCTTTACGGAGCCCCCAACGTGACAAATTCAACTTCGTGTGATTTGAATTTCGCCTGATATACGCGGCGCTCGACATCCTTCTCCGCTTGCAAATATGATCGCACTGAATGCTATTCTGGGCGGGCACTCTTTACGATATTACAGAAAATATGACCTGAAGATCGATCGATTAATTAATCCGGCAAAAGTAACAAACATTTATCGCGAGAACACAGCCATTTGTTAGTATCACATCAAAAGTCTATTTCCTCGATTCGAACGGTATTCGAGTGTCTGGCAACGTGTCTCAATATACATCCACGCACAGTGGTTACGATGGCGTTTTGGTCGAGCAATAAAGTCGCAACCATAACATGAACGCGCCAAGCACACGGCGCAGCCTCTCTCTCTCTCTCTCTCTCTCGTAGCCTAGCGACTGCCAGAAATAAAAGCATCGTCGAAGGCCAGCGCATAAATCAAGCAACCCGGGATAAAAATCGGCGGCAGTAGGGGAAGGCACGAAGATAAGGGAGGCCATACGGTTTTTGCACGGGATGCGGGAAAGAAATCCGGAAGAGAGGCTTCGTCAGCGTGAAATCCTGTGGAATCGTTTCTCTCGGCCCCGCGCTCAACCGAGTCTGTCACAGCTTGCTTTTTATCCTCGCCCGCGCGGACTTTCAGCGCTTTCTTATCGCCAACTGTTATTGATAAGGCGCTTCGCGCGTTTTTGCGATAAGTGGACGCTGAATTAATTGAGGCTATCCTTACACTGGACTTTCCGCCTCGATCAGCGGCTTGCCTGAGCTCAACTGGCGTGGGGATGGCCTCGCATGTGGGCTTCGATCATCGTCCCAAAAACGGCAGCGCCGCTTACAAAGATAACGGGATTTGATTTTCCTTGCTCCGAGTTATTGAAGTTACCGAAAATGTCAACTGTGATAAAAGGAGAGAGAGAGAGAGAGAGAGAGAGTGACGAGGCGACATGTCATTCTTCGCTTTCACGGCCGCCCAAATACGAGGGTCAAATACGAGGATCAAATGCGAAGAAATTGAGAAAGGACCGCTGTCAGTTAGCGTGTGTAATGACCAACTTGAGAAAAGTGACTAAAAAAGCAAATAAACTGAGCTCTCTTCGAAAAGCGATGTTGATCGATCAACAAAATAAAAATGCCAAGTGCGTCGTTACAAAAACCGTTCTAGCCCAATTTGCGGAACAGACGGCCAGTGGCTAACTCTTGAGATATGTAAACACGACGCGATCCTCCATTCCCATCAAGCGAACCTATCGTCCCGTTCATCAGTACTCGCGGATCTTGCAGCCGAGCCTTTTCAATCATCGCGTTCTCTCGTCGAAACCGATAGCAATTTCTGGCTCGAGATACGCAGCGCACAGCTGATGGGGAAGCCTCGAAGCAAGAAAAATTCCAGCTGACAAACGAGGAGCAGCAGCGACGTATATTGCAGGCGGGCGAGCCGGAGCGAAGAGGAGGCCGAAGCCCCCGGGAAAATGGACGCGCTGCCTGGGGAAAGTAGGCCAACGGGGGCATCGATCAAATTATACCGCTTTCGGCCACGACAGAGAGGTTAATGATCAGGCGTCGAGTGCAGTTCTGAAGGAGCGAGGCGCGGGCTTGTCTGTTTGCTCCGAGGACAATTATTTCGAGCTTGTTTAGCCTAAGCTTCTCGGTGCATTTCAGAGATGCTTGGTTGACTGTTATTTTTTAAAAAAGAGCCGTCAAGTTGAAACTCACAGCTCGCAAGCCTACAGCTGTTACGTTTCATTTTATCGTCGATCGTCTCGATGATCGAAATACCCGTAATAAATGCTTGTAGTCAGCAAGTGCCATTTTGCATTCTGCTCAAACAAATCATTTGACTCGCTGTTATACGCGAATGGTCTTTACAATTATTTATTTTATTTTAAAATCATTCGTCAAAAAAATAGTTATGAACGTGACCAAGTCTTCAAAGCCACTCGGTACAAGATTCAGCCAGCGGCTGATCTTGAATCGTCTAGCCAGAACTTTCAACAAGGGATCTTTGGCCTGCAGTAACTGTATCATCCGGTAAGTCGTGCTCTCTGTCTTCTGCTCAACCACTGTATCGCGCAATCGCAATTCATCGTCGACGATAGACCACTGGATTTTTTGTCGAGAAAATTTACCGACACGGGGTACACTTTCGTCAATTATAGATTTTTAACGGCCGATATTTACAACTAGTTGGAACGATTCCAAGTTCGCACTGGACAACAGTGACTTTCGTAGGACGCACTGCAGTCCTATTCAGTAAGGAAAAAAATTCAATAAACTTAGTCGGCACTCCGTGTAAATAAATAAGGCCTCGTTCTCAGTCCGAGGCAAAACTTTGAAAATCAGATAAATTTCAAGCGTAGAAACGGGCGAGAGAGAGAGAGAATGTCGAGCGAGCGCAACAAAGAAAAACTTGCATTGCAATTAAGACAAAAGCGACAAAGAGTAAGAGAAGAATAAAAGAGGGCAGAAGCGTACAAAACTCACTCTCGGCAAATCTCTCTCTCACTCGCATGCCGGGCCTTCTTGCTCTCCTTCGAGGAGTGGGAAGGAAAGTGCGAAAAATTCCGGCGACAGCGCGGGACACGCCTTTGTTGTTTATTTATGCGCTTCACGCGGCGTTCTATCTCGCGGCTGCACCATCTAGCTATATAAACCGAATCTCTCTGTCTTTGCAGAAAACGATAAATCTGTCAGCCTGCGTCGCGCAATGGCTTTCTTACTATTGTGTCAGTTTACGAAACAAGCTCACGAGCGTGTAACTGCGCGAGCTCTATTGATTCGCGGCCGCCGTGCAAAAATTTCTCAATGACGCTCGTTCCAAGCACACCCTTTTACTTGCTCATTAATAGCATCGAGCAGATAAGTCTTCCGAATTATTTATTGCCGCGCGCGCCAAAAGAAGACAACAAGGCAGATAGACCGAATCGAGTGATTTATCTGGACAACTCTCCACTCCCCCGATGGTATGTCCGTAGACGGCGCGCACACTCGCAGATATTACCTTTCATTTGGGCCAAGTGCAGCCAGAGGACCATACTGTCCCAGTGGAATTCACAGCGCGCTCCGATAAGGAGTTTTACGGCCAGGCGGCAGCATATCGCCGATGACTGTTTTAACGTCAGTTTAAAATAATTTAGCCGCCGCTGCCCGTCAGAGACAACTTTTGTTTATCACCAAAGTTCGATGTGCTAGCAAGATTTTTTCTGTCGCTGGGCTTTACGATGTTCTACATCAATTGCAGTTGTTTGTTCTTAGTTTTGGCCATTGCCGAGATTGCTATTGGATAATTCTTTTCACAGTCGGCGAACCTTTTACGGATGCTTTATGAACCGTTTTTATTTTTATCAGTTTTGTCAGGTAAGAACCCCGCTGCATCTTGTCAATTAAATTGCTAATATTGAAAATTACATACAAAGTAAATATTATTGAACTATGCAAATAATACACACGTTTCTTGCAAGCACAACATAGCGAAAAGCAAAATCGAATAATTGAAAAGCACAAAAAAAACGCTTCAACCTTCAATGATTATTATCACTTTCTCCTATAAAGATCCATCGACAAAAAAGGCAGTACCTCGCATCCCATTTTTCGGATAGAATCAATCCATAAATTCGACGCAAAAAAAAAAAAAAAAAAATAAGAAGAAAATCACGAAGCCTCGAATAGAAACAGTTTTTTCGGTAGCTATCTCGCTCGTTTCTTCTCTATATGTACATAGTTCAACGGAGAGGTTGTAAAAAGCAGGGCGAAGAGGCTTCTTCATCGATACGAGTAAATCTTTCAAGCAGGCACGTGCTTTCGATATCAAGTTGATTTAGCGCTTCGTGTACCGCTCACGAGAAAAGACAATTTGAGCGTTAAGTGGTCGGCGTCGATTCCCTCCGGCCTTCTGTCCTCCGAATACCAATGAGTAAGCTTCATATATAAGAAAAAAAGTGACCAACGCGTGAATAGATAGATACTTGATCGTTGATGAAGTACGAGGGTGAGCAGTTTATAATGGCAATGAATAAGTCGCACACGCCTAATGAATCGACTGTATAAAGATGAGAAGAAGGAAGGGGATGCGAGCACGTGACGTATCTTGTTATACTATCAAGGCCAGATAAAACAGACAAAGAGAGAGGATATTTTTGGAACGAGAAGCTTCTTCGCGGTGATCCCTTTTCGATTACGGATATCCCGAGTAGAGCAGGCCGATGGTAATATCCTCGTCCCAGTTCATCGATCCGAAACTCGCTCGCGACTCTGACGCGCTCGAACTCCTCGATGGCCTTTGCGCAAAGTACGTTGCCCTTCCAGCTAGAGAGCAAGGGCACAGTATCTTCTCTGCTATTGTCGATAGAGAAGTATGCAGTTACCAGATTGTCACGTCACTTTTACACTGGGAGACAAGGAGGATCTCGTGAGAATGCAATATTTCTTCCAGCGGGTAAATTCGGTTTCAGTGCTGAACAGGTACGAAAGCAGGATTCTTGAAAAACAGAGGGAAAATACGTTTCGCTCTTCATAGTTTTATTTTCAAGCAAAACTTTATTATGCAAAAGTAGTTTCAGAGATTGAGAGGTTAAAAAGATTATGAATTTTTGAACGACGATGAGCTTTCACATACATCTCGTGAATCTCATTGTGAATGAATACATAGATCGAAAATTCATGGAAAAAAAATCTGTAATAGCTCATTGAGAAGCATTTGCAAGCTGCATAATGTATGTGTAATATTCAATAAGTCAAGAGGACTATTTTACGTCCTCATACAGAAATAGTTTTGTTTTCACGATAAAAACTTTTTCTGAAAATTATTATAGAAACATATTTCAAATTAAAATATCATTTTTTTAAATGTGTATACTATGTATGTATGTATGTCAACACTTACGTATAAAGTTGTTAATAAGTAATAAATTTCTATATGATATAATTAAACGGGAAAGATCTCGTACGGATCATTTTTACAAAACCATGAATGAAAAAAAGATTCATAAATGTATTTTTTTAATTAAAATAAAAAAGAATTTTTACTTGCTATTTTCTATAAGTTTTATTAAATAAAATTGTACGCGACAGAAAAAAAGTAACTCGTTATTGTAATGGCGTTAGATCAAAAAGTAACGCGTTAATATTGAAGAATTTCTGGTATGTCACACATATTCCATTTCTCGCGTCATATTGCACATAGAGGTTCTCGACCGATGGACAGAAAAATATGTTAGGAGCCGTTAAAAAGAGGTTTTTTGGCCTAAAACTTGTTTTAATTCTTTTTTATCAGACCACAGAGTTATGAATAAATTTTATTGACCCAGTAAAAACATCATCAATTCAGTTTCTATTTTGAGACATGAAATCACAAGATCGAAATTAATGTTATTAGTATGTGACAAATTAAATAAATAATATATGTATATTTGACCTTAAATAAAAAAATAACGTAAAATTATGAAGTACTATAACGATATATAATTTTTTATATTCACGTTATTTTCATTACTTTATTCTTTTGTAAGCATCAATTATTTAAGACCAACATATATTTAAAATGAAGCTAACGAATTGACAAATGATAAAAAACCGCATTTGTCGAAAATGTTTTGCCAAATGACTTTCTCCAATCAAATGGTCAATGAAAAAATGTTTCATTAATTCGCTAATAAAAATGATTAATTCATTTTTCTCGAAAATTACTATCAAAGAATCTGCAACAACTTAAATTCAAAAACATTATCCTCAATTTCAAAATTCAAATAAGCTAGACCGAAAAATCCCTATGAGCAAGTGTAAAAACAAAATAGACGTGGAAATTCGATTTGCTCCGCCCATAACATAATTTTTTAATGATTTATCAAAAATGACAGAGAGAGAGAGAGAGTGTGTGCCAGAGGCTAAATTTTTTGAGAACACCACCCAGGTCTCATCCCAAAGTAAATCTTCCCAGTGAAGTGAGTGAGAGCGGTTAGCTTCAATAAAAAATTTGCCCGATATGCGGCGGTGGAGTGTGTAGGTAAAGTTTGCCCGAGAAAAAGAAGGAGAAGATTCCCGATACAACATTTCACAAAAGTTGGTAGCGAACGACAAGAAAAAAATGAAGTTTAGCTGGGCACGTTAGATAACAAATGAATAGGTACGCGACGTGCCTTCAGTTTTCCTTATTTTATTGAGCAAGTTGAGCGAGATATCGGCGCTGTTCAGCGATCTACTTATACCAATTATCAGGTAGGTGAAATTAGTGCGGTTATTGGTAGAGGATCCGCAGACTACTGCTGTTGCAAGCTTCTTACGGACTTAGCGCTGGTGAGCTTGACTAATGGGGCTTTCGTTTTGTGATCGATCGATCTTGCTGAAAAAAGCTGTAACGAACTCTACTGACCGCGGCGATTTTCTTGTAACGATGCTTTGAAGAAGATTTACTTTGCTGGAATTGGCAGTTTGAAATGACAAACGGGATTTTAAGTCAATATGGTTTGACGAGGTAACATAAAGTTTGCACGTTCGATAGTCAAAGTCGGAATTGGACGCGATTCGCCAAATGATAGGTGATCCTGAAAGAATTTTTTTTCGAGAGAGAATTCAAATTTCACCGATTGGCTTTGTTCTTCTCTGGTTTCTTTGCAGCAGACGAAAATTCGAAAGATGAAATCCCATTTTAAAAAGCGAATGCGATTCCTTGGATCCAAAGCTAGAAAGCCCCGGCAAAATTTAGTGCTGGCGAGAAAGAGAGATCCTATTATTCTCGCGCGAAAGCTACTTTAGCTGAGAATCTCCGCCACCTCGTGAATCCCAGTAAAAAAAGCTCTCGATGGAAATAGAAATTCTATGCCATGCGGCGATCATAATTGAGAAAGTTTGCTCTTTTTTTCGTCTGTCACGCGATGCTGATTGAACAATCTCACTCTTGTCAGTGCGCTAAACTGTTAAACTCGGATCGAATAATAATTTATTTAGCAGACCGTGTCCTTGGCAAACTTGACTATAAGTGCGAGCAAAGTATGCATATTGTCAAGGGAGCAGAGGGACATTGGAGCGGGTATATGGCAAAGGCATCAAGGATTATCCAATTAATGCACTCTGGCGGTGTGCTGCTGCGGGAGTCTCTCTTATTTTAGAATAATCACCTCGCGAGTGCTGTCTTGATTAGATGAAAGCTTTGTAATTTCCTACTCGGGCTTTGGATTGCTTTGCGCGCACGCTCGCGAATGGCGTCTTGTAAAAGGCCATGGACATAATTTTAATGCCTGTGTTACTCGCAAACGCACTTGCCTTTTAATTGTATGCTTGGCAATCCCACGAGAGACTCGGTGCTGTGTCGCAACAGACTCAAAGAAAAGAGGACAAAACTGGCGAGCGCGACGCGAGAGCGGTCCGGAAACGATTCGGGGAGAGCCGGTCCGGCAGCCGGCAAAAATTTGTCGAAGGGAAGAAAGACAAACTTGACGCAGTAATTCCTAACTGGAGTTGGGAGGCCAATTAAGCCTACATGACTCGGCGAGCTTCTCTTTTCTCTCAACACACGAGTAGCAGCTTTTCTCTGCTGCTTGCGCGCGCTCTCTCTCTCTCTCTCTCTCTCTCTCTCTCTCTCTCTCCCTTTCTCTAATGCGAATGCCAAGAATTTCCCAGAGGAGCGCAGCGACTCGGCGCTATGTCGCCGATCGATTGCTTTTTCCCTTCTTTCGCCTTGCGCGCCTGTCGAGCGACGGCTTTTCTTATCTTAATTAAAATTGAGAGAGCTATATTAAATTGATTGATATTTTTTTGCGCGCTGGCGATGAGCAACACACCCGTCTTTCTTTGCCGATCAATCGAATTTTACCTTTTAATCAGCGGAGTAATGGCTTTCCTCGACAAACTCGAGAAAATCGAGAAAATCCACAAAATGAACGACTAAACGAATGAATTTCATTCGATGAGCAAGCCAGCTGCTCAACTGTTGTCGAGCCAACGGCACGTATGGCGGATGCACGGAGAACAAAACTCGACGTGAATTCGCATAGCTCGCTCTGCCGCGAATAGCTAGTATCTCGAACGAAGAAAAAGACACGCATGTATATTTGGGCGCCTTGTCCGACGGCGAGATATTTAAAGCGAGGCGCCTTCGGTAAGTCTACGCGAGACTGCGGGCCGCACGTGTCAAATCGATAGAGTTGCACTCGCAGAAATAATGGGAAATGATGGCTGCGAGAATCGATTTGTACAGATCGAAATGCGATTGAGACAAATGGAGCGTGGCATCATTATCTTTAGCTCATTAGCGCGAGTGACCTCTCTCTTTTTTCGGCAGATGTTGGCAGAGCACTTTTTCCGCCTTAACAAAGCTTCCCGCCTCGTTTATCTTATTTTTATCGCTGTACAGGCGAACGCGACGATGAATTTTCGACCAATTAGCAGCGAGAGAAAGCGACCTTCTTTCTGCTTCCGCGTCACGTGCGTGTGCCACTGAGCATAGACGAATTGCTCGCCCCTCGCATTCGCGAGCAATTTCAAAGGGCCTATACGAAACATTCAATGGCCAATCTCGCTCTATTTTTGTGAAATGCTATTTGGCTCTATCGCTATGGATCTAGTCAAAAAGACATTCGACAATCGCTAAACCAACTGTCGTTTGCCTCTCTCATTGCTCGCCTCCTCGCATTAGCATAATTGACATCACGCTATTCGCTTCACAGAAGCGTCGACGCTGCCGCCGCCGCGCGGCCAAAATTTTCATCTATCGCGCGAGCCCCAACTTTGTAGCTGCTTTTCAGAGCGCGCGCACAATGCGTCTTTCAAGGGCTAACGCGCGTGCCTCTAAAAAATAGACGAGTCGCTTACACTTCTGGTCGTCGTCGTCGTCGTCGTCGTCGGCGCCGTCGTGAGGCCTGTATACACTGTGCGCACCCTCGGCGATATTAACACTTTACGCGTGTGCAGCGACAACGACGACGACGACGACGACGACGACGACGACGACGACGACGACGACGACGATGACGACGACGCTTTCACGGCTCAAAGGGCAAACAAACAAACAAGGCCTTTGTAACGCCGTGTAATGCCGGAGACCAGCGGGGATGGATAGTCCGTTGTACTCAACGGCTGCGCTGCCGCTGCTTTCTCCCTGATTACGTATTTACGAGCTACATTAAGCTCTGAATTTGTGATGACGGGCCTAACGAGAAAAAGGAAAAGCGAGCACAACTCACTACTCAGCACGTGCCCGTAGAAAATGGCTTGACTTTGCTGTGCCTTCGGCATTCGATTGTAGAGTGAGCTGTCTGCGCACGAGTGGCAAATGAAATACGAGAAATATTAAATGCAAGATGCCACAGGCCTTGTTTTCTCAATGATAATCACTCGAGCAAATGACTATTAGCCTAATATTCAAGTAATGGCAACGTGAACCGAATGACATCTCAATCCTGACGCATCGATGAGCCATCATAGAGAAGAAGGAGAGCGAGGCGAAAGCTACCATCGATTAAGAGCCGGCCGCGAATTATTAGGCAAGATGAATTGACACCAGCGTCTCCGCGCTGGTGTCAATCGGGCTCGCGAAACGCCACGGCGCGCCTGCTCGCTCCACATTAACTGTGCTCTATTAGCCGATGTCTACAAAATCGTTCGGTCCCGTTGACTGGCTGCGGGAGCGTGATGTATCGGCAGCGCTTCCGCTCGGTCGGATCGACGCGCGTCTACTTTCGAGGCCAGTCACGAACGCGCCAGCTCCGGCAAAGTTGATTTTGCGCTCCCTCCTCGAGGTCGAGGATTTTCGCCTCGGCGGCGAGCGGCTGTACGCCGAGGAGCTGCAGGCGCGGTCCTTCGCCCGCTCGCGGACCGTCTCTCGAGGGGCCGACCGTCGATGATTCCGATGCCGCGGCAGCGCTTAATAGCCTAATTGCTCGCTCCGAGATGATAAACTCGTTTCTGCCTTGGTCAGCTGACGCTGCCACTGCTCTCTTACGCGGAACTGCAGCGGCTCGATTGCGTTCGGTTAGCAGCAGCGAGCAGCGCGACTGCGCACCACTCGATTCAAGTGACCTCTGGCTGCTGGCTGAAAAACCGAGCCTTGGATTTGTCTGATCGGCGATTAGCCGTTTAACCGAGTAGCCATTTAACCGAGTAAATTCGATGCGACACTGTGTGCATAGCTGCGAGGCGACGTGCAAGAAGTTTAATTATTCCGAGCGCTAGTCCATCTTAATTAAGAAATTGCACGGAGAACGAAAAGAAGCAAAAGAGAGATGGCTTCCATTCGCCGCACTCGTTAATCAAGTGTGCGAGAGAGGGCAACTATTTCCTCTTCTTTTTGTTCTCTCGGTAACGAGTTCCGATCGCTCGTTGCTCTCTTTAACCAATGAATTTAACATTCTCAACTGTGTCTGTTTCAACTGTCCAAACCGCGGACGGAGAGTACATAAACTCGATCTGCAGTGAACGGCGACTAGTGCGTAATCCGGTTGCAATATCCTGTCTGATACATGGCATACAGCGCCGCGGGGCATCTCCCGGCATCCTTCCTCTCTTCCTTTCCTTCTTTTGCTAGCCGACTTCGAGCGCTTTATTCCATACCTCTTGTCCCCCGTTGCGATACGTCCATGTTGATACTCTGATGCCTAGCGCGTGCAACGTTCGTTGCTCGTGTGAATGCTCTGTTGTGCAACTGACCTGAAACGGAAAAGCGGAACTCGCTGCGACGCGAACTCTATGAGGCTCGAACGTCTGCATTCGCTGTGCGTACGTAGACACGAGACAAAGTCAAATAACTTCGTAATCCAAGCTAAGCTCCATTATCCGAGAGTAGTTTGCGATTGCTCGCAACGCATTTGACGATGCAGCGATACGAGGCAAACAATCAGGCGAACAGCGAAGCATATCAATCTCTATTAACGAGGCACGAATGGCCCGTTCCCAATACAAACAAGCCAAATGACCCTCGAGAGGGTGCGAGGCTGCTTTGAAAAACACTGGCAGTAGCCTCGGCGCGGCCTTAAATCACTCGCCACCGATTAAAATGCCGACCAATTCGTATATAGCGACGGCGCAGCGCGACGGGGGAACACTTGCAGCCTCCCGAGAGGCATCCAGCCCTCGAGAAAACTACAAGGCAGTCTATGCACGCACCGGCAGCAGCACCTAATTAACAAACTTGGCATTGCTGCTGCTTGTGCCTGTTCACAAGAGATGACAAGTGATCTGTCTCTGATTGTGGATGCTGGTCTTTCATCTTCCAGGCCACAAATGAGGATGCTTATCGTTGGTTCGTCGTCGGCGGCCTCATCGAATTCCTTTGTACTTCCAGTCGGATCCCTCAATTAATACTTGTCAATCCGAACAAATCAAAGACAAACAATCAACGTTTCTCCCGTACAACGCTGCTCTGCTGCTCGCAGTTTTCCGCCCACCCCAACTACGTCGTAACTCGAATAAAGCACTCTCTTTTTTCTGGCTGAGGCCACACACGTTTTTTTATTTTTTCGGACGGTGATGCAGTTGGATGCAAACAAACCAAACCCGATAGAGGGACTGCGCACTGCGAGAAAAAAATGACGAGGCAGAAAAAAGCAAAGAAGAAAACAATGCCGCTGAAAATGTTACGCGTCACGCGTCGATGCTGTTAGTAAATCAGAGCCGCTTGCTTTACGCGCTTCGTATTCGTCGGATGATTCTTTTTTTATTGTTATACACTGCTCGCATTACAAACGTTACAAAGCCGCAAATGATAATGCATTCCTGAATGGATTCTTCGTTATCGTCCTCAATGCGTAATGAAGGTTCGCGCAAAGCCGATGACTCAGTAAAATAGATATCGCATCCCAGGAGCGATTCAATTTGAGCGCCAAGCGGCAAACTTTCGCGTCGAACCCACTTTGGCACGGCTCGTCGGCGGATTAATAAATGCGCGGAGCAAGCGGCGTGCGGAGTTTTTTATTTCGTCGTTGCGCGAACAAAGGGAATTTATAACCTACCGGGGAGAGCGACTGAGAGGGAGAGAGACAGACGGACAGCCAGGCAGACAGGCAGAAAGACAGAGAGTCGATTGCTCATTCCAACAAGCGGTAACAAGCTACGGCGCACTATCGACGAGTATCGATCGAGCGCTCGCGACGTTCGCTGCCTCGTTATTTACTTAAAGCCTTCAAAGCACACGTTCGCGCGCGGGTGCATGCAACGCTCTTCCGTAACTCACTCTTTCGCTGTCGGATGCGCGAATAAATTTTCGGCGCTGCGCCGACTGCCGCTGCCGCTGCCGCTGCCGCTGCCGCTCGTGTGACTGACCTCGTGGCCCTCGTGCGCGCACTACTGGTCAGTCGGTTGAGCGATGCGGCAAAGCTGTGCGGTGCTGCCGAGCCTGGAATTCCTCGCCATTTTCCGTTCATCCTCGAGTTGCAAGTCGACTTGCTCGGTAATGCGTCAACCGGGGAACGAATATTGAATTGGTGGCAGAGGTGGGATACCCATTTCTCCTTTCAACCGCGAAAAGTTTTTCCTTTATCGGATGAACCTTTGCGACGTTGCTAATCGACAAGAAGCTTTCGAGACAACGCAGGAGACGAGAAAAAGTTGTAGGTCAGCAAATCACCACTACTCAGGCGATCCAATAACGTCCACGTCCCATCATCCGTATCCCACACGTAATATTGTTATAGAGTGGCAAGCGAAATTTAATTGCATCGCAAGGTATGTGTGCGAGTGCGACAAGGTGCAAGCCTCAGACAAGTCAGCTACCGTCGGCAGCAATAATCTTCCGAAGCGCTAAGACCTTTATGATCTCGCCGGGATAGGGCGTGCTGCGAGATGGGCAGAGTTCTAAACTGTTAAGACCGTCTTCGGGGACGTCCACGCTCCTTCTCCCTTCCTCTCGCTTACTGCGCGCGCGGATCTACCTTCGTCCTCGTTACCGGTAATCTTTTAAGCGTCTGCAAAAGCCCAGACGCTTATCTGTGTACAGTTATAGAGCTCCATTTTCTCTCTATCCTCAACCGCTTTCCCTCTGTTTTTCCCCCTTTCTCCTTCTCTCAAGTAAAATTATTCCCTCCCTTATCGTTCTGCGATCGACTGCATTTTCCCGTGCGCAGTCTCAAACAATTTCATCTTCGCTCGAGCGTAATTGCATTTTGGATCTCGCCCCCCCCCCCCCCCCATCGTATCACTGGACCGAGCAAATTTCAATTGTTGGATGACGCGAACATGCAAATTGCTACAAGAGCCAACTTTTTTAATTCGAATTATGCAGAGAAATAAAGAGAAGAGAGGGAAATTCAAATTTTCAGCGGAACACTCTAATTCATCGTCGTGAATTCAGAATTAACTTGACGCCAGCTCATCGATTGCCAGCATGAATTTCAAGCTGGTTAGAATATGAAGTTTCTCGCAAAGGCCTTGTGTTTGTTCGCTTGACGCTACTTTTTTACAATCTGCAGGCCCTCCCCACTTTGCAATGCTAAGGAAAACCAAAAGCTACCAATGTTTTACGATCGGCGATGGAAAGTTTTCTTTTTTTTAAGGCTGCCCCAACGACGATTAAATTGAAATTAGTTACCAGCAAACTTTTTAATTGCAGATTCGATTCGCCAAGGGAGATGATGAAAAGCTCTGTCTCTCTCTCTCTCTCTCTCTCTCTCTCTCTCTCACTCAAGTTTGAGATCGCTTCTCATCTGCGGCCAATTATTGTATTAAACGAATGAGCTGCTTCTCTCTATTTTGCGGCTCGTAATTTTCTGCGCTCTAGTTCATTTATTCCCCGATACGCTGGTTACTCCATTGAGCTGCCTCTGAAAGAAACTTTTTTCCGACAAAATTACGAAATATCCAATTCTTTCCTGACGACTGTGCCGCGAAATAATGTTCTTTATTCCTTTGACACGTAGAGCAAAAAACGAAACGAAAAACTCGCACGATCAAGAACGCGGCGTGGAAGTTTTTTTCAAGGACGAAATAAGCTGTCAGGACATAAGTCAAGAGTCAAACTGTGCGACGTACTTGAAAAGGAGGCTCTTTCTCGGAAGTCTCGTTTGGAAATGAAGCGAGTATGAGGCGTTTTCATTGCTTCTATGAAACCACCCGCCTCCCTCCACCTTAACGACCCGTGACATATTCAACTTCTCTTTCCAGCTTTTACATACGCAGCATTGGCATATTGCTACTCTCGACGACGAGAGAGCGAGAGAGTGGCAGGGACTTAGAAAGAGATGGAAGGGAATTCAATAAGGGCACGTCCTTTAAAATCTCGCGTGATACGACGACTGACGTGTAGGAATCCTTTATTTTTAAATTCATAGAGGCTGCGAAATCTCTAGCGGCAGAGACTTATGAAAAAGAAAGCCACCTCATTTCTTTCCTCGCTTATTGTGCATTTAATTAATGCGTCTTCCCAAGTCTCTTATTTCCGAGAGTGCTTTTTCCGTAAGTGCGTGACGTGCAATAGATTTTTCGCGAGTTCTATATAGCTACCGAAAAATATAAAAAGATTTTTCGACATTGATTTTTTATAACGAATCTACGAAAATTCTCCGTATGACATTGTTGCACTTTGCCGCGGCCGATGTACCGATAAAAGTAGTGGCACGAACGATATTGCCTTTCGATAGCGCTTCAAGGTAATTGACGAGCTACGAGCGAAAATTCAAACGGATATTATGCGTGCGAAATTTCATAAGCTAATATATATACAGAAAAAAGTCATAAGAGACTATCAGGTTTCTTCCTACAGCGGCGTACGCCTTCAAAAAGCTTCGTACGGCGAGCAAGATATTCATGCAAAAAAGAAAAAACTTGTTTTCACACGTGCGCCCATGGAAATAGAGAAAAAGTAAAAATATATATTCCGCCGTCGCCTCTCAATAATTCCCGAAAAAACGAAAGTCAGAGGTCGGCAGCGCCCTCGGAGCTGTAGACAAAGTGCCCGAATTCTGCCTGGCAGCCGAATAGATCATCGTTTTACGAGGTCTCGGCAAGATTGACCTCTGGTTCGCGCAAGTGGAATAACATTCCGGAGCTTGCGTCGATCCCCCGTCTTCTGCGTCTTCTTCCCAGGGATATTAGTCGATAAATTTCAGCCTAGCAGCCGCGGTAATTCAAAAGCCAGATGAGGTCAGTGCGGCGAGGAGGAGCAGCGATCGGCTCGTTCGCAGGGCTAAAATCGAAAGGAGGAAACGGGCGGTGTTGCTGTTGCTCGGTGCGCGCTCGCAAGCAAGAGTTCAATCAGCAGCAGGGGGCAGACAAACCCGCCCGCAGAAATGGAATATTAAAATACAAGCCAGAAGCGAACGAGCAATTGAAAGAACGTCTATTGACGTTAGATAAGCGCAAACTAATAACCTCCCGGACGAGCTCAAAGAGTTGAAAAGACTCGGGGGCTTTGATGGAAGTACGAGATAGTATCTTATCTCGGACGAGGATTGTTTGACAAATCCAATTTTTCTTTCGGCGAGAGCAGAAGCCAGCGCAGCGTCAGGCCTCCTTGTCGGGGCTTGGCCTTTAATTGCGCGAGTGTTGATCTAGAGTTTTCTCGAACGTGTGTGCGTGCTTGGAACGACCTCTCGGAACTAGGACTGGAGTATATGTTCAAGAGCCGTAGCGCGTTTACCCGACTTTTCCTTCGCGCGCGTTCTCTCTCTCTCTCTCTCTCTCTCCCAAGTACTTGCAGCCCAATTATCCGATGCCTGTACAGATATGTGCCAGCATGTCTAGTTAGCTGCTGATTGGTTTTAAAGACGCCTCGCCGCCTCGGCTCCACAAACGCCAAATCGGAAGCAGATCGAGATGGCAAACAGCGTGATCTTGCATTTGGACGCACCAAGACCAGCGTCGCCAGCGGCAGTATGGCGTTCGCGCGCGCCAGTCATTAATTCGGCGCAGTTATTACGCGATATTTCATCTACGGGCGTCAGGGGGAGGAAGCACATTACGAATTAAAAGCAACGAGCGCCGAGGGCTGCATAAATGGATAGCTGCCGCGGCTAATTTTAGATTAATTAAAAAAGGCACGTTCAATCCGCGGAACGACCTCGCGAGTGAATGCTGGTGCATCGAGAATGTTCGCGAGGAAGAAAATCGTCATCAAGTTTCAGCTGGTAAAACTCGGACGATAATCCCGCGAATCCCGCAAAGAGAATAACCATCAACCGTGCTATTCCCCTAATCCTGGCAAAACTCTCTCCCTCTCTCCCCGTCGAGTGCGAAAGCTAATAGCGGTGGCATTTCCCGAGAAGGTCGCTTACGCTCGTCTCATTTACTTACACGCGCCGGTGCTACGGTCGAGCGCACGAAAGCGCCGGCCAGCTGACTTTTGCCCCGATTGCCGCGTAAAATTTCATTGAAAAAAGCTTAAGCCACTGTGGAGCGATGAAGGAGCGAGAGAGAACGCCGCGCTTATGGATTAGACCAAGGCGCCCCGGTTAATTCAGATTTAAACGCCCCGAAGAGAAGAGGCTACCAGATCGCTTTTTGATAAAGCCCTTTAACAGCCGCGCGTGCGACTCGGCTTTCCTTCGTGCAGCAGTGTCGGTGCTGCTGCTGCTGCTGCTGCGATCAGTCGACCGGTCGGCTGCAAACTTCGGCGCGCTTCAAGAATACGCTTCTGTACCTTGGGATTTCCATGATTCTTTACGCCACCAATGTATGTTTGGATTCTTCTCTCTATAACGTAATTCTACACCAACAACTTTCGTTAAGCTCTTGGTTCAAGAGGAAGCAGCCGAACTCTTCTAATGGTAGTATCGACACTTATTTCAAACGAGTAAATATAGTTTCCAAATGTATCACAGCTGAAGTAACCTCAAAAGTCACGAGCCCATCATTTCATTGGCTTTAGTAAATTGAATAATTATTATTAGCCACGCGTCGCATCGACATCTTCGTTAGCGCATAATTTTCAACGAGCGATTTATTTAATCAAGCATCGTTATCAGGAATCAGCAACTCTAACACGGAAGACAACGAGTCCATAAAGCAAATCCGACAAAACCTGAAGGATCTAAAAAGATCGAGTTTCGGTGGTAGTAAAGAACACTGAGCAGCCCACTAAACAACAATGAGCAAGCACTTATCAAGCTCTACATTCTAACACGTCGCGGAGAGAGAAAACTTTCGGTCTGTCAGCACGGTAGCCTAGCCGCGTCGTATAAGTCCCTATCGGGAGATCGGAAGCATTTTGCGGGCAATTCCTTTTTATTTGAAACCGTGGTTATAAATACCGTGCGAGTCAGCGCGATTCTTCGGCATCGGGATTTGCCAGCGCCACCATGGAAGGAGAAGATATTATGCGAGTGTCTCCTCCGGGAGAGAGCTTTCGATATCCGAGGACTCGAGGATATAGAGATGTACCACACTTTCTCCTCTCACTCCTCGAGAAACCCGAAATCGAATAACGTTTTTAATGGGCGAATGCAGTTCTGTCTCTCTTTCTCTCTCTCTTTTACGATATGGATGATAGCTTCCTATTAGAAGACGTTGTAAAAAAGAAAAAAACTCAAGTTTAATATTATTCTTTTATAGTTAGCGCTCTCGCGTATGTCTATATATAATTATTGAATATCTCCCGGAACGATGAACGTTGGCGCGAGAAAAATTGATCTACGGGTTGAATCAGTGCTGGTAGAGGAGAGAGAGAGAGAGAGAGAGAGAGAGAGAGAGAGAGAGGAGGGTGCGGGGGGAAACTATCGATACGGATTTTTATGGCACGCGTCGGCCCCCGGTTGATGCGTCCGATAAAAACTGATACGGCTTGCTTTTATCAGCCATCGGGACTTGGCACTAGCTACGATTGCATCGTACATCTTCGCTCTCTCCCTCTCTATGGGCTAAACAAATATGCAGCCCCGACCCCGCTGCCGCGAGACTCTGTTTTTATGGAAATCGCCAACGATTCGCAACTTTTTCTTCCGTATTAAAATTATTTCTGTACTTGGCACCATTTGGCATTTGAAGATATCTGAGGAGATTGGAGGACAATGCACTTTCCAATTAATTCCAATCTCATTACATTCGACAGCGAATTTCATGAGTAGTCATTTCAATTAGCAGCGAGCTTGGTGAAATCAAATTGAAGCTCTCCGTGCGCAATCAGTCGCGAGACAAGATAATCACGAGCTTGCACCTGTGGAATGTAATAACACACGCGTACGCACAGGAGATGCTCCCAAGATAACGTATCCTTTTTCCTTCAAGTTCTATTTGAAACGATAGCTTATATCTTTTTGCTTTTTGCGAAAAAGCAAATTTCAGTCTGCCCCTACAAAACAACAATTGCATCCCGAGTTGGTCAACTTTTCAATATGTACGCAAAACTTGCAAGCGATAACTGCGGAATAGAAATGGAATCGTAGTGAGCAGCGACGTACCTAAAAACCGGCACAAGCGTCATCGAAAAATTCGATGACAGGACGTGCACGTGAAAACTTCCAAGGAAGCAATAAGACTGGTATCAAAGACGAGCAGCTTATTTGCGCGAAGACCTTCGATATTACTCGATATTACTTGGAAGCTTTCTCCCTCGCCGTAATCGTCGGTGCGACTTCTGAAAATTAATTACGTGTTGGAGGCAGCTCGTCTCAAAACTGCATGCGTGTGTGTGTGTGCGCGTGCATCGAACTTTGCCTACGTCTTGATTCCCTCGATGCCTGGGACAGCAGCAGCAGCGGTGGCGGCGGCGTCGGCGGCGGCAGCGGCGCTACTGGGAAATCACGCGGAAGTGGAACACGCTTCGATCTGCATCCCGTTTGGGCCGCGAGCTTGCACGTGTCCTCCTTCCTTCCTTCCTTACTCGAACTCCTTCCGTTTGGCAGATCCACTCGACTTGTCGACACGAGACGCCACGACCGTTTCAATTAGGACCCTTACAACTTGTCGGGCGGCTTGTTACTTTGCACTGCGGCGACGATGATCCAAGTTTGAACGGGGCACGATTATATGCTTGACGAGTATGTAACGGCCTTGTTGATAACTGTTGTACGTATGTGCGAACGAGCGGCGTTCGGTTGTTTTTCGTCAGCGTGAAAGATGGAATTTTCAGTGGAGTATCTTAGCAGATGTCGATTGGTGTACAAATTACGTGACAGGAGCGTTGGCTGTGGCGCGTATGTCCGTGAAGATCGCTTGACCGAATTTTCACAGCGAGCGTTGTCACAGCGAATGACGTTGGGCTCAGGCACACGTTCGACATCGAATAACAAACATAGAAGGGAGGAGAAGAACCGGGGAGACGGCGGATGGCTAAAAAATAACTCGGTTAGAAGGTGACTGCGCAAATGTTTAAGTTAGTTGTCGTCAACGGCAGCCAACTAAAACAGAATGGCAAAAATAGGAAGGGGGACTGGGGGCGGAGGGAAATTTACTCGCGGAGGGGTAACAAACTTAAATTGCTTCGGAAAACTACTTTATCTGTTACGAGAAGTTGGTGCTTACAGCCACTTGCAATTTTGCGAATGTCTAAAGTCTGGCTGTGCATAGGCTCGCTGTTAATTATTTTGCTGGATTGAGTCACCGAGGGCTGTCAGAGCGCGGATTGAGCTGCGCGTCATTTTCCGTTGGCATTTTCCCAAAGCAGCAAAAATAAGATAAAATCCATTGACGAGATGGAGAAAGGATCGAGAGCAGTTTTCGCGGAACGCGAAACCTGCTTTCGTTGGGCGACTTCTCTGGAATAAGATTCATTCAGCAGCAGCAAGAACAAGTGCACTTCTCTGCCACAAACAGTCGAGCGCAATATCTAAAGGACGACGGTAAACATATGGCGAGCAGCTCACGTACATTCATTATAAGCGCATCCAGGGAGGAGGAGTCGTCGAGTAAATTCAGCAACTGACTTTCAAGAGTCATACTGCGCAAATAAACCAAGAGGGGAGTCGATCTTTTCATCAAAGCATATTCGCGCCTCGCGGAAAGACGCTTAGGAATAAGCGAAGGCAGAGAGGTAGAGAGGCAGAGAGGCAGAGAGAAGTAAAGTGCATCTCTGTTTCTGGGCCTGATTAGCGTGCGTCGGAGCAGGCTCGAGCTAATTGCTCGTTTCAATCAACGCCCCCCCCCCGTCAGGCTCTTTCAGCGCGGGAGGCTCGCGTCAGATCTGTGTTGATATTTTCACGGCTACAAAATGGTCTGCACCGTCTGCACCGAGCGGCGGGGTACGATCTTGAACGATCTTGAACGATCGCGAGGAAACGGAGAAACCGGCGTATTGACGTGACCGTCCACCGAGGAAGCCGGGAGAAAAGAGCTGCATTGTAAGTATGTAATGAGACCTGGCGGTGGCAGGAATACACTTCAGGAGCGTTAATAGGCGGCTGCGTACAGCCGCAGACTTCAATTAACGCCCGCCTCCAGTGCCCGAGTCCGCTTTGCCTGGCTCGAGCCGAGTCGCTCGAGCTGCTCGCTTTTTCCCGCTCTCCGCGTTTCCCCGGCCAATCCTCTCGCACATACAATTTCGAGTTTCAATATTTGGTCGCCCTATCGAGATCCGCTACCCCTCACTGCTTCCCCGTTACCCATTACTATATTCGCGCGTGCGCGCCTGCAATGCGTTCCGTATACACTGCCAACACCTTCGACTTTCCAATCTTCCTCCTACTTTTCCGTGCTCTCCTTCGTGCGCGGCCCACCAGACTGTTTTGCGCGTTGCGATTTGCCCATCGGTAGCTTGCCCCTTCTTATTTATCGGCTCGTCAATTTGCGTGCCGAATCTTGTTGACATCGCGCCCCAAATCGATTTACACTTCATTAGCGAGGCTAATTTGCAATTACGATGTAAAACCAATAGAGCGCACACGCGCAAATTTGCTAGCGGCGCTGGCGGGCCTAACTCGAGGCTGGCAAACAGCGAGAAAAATAACGAACCGAGGCTCGCTCGCCGGGCCGACGACGCAAAAATATTTCCGCGCGAAAGAATGCCTGTCGCTGAAAGGCATCAATTCCAAAGCCGTGCGGCTGTGAAAAGCCTCGGCGCTCGCGTTTACACGAACCAACTCGATATCTCTCCTCGACGAAATGGAGAAAAAGGCCGAGCCCCATCGTCGGCTCTCGTATGAAAGAATGCGGCGCGCGTCACCGGGCGCCACTTGTGAATCGGCCGCACCAGGTGCTGACTGCTTTCGTTTGGTCGTCGCGTGAGCGAATCTCGATGTCGGAATAACGTCAACGAGGAGGGCGTAATCGGGTTGGAAACTCGCTTTGTAGTCAGCGTTACGGCCTTGTTCTCCGTCTCTATTTTCGCAGCAATTTCACACTTCCGCAAGTACGAGTAAGGAGCACTTGGCGTGCCACACTTGCCGATTCATCACGGTCGCACCGAGCCGAGCCTATCGGAGCCTAGAAGCCGGCGCACCCTATTCGCGTGTCCCGCACGAGCCTTGAAAGTGGAAAAACAACTGGTTTTCCTTGCCGTTAAAAAACCGCGAATCGAATTGTCGAGCGGCTATTGGCCCGTCAGCGAAAAATCACAAGCTAAGGTAATCCCCGAAAGCACTGGCCTGTCACATCAAACCCCTATGAATCTTGCAATAGTTTCCGTTTTCGAGTCGCGTCTATTTTCCACAAATCAAACGTTCGCCTTTGATCGCTGAAGCAACAAGCCGCGATAAAAGGCATTCTGCCGATTCCGCTGCTCTGCCTCATCCCCCCAACCCCCAACCCGGCGGTTGAAATCACTTGTCTCTCCAACTAAATAATGAAGCAGCAGCCTCTCGCCTCTCGCCTCTCGCCACTCGCGCGCTAGTTCCCCACGCTCGAACAAACAGCTAACGTCGAACGTCTCAGACGCCAGAGAGATTCTTAATAGCAGTGGCATCCGCAGGGAAGGCAAGGAAACGCACACGTGCAGCAAAGGATCGACAAGAAGCCGCAATTATAGCTGCTGCTGGCGGCAACGGCACAGCTCTCGAGAGACACGCTCCGTGCGCGCCTGCCGAAAATTCGGAGGCAGCTGCACGCGCGCAAGCCCATTACTGGCTCCGGATATGCATAGACCATTGTCGACGAGCACGCTTAACGAGTCGACGCGCAGCAGTTAGCTGGCGCGCTTGGATTTTTCTTCCGATGGCTTCTGCACGCTCCTCTTACTCGCGCCCTCCGCTGAGCAAATTAAGGCTCTGCCTAGCTGCATCGTTTTGCGCATGATGGCCTTGCGTCAGCCGCGCTCAGCCTCATGAATCATTGATTGCAGCTCTCTGTATTAAATGCGCGCGCTGCACCGAGCACCGTGCAAATATCGCACAGCTCGCTGTACATTTACGCGCGTGCATTGATAATCGCTGCCGTCACCTGCAACTGGAGCGCGCGCGATCCAAGTCCAACTGCGTCGAGTCGGTGGCGTGTGTCACCGCGGGGCTCGCAGTAAGGGATCATCGCCAAGCCCCGCGATGTGGACAGAGGATCGCCTGTCAGCTCCGATCGAGCAACGACCTTTCTACCCCCCAGCTGCTCTGACTCTGCACCCGGGAAGGCCCGCGCACAGTCTTCGCGCTTTTCCGCCTGGATAATCGGGTTCCGACTGGCTCTTTGAGCGCGCGCGAATCTCGAGATGTGCCAGTACGTTAATGATACAAAGCGCGATTGTTGCCGGCGACGACGAGCTCGAGGATTATCTCGTTCGCCGGAAATGATTATTGCCCGCTACCGCCGTGATAACGACTAACGAAACTGTTTGCCTCTGGGGGGCCGAGCGCAGTGGCCCTTGCTTGCCTTTCTCTTGGCTGCTGCTCTCCCGCGTGCTCCCTTTGCCAGTCGGTTTACTGGATCTCGCGTTGAAATAATCTGCTGACACCGTTCGTTTGAGACACCGATCCAAGTCGCAGCTGGCCAGAGGGCTATGTAGTTTATTATTAGTTATCCTTGTCGATGAGCAACGTCAATGCAATCTTCGTTTGCTTATTTATCCAAAAATACTTTCATTTCTGTCTTATCAACTGATCGCGTTCGAGCCTCGCGAGACTCCGAACCATAGCAACCATGCACTGTTTCATTCAACAGTCCACAGCCGAATAATTAGAGAAAGTGCCCGAAGCACCTTCGAGAACAGTAGAAAAGAAGAAAAAAAGGAAGAGCTGCGAGCAAGTAGTACAAGTCAAGCTGAACTCGGGCGCGACGAGAATTCGTTTGGCGACTCGCGAATCTTGAAAAAAGAAACAACGAAGCGAGGTTTTACAGGCGAATTAGGCATGCCGCGCGCACAGTCAGCTCGGCAAACTGCTCAGGCTTAGAACAAGTCAATTCGGCCATTGGCGACAATTAGCCGAACTTTGCGCCGTGTTTTTTGCTCGCTAAAAGCACCGCGTCGGACTTTTCTTCGATGGATGCACTTCCCCACGAATAAGAGACTAACTCGACTGAGCGAGACACGCTCGACTTGAGAGCTTTTGTGCTCGCGCAGCTGATGAACCGCAATACAATCGGGAATCGATTGGAAGGCGCAGACCGTCGATGGAAAGAGGAAACGGGTCGAAAATTTAATTGATAAAAAAGAGCTGTTGCTGCTCATCCGCAAGCTTACGCTGCTGGAATAAGTTTTCGTCCAAAGGCAAAAAAGCTCTGTCTTCTCCTTTTTTGCGATTCCAGAAAATAAGCAGCAGCGAACACATCTGGTGATCAAAAGTCAACAGTCAAAAGTGAAAAGTCGCGTTGAGCTGCAAGTTTGTTACTCGACTGTCCAGCTAATTGTTCGGCAAACGAAAATGTATCACGCGCTTCGGGAGAAAAAAATTGCCGTAGCCAAGTTTTCGCACTGACCTCAATTACACGCAAAATCCCCAGGAATACTAAATCAAATATGCTCTCTCGGCGCATTGCCGGGATTTCCTCGTTAACATGGAATTTCGTTAGCGCGCGCCCAAAGTCAAAGTACATTTTACAAAAGAGGCAGAGACATGCAGTTTCAAACAATTTTCATTACGTGCAGCCCGCTCTGCTGGCAAATATTAACTCGTACTCAACTTTTCACTCTCTCACTCAGGCGACACACAGCTACAATACCAAAGACACCCTCGTCCGTCCATCCCTCAAAGTATTATCCTGTGCACACAGTCTACAGCTGCTGTATAGTTTCAATTCATCACCATCAGACGGCGACAGCGGCGAATATTTCAGACTCTTAGCCGGCCAAGCTTAGCAAAGAGACACCGTAAATTCTTGGTCCTAGCTCCTTCGCTAATGTGATTATTTCTCTTTTTTTTGCTCTTATCTACGAGAAGTGGGCGCGGGGATTTATTGAAGCAGCTCCGCGGGAATCGAATTCACGGCAAAGCTCCTTATGAGCGCTGCAAGCGCAAATGAAAAGTAACGCCGGACTTGCGAGAATTGCTCTCTCGCTGAAAGCTCCGCCCGCGGAAAGGTCTTTTCAGTCTTTATTTTCTCTGCTCCTCTTCATTGCGCTTCACTCGATCAATATTCCGCGTTTATCTATTGCTACTTATTTCTTTTGCGGATGTCGCGAGCGCAACCACATTCAAGCTCGTAACGGCAAATTTGTGTCTATCGACTTCCTCGCGCGACCTTTCCAAATCGGCTTCCAACGATTTACATTATTTCGCAATAGTCAATAACAACAGTCGTAATCTCTGCAAAACATTGAATTGTTCGACGTGACCGCACGATCGCGCAGACTCCCGCAATAATCAAATCTTGTTACGAATACGTCAATTCACTGGACGAGCCAACTAAATAATGGCGCCTGGAGCAAACTTTTCATAAATAGTAACTCGACGATAAAAGCCCGAAGATACGCGGAACAACGCGTAGCGGATACAAAAAGTTTGCCTCTCGAAAAAGCGCAAGTTTATCTATTCAATGCATCTGGCAAACACGTGAACAAGCAGCTAAATCAACATTATCGCGCTGGCGCAGCTCTCGCCTGTTGGGCCTGCCGGAAAAAGGGCATCGCAACGCGTAAGCTCTGCCACGCCACGTACCCATTGAAAAATAACCATCGCGCGGCCCATTCAAGAAACTTTTAGCCAAAGCCGCAATTGTTCGCAAGTTAAGCAGAGGCAACAGGCTCCAGGCGATAACAAATTTGCGTTTTAGCCGAATTCAAAACGAAGACAAATTCGCTATAATAAAGCGGCCGAAAGTTGGCAGCGAATTAATTACATCTAATTGCGAGTTCTCAAAAAGTTGAGCGAAAAAAGGAGGAAAGCAAGAGGCAGAGGGAAAGTTTTTAGCGAGGGCGACTCCTTAAATCATCCGCGCGAGGGAGCATATAAATAAGCGCGATCGCGTAATAATTATCGCGAGCTGGGGCAGGGGGAGAGAAGTGGCAAGCCAAGCTCGTTAGATATTCAGCCTGCGGCGAGTTTAACGAGCCGCGGGAAAAAATACGGGCACGAGGACGAGGCGCGATTTCGGAGGGCTGCCTCTTGCTCTTATGCTCTCGCGGCTTTCCTAGCTCGCGGCTTCGTGTTCTTTTTTCCCTCCCAGATGGCCGCAGATCCACCAGGTCCGCTACTACGAGTCGCCCTTCGCTTCGCAAATAAGTACACTTCCAAAAAGACTTCGAACTGTGTGCGGCTTCCTCGTTACGATTCAACGAGTTAATCATTCAGCGAGCTACACTAATTAACGTCGTAAACACAATTGCATTTGTACTTCGCTGGAATAAAGTCGGTCTTCAACGAAAAGATAAATACACCACATCAAGAAATATATCACTCGCGGAATTTCTTGCACAACTCATCCTTGCGCCGCCATTCATCACGAAAATAATTAATGTCGCTCGCTCTCTCCTATACACGACAAACCCGCTAGCCTCTTTCTTTCACAATGCGCCGACAATTCTAAACTGCGCGGCTGACAAGGCGAGGCAATTCCAAAAAATATCTCGACAAAAATTCTTTTGTGAGAGTCATTTTGAGCGCGTTAAGGGCGCGACAAGGGCGCGACAAGAACGAATTGCGCCTGGCGGTGTACAACAACGCCGAGTCAACTGCCGTGCGCGGAATCCTCGTTGGAGTGCATTAATATAGCTGAAAAACTCATGCCAGCAAGTCAACATGCCGCGATAAATTCGCTACTAACTGAGATGCATTATATGACTCCAACTTTTTTCTGCCCCCTCGCGCTGCGATAAGGAGTTTGCGCGCATCGACGCCGTAGTTGAGAGTTTGCTCGCGGGCCGCACACACACCGGATGAATGCTAATGATTTATGCGCTCTCTGTCTGCCCGACTTGACTTGGGCTTGCACTACCGCTGTGCATTGCGTTTGCTTGTTAATTTATGTTTGTTATCTCGAGCGCTACAATTAAGACTTTGCAGGTTGCCGCGTGATTCACTCGTTTCCCAGTTCATTCGTTAGGTTCTCGGACTGCCACTTACAGCGAATCACTGTAAACGAATGGTAATTTGCCCGATCATTCCGAATGATGCAGGGCTCAATGGCCCAACCGACGAAAGGCAAGAATCACATATTAAGGAACCTGGCCGACGTATACAACCGCGAGATACATTAGACGAAATTGGAAAGTTCGTTCGACGAGCGTCCAATTGCACGCGGCCACACGTTGGCTCTCGCCGTCACCAGCTCTATCATCGAGCAAACGAGTGCAATAAGCGTTACGATGCTCGCTGCTCTTCTTTATCATATTTTATCATAGAAAACGCGAGAAAAAAAAAACGAACGATACGAATCGGCCTCCGTCGCTGGGACACCATATCCAACGGCATTCAGGTTCAACAGCGACTACGTCACGACGCGTTTGTACAATTAGACGCAAGCATCGATATCCTGGTGGTGAAATGAATTTTCGAGCCACTGTGTGACAATAGCTACGAAATAAAGAAGCTCGCGTCGAACAACAACAGCAATTTCGGGCAAATAACGACGAAATAATAAATAATGCGAAAGTTTGGAGGCACAGCGAGCGAGTAAGTTGGAGATTGCCTACTTGCGGGCGCCGACTGTGCGCGTGACGAGGTGCATTTTTCACGCTCGCACGCTAAACCTTGTCTCGTTCGTAACAGCAAGATCTTATTCGTGGCTAGACGAGTCGAGCCGTTTTTCTACCCATGCTCCATCCCGACAGCCTCGGATACGGCGAAGCGTGCGGTTTCTTGTTCGTGCGCTCGTGCGTGCGTGTAGGTACACACGTAGCCGAGCGCTTGAATCGTCAAATGGCTAGCAACGGTCGCGTCGCCGTCGAGAAGCCTACGATCGACATCGATTCAGCAGCGTGCCGCAAAACGGCCAAGGTTCGCTCGCAGAGTGCGATACGTCTCGCGGCCGAGTCGGGCAATGAGATAGAAAGCTGGGCGGCGAGCCCGCACGGAAGAGGACAAAGAAAAAGTCTCTGGGACGGAACTTGGCCCATTAAGACGATAGACGGATGGGTGTGCGCGCGACTAATTCGCGAACCGTAGCTCTTCGGCCGCTAAGCTGCTCGTCTTCTTTCCCTCTTTCCCTCTTTCCCTCTTTCCTCCTGCTACGGGTCTACTCTTCGACGCTCGTCCAACAGCTGGACTTTGTTCGTTTAGCGGGGCCGAGCCGATGCTTCCCTCGGAGAGTAACAAGTTTTAACTTTGTTTTCGAGTTTCGGTCCGCGCGACGCCATCGACGATCTTTCGCTCGAGGAGAAAAGCTGCAGTCTCGCGCAAAAATTCAATCCTGCGCAATGTCTGGACGATCCTTATTCCGCGTGCCTAACCCACATTCGCGGCAAAAGGCGAGAGCGCAAAAAACGACGCACAGGAGGCGAAACAACGAGCAAAAACCCGGCTGTTTTCTTCCACGCGATCCATTCTCGCTCTCTTTCAACAGTCGCGCTGGCAGCTCGGAAGAGAAAAACTAAACGCGCGCTCTCGCCCTCTCGCTCTCTAAAAGCAAGTGGTTATACGCGCGAGCGCAAAAGCAAAAAAAGAGAGCCGTTGCACCCGCGTGTGCAGCCTCCAGCGTGTGGAGGGGCCCGTGCATTCTCCAGAGTCTACGCGTACGTACCTAAAGTCGCGTAATTGCTGTTTAAACAACGCGCGCGTCTGCTAGCCGCCAGTGCTCTTTGGCAAGCGGAACGCGCGGACGGATTGAAAATTATGCGTCTAGCCGGTCGACTGCTAGTGTGCTGCTGGTAGCAGCTCCGAAATGTGGCTGTTCCCGCCTTACTTTTTGCTCTTTCTTCTCGTGCGCGATCAGCTTTTCCAATGGCCAGACCGAGCCAGACAGGCTTTTGCAACGTGCAGGCTGTTCTTCGTTACTTCGTTCTTTATCCAGCCATCAGTGGCTCGGCGTTCAACCGATGGCGAGTACGGCTAAGAACGCGGGGTTAACCGAACGGATCGAAGGTAAAAGCGTACGGCATTATTCGTGCGCACTTGCTCGACAACCGATTGGCCGATTGGCAACGAGCAAGGCAAACAAAAGAGCAAGAGGTGGCAACGCATGAATGACAAATTGGAAAGTGAATCGGCGCGGCGCGAGAGCGCACAATCGCCGGCCTACATGGCGAACAATCGGAGCCGGTGCAAAAGCACCGCGCCGTGGGGACGACGGCACACAAATCACGCACACATCCAGCGCAGCGCCGCTGCCGTGGCTGCTTCTCCCAAGACCTCGCCGGCTCAGCGCAACTCGCCGCCCGGATGAAACTATTCCCGACATTGCCGCCTGTCCGACGCGAGGTTGGGCCTCTTTGTGCGCTTCGGCACAATGAACTCGCGCGAGACGGCTGAAGCGGAGGGCCGTCTTCTTTGTTGGCTCCGTGCGGGCGCGCGAGATGCATCGGTGGATCGACGGGTCGACGGGTCGACGGGTCGGGTTTCTTCATCGACGGCAGATTATCTTTTTGTCCGAGCGAGCGACGTAATGTTCTGCTGTCTGTGTGGTTTTTTCGCTGTTCGTGCGCCCATCAAACTCATTCCGTGCTCAAACATTGAGACGAGGAAATACCAAGTGGCAGTAAACGACTCAATTCAAATTCATCGGTTTGATCTCATGAACGTCATTTGTCGCAGCCAGACGTCCAGCAGTTGCAATTGCACGCAAGATAAACATGGACAGAACAGTTTGCTACGCATGATCCATCGCAGAAGTTGTAACAAAGTCCACGTACTAGCTCGAAGCTCGCATGTTGACTCGTGCCAAGTTCGGTGCGCTCGTAAGTCTATGCAAGCCGCCGGCGGCAGCGTCGCTCGAATTAAAGGCGATCGAGAATGATCGCGCGGTTGGCTCGCCTGAAAGGGCCAAATCTGGTGGAAAACGTCGCTCGCTTGGCTAATTAGCGAAGCTAGGAGAAAGAGCGTGGCTTTTCTCGGCGACGAGTTAATGGCCGCTCGTTCCTGACTGCGACTTTTGTTGCTCGCCTTGTGCCGCGACGGACCAGAGTTGCTTGGCGTTAGTTGCACTTGCGCCTAGATGCACAAAGCTGCGCAAAGCCGCGCAAAGCTCGATGCAAATGTCAGCCGACGGAATTGCAAGCGATTGGCGCGATTCAATTGGAGACTGGCTGGCTGCGCAGCCAATAAACCAATGAAACTGAAAAAAAGCGAAGCCAAGCAAGCGCAGCGAGCGAAGAGCGAGGGAAAAGCTCGCTCCTTCACCGAGAGGGAGAGCCGACTCTTTCAAGCGACAAATCCCTCAAATCAGTGGCCATTACATCAATTTTCTGCGAAATTCCGTTCTAAATTTCCTCGGCGGAAGCGCCGGCACAGTCGTCGTCGTCGTCGTCGTCGTCGTCGTCGTCGTCGTCGTGCAAGCTACAGCGAGAAGGTCGGCCGGAGGCTCGAATCATCTTTCGAGCAGCTGCACCGAGCCGAGGCTGCAGCAGCGAGCGAAGTGAACGAGCGCGCATTAGCGATTGAATCGCCGGCGCGCTCGTTAGCTCGCCGCCCCCATTACGCTGCCAGCGAGCAGCGCAACATTCACAAAAATCCTCGCATCTGCTGGCTGTCCGCGAGCATTGAGAATTCGAGCATTGAGCGACGAAAGCGAGGCGAGCAAACGTACGCGACATGGCGATTCCGCAGTTGCAAACAAAAGCCCGGCGCGTATAATAAATGCGATTATCCCGTCATCTCAACGCTCCCGCCAGCCACCGCTGCGAGCCAACTTTACGCCCGACTCCTATGTAACGAGTAAACTGCACTCGGCCGGCAGCGCGATAAATGGCCTAATGGACGCAGTTAGCCCGAGCCTCCACGACCTCGCACGCGCCTCTGCGTCTCATAATCGCACTTTGCTCCTCCCTAGCAATACACGCGCGCGTGCACGCAGCTGCCAGCGTAACGGCCTCCTCGTCTCAACTATACTTGGCTTGGGCTCCGCTAGCCAAACTAGCTTCGTTAGCAACTCGACGCCGCCGAAACTTCCTTGCCCGCGACGCCTTTGACGCATTCACCACTTTCACGCTCCACTCCTGAGATTGCCGCTCCATTCCAAGATTATACTGGCTGATACTCCACCGATCGACCAGATTGGCATTCCTTACTCTTTTTTCAGAGACAAGTCTTGCAATGGCGGAATGGCGACTAGCCGGTTTCGACTGGACCAAGGGATTTTTTTCGTCGACGGCTCTCAGCAAAATGCGACTTTCGAAGCCAACTCCAAGGACCTTAATTGCAACAACATTTCTGCAGTATCCTCAAATTTCAATTCGTCGGCCATTCGAGCTTCGCTCAGCGTAAAAACAGACTCCGAAACGTCAAATTATCAGGCGAAAAGTCGTCCACAGCAAAAGAAATATCGAAAGAGAAGAAGAACAAGTCCATTGGAAAATCGTAAAAAACTTTTTTCGGCGAGAGAGAGAGAGAGAGAGAGCTACATTTATGACTTACACGGTAGAAGCCTATAAAAGAGGCCACTCCAATCGTGTGCAGCTCCGCTCCCGAGAGAGGACATCTCTATCCGGTTGGAAGCAAGTTCGCGGATATATCCCTCCATTTATAATCAATCAATCGCTGGGCGATAGGAGGCCCTCACCCGCGAGAGAAATTCAATCGGCGGAGCATCTTTCACGTTTTAAGGCTCGCGCCAGCAAAACTGGCTTCCTGCCAATTGTATTTCTGCGCGGCCACTACATACGCTAGATAGAACGGACGTGTGTAGCCGCGAGGAAAAGGTCCATGAAGCCTTTTTTTCTATCCGAACGTTCAGTGCATGCTGATTTTCAAGCTACTTCTTCGCGAGGAGAATGTAATGCATTTTTCAAAAAGGTAGAAAAAAAATTGCACCGAGCTTCAGATGACACTGAAAGAGAAATGAAAACGAGTGCCTATGATCAAATGCCATCATTGTTATGCCACTCACGGTATACGATATCGAATTGGCATTGAGTCGCATACTTGATACCAAATTATGCGTTATAAAATATTGCTTCTCAGAATTGCTATTCTTAACATGCGTCCCGAGGTAAGGTCTAGCTTATGATGGCCAAGCATTTATAATCACAGCGTTATTGTCATATGAATAGCTGAGCTATAGATCACTTTCATAGCCAGCAGCGAACTCGCTACGAATGAAAACGCGGAATCCAATAAAAACCTTTAAAAATTGAAACAAGTTGAATTTATACCTGCAAGGCCATTATAAATAACCGTAACTTTTCCCCGTAAAAGTTCATCCCATAAAGCGTCTCGACCCCGGCAACCACGGCAACCACCACACCAGAAAAATCAGCATTAATTGATCCAGAAAAATCGTTCAGAACTCGCTTTGTAACGCACCCTCGCAAGCGTTTCAGTGGAAAAAAATCAGGAAAAATCAGCTTCAACACTCGCGAGATTAGGTTATCTCCTTGTCATAAGCGAGCGTGATAAGCAGCAAACAGCAAAAATTGCACTTTGGAAATGCAGCCGCGATCGTAAAGATTACAATTTACGCAGGCAAGCGTCAAGTGTTACGATTAACTCAAGCTCCGGGCGAATGCCTCTCTAGGGCTGCTGCTTCCGCTCTTGCGCGAAGGCCTTGTTGTCGACGCGAGGAATATGAATTTATATAAGGCGATGATGTGGCGAGAAGACAGAGAGAACGCCTTGAATTTTTAGCGAGCGAGCGCGCCTCTCTAACGATTAATTTTTTTGGAGGATACCGAGCAACTTGCCTCCTTCGTTTATGCCGAGCTAAGATGGAATTTTTGAGGATTGGCTGGACTGGACAGCGCCTACGCGGATAGCGTACGGATAGCGCAGATCCATCCATCGCCGCAGCAGACTTTTCATTCGCGCATGGTAACGTTTTAAATTAATTAAATAACAGTCGTTTCACAACAATCACTCTGCGAAACGGTAGATAGATAGATCTCGTAAATCCTGAAAGGTTGCTGCGAAAAAACTGGTCCGCTGTTCCAGTGCTCGAAAGCCCTTTTAAAATTTATCCCGAGGCAATAAATGAGAGGTCGTCGTAAAAATCAGTTTGCGATGCCGTGGCGATGTAAAAAAGAGGCACGGCCGGGGAAAATTAGATGTAACGACGCGCGCAGGTGTTTGCAAATGTAAATCCAATTGGCCCCTTTGTCGCGCGCAGGCACGCACTCGTCGAGTCATTAATTTGCAATCGCGCGGAAAAGTTGCGGGCCATCGGGCCATCGGAAGCTCCTCTCCCCGCCGACAATAAAAAACAACAAAACGACCTTTCGAGGGCGAGCGGCGAGATTCTTTCTGGAGGCTTCGCTTTCGCTTCAACATCGGCTGCATTTTCTCGAGGGCAGCAACGAATATTTGAACGCTCTCTGCTTCGGCTGATTCGGGCGTCACGATATCACCGCCGTTACTTGCTCTCCGATGTAAAATTAGACAAGGCCGAGCATCCATACAAATGATCGGCCAAGCGTATTGTCAACGTGCGTTACGGCCAATCGATTCAAGTCGTGCCCACAATGCGCACCTCGGACAGAGGCTCAGGTTCACAGGTTGACGAAAATTCGCAGCACGTATCGATTGTGATCGATACGAATCCCAGGCAGAAAGACGATAACACGGCTGCCGTTGCATTGTCAGTCAGATCCTAAAGAAGCTCGAGTTGGCACACGCGAGGCGCAAACTCACGCTCGTGCAATTAATAGGCAGGCTGGAAAAGCATTGGATAGATCGGCGGGGAAGAGCTCGTGGCGATACAAAGGCGCGGCGCTCTCGTAACGAAACATTATCCGCGGGCCCTCTCGGCCGCGAGAAAGGAAGCTTGTATGAAGTGTGTTGTGAATTTATGAGGGTGTAGGCGAAAAGGTGGAGGCGCGCTAGCAACAGCAGTCTGCGAAGGGGAGCGATAACTCATGAGCGCCTTGCTGCACACACACGCGCGCGCGTGCACGCGCACGCGGCCTGCAGGACAATGGCATTGTGTGTGTGTGAGGAGAGATTCTGCCGGGAACAGGTAGCGTCTACACCCACATTATGCGTGTCCCGCCTGTACATCGCTCTTCCGCCTCCTCTCGTGCTCAAGGAAAAACGTCGAATCTGCCGTCGCCGCCGCCGCCGCCGCCGCCGCCGCCGCCGCCGCCGCCGCCGCCGTGATTTGAATATTTTATCTATTTCATAATCCAAAATTGTGGGGATTCCTTTCCTTTTTCTCTTTTCCAGAGTACCGACGGAGGAGCGAGAACGAGCAAGATGAGATTGAGTGTCGCGCGGTGAAAATGCTATTTCTCAGCAAGATTTCATTGAGGTTTCTTTTCCACGGAGATTGGGAATCTGAGCGAGTGCGGCATGCAAGATGTGGGGAAAATTTCTTTTTCTCGTGCCTCTGTTCAATCAGTTTTTGTCATTACCGGAGTACGATCATTTTTCAGTTTCAGCTTCTAGGCGAGAGTCTCATTTTTCACCGAACGCTTTCTTTTTTGACGAATTTGCTTCCATTAGCTAAGCGATGAAGAACACGGCACTCGCTTCCGCTGTATTTTGCTGTAGCTCGCGTGGACTCGTTCGTCGTTTCGGCTTTTGACTTGACGATTCAAATGAAATTTGAGCCATCAAACGAAGAAAATACGACTGTACTTAGAGATATGAGATCAAGTTGTTTTACGTCAACTTTAGCATTGGTCGCAATTCCTGACTCACCTGCAACATAAAAAAAGTAAATAGCGTCAGTTTAAATCTTTATTCTTACTTGCGCACTCACGTAACACTTCAATGGAGTTACTTGAATAGCAAGTTGCGAAAGAATGCAAGCGCTCTCGTAGCATGCGGCAGAAAGGCAGTTGGAAAGCCGAAAAGACGATGATCCGCCGTGCATTGCAAGCTGCGGCGCGCAACGCGAAAATGAAAGCTCCAATAGCCGCAGATCATCATCCAATTAGAGCGGCGAGCAGAATCCCTCGGTCGATACTTAAAAATCTAGAGAAGCGACAGACAAAACGCCAGAGCCGACTGCCAGGCGGCTTCGGAGAGAGCCTCGAAGGCCGCCGAAGGGCCGCTCGGAACAGAAACGCGCAAAGCACCACGAAAACACACAGACGAGTGGAGCCGCCGTTGTAAATTCGCTCGCTCGCGCTCGATGCTCAATAGTCGAGGAAGGCCGCGGGCGACGGGGGTGCAGCGGGTTGGCAATGAATTTATGGGAGCTGATTGAAAACTGAGCAGCGGCTGCGTTTGGTGTGCGAGCGATCAATCGGATTTTTGCCGTGTTCAGCTTGCTTACCCTTCCCTCCTTTTCTTCCTAATTCATCATTGTTCACGATGAAAGCAAACTGATTGACACTGAAATTAACTGGCAGATGTTGCACGTCAGATATTATACTCGGCGTCTACCTGATTGATATACTATCCAAGCCGATTATGTTCCGACACATTATTGACGCGTTCAAGTGACTATCGACATAACGGAGATTCCACGGGGCATGAAAATATCATGTGCATAGATTAATTATTAATGCGACGATGGCACGTGGCGCGCGCATCATGTTTTCACTGACATTTGCTCCAGTATTACCGAAATTTCACCTACTTCCAACTCTGACGTTCTAATTGGTATTCCCGAAAATCCTCGTGCGCAGCGTCCTATGAAAAGCAATCCAGCAATCCAAGTTGCACAGCGCCGCTGCAATTCAAAAGTCAATAAACCGCTTTGAAGTTCATTGAAAATGAACATGTAATAACCTATAACTCGAAATGGTTAATGAACTATTCAACAGCTCGGAAAGGTTCTACCAAAAAAGGCTCGGCGAGGCAATCGATAAACCGATAAATCCATTTTAATGAACGTCAAAGGCCAAATAATTAATGATCTCAACGAAAGCGTAAAGAAGCAATTGATTCCAACTACAACGTCCAGCCGCTTTAATTGTCCAGTGAGAATCTTATTGACGCCTCGACACGCAAAGCTATGGAGTAACGTGCTAACGGTAGGAACGCTTCGGAGGGGCTTTTCACATCGATTAACCAATCTTCTGACCCGGGTTGCAGTTTTCAGTTGTGCGCTTTCATTTTCCCAAAGTGCGATTCTGTATTGCACGAGGCTTTCTTCCATTTTTTCCGAGTGCCTTTCTTTTGTCTCAGTCGCCGATCGCTGTTTTCTACTTTCCAAAGCGAGATCACGCCGATCACGCCACAATAAGGCTCCGGAGTATGACCGGAAATCGGCGTCAGGCGTTCACGGCATTGTGTTTGCGCGACGTCAATGTAGCGTTGACTTCGGAGTAAAGTCAAGCGAGAGTACGCGGAGAGTCTCCGATGATTTGATCGAACGCCGAGCAGCCGGGGCCGCATTAAAAAAATGAAATGCGCAAAAAGCGCCGCGTACCCGCGCGGCACGAAAGCAGACGCATAAAACTGGAAAACATACGAAGGAGATCATCGAGTAGCGAGCAAGAAGCGCAACGAAACGGGACTCGAGTCTCCGGAGAGAGAAGGACGAAGAAAGGAGTGGGCCGAGCGTAAAAAGGGTATAAAGAGCGACCTGGTCAACGTCGCATTTTGTCCGGAAAAGCTAGCTACCTCGCGCTCCTATTTCGGGCCAAAAGACGAAAAGGGAGTGGGCGAGAGTCTGCCGGGAATCGGAGATATGCCGCCGCGCACCATCTCAAATTACAAGCTTGAAAATGGCCACGCGAGGAATTCTCTGCCTGTCCCGCGTCCATTTGGGCATCCCACGAGGTAATTAGTACATCGATGCTGCCGGCAGCTTTTCGTGCCTTTGCTCGCTGGCCTTTTGTAGAATGGCCATTTTTTTGCGTACGTGCACCGACGCGATAGTTGCCGTAGCCTATTGACATTGCGCACGAGAGTGAAAAATGGAGACGTCCAAAAGAGCATTCCTCATATTGTTCGACAGTAGTAGTCTGGATTCGCTCTGAATAATAAGCGAAGGGGCCAGCAGTCGAAGTGCGAGTTACATATTTTACGCCGTCGAAGAAACGGTGAAGCTAATGGTTGCACGATCGCCAAATACACCGACAGGCCAGCGACGGCAAGACGACAACAGTAATGAGCGAAGATAAGCCTGGCGGGCCGCGCGATAGGAGATCTGGCACGAGAGGCGCGCGCGTCTTTTCCGCTCTTTTCCGCGTCGACGAACTGGCGGCTCGCGCGCGAGCGATCCGATTGATTGGCGCGCCCTGCCTTTGACTGCGCCCCCGGAAACCGCAGTCGGCATTGCAGTCGGCTCTATCCGGAAGCGGAAATTGACTCGAACAATGCAGCCCACAGCTAATTACGTTCTCGTGCTTACGCCATTATCGCTTGCGATGTTCGCCATTCGCACGTATCGCGCACCTTTATCGACCGACTTTCAACGGGAGCTTCGTTGACTGGTGCTCGACTCGGCCAGACTTTAATTCAAGGGCAACGGCAATATTCGTACGATTTATACGACCTATGCATTCGCGCGTATCGTCAACGTCCTGTCAAATATACATTGGCAGTCGACGCGTCGACTCGCCATCGAAAGCGGGCGACTGTCTCGTTTCGAGGACAACTAATTGTGCGTATGGCTACACCAAGACACGGACCGCTTTGTTTCGGCAAAATGGCAATTAGCATGCGAGTGGGAGAAGGCACGTGACGTTTGTTAATTAAAAGCTTGCAAAGAGCGTAGCGCAGAAAAGATTTCATTTCTGGTGTGAGCGCGCGGGCTTGTTTTTCCTCTGCTCCGGCCGCCTCCATACACGCCGAAGCAGCAATTCTTGCTCTGGCTATTATGCTTGCGAGCATTGAAGACGGCAAAATGTTGCGAACAACCGAGCTGGCTCTTTCAATCTAATTAATTGCTTCCCCTTTGCCGGCGAGTAATTCAACAAAAATTCCGTTCTTTCAGGACGTCAGCTTACGGTTAAATAGATCGCGAGTAAGCCAACGGAACGTTCGTTTGAAATTTAGCCGAGAGCTCTCCACCTACGAGCACTATTGTCAGTTATTCCTAGTCTGCTTGCTATATTTTTCGTTTCGAAAGTCGGCTTATTTTTATTGCAATTTCATAACCACCCGAGCATTTTAATCCATCCATTATTCTCAACTCTCGTTATCGTACAGAAAGCACAGAAAGCATGCCAAAGCATTGCCAGAAGAATAAGCTGTCTACAAGCTCCGCATGTACGTGTCACACGAAAACGTCGAAAAAGGAGAAAAAATACAGTAACAAGCGTGCGTGCGAAAGTTCACGCCTGAGCTTCCGTCATTTAAACGCACAGCAAGAGAACTCAGCGACAAAAGAGAGAGAGAGAGAGAGAGAGAGAGAGAGAGAGAGAGAGAGAGAGAGAGAGAGAGAGAGAGAGAGAAGGGAGGGCGCGAGAGCGAGAGAAAAGCTCGCACAAGTCGCGATAAAAATTGAAAGCTCGCGTCATTTCGGATTTCGTACGAGAAATATCAACGAGAAGGCGCGAGCCAGGAATAATAATAATCGAGAGGTGCGAAGCTCGAGATGAGCTGCTCTTTGTTTCCGTCGCAGATAAAAAATGAATAGAGCCCTCGCTCTCTCGCTTCCTTCCTGCCGCCGCCACCGCTCGCGCTTGGAGAATTCGCTCCTTGCTTTTTCTCTTTGTCGCGCTTCCGTGATTTCACCAGCGCGCTCGTTCGGCCTGCATACAGTCTCGCGCGCGCGCGCGCGCACCTCGCGATTTACCGTCATTTATTGCGAGTGTTTCTTTTTCTCTGCTTTTCTTGACAGCTTTTCGTGGAAGCAATGCTTTGTCATTACTTCAGGAAAAATTACGCTCATGCAAACGCTTTTCAACCAGTCACGAGTTGATGGACGGTTAGAGATTCTCGGGAGCTTGCAATGCTACTACAACATTTAGTTTTTACTTTACATTCAAACTAAGTTATTTATTGTGCTCACTACTACTTTCGTTGGTAAAAAATCTGAGCTGTCATGCCAAGTTCTGTCAAACGTAAATCAGTGGAATGAAAATTCCGGGAATTTCCCATAAAAACCAATTACACCGAAATTTATTAAACGACCGCCAATCTATCCACGGAAATATATATAATGGAAAATTTCTACTTTGAAATTGCATCTCAATGGCAACCGCTTTTAACTTTACAAAAGCTAAATTAATTTTACAAATCCTTTTTTGCAATAATTATTCACGATTTAATTATAATTTCTGTTATTCAAAGTCTTTATCATACTGGAAAGCTTCATATTAAGAGTTTTAACAATTGGCGAGTTAAAAAAAGCATACTTGATGCAAGAAAAAAGCCAAGTCAGAAATAACCAGTCAAGAAAGAAAAACAAGGTAACAGAAGAGAAGGGAGAAAGCGAAGAGAGAAAGCGAAGAGAGAAGGCAAAAGCACAAGCCACAGCGCCGATCCATCAAGTGGTAGGAGTCAATGCTCGGTCGGCCAGCAGCATAGAATTAAGGCCGCTCTCTCTCTCTCTCTCTCTCTCTCTCTCGTTGTTATCGAGCAAACGACGACAAATGACTAGACGCCCCTGGAAAGACACTTGCGATTTATTTCTCGAATGGAACTTACGCGACAGAGAAATATCGGAGACTCTGCAATAGACATTTCAAGCGTACGGTCAACGTACCTTTATGAGCTTCGCGTTTGTATAATTGCAGCGTGTCAAGGCGAACACATAAAGCGATCGCATCTTCGCACGTAAACTGTCGTCAAAAGGCCCGCACGCTATTGCCAAACGTAATTACTGATCGCTGCACCGGTTATCGTTTGCTTTGCCGACTGTTACACCTGTCAGCACGATCATTTCAATGAGCTGACGTGGCTGGCATTTTGCGCACGTCAATATTTTGTCTTTTGCGGTCTATCTTATTGCACAACAAAGACGCGCAATCAACGCAATTTTCCAAGTTGCAAGTACAGACAGCGCCAAGTCTCTCTCTCCGATTATCTCTGTAGTTGTAGCAGCGGCAACAGTAACGTTGCACTCCAACTTGTGAACTGCCACGTGTACATCTTCCATGCGTCGCAAGCAATTAAACAATTTGTCGTTAACCGCAATGAGCGCGAGCTCTCGAGGAGTTGGCTCGTCACGAGAAACGCACCACATCTTGTCATCCTCTTAGCATTGCGACAACGTCTCTCTTGTTTCGCTTTGCGCTCTTCTATGCAAAATCCACATGCTTTTCAGCTTTTCCTCCGGTTTTACTCGACGGTTCGTTGAGCTGCGAATTCCGGCTGAGCTTACCAGTAATGCAGCATTGCATATTGTCTGAACGAATGATCAGCATCACCATCGAAATCAGCCGAACGTACGGCCTGCGTACTTCGAAGGGACTGTGCGTGCGCCCTCGCGTTCGACAGAATATTTGCAAAATTTGAGGTCTCGTTAGCGATGTAAAAGCTCGCGATCCGGTACGCGTTATACACGCGCGGCAAGTTATTAAAGCTTCAAAAATCACTGTTGACCGTACGTGATTGAATCGAACCGCGAGGAAACAACGGGAGGCAGAGGCCAAACACTGGAAGGTTTGTAAGCTCGAGCAATCAAGACACAGGCAAATGATTAGCTGCCAGAGAGAAAGAGGTTGGTCGCGCGCTCCTTTCGCTCTCGCTGGAAGCAAATGTAAGCTGTAAGTGGGAAGCCTATTAATGGTTGGTACAGCATCGCGCAACAGCTGCCTACCAAACTGTTGCCGTCGGAATTTCGGAATATCGAGCGATATTCAATCAAGGGAGCTTGGCCACGTCGCATCGTAGCGTCATTGCTCAGCTTGCAATCGCGGTAAACCGCGTCCGAGCTGCAGTTGCATTTGCAATTCTCGAAAAAAAGATTGGCATGGGTGTGCGCGTGGAAATGCGAAAAATTGCCGAAGTCTGTGGCGCACGGACAGAGTGCACGCGTCGAGATAACGATCCGGCCGTTATCGCGCGCTCCGCATTGGGCGTGAGTGCTCGCCGGAATTGCATAAGATTGAGCGATAGTTCGCACGAGAGCGTTGCGTGCATCGACGATCGAGGCAGAGCGGTCGGGCGGCCGAGCGACCGAGCGCGCGCTGGATTCCGGGAAGGGCCGTGATTCGAATTGGCACGTGCCATTTTCCGCGGGTTCCCGAACAAAGACCTGTCGAGCGTCATCGCTGCTTTGCGCCACGGTGCACAGCACGCAAGTGTCTGCGGAGACGCTTCTCTCGCTCGCCGTATTGCTAATCAGACTCGCCGAGTCTTGGGATTCCGCGGACCGGATGGCGCACTCCACGCGAGCCACGTCCGATTGTTCCGCGTTGTTCCGTGCCTCGCGTACGTGTCGTCGAGGAATCATTCGAGTTGTTCCGCGGCAGCAAACTTGACCCTTCGCTGCTTTTCTTTGCGAGCGACGGAGAATCCGACAACGTATAGGTGGACGCAAATCGCACAATGCTAGCTGCGGAATCCGCAAACTCGCCTTCGAGATCTGCCGACTGAATGACGGAACGAGGAGATTATTATTATTGGCGACTTAGCCGCCAAGTTGATTTCATCGGCTTGTCATCGTGGCAGTAAGGCACAACTTGGTTTGTCCGCGAAAGAGTGCGGCATGCGCCGGTCGCCGCCACCAGCCAACTTTCCGTCTTCGCAAAAGAAGCCAATTGGAGTTCGGGAGGGTGAAAGTACGCGATGCGCTGAAACATTCGCACGAGGTAATCAGGATTATTGACACTGGCGGAGAGCTGCTTAATTTCGCGCGCGCGAACAGAGCGACGGCCGGGAGAGAGCTTCGTACCGATCTGCATTCGCGAGAGCACGTACATCTTTCGCGCAAACTGGATTATTGACCTTGCTTTGGATTATTCGTTGCGGCTCCTCCTCGCCGTCTTTCCACGCGGGCTTGCACCAATAACGCGAATAACATCCCGCGTGCACGTGCTCCGCCATTGCGCGGGTCATTATCGAATGAAGCTGCAATCGTCATCGAAAGGCGAACCTTTGAATCATCGGCGAGTGGCATTTTGAACGGTTGCAGCTCGTATGTCTTGATTGATTCTTGGGCGCATAACACCTAGCTACGTTGTTATCCATCACAGTGATTCAGGGAGGGTGCGCGTTATGCGATCGGCGCCTCCCTGCAAATCGCCGCGCACGATAGAACGCACGCGCCTTCCCTAACGTTCTTCCTGCTTTTTCATTTGCCGATTTCACCGCGCGGTTATCCGATCGCAGGACAATTCTCTGAAAAAGGCTTGACTGCTAAACAACTTTGGCCATCGATGACAGGTGGTCCAGCTCGAGCTCCGCCTTATACCCTTGTACGCAGTTGGGCAATCCAGCCTTCTTCGGCGGTTAATCTTCTAATCGAAGTGCGTAACTTTGTGAGTAATATGTGCCTTCGAACTGCCGTGTGCCATCACGAATGCGCATCACGAATGACACCATTAAATTGTTTCACCGTCTTCTTCGGATTGGCCGCCGAGATGGACTTGCTACCGGTGGCTTTCAACGCAACCGCGCTGCTTTACCGTGAAAAGTTTTTGCAGGATCGCTCGAAAGCGCGCAAATGCGTTGCTGCCCCGGATTGTCGTCAGCGGGGGCCCTCGATCATTTCTAAACGCGTGTTCTTCCGTGTCGTTTCTTTCCGTTGTCGTTCAATTACAAAATAACGTTGGCGCCTCCGGTACGTCGTACGCGAAAGAAAAAATTGCCAAAGCAACGACGGACGGCGCTCGACTGCGTGACTCGCGTCATTCCATTAAAAGCAACTCCGAGCAAGTTGTTTCCCAACGTACATCCGACCCCAAGTGTCGCAGTAGCCCCGGTTCGCGCGGGGCAGTGTCCAGTGTAGTCCAGTACGTCTCGTGCGCAACAGAAATAATCGTAAAGAAGTAGAAAGCAGTCGCGTACGACGTGGGTTCCGCGAGAAAGAGGAAAAAGAGTAGATGTCGACGCGAGGCCTGCGCTCGCGCCACCTCGACAGATCCGTAATCACGGGCACGCGATATTTCATTCGGATTCCTTCGGAGAGAAAAGATCGCGCCGTGGAGATTGGCCGGCGCCGCTGGCATGCGCATGCCAAAAGTCACGCGATCGCTCAACCCGATAATTCCGCCATCGATCGACAAACCGAAGCTCGTCGCTCGTGCGCGCCGCGCTAATCGTCTAATCCACAATGGCCAGTCCTTCTTCCGAACATCGGCTTCCTCAAAGATACAGTGCGCAAACGACGCGGAACAACGAAAAAAGGTGCGTTTTTCCGCTTAACCCGTCCGTCTAGATAAGAAGAAATACGTGATGACATATCCGATCCGACGCTAGTGTTGTATTTGCGCGTAGGTTAATGTTCCGAGGGCCTAGTGGGAAAAACGATAAACATCTCGCAAACGACAACTTTGAATATGCCGTCTCGAGAAATTGTTATAGCTGGCGAAAAGCCGACTGTCATCCATAAAGTGTTCGGAGTCAAGGCACCCGGCATGTACAATCACGTAGAGCTCAGAAATCTGAACGTCAAGCATGAATATCAACGCGCTTGCAAGTTGAGAAGGAGAGGGAGGGAGAACGAGTCGAGATGATAAAACGGCAAAGTTAGCACAGTTCTCCAGCTAACTGTGTGCCCTCGGCACATTAGTCAAATCTTTACAAGTTCAAATTTTACACAAGTTCACCTACGGCTTTCCCTCCTCTAACTTTAGCCTTTTATCTCCGTTCGCGCGCGCTTGGAACATTTACTCGCCGCGATGTAAAAATAATTACATGAGAAAAAGCGCGCGATGAAAAGTCGGTCGTGAGTAATGCCTTTGTTCTTTCCGAGGCATCTATTTTACGCCACCAGCTCAGCCCCCGAAGAAAGGCAATCGACTTTCTCGAGCCGCCGAGCGCGTTCCTCGTTTCGCGCACTCCAAATCAATTATTGCTCTTAATAAATTCTATTGTACAGCATTACGAGCGGACGTCAAGCCTTTTCATCTGTTTATCAACTTTACGATAACAATATCGCCGTTTGTTGTTGCAACTACAAGGCAAGCGAAGGCCACGTTGGACGTCGATCGCATTGAAAATCAGTGATCCACTGGTTCGTTCAGCAAATGAATATTCGATCAACAGCCATTTCCGAGCAAATCAAATATATCATCACTAAATGAATGGAAATTAAAGATATACGAAAGATTAATCGATCTTCGCTAAAGTCCCATGGCTCAGATACTCGCGGGCTGTCGCATCGCCCACATGACCGAGCTCGAGAATCTTTCGTCCTGTCGGCTAATAAAATATCTCAACATCTCGCAGCCAAACTAAACTCGCGACGGCGCAGCGAGACGACACATCAGCGTGAGAAAGCCTCAGCGCTTGTAATGTATTCATACGCCGAGATATGACGTTTGTTCGGAAGCTCTCGCAGAGCCTAATCGAATGCCTGTGGCGCGTGAAACGACGGCCCGTGCGATTCCACGCGTCGGTTAGTGTCGCTCTTTTTTAGCTGTACACTGCTTTTACTGCTCGTCGACAGGTGACGCGAGTGTACGCTCGGGCCTGATCGCTGCTGTTCACCGTTTACCAAGTCGACAAGCTCGCGACAGGGCTCGGACGTTTTGAAAAGCTCTGACAACGTTATAACTTTTAACAGCATATGAAACTTTACTTCTTTGCTAACAACCCTAATAATAAACCAAATCCCAATAGCCGAACGTTAATTGCAATCAACGGTCGAATCTATTTTACATCTGTAAATTACAAAATAACGCTCGCCAATTATAAATACATTAATACCTCGCAGCTCGGTGCACGCGAGGTGTCGTTTTCAAATTAAAAGTCGTCCTCTTCGTATACACGATTCGGCAATTAACCGTCAAATCGATCCGTAATCCAGCTCTGATTGAACTCTCTTGTCGAGCGAGCGCATGTTGTAATAAATTCATAAACTGCCAAATGTAAATTGGTGGAATTGAAAACAGCGCGAAAAAGAAAGAAAACATTTGTAAACCGTTAACAAGCCAAGAATAAGAAGCTTGTCCGTCCCTCTACCTGACTGCAAATCCTCGGGGCGTCGAGCAAAGTTTTCGACACAAAGTTTCCGCGAGACTGTCGCGCTATATTAATCCGACTAAAAGCTTACTTTCTGCCTATGTTTCTTCTTTATTACGTTTTCTGATGTGACGAGCCGTTGGAAAATGCATGCCGTACTTAAGGCTAATTGGCCTGACAGAGGGCAGAGAGCCCCGTTAATGTCCCACTGCTTTGCACTCGACTCTCTCTCTCTCTCTCTCTCTCTCTCTCTCTCTCTCTCTCTCTCTCTCTGCTACTTCTTATTCCGCTCTGCAGGGCTCGGCTTACGTGACGTTTGACGCCACGTCTCGTGTCCCTGGCTAATTGTCCAGGTGTTTGATTAATCCTAACGAAGATGGCGCTTTGGAGCTTGTATTACAGCACTTTGTGGCAAAGAAAAGGAAGCACCACTGCTTCAGTGTTATTGAAAATGTAGCTACTCGCGATGCAATTGCCAAACTCTATTTTGTGACATTTGAAAATGATTCAGAAGCGAGCATTGTACAATAAAATCTTTGTAGCGTAAATTTGTACAGGATTGCTTAAATAGAGGTAAATACTGTGGCTCACTTATAAAACAGCGACTCACTAACCTTCAAGTTCGACGACTTTGCCAGCCCTCTTGAGCGCCTTAACCGCTTCATCGTGCGTCGCTTCCCTCAAATCTTCACCGTTAACGGCGAGAATAGCGTCTCCAACGTATAATTGCTCCGTAGCATCGGCAGCCATTCCTTTGAAGATTTTCGATATCAAAATGGGCATCTTGTTCTCTTTGCCGCCTTTGATAGAGATGCCCAATCCATTATTGTCGCTCTTGACAACTCGCACGGTCCTCTTCTGATTAGCCACCGAGTCCGGCACGTCGGGATCGCCCAGACTGTCTATATTGTTGTTGTTGACGTTGCCATTGAGGCCATTGCCAGCCGCCTCGCAACTCTCGTCGAGCGAAATGCTCAAATAGTCGTCTTCCAAGGAGACGAGCACGCGGTACCACTGCCCGCGGACCTGCGTTTCCAGGAGACCAGTTCTACTCGAAACCGACGACGTGGAGCTGCCTGTTGCCGCCGAGGACGTCGAGGACGACGACGTCGCGCCCGTCATCATGCTCAACGGATTGACCGCTGGCTGGTGCTGCGACTGGTGCTGCTGTTGACTGTTTTGGCCGCTGCTGCCGGCGCTCAGCTCCACCATTTCGATTTCTTCGCAGGCGCGCTGTCGACATACCAAAGCACAAATACTCGTCAGTCAGTGCCGCGATTTCGCTGCGTCGATTTTGTGCTTAACAATAATTATTGACCACGCGAATTGGCTACTGCTACGCTAAAGATCAAACACTCGACAGATCGCTTTCCTCGTTGTGCGCTCGTTGCTCGTCAACGGTTAACCCCGTACAGCTAACGGCCAGCTTGCGGAACGTAAAAAGTTCAATTTCTCAATTTCTCGTCGCGTTCGAAGGTACAATCCGATCCTGAATCGACCTGGACTACGATTGCATCTGCGATTCCGTTAAAGGCACGTTGAGCCAACAAGAGCGCACGCATACGCACTGCCAGCGGCGTCCACGACTTGTTGATATATTGTTACCTAAAGCCGGTCTACCCGTGGCTACGTGCCCAAGCATTTCATTCGATAGCCATGCCCGTGTACTCGTTTGCAGCTGCCGTAAGCAATTGAACTAGTTGGATGACAATGCGCGTTTGCAGATTTGCAAGGAGCAGCGACCCATTAACCGACCACCAATCCACCGATCGAAACGTTTACCGTGTCCACGAGAACCAACGATCCACGTCGCCGACTGCTTGCTCCATCATCTCTCGCTGTCGAAATCTATAAATAGGCGGCCGTTCGGAAGAGAAAGAGACGGATGAACGTGGGCAAGAGCGAAACTTGATCGAACCGCCGCGCGCCGCATCGTGTGCTGCAGATTTCACCCGACAGAGATGTACATCAAAGGCGATTTGGACACGTTTCGTTGCTTTCAACGGACCACTTGGTCGCCTGTACGTTTGCGCGGCTCGGGTGTCATTTACGCGGTCGACGAGCTTTGTTCGATCGTCAACGACCGGCGGCCGGAGATTCGCGGCCTGTCTCGCGAGCAGAGAGGCAACAACAGCAGGATCGCCGCTGAGGTCGTGGCGCGTCTATTTTTAGCCAGTGCAACGGCGCGAATAGGCGAACGATCCAAGACAACCGCGCACAGTCGAAGCGGACTCACGACTCTCGAGCGAGATGCATGGCATTTCCAGCGGAACGTCGGCGTGATTAGCGATTCCCGACCCCCGACTGCCGATCCCCTCTTGTCGAGCGCGTCGCGCAGAAAGGCGCAGGTGACTGGTTAGACGGTGAGACCGCAAGTAGCGCGCGCCATTATTCCCGAGCGCTGCATCGCCTCCGAGTTTCTCGCGGCCGCCGCACACGATACGCCGATGTCGCAACGGCCGGGCGCGCTGATCTCGCAATGACGTGCGCTCGCTTCGCTTTTTGTCGGCAATACTCCCCACTTATACTTGAGAACGACGAGGCCATCCTCGATTCAGCTGTCATCGCGGACTATAATGTTACCGCTACGGACTCAGTCGAGTGCCTTCAAGTGGGAGTCGATACGAACTATTTTCGCATCTAATTAAGTGGACTGAGATGCGACGGGCGCTACAACGTCGTACGTACACCTGCGATTCCAAGATACAAAGCCACGTTCTCGTCGTTCCTTTTCCTGCATCGTTCGTCATTGTTCGTCGCTCGGCGCAGCGAAACAGATTGGTCGAGTTCGGCATTGATACGGATAACACGATCAATGATCGTTGCAAGCGTAACTCATTTAGCAGTCGAATAGTAGGCAGGAAGCCAGCCGAATGACGAGCAGGCCGCGTTTATACAGATAATTGAGTCGACAGCGATAATGAATATTTCATGCATATATCGAATTTTGAGTTTATCTAGCGGGCAGAGAGGTCACGTCCCGCAATCAATTACGACGACAATTAAAAAAGGAGAGACAGAGCTGACGAGACTTGGTCGCGGCGCGCTGAATTAGAGGCTGCTCGCACATAAATTTGGGGAGGCCGAAAAAAGCGGGGAGCGCAGGCGCGCGAATCGGCCCGTGAAATTGCACGAAAAACGAATGGACGCCAGGCCAGGCCACGCATTGCTACTTTAACGCGCGCGAAATTCAATGCTCGACCTCACGGCAGCGACGTCTACGCTTGTCCGAGAGTCGAACGGAATAGGCAAGATTAGAGACGACAGGTCCGATTGAAATCGGTCCGAATCGGGCCTCTCTGCTCGCTCGCATCTCCGTCTGTAGCCCGGTCGCGAAAACCAATTAAATTGGTCCCTCTGGGACTGGCCTCGGGAAAAGAAATGCCTTGCAGTTATTGCATTTTAAAGCACTTCAAAGTCCTGAGTAAAGATATTTTTAATTAAGTTTCAATTTGCCGGCAAAGCCCAGAGCAGCACTCGGCGTCGCGATGGAAAAAATGAAAAAAGGGGGCGCTCGGAAGCTCTTTCAATCAGAAGCCTGCGCGTTCTCTCGCGAAAAGAGTCGGGGGCGCACAGTTGTTTGCGCGATAATCTCTGGGAAATGGTTGCTTTCGAGCCTACTCGTTGCGGCCCGAGGCAGCCTGTCGTATCGAGAATCTCTGGCGATTCATAGAGAGGAGTCGCCGAAAAACGCCGGCGGGCTGCTGTTTCGTTTGCCGTTTAGCCTGGCAACGGCGGCATTCGGGCTCGCTCGCCTACAAGATCAACGTTCGACGTGTACGCGAGCACGGCGCCCCGCTATTACTTGCAATGTTGCGTTTCCGCGTCGTTAATTAATCCCTGGCAGCTGCCCATGGTCATGCTATTTCCCGGATATTTCCGCTCGCGATTGGACGAGCTTGGTCCCTCGTTATTTTCCCAGGCTTTCATTGTGCTTTTGTACTTGCTCGTACGTCACGGCCGTCTACGATGATCATTGCAGAAAAGACCCTTTTCGACGCCTCGCTCATGCTCGGCACAGTGACCAGCGCTCCTGTCTACTTTGGTTCGCGCGCACATTGACGGTCGACGTTGACGGTCTGACGCGCAAAATAATGTTTATCGCAACAGCGACGAAAATGGACATTGCCGATGTAGTGCTCGAGATTAAGCTGCTTGAAAGAAGAAAGACAGAAAGTAGGTTGAAACGGAGCTCTAACGATCGTGCAACAGTCACAGGGGACGGTCGACAGAAGCGAGCTGCAGTAGCAAGGACGACGAGGCAATGAAAATTTCACGAGTTAGCCGCTTCGGACTGACAAAACGACGAACGTGGATACGGTGATGCACGAATTTGGCCGCTGGATTTATGAAAGTCGGTACGGCCCGTTGCCAATGATTCACGCGACTTTATTATTCTCCGGTGATTTTCATCATCGCTTGTAATAACTGCGCGCCTCCGGCCCGAACAATATATTTTTTCACGTAGGTCGACTGCGGCTCACTGGCAACTCCGAAAATCACTGGCAAGTTTGCTTCTAGGCTCATCGTTTTGCCAAGTTGGTCAGTTTGTTTAACCGACGAAATGCAAACTGAACTTTCGTCGCGTTACCCAATTGGCTGAAAAGAAGCAAGGCACGCTTATGTAAACATCTGTATAATTCGGCAATTTCAGCGAATAAAGCGAGCAATCTGCATAATCTGCGCAATACTGGCTTATATTCAGAAGTAGGCTTTTATTGGATCCGCCATCCACCGGGACTGTCGAGTGCGCGCACTCGATGCGAAACTCGCGCGCAGCGCAGTCGCGTGAAACAATTTTCAAGTTTGCAAAGGGGGATCCGATTAAACGTAAAAACCAATGCGACGTGGGCTACTCTCCCTCTCTCTCTCTCTCTCTCTCTCTCTCTCTCTCTCTCTCTCTTTCCACGGAAAGCAGACCAAACAAAGCTCACTTTTATCAATTTCGAGCGTAGGCGTTCACGAAATTACGCGCTGCTCGCCTAATGAGGACAAATAATCGAAACTGGCGAGTGCAAACAACTCTCTCTCTCTCTCTCTCTCTCTCTCTCTCTCTCTCTCTCGTAATTGGCTTTATGAAATAAAACGGCAGGCGCGCCGCTCGCGCAAATAAAGAGAGGGAGGGCAGCAAGAATTTCGCGCATGTGTGGGTTTTCACGAGCTTGGCTCACGTACACGCGCTATTGACAAGCAGCAATGTTGGCTTGGAGATCTTGATTAAGCGTGTGTTTATAATTTCGAAGGGTGACGCAAGAGCGAGAACGAGTTTTGTCGGTATAATTCCGAGCGCTTTATGCGGACAAATACTCCCGCTGGAGTTTGACGTGTACGTGTGACGGCCATTTAAAAGCCATTTGTTGCTGTGTACAGATTTTCTCTTACAGATTAGTTGATTGTGCAGCTCGCCTATCCATTCCACGAGTATTATTACGGTGTGCCAATTCGCGAACAAATGTTTAATTGTTTTTATCCAATCAGCGCGATATCAATAAATCTGTGAAACGAGAATTTTAGACATAGCACGCATGGTGCTTCAAATTCCGCAAGAATATTAATGCACATTTTTTTCACTTTATCAAAGTTGTCTACAAATCTTTGGTAATGACCTTTTCACAGTCTCCAATCTTCCAGAATCGTTTAATTGATCGATTATTTAACGAGAATTCTATTAGAATAGCTTCACTGTTAATCGCAAATTATCAAAAACTTTACTTTTTCACAATTCTTTTCGTCTCTCAAATTATGTTAATCACGAAAAATCCTCTCAATAAGGAAACCATTTTCGGTGATTGATGCAGTAATGTCGACGAATAATTACGCAATTTTCCCAGACAATAAGAAATAGCGGGTAATAACAAAAGAATAAACGAAACGGGCCTAGGCATAAGTGACCAATTTATGAGACAATTTTTCCCGCGCGCCAATTACTCGACACCAAAAGCTTTTTTTCGCTTTCGCATTCCGACGTTCTACAGCTCTCGACCGACATTCGCTCCCAACTGCTGCACAGTCTCCAAACGCACGCACTGCAGTGCGATTAATAACCAACTTGCGTGGATTATCGCCAATCGACATTGACAAAGTAGATAGGCGCTTCAACTTTCCTCGACAAAAAAAAAACAAAAAAAAAGAATCGCCCTCCTGTCGCATCCCACGCGCAGCACATTTTCTGTATATTTACACACCAAACCGGTCACCGAAAAAATCACTATATATGAAGCGATCGCTGATTTAAGTCCCTGCTTCCACTCCCTCTGGATAGGTGTATGTACCTGCGTGGGAGTGTGTTTGACGTATAAGGGTCTTCGGGATTTTCGCGTCGTTCCTCATGGAGCCATGGGTTATGTTTTTTTCGAACGATATCGCAGAAGAATTTCGTTAGAGCTCCGCGCCGAAACATTAGCATACAGAGCAAACGATAATCTCGCGAGCTTTACATTCGCTGTAAATTTTTTTTTAAGTGGAAACGTATAATAGTCTAAAAAGACATATTTTCTCTCCCTCTCTCTCTCTCTCTCTGTCGAAAAATATAACATTCTCCAGCTTAAAAGACTGGTAAGCTCGAAAGCTCACTAGTCTTCGAAAAGTCGAGTCAGAGAGAGAGAGAGAGAATTGCGTTTTTGCTCGGACACGCAGCAGCAGCTCGCTTGATTTTACTTTGAAAAGAAATTTAATATGAGATATGGTGGTTTATAAAATTTGAAGCCGCTCTGTCAGGAGGTATTTGATGCACCGTATACGGGGAAACAAAGCACTGCGCGCACTTTTTAATCATAAACGATGGAAAACCAGAAACGTCGATCTTTCCATTTGAATTTTTAATTGAGCGAAAGCAGCCCGCAAAATGTCGCCCGACTATATCCTGGAAACCTCATGATACGGTTTACTCTCAACGAGCTGCTGCAATTATCTCGACGCAGCAGCATGTACCTGGCAATGGCACGCGTCGCGTGCGGACCGCATGGCTTAATCCGCCGTTTTAGGCCTGTCACGCTGAAGAAATGCAATCTGTTCTATTTCCGAGTGATTAATACGCAGTAAATTGAGAATTTGCCATCTGCGCAACGCCAAAGGAAATCATCTCTTTTGGAAAACAATTTTGATTTACATCGGCCAAAGTCGGCGAGCAAGAGCACGTAGCTATATATTACAAGCGACAAGAAAAGAAAACAATTCAGCAGCAAATGAAAACAACCAAGTGCGCATATATAAATATCACAGCTAAAGAAGAATGCTATGCCGCCGCATGCATACATTATATATACACAATACAAGGAGGAAAGATCGTGATTTACCGTTTTGCGCGTGTGTACGGGCATATGACTTCCGTTTCGCTCTTTCTCTCTCTCTCTCTCTCTCACTCGCGCACACCTACACACCGACACACGTATTGCTACTCCGCGCTGCGCTAGACGCTTTCTTCTTTTTTCTTTCTCTCTCTTTCTTTCTCTCTCTCTCTCTCTCTCTCTCGCACACGCTCTCTCGTGTGCGAGAGAATGTACAACACACTATATATATATGTATATGTATATATATATATTCATATATACACACGTATGCACTATGGGCCAGCCACACTGCAGCAAAGCCCTTCGGCCATCACCAACTTATATCGATGACACATTTTTCTTTTTTGGACTCTCACCTCTCAATCGCTTGCCATTGAATCGAGAGAGCTGCCTCTTCTGTTTATGTAAACGAATGTATACAAGGATGTGTGTTATCGACGACGAGCATAAGCACGTTGGTTTGAATGCACTGTTTCGAGTCGCAGAATCAACAACGCAACGGAAACTCTTACGACGCACTCGCGAACACACGACTGCCGGTAGCCGCGCGCGGCCCGATACTGACAGGTGACTCTTTTGCGCTCACCGAAGTTCAGCTGCTCGCGAACCGGCGATGCGCGCGCTCGAGAGAGAGAGACAGACAGAGAGAGAGAGAGAGAGAGAGAGAGACAGATAGAGAGAGAGAGAGAGAGAGAGAGAAGTAGATGAACGACGCGGATGTGTGGGTGAAGGAGAGAGAGAATGTGTATACCGGGTGTCCTAGATTTTTGTTGTGGTGTTCGCTGCGACATCTCTGTCTCGTGGACCGAACTGCAGGCATTGGCCTCTGAAGGTAAGTGTACGTTATTCGAGATATATAATTAATGATTTTCGATAATTGAGCATCGATCGATAGGTTAACTAAAATTACATTATCTCGAAATGTTTTTACAATAGCAATATGGAATGTGTCTGTGCACACGTACCTCGAAAAAATAGTACGATCTAACGTAATGTTGAAAAATGAAAGTTGTCCACTGTTCAAAAATAAATTGTGTTAAGATCCGGAGCGCAGCGACCCTTTAAAGAATGATATTTATCGACAAATGCAAAATACAAGTTGCATCTTGTGAAATTAAATTATAGCATCAAAAATGAAAAAAACGATCAAACGTAGCACCGAGCTCTCTTACCCTCGCGACTAATCGAAGGACCAGTATTTGTAAGAAATCAGCGTTACGAATACCGTACGTCCATCCAATTTACGAAGCACATTTCTTGGACTTGATTTTTCGTTCTCCACGAACAAAATTTAAGGTCTCGTCGGCAGGAAAGTCGCGTGAAAATCGTTCACCGTAATCTCGTTGGCGCAATAATGCCGGAAAGAGGACGGGCGAGACAAGACAACGAGATCAGGAGCGAGGACAGAGAGGACAGACGTCGGCGATGCATTAGCGACGAGAGAGTAACGAAGCAAAGTGCCCGTGAGTGCGCTATGAAAGACGGAGGAGGACGAACCTTTTGCAAATTTTCTCGCCTGATTGCCTCAGCCCCGCGCTGCCGTTGCTTATCCTGATTATCTGCCAGCGACGCTTCTCGCTCCGTTCTCTCTATTTTCCACACTTTTCCGTTGTTCTTTTACGTTCCTGATCTTCTTTTTAAATGTTTCGCGAATACCGTGCGCAGCTCTGCAAACTGTAAATCCAAGTTACGAGACTATTGACTCCCTCGTTCGACTCCGAACGGCAAAAAGACATCGTGCCCGTTGCTTCAAAGTCAGTCCGTAGAGCTCCTTCACGCTTGTATGTCAGTACAAGTACCGATTTCTATATACGAGTTACGCGTGCATCAGTTGTCACATCTGCCTTGGAAAGTCGGTAGTCCCTTACCAGCCGTACAGAGACGTATGGACACTTGCATTCGTGGAACATTTATGAACAACAAGATAAGCTTTTCCTTCCATTGCTCCAGTTATTTTTTCCGGTGGGAATGACTCTCAACTAGTGAATAAGTTAAAAAATCTTAACATGAAATGTTCCGGTGCCGTAGGTCTTGAAAATATTTTTTCAGTCCCACCCACGTTAGAAAATCAAATATAATATTTTGAACAAATACACTATCGAGACTTACAGTTTTGAAGTTATGCATAACTAATTCAATCTTGTCAAAAACTGAATCTTCTTCGAAAACATATTTATCGACAAAAAAAAATTGAACGAAAAGCTATTTTCCAGTAGTCTAATAATAAATTAGCTTTCACTCTATCATTAATTTTGAAAAGATAAGCACATGTAAGTTTAAGTTATAACAAATAGCTACAAATATACATAAATTTGATTAATCCTCAACTCTTAGAACTATTATAAGTCATATAACCTTTCTGTATATCTCAATAAAAAAAAAATGCATTCGAAAAAAACAAATTTTACTAAAATAAACATTGATACTCGAAATTTTAACGTGAATATTTTACATAGATGCACTTTAAATCAGAATTTTCGGACTACCTCCGAAAGTCTTTCTATTCACCTTATTATTTATAATTACTTCATTACAAGCAGCAGAAAGTTCTGTCTCTCCCTCTCTCTTTCTCTCTCTCTCTCTCTCTCTCTCTCTCTCTCTCTCTCTCTCTCTCTCCTCTTACTCTTCACGTCAACCCATTGTGTTATGTGCCACATAATAACGTCGCTGAAACGTTAGGGGGTTCCCTTCCTCTCTTGAGATCTCCCACTACGCGCCTCGAATCCACGAGTAACGAATCAATTGGGAGATAGAGAGAGAAACACGCAAGTCCTTGGCCCTCAATTATATTCCTATCGGCACTTCCCTTCGCGACAATGGTTTCCCTCTTAAATCCTTTTACTCCGCTTCCAGCGTTGTTAACGCGCTGCTTCTTCTTTCATTTTTCCCTGCGAACTTTGACTTTTCTTTATTTGCGCTTGAAAAAGCTTTATCCAAGAAATTTGATGTCTCGCGTCGGAATGTTTTGTAAGTACTAGAAGAGAAACAACTGTTTTTCTCTACAACTTTTAAAAATAATGCGAGGCAACAGAACAACTTGTTGCTTGTTTTATTCGTGAGAATTATTCTTAAAATGACATTCTTATACACATAACCATTTATACAACTCACTGAAAAGGCACTGTCTATCATCAAACATAAAACTGAATTAAATGAGATCAGATTATTCGTATACAACTGCATCAGCAATTTGCTCGCAGTGCGAATGTACGAATCGGCCGATCACTCTTATTTCTCCGAACTATTTGGTCTTTGAGTAGTTGCAGCAAGGTTGTCAAGCGACGTTGTATGCCAAGTTTTGACAATAAATTTGTCGATAAAAATACAGGCTACCGGTTCCCTTGTAGCCGTAACTGCCAACGCTCGATCGACCAAGTCTCGTCTCGGTGGTCGATTGCCTGGCATTCGGCGGTTTGGCAAACTGCGTCGGCTGGAATCGAGCCGGCGACGACCGCTTGTCGCTGTCTTCGCTCGTGGCCACTCTCGGCGACGCTTCCTTCGCTGTCAGTGGATCCGGCGATTGAGGTGGCGGTGGCTCGGCGATTCTCGCCCGTGGCGATTCTTCTGTAGCGGGCGTCAGCGATGGTCTGTCGAGCGGCGAGCGTGGAGGCAGCAGTCTGTTCAACGACAATTGCAACAGTGGCGAGCGCGGCATAACCAACGACTTGTACGTTATCGGCGGCAGCATCCATCTGACTTTCTCAGGCACCGTTAGTTTCTTTGCTCTCTTGCTGATCTTGAAGACCGGCCAATCGGCGTCGAGTCGACGCAGACGCGTATCCATTTCCTTCAGCGTCGCCCGCGAGAAGATATCCTGCCATCCGATTCGAAGGAACACCAAGCTAGTCTTGGTGTCGTCTTTTCTCTGAGGAGAATGGCGGATTACACGAACGAGAAACATCGGCCGAATCATTCTTCGGGCGAATCTGCAAAAGCCTCACTTACTTGGTCGCACAGATTCTCAAAAACGTCCTCCATGCTATCGGGCAGCCAGTTCTCGAAGCAAGCCAGAATGTCCCCTTGCAGCTTTACCACGCTTCTCACGGCGCACTGCAACAATGGAATGAGACGCACAGCCGATGCGCCTTGGATATCCTGATGCAGTACGTGCGCGATGTTGCTTGCGTGTCCGTGATTATCTAACGCGATCATCAGCCGATCGATGTCGTCCTGCAGAAAACAGTCTTCATCGAAGCCCTCGTTGACCATTCGTAGTTTCTCGCTCAGACTAACCATATAAAAAGCACAGTTATAACAGTTGGTCATATTAACAGCTTTGATTACGCGACGATTTGAGGGCTGTTGACTTGTGTATGTCGATCCGGGAGATTAACTGACTGACCTATCCCTCTGTAATATTTCGGAACCGGTATTTGCTTTCCGATTTAATGATAGCCCAAGCCTTTGCAATCGGATCAACGTTCATCTAAGATCTTTCAATGAGCTTAGTGTCGTCCCAACATCTTACTCGGATTATCAATTAATCTCATTCGGTAATTTTCTAATTTCAAGTGAACAAGTAAACGTCACTCAACTCACTGCTCGTACACCGGATATTACCAAAGATATTCAAGTCTGGCTCAATTCATTTACCAGTGCTAGTGCGCGTAATAGGTACATATTGCTATTACGAGTCATACATTCCATCGATAATTATAGAAATCGATGAAAAAATTTTACCGGCTATAAAAATTTTAAGAATACATTGCTCATTAAAAATGGCAATTCACCTGCCCATTTTTTTCTTTATTTTATTCATCTTTTATAAAACAATAACACATGCACTAAAGTTCCCCAACGATTTATGACATTCTTTATAAATATTTCAAACCCTTGTAGGCATAGCAGCTTTCAAAGATCTTAATCCTAACGAGTTTCAACCGGAGATTATTTTCATAACGATCAGTATAATATCGATTCATTCCATTGTCGATCTACTTACGAAATTTGCTGTAATCTAGATAATGTAAAACAATTAAACTTTTGCGTCATAAGCAATTATGAGGAGTATCCAATTGTCAGTATTTTTATAAAGCTAGTGAAGTTTGTAGAAATAACTGGTTTTCTTCATTGTTTTCAATGATATTCACTATATTGATACAATCAAGAACTTTGTTTATTTCTAAGTGTTTACAAATCAAATTTTAATTTGATATACTTGTTTTTTAGCTTTTTGGAAGTTTTTGCTAATTATACTTCACACAGATTATCGAACATAGACAGAAGTACTGATCTATGAGACACGATATTCAATGATTATTTTTTATTTAAAAGTTTTCGTCTTTTGATTTTATCGAAATCAATTAAAAACCAAAAATAATTATCATATAATAATTTACCGTTTTCCAAAACGATAGATTTATCGTATTTAGAGGGAGTATCTACAAACAGTAAATCTAACTTAATCAAATAAACGAATTAAGTTATTGGAAAAACTTGTTAACATGTTGTTCAACCAAACTTAACTGCTTATTAACTTCAAGCTACTATTTTTTTCATTTATCATTAATTTCACCAAAGGATTATACGTATTGTAAGACACAGGAGAAAAACATTATTATGTCTTGCGTTTAACATGAAATCTAAGAGATAACTCAGTAATTATCAAGGATGCTTATTCAAATCAAATAAGTCAATTTTTATTATAAAATGATGTTATTTTACTGAAATGGTTAAATTAAAATTACGAAATTTACGTACAAATATATAATTCTTAAAACTAAGCGATGCATCATGTAAAACTAAGGTTTTCTACAATGATTCCAGAGTGTGCGAAATGAGAACTTAGTGTCCTCTCGTCCAATCTTCTTGCAATACTTGAACTATTTACGGAGAATACGTCAGTAATCGTGTTTAAAAGACATTTAATATTCCACGTGCTTAAAACTCTTTGTCAGTCAACGCTAATGAATAGTCGCAAAATCTACATTGAACGATTATCATTCTAAGAAATTTTAGAACGAGAAGGACAATCACGCACTGGATGAAGTATTAGCTATCTCGAAAAATAAATACAGCAGAGCCTATTCTTTTGATATCGATGAATATACATAGTTGTCATTGTTTCATTCTCCTTTATGCTGTATCGTTCAGTTATTTGGCTACATCGTCAAAAGTATCCTTGATGTGCGCGATCATTCTGGAAACAAATTCTTTGAGAAGACCTTCCATGCGTTTGCCTATCTCCATAACTTCCTTATGGTCGGCCTCGGTGTGATCTTCATAATTGGACGTGGCCATGTTTGTGATTAAACTAAACGCGAACACTTTCATGTTGCAGTGGCGAGCCGTGATGACTTCGTGGACCGTGGACATGCCTGCAAAAAGTAAAATTATTGGAATGTCGCTTCTATCATGTTATTCTTGATTTTTGTCTGGAAATGACGAACACTAACCGACGGCGTCGATGCCAAGAATCTGGAGAATCTTGAATTCAGCAACGGTCTCGTAATTAGGACCGCCAATACACGTGTATACTCCTCTGCGTACGATATTTTGAATGCCCATTTCGGCTACGACTTTGTCGGCTATCGCCAAGAGTTGCTTATCGTAAGCTTGATTCATGGGTGGGAATCTTGGTCCAAATCTGAAATGCAATTGATAGATTTTTAATTGATTCATTGATGAGTAGCTGTTACATGCGAGTGGAAAATATGTGTCAATTAAAAGGACATTAAATCGAAAATGAATGAAGATACGAAACATTTTGTTCATTTTCTTTCTCAAAAGAATGTTAAGTTCAGTGATGCATCTGATAAATCCAATCAAACAGTCGCCATTGTTTGAAAAAAAAATTAAACTGATTTCTCTCGACGCGTAAATCAACGAGAAGCCGACGAAAATAAAAGACGAACATACGAATAGTCTTTCTTTCTCTCTCAGCTGTACCGAGAGTTCCTTGGGTAAATACGCCAATCAATTCGTTTCTCTTCATTTTTCAGCTCGATTCCCCGTGCAAATAGTTCATCAAATGAATTGAGAAGGAGAACGGTATGTTATCGTCGCGCAATAATTCACTTTTTATCTGTTAGGTACGATAACAATCGTCCAACTGGTTCTCGTTAACCACTGCTATAATCATAAATCACATTCCAGACGGGCACTGATCGTTGAAAAGTGATTAAAAAATTGACCTGTCGTCGTTGGGTCCTTGAAGAGGACTGTTACCGGCGAAGCCCATCATGTTGACGTGGTCCTTCATGAGCATAATATCACCGACTTTGAAATTGGGATTGATGCCTCCGGCGGCGTTCGTCACTATCAGGTGAGTCGCACCAACCAACTTCATCACCCTCACTGGCATCGCGCACTGAAAACATAAACATCAATTTGTCCGGTAAAACGTCCATCTATAACAAACCACTATGTGTTTTGTGTTATTGCTGTGTATTATTAAACAACTGAATATTCTATTATAATGTTATCAGCGCTTCTTTTAAAGGTTGATCTGTTGAATGTCGATTTCGTCTTGTAGCACGCATAAAATATAAAATTGGAGCATACCAAGAGCTATAACCGCCGTGTAATTAGCCAAAGAAAAGCAGTGAAACAAACCTTCCAAAGCGGATATCCTTCGTAATAGTGGAACCGTCCCTGCATACACATAACCGGTACACCTTGAAGGTAACCAAAGACCATTTGGCCGACGTGGCCCTTGACAGTGGAGCTTGGAAAATGTGGAATTTCTTCATAAGGGAAAACTTGTTTTTGAGTTAAGGTGTCGACGATCGGACCTACGGAAAGTTCAAAAAAACCACGCGCGCGTCAGTATTCAGCGATTGCATTTGAATTTGAAATCAGCGAGTTGAACTTACCCAATCCAGAACCGCAAATAATTCCGATCCTTGGTCGGATGGTGGTGCGATCGAGTAAATATTGAGCACTTTCCTGAAGAGCTTCGTAGCTGAATCTGTAAGACGCGGAACAAAGGAAAAATAATAAAGCAAAAGCAGGCGAAAATTTAATTAATATAGGCTCAAGATTAGTTAATCGACAAATGGCAGAAGTAGAATATAGGACAAGGCATCGTCGATCGATCCATTGGATGCTCAATCGAGTGAACAACTCAAAAATTGCAGAGACGATAAAGTCCGTATCGCGCGATTACGCGATTAAAGTAAGTTTTTAAGCCGCGGAGCAAATTTTCCCGAGATAACGGTGCACAGAACTTATCTCGCTCGCTTGTCGCGGAACGATTAAATTATCTCGCGAAAGTATCCGAATAGAAGCCACCAGCAGAGCCGTATGCGGGGGCAGACTTGAGCGCGCGCCAATGTTAACTTACGCATGATGTAGACGTGATAAATGCGAACCGACGCCCTGCCGTACATTCTGCATCCTCGTATTTTCTCAACCGTCGCTTTCCAGCCGTAAGCGGCATTAACACGGCAGGTAAAACGAGCAATTTTCAGTGAACTGTATCCTCGCTGTTCGCGGGGCAGGGGGGAGGGGAGGAGAGGAGGGCACGCGAATGCCGCAACGATATTGATAGCCACGAGCGACGGATCAAAGAGCGCAAATCAATGGAGCTCCGCGTCGCAGAGACTAATTGGAATAATCAGCATAATTCTCACGAAGGTCCAAAGGGACAGAGCTGAGTATGGAGACAGCCTTTGACACGTAACACCGAGCGAATACGCGTGTGTATAACTTTCCAATTGAGAACACATTGAGCCGTGTGATTCAAATGTCAAGGTTCGCAGTGCAACGTAATTACATCAAGTACAAGAGCCGAATCGGCTATGATTAGCATGAGCAGTCGTCACGGTAATTCGCTCGAGTATGCGCGAGAGCAAGGGGGTTGTATAATCAGTATAAATTGTGGCTGTGCACATTTTAAAATTAAATCGCACGCAACGTGGCACGATGACAATTAGCTTAATCGGTGATCGGCGGCTACGCGCGTGCGTAGTTTCTCTATTAGCAACGTCTAATTTATTGACTTGGCGCTGCAGTGTAAAGGGAGCCTCTGCGATTCTGCGATTCTGCGTTCCTCGTTCGAAGCTTAAAACGCAACCTGCATTCCTCTTATCGTTCTTTACTTTACTTTATCGGTGAGCAATGGTAATCGCGTGGAGCTAAACTTGCACTATTCATCGACGCGTCGATAAATAGTGACTCAAGATAATCGAATATACTCCTTTACGGATAGAATCGATCTTGTTTGAAGAACTACGATTGAAAAAGTTTTACAAGCGAGGGAGTAGCCCCAATCTCACACGAGGATAAACTTGCACTCTTACGGAAAATATCTTAACGTAAAGCAAATCTTAGGACCGCCACGTATGGAAACGCCGCTTTCTCGTTTCCTATAAAAGCAAAAAAGGCAAACCGACGAAAGGAAGACGACAGTTTACATAATGGAAAATGAAACGTTGCTCCAATCGTAAAATTAGTGTCTGAACTAATTACGTCACTTGATTCCAACCACAAGTACATTCATTTTTACATGAACAAGGCTAATCCTGAATATTTATCAGGCATCGAGAGCGAGCTAGGGAAAGTAATTAGTCTGCGACCGGTCCGCTGATGCAACCTAGACCACACGACCGCTTGCTTATTCACGAATCACACGTGCAATGTACTCGCTGAGGTCTTAAAGGTGTTTTGCGATTGTACCGTCATTTGAATCCTTGAATTCGACGCAAACGGTCCAGCAGGTTGGGCTGTCGACAACTGGTTCGTTGCAATGACAGGACCTTGCACGAGCATGGAAATGTTTCATCGCTCGACGCCCGACAGTATAATAAGGCAAAAGGAATGCAAATACGCAGCGTCCTGAGCACACGCCGTCAACTTTATCGCAAGTTCAGCAGAGTTAGAAGCGCGCGAGCCGACAGCTGTTTGCGACGAGTTCAAGACACTCGGCCGATGCGTATTCCGATCGCGTGGTAGAATCGACTCACGTGCCGATATCTTCGACAAGCGGCATAGAATATCATTTGTAAGCCCGCCGTCGAATGCATAACAAGCGATAAGTTAATTTGATGACCTGTTAGCGGGTGGGAGCGCACCGGTCATTTCACGAAGACTGTATTGCATATCTGACGAAATCTTGTCCGCGATTGTGACACTTGGATCTGAATGCGATCAACATTTTTCGTTTTTTCATCTTTGTTTTTTGCCTGGTATTTTGCCTGGTTCCGGGTCAATTTCAAGAATGACGTTTTTCTTTCTACCATTCGAGAGATAAGCGACTAGTCGCACAGCTGCTCTGGCTATTAGCAATTGAGTCGGCCAGAGCGATAAGAATAACTTCCCGATCGAATGTCAATCGATCGTTAAACAACACAGCCCGAAAAAATGATGATCCAAAGAACGCGTGAAATCAATATTAACCAAGATAAAACGGAGCCGATTGCTCACCGAGCTAATGGTCATCAAGTTTCATAAATCACTGCCGTACTTAAACCTTCGCACTTTCAAAAATCACGATCGCATGTTTGAAAAGCAACTTACTGCGGCTGACTCTGTGGCGCGTGTTTGACCTGAGTGTGCAAGAAATCATTCTCGCTGGGTCTCTTGATGTGTTTCGGATGTTCGTTCTTGCTCTCGACCATGGGCATCTTCAACACTTTATTTGGCCAAGAGCGCGAGGGAAAATTGACAACTGCTGCAGCGAACGTCTCGAGCGACTGATAAGCCTTCGGCGTCTGTATGGCGATGCCGTCTGACCGCCGGTTTTATAGCTGACTGAACGCTTCGAGTTTTATAAGTGGCTGGGGGAGGGGGGAGCACCCCCTTGGCTTACGAGGCTCGTCACGCGATAAGACGGATGCTGCGATTCTCTCTTTCTCTCTCAATCCTCAACTTTTCCAGTTTCTTGTTGGTGTTAGTGCGCCGACGACACGCGAAACGCACGGTAGATGTGCATATTTCGTGGCGCGTGCGCGGTTTTCTTATTACTCAATTTGTTTTTCGGGCTTCATTGCCATTAAGAAACGTCATAAAGAAACGCATTAAGAAACTGATCATTTTTTTTTTCAATTACTTTATTCAATCAATTATCGTTTCTCTTCGGCGTCGATATAATTGCGCAATGGACCATTCGTTTGACCATTGTATCTTGCTCGTGGTAAAATATTTCGCTTATTACGTTGCAGCGAAAGCCATTGATCGTCTGAAAAGAACGATTAACGATAACGGTGACGGTTTCTTAAATGATTCAACGACCTCAAATTGTTACACAAAACTGCATGCATTTTTCAAGCAAGTTCATTGTTACCATTGGTTGCGTCAAAAGTAACGAAAATAATCGGCACGCTTACGCAAAATCAATATCATTGAAACGCGTCATCGTATCTACATTATCTTCCATTTGGTAACTTTTGAGGACTGTCGGCGTCCAAAAATCGTCTTTGTAGAACAAACAGTTTATACCATATATTTTTAATAAAATAAACGATGATACTAACTATATTTGTGAAAGATGATCAGGCGTACTTTAATAGCTATTCATGTAATAATAATAAATAACGATATTTCCAAGCTTACATTGTTTCTCGAAATTGAAGTTTATTTTATTTTTTTTATAATGGAAGCGCCACGCGTCTATAAATAGTTCTATGATTAGCTTGGCTTTCACTATAACATAACAAATAAATTATTATTCAATTTCGTGATAGCAAGTTTGTAAATGGATGCACAAAAACAAAATGAACATTCAAATATTGAAATTAAAACTTTGTTACTCGACGTCAAGTTATTTTATAATTTTATGTACATGTCTGAGATGATCTGACCGATTCGTTCCAACGATTTATTGTTATTTTTATAGAATTGTCGCCTTTTCAAAATATTGTCACTTGATCGTTTGTTGAAAAAGTATATAGTTTGGTTTTCCCGCAAAGCCGATCTGTAAGTAAGGACAATTCTAAGTATCGATTTACCACTATCAAATCACGTGTATCGACTCAAACGCATGACTGCATATTTTTGGCAAAAAAATACAGCAAATAATGACATTGATGAAAAAAATCAAACTTTATCAATACACGAACGTATCTGAACTGAGTGAACTATTATCTTTAAATAACATTTAATTGTATTATTTATTAATGCGACAATAGAGCTCGTTGGTCGATCTTGCGGCTTTTAATAACTCAATCGGCGTGCACTATCTGAAATTCAGTGCCTTGTTATTTTATCAGATGGAAGACATCTCGCAGCCAGTATATATGTATATATAATCTGACCTTACATAATAAAATAAAGCATTAATCACACAAAGCTATGATCAAACAATAATTGCCTATTTGAAACTAACAATTTCTTAAGAACCGTCATAGTCTTGTTTAGCCACTGTCTTTTCTTGCAACTGGGTCAAACAAGAAAAGAAAATTTGCTGGCGCGTTTATAAAAAAAGCCAAAAAGAGTGACGAAAGCAGGAGGACAATTTAGAGCAAAATGTACGCACAAAAACAGAACAATAAAATGTTCGTGCGAGGTCACTTGAAAATATAGACAATCCGACGTTCGTGGAGGCATACGCGTGGAAAGCGATAGAACGGAAGAATAATTGCTCTCATACTTATACATGGGAGAGGGGCAACTAAAAGAAAAGTCACAGCAGAACGCCACTATCTCGGCTGCTTTCAACGGTAAAGTGTTTGTAAGTATACGCCGAGATATCCACGCGTTAAAAGTACCGATTGTGTTGACGTTGTCATAAAAACAGAGAGAATCTCCACGTTTATCGCTCGCGAAAAGTTTGCTCTTTTTTTACGCTTGCGTGGGGAAAAGAATTTTCCTACTGCACGATGGATACCAGCGAACAAGTGGCGAACAATGTTCTTTTTAACCTTTCTCATTGTCACAAGCCGTGGGTGATTTACGGTCACGTGGTTCGGACTAGAGGCTCGAACGACTTATCTGATAACGGCACCAGAGGCGGAGCTGATTACGAAATTCACTGTTCGATGCTGCTTTCAACTAACTACCTGATTTTAAATTATCAATGTCATTCGTGCGGCGATTTTAAGAACAATATTGTCATCGATGTTACTTATATAGTTAACGAACAAAGCGAAAGATCACTTGCAAACGGATAACATGACATTCTAATGATAATTATACAACCTATTGCAGTAGGCCAGTGTGCAATATAATTTTTTTTTGGTTTTTTCCACGCGACAAAATTATCAGCAATTATCCAGCGAATCCCGGTCAGGCGAATTCAACAGTCATAGCAATTGATACCATTTAGTTTTTGTGACGTCATGAAATCTTGTCTCTTCGCAAGCTACCGATTTGTTTTATCCGTCTATCGCACTTTCGCTTTTCCTTATCCTCGTTCGGCAATGCCGCATCGTAATCGGTCAAGTATTTCTCAAATACTCGCCATTTGCGTAAGTTCTTCAAATTGTTTTTTTCCCGTTTGCAGCGAATGGCGTTTTCTTCCGCTAGGCTCGAGCGCTATTGGCGCTATTGGCGCTATTGGCGTGGTTGAGAGCGCTCGAATGAACGATCGATCGATGCCAGCCACTGCTGCGAAACCGCTCGCGGGTCAGGTGAGTCGGGCGAAGCGACCGACGAGAAGAGCGCGCAGTGAAAAATGAAACGATGAAACGCCAGTGCTTACTTTTCGAAGCATCCTTTGCAAACACACTTGACATCGATTTCATCGAGCGCCGCAGTGACGTTGCCAGAGTCCCCCATAGCCGCTAGCCCGTGCACACACTCTGGCGCGCGAGGCACACTAGCGATTCGAACGGATACGCGACTGCACGCAGCGACTTGTGGCGAGCGCGCTGCCGAAAAATCCACACTGTTATCGTCGACGCAGTCGAGCCCCTGCTAGCTGCTACTCCACAATCGCGGACTATACAGCTAGTCCAGTGAAAGTGGATCCACAGCGTATAGACGACATTGACCTAGAATCGCAGCTGGCAAATGGGGAGACTCGACGCTACGCTTACGCTCCTGGTGGGAACAATTGCCATGTGCCGTGCGGCGCGCGGCGCGCCGTTTGAAGCTAGGGTTGCTTTTTCTAAAATCGATCGGCGGTCATGTTATCTTGACTTATTATTTTTAATGAATCGTAAGGATTGGTTGCATTAGTTATGCGTAATAAATTGCCTTGGTAGCCTAAGCGGACGTATTGGAGTTAATATAGGTGCAGAGCGCGCTCCTCGATCGGTAAATAGGTGGTATAGCCGCGAGGAGGCTAATGAACTTGAAGCACTCATTGTTGTATTGTATACATTTGTGTAGCTGTGTCGGCCAACTCGGCCTTATGCCATCCCGCACCACGAGCATCCGCCAACATCTCCCGGCCGTGGTGCTTCTAAACGCTTTTGAAGAGCGAGCAAGGAGCGCGAACGAGTGATTCTCCCAGGCATGCCCTATCCTGGCCGCTGATCTGCTAGGCTGTAAACTAATAATCTGCACAGCCGCGAAAGGAGATCCGCGTCGTAACGTAGATTGAGCGTTCTGGGACCAAAAGATACGGCCCCGTCACACACGGAGCCGCGTCGAGGCCGCGGATGTGACGTTGCGCGATGTGCTGTAAAATCAATAAAAGTACCGTACTGTTTATCACTTGAATGGCAAGATTATAACATTTTTTTGCACGCTACGCGAAGCTCGCTGCCTCGGCCTTGTACTATCCCGCGCTACAAACATCCTCCCCATGCCGCGTACTGGCCCGCGGCGCTTGGAGCCAAAACGACTTCTTGTTGAATTTCATCAATTCGGCAATTATCCGACTTTACACGTATGACTAAGATTAATACGTGCATCTTCGTAGCTTTGCCGTTTCAGTCTACCATTACTTAAACATCCAAAGACTCGCGGATTAATGAAGAACAAACTGGAATAAAGTGTGCACGACAACCATTATAATTGGGATGACTGAAAGGCTTGAGAGCCGAACTTGAAGGAAGTGTGAGGACGAATACAGATTATTCTGCGCTCGCTAAGCGAGTACAAAGAGAGACGCAAGCGGTAGGACTCTGAGATTAATAAAACACGCGAATGCACTGTTGCATGGTTAAAAGACTGTTCGGAACTCTCTTCAGCCGGAATGCCAATTGGCGGTAATGAGCCTTGCTGGCTGGCTGGTGTTTGCACTTGAAACGCGCAATCGCCTGCCGGCTTATTGAATCGGTCGCTCTTCATCGAGTGACGCACAACTTCCGAGCGACGCAATACGAAATCTGCCGCGCCAGCGACGATATTTTCATCGAGGAGATGGAAAACAACACAAAGAAGTTGCGTGAACTTTGCTATCAGTGGGGTGAAGTAAATTGGCTATCGCATTCCACTTTTGCCATGTGAAATGTGGCGAGCCGCGAGCAAGAGAAAAATTGAAGCGCATTGAAATTCAGCGCAGGGCACTCGTCGCTTATCATCTAGCTTCTCTCTCGCCGAGCGATTATCTGCCATAAACAAGCGCGCCGCAAGAGAGGATTCGGCTGAAGAGGGCGAATTGGATTAAATAAGCGCCGCGATATCGGTTGGTTGAACTCGCTCGGTCATAATTAAAAGCCGCGAGCGAGTAGTGCGAGTAGTCGAACAATGTAGTAGTCGAGCCCCTAATTTTCGCCTCGGTCGCCTATCTTGTGAATATTCATGGCGCGCGCGCCGAATGAGAAGAGGCTCGCCGCTCGCGCCTTAATTGGCTATCTTTTTTACCGTCGACCTTTAAGAGCGAGGCGAAGATGAAAAAACACGTCGAAAAACACGTTGGTTACCTAACCAAGTGTGTGGTGTTCTAGTTGTGAGTTAAAGTAACGCATCATGGTCACGATCGACATTAGACATTAGTGTAATATCATATCTGTTCGTGGACGTACTACTTTCAACGACGGAAGCTCGCTCGTGTTGACTGCCTGAAGTACGAAGGAAAGCAAGGAATTGACTACCGCGCAGAGATCGCGATCGAATAGGCCCCAATGGCCAATCTCCAAGGCGTTGCGATCAGAACTGTATCGGTTTTATGCGACTTGTCGCCTTATGTCATGTCCGCTCAAAGCCAACTTGTTTTTCCAATTTAGCGTCACACCTATACGCTTGGCTTGGCGCTGACGAGCAGCCAGCCATTAAAAATATGCGGCGAGTTTTACTTTTTCTCCGATGACTCGCATTGAAGCGAACTAATCGCACGATGCGGCAAACCTTGAGCTCTACGATCAAATATTGCCAAGATAGAAGGATCTCGTGGCAGGTAGCTATTGCCGTTATTGGCCGAGCTGACTACGCAATCGCACGAATGAAAATAGTTGAAGTTGAAATGCAATTATTCGATGATACTGCAAGTTGAAGCAAGAAAAGTCGACGCAGCAAGTCAAAACTGACGAAGCCGGCGTTCAAAGCTCAAGCAATCATCTGCGCGATATATGTTGACCAAAGGCGAATAGAAAACTACGTATAGAAGCAGACGTCATACAGGCAACAAGCAAATAGTTTGACAGTCGTTGAGAAGTAATCAAAGTGCGAGAGCGTAATAAAGCGTCGACCGTACGGGGGAGATCCGCTGGGGATCCTCTACTTATCAGTCGCTCGACCTTTTGACTCGTCGCTCTCCAGTCTCGCGCAACCGAAACTAACGAGCTTCTCGAGCTTTCTCGTGTGACGCGACCAACTATACTTTGCTTCGAAAAGTTCATTTGACGCGATCTTATCCCATTTCCTGAACGTAATGCAGCATAACACGCGTTTACAATTATTTGCTCGATTGCTATCTTAGCGGTTATAAACGACAAATTACAAATTTTTTTTAATATCGCTCAAAGCTTCGGATGCTTGCTCGTTTTATTCTTAAACAAGTTCAGGTTTGCATAAGCGTAAGTTTATTTTAGAATGGAAAGTTTGCGCGCTTAACTTATCAATATTTCCAACACGAGATATAGATATGTGGTATTTTTTCTTTCAATTTTTATCTACAATGCCAATCAATAAAACTTTGCTAAAAACATTATTAAAATCTAAAACTCATTATTTTTAAATAAAATTTTTGAGCACCAAGTCGCAGTAAATGATGCAGTGGGAGTAGTAAAACTTAATAATTATAACAGTGCTAAAACTGTTATTATAAAAGTAAAATAATTAGCTATCGACACGACGGAAAAACGATCGTCACGATTATGAACATTTCTGTGACATACATTTTTTTAAATCTCAACAGTGCAATTTTATCTTCTTCATGTAACGTCAATATTTGATGAAATTAACTATTTTAGAAGTTAGCATTCTACAAATTATAAGATATTTCTCAACAAGATTGCGAAATTCAATCAATCCCCTTTTCGCATTGTTAAACTGAACTTCCGGGTGTTATCTTACAACGCTTACGATACAGTAATTGCAATAATCCATGAAAAATTAATCTTATTTCAACCTTGAAAATTTAAAGAACGTGAGAAACATACAATCAAATGAAAAATGCCTCTCTATCGAATAATATATTCGCTAGTTAAGATTTCAAATGACAATTTGTTTCATCTTTAATAAATTATAATGCACATAGTAAATAGCTTCAAATATTTTTTCTTATAGAGGAATATTTGTAAAGTTGACGTGGAAAACAAATACCTATAAATAGAAAATCATTTCTCATTCGAAAAGAAATCCCGCGGAAATCGCTCGCAGTGCTACCACCACCTATTAAATCCAATAAATACCACAATCTACATATCCACACCCAACTTTCTCAGTCGATAAAGATGATTCATAACTCATTGCGTATGCATGTTGTGTGTGTTATGCATATTTAGTCGACGCATCTTCTGCTTCTGCTGCGCTACAACAATACAAACACAAATAAAGTACTCAATTAAATTGTTCAGACTCTAAATAGTTTTTGTGCAAGTGTGAATGAAACAATGATTTAAGTGCGCGAAAACTGTTGAATCTACATCAAGGAATCATTCGCTGATACACACCCTTTATGGCTTCGATCGACAAGATGTACCCGCAAGTTCCGAAGAAGTCGTAAAAGAAAATACTCAGTACTCAGCAATTATAAACAATTTAACCTAGTTCATTATTCTGACGTTCATCAAGGCCTACCGTGTACCTACAGCAGTTGATCAATAATAATCATGGCAACGCTCGAAGATAAAATTCTAGGCGAAAAGATGCAGTATTACTGCAGTAGTTCCAGCGACGATGAGAACGATTCGGGCGACTCTGACAGAGAAGAGAACGGATCTAAGATTTCGGATATGCCGGATAAGCAACCGTCAATGGACTTTTCCGAGTGGGATGGGACTTCTAGCAATACTGGTCCTAAGGGTGTCATCAGGGTATTATGTTTTTATTCACATGTATTCTGTGCGGATTCATTCAAACACTTTTCTTAATAATCAATGTTTTTGTTATTTCCTATTGCAGGACTGGCAACGTTTTAATCAATTAGAAACCGAGAAGAGAGCAGAGGCAGAAAGGACAAGATTGGAGCTTATGAAACATCTTAGTTTGTCCTGTCGTAGCGCTCTAGACGAAGAAAGAGAAAAGATGCTCAAGACTGATCCAGAATTTGCTGAATTCATGGCTGATGAATTCCTCTTGTCTTATCAGAAACAGAGAATGCAAGAAATGCTTGCCAAAGCTGAAAAGTTACGCTTTGGCACCCTTTACCACTTGGATGATGCCGAACAATTTCTAAAAGCCATCGATGAAGAGGACAAATCTGTCACAATAATTGTTCACATTTACCAAAAAAATATTCTTAGTTGCGAAGCTATGAATGGCTGTTTAACAATTCTTGCTCAGGAATATCCATTTGTTAAATTTTGTAAAATACTAGGTGAGTCGCATGCCCTATACCTTTGTGGCTCAAATTTGTCCAATTTTTTTACATGAATTTGTATTTTATTTTAGCATCTGCTGTTGGTGTTAGCAAACACTTCAAAGAGGAAGGGGTACCTGCCTTACTAGCATATAAAAATTGCCATATGATTGAAAACTTTGTTAATCTCTCCAATGAACTTGGAGATGATTTCTATGCTTCAGATGTAGAGATTTTCCTCATTGAACACGGTATACTTCGTGATAAATCCTGTATTCCATCAATCATACAAAGCTCACAAGATGATTCTGATGACAGCGACTAAAGGATCTTTCAGTACAGATATAATGTAGAAGAAGACTGCTACACTAATAGCAATCGACAACCACTGTACACTTTTGTCAAACTGCTATCTTTTTAACAACAGAATTATTACCATACCCCATATATACATACACATACACATACATACACACATACAGATACACATACACACACATACAACAAACTCATATGACTTACATATTCAAAAATATGCTTTCGAAATAATTTAAAAATAATAAATGTATATAATTTCATATGATTTTATGTATTCCATTAGTTTTTAATGCTTTAGTATGGAACTCTTATTTGAATTATTAGTATTGGAAATTTTGATAATTTACATTGAAGTGCCAGTGCAATTTTTATATGTACTTCTATTCACTATTCACGTATTTATTAAACATCTTCAAAAGTGTACCGAACATTTCACGATTCTAACAAAAATATATCATTTACTTCGACAAAATTAATTTTTCTTTCTTGTTTTCTAGTAAAAAACCATTTCCTGAAAAAAAATCATCAAATATATACCAATATCGAATAGATTTGTCTGTAAAAAAAAATGGTATATTTGTGAGTTATCGCAGGCTAACTGGCCTCACTCTCTTGACTCGTGCCGCTTCATAATCCACCACGATCACGGGCATAGCATTATAGCCAACGCGTTCGCGTACCTTTAGAGAAGCCGGCTTCTTGTTCACCCCGCGCAGCGTTCAGTGAGTTCAATCCAGTCAGCGCGAAAAGCCGAAAATGGCAGCGTCAGTGGAAGGTGTCTTTAACGAAGATCTACAAAATGCAATTCTAAAGAGTAAAGTGCTGGTGGTCGGTGCTGGAGGAATCGGCTGTGAGATCTTAAAAAATCTAGTATTATCTGGATTTCCTGATATCGAAATAGTAAGTTGGATCGGCCTTTCAACGAAAACACCATCGTAATATAACCTCACTTTATTGTTCTAAACACCGCGGTTTTGGAATTATTGAGTTTTATAAACACTTGTTATGTACTTGAAATATTTTTTTTGAATAACTTAAATCGATGACAATGATGGAATAAATATTTATAACAGCATTTTAAGTGAGTAATATCATTCGACCGTGTTGTTTGATTTTTTCAGATTGATCTCGACACAATTGACGTGAGCAATTTGAACCGACAATTTTTATTTCAAAAACAACACGTCGGAAAATCAAAAGCTGCTGTGGCTCGAGAAACTGCGTTGACTTTCAATCCAGATGTCAAAATAGTATATCACCATGATAGCATTACAACGTAAGTAAACAAAGACAAGAATGACTAGATTATTAAATCACACGTTTACTATTATTAATATAAATATTTCTGCTATTTTAGTTCACAATATGGAGTCAACTACTTTAAGCAGTTCACATTTGTTATGAATGCACTGGACAATAGGGCTGCAAGGAATCATGTTAATCGCATGTGCTTAGCAGCAGATATACCTTTGATTGAATCAGGAACTGCAGGTTACGATGGTCAGGTAGAACTAATTAAGAAAGGACTCACTCAATGTTATGAGTGTACTCCTAAAGTAGCACAAAAGACATTCCCTGGATGTACCATTCGTAATACACCAAGCGAGCCTATTCATTGCATAGTTTGGGCTAAGCATTTGTTTAAGTAGGTTTCAAACTTTAATTCAACTTTAAAATATAAAACAGTTTTTTGAAAATAATTATGTTAACTTTTTAGTCAACTGTTTGGAGAAGAAGATCCAGATCAAGATGTTTCACCTGATACAGCCGATCCTGAAGCCGCTGGAGGTATGTTTTTCTTTGAAATAATTTTCATATATGCTTGTATTTTGATGTGTATTTTTCATTTATTTTTTACAAATATTTAGATACTGCTGGAAAAGATGCTCTGCAAACTGAGGCTAATAACCAAGGGAATGTTGATCGAGTATCGACTAGAACATGGGCACAATCTACAAGCTATAATCCTGAAAAGTTGTTTACTAAGTTGTTTAATGAAGATATCAGATATCTTTTGAGCATGGATAACTTATGGAAGAAACGTAGACCACCTGTTCCTTTAGACTGGAATAATCTGCCATGTGAAGGTAAGATACTTCAACATTAAACGTATAATATTGAATTTTAAGTCTAATAAAAATTCTTTAGTTACCAAGAACAGTACAGAAGAATCAACTTTGCGGGATCAGCAGCAGTGGAGTATAGCGCAATGTGCAACGATTTTCTCGGAGTCTATTAAGAATTTAAGCGAAGCATTCTACGCTTGCCGACAAAAATCAGCGACCGATAATTTAGTCTGGGACAAAGATGACTCAACTGCCATGGACTTTGTTGCTGCGTGCGCCAACATCAGGTCATATATTTTTGGCATTCCACAGAAGACACGCTTCGAGATCAAATGTAAGTACTCAAAAGTGTGAGAAGAAATTATTTAGAACAGTGTCTTATGTTTCGTTTATTTCTTTCAGCAATGGCGGGAAACATCATTCCAGCCATAGCAACGACAAATGCGATAATAGCTGGAGTTGTTGTTCTCCATGCTTTCCGTGTGTTGTTGAACAAACTGGAAGACTGCAAGTCCGTTTACCTCCGTCCCAAAATGAACCACAAGAATCAACTGCTCGTACCGGAAAAGTGTATCAACGCACCGAATCCTAAATGCTACGTGTGTGCCAGCATGCCAACAGCTGCCCTCGCTACCGACGTGAAAAAAATGACTGTGAAACAATTGGAGGACACAGTATTGAAAGCCGGCATGAACATGATTGCTCCAGACGTTTTGATCGATGGCAAAGGTATTGTAGTTATCAGCAGTGAGGAAGGAGAGACTGAGGAGAATAACGACAAAGTTCTCGAGGAGGTTGGAATTGTTGATGGAGTAATTCTCAGCGTCGATGATTTTCTGCAAAACTATTCGCTCAAAGTTACTGTTGTTCATCGGGATAAGCCGGCCCCCAACAGTACCGAACCCGAGTTTGTCATCACTGCTGATGCTGAAGATCTGAAGCCTAAAGCAGAGGAGAACAATGTTGCTGAGAAACCGTCTACCTCGAATGGACAAGTAAATATTACTTTTAAAATTTGTAAAATTCTACAATTTAGACTATACTATTTTAATGTCGAAAATATCGATTTTTCAGTCCACTCCCATGGAAGTCTCACCGATTGCTAGAAAGCGTAAGACCAATGAGATGGTATCGGATACACTAACCAAAAAACCAAGAGTCGAAGCAAATCACAGCTCAAACGACAGTGACGACGACATATGCATAGTAGAACAGGATTCCAATTCGTTTAGTGGGTCATCCTCGTCATCATCCTCGTCGGTAACGTCCAAACACAAAACGGTCGCTCCAACAGATGACGATGACGACTGCTATATCGTCGACGATGACGAGAATATCGATGGCCATGTGATTACTAACCAGATTTAATATTTCAATTTTTTTTGTTTAACTAATTGTAAACTAATAATTCTCTTTTTTTTCTTGTTCCTTGTATTTGGATAATGAATTTTTTCTTTCGTTACGTGCTGATAGAAACAAACGTAGATTAGAACCTTAAACTTATTTATGAATCTAATGAATGTAAATCGACAGCATTGTTTCTGTTTTTTCATACGAAAAGTATATTTTGCACACTCATTCTTTGATGAGATATCATTTTGTGAATAGAAACATATGAAAATTGTAAAAAAATGAAGTTGATGTTTATTTAGTCTCCTGTGCATTCGAAGTACTTGCTAAACTCATAATTAAACATTTCAAAATCGATTCTATATTTTTCATATAAATTGACAACTGCTTCCTTAGATAGATTCTTAAAATAATTGCAAGCTACGTCGAAATTTGTTATTCCTTTCCTTGACTGTTCTAACTTTGGTAAATAGCTCAACTGATTATTCAAATGTAATTTGTCAAAGATATAATCGACTTCTTTTTTGGTGTAGTTATCCAGCTTGAGAACATAATCAAAACGCACCGAGCAAAGTGAACAGTGCCTGAAATACTGATTCCAATGTGGATCATCTTTAGTTGAATCCTGCAGTAGCAGCCACGTTATGAATTCTTGAAAAGTTGGCACTAATTTTAGTCTGCAAGAAAGGAAATTTGCAGTCAGCAAACGATTTACGAGGCTAATCATGAATGACGATAAATATACCTCTTGTCTTCGTGGAATATTCTCGATAATGATCGGTCAAACATACCAACAGTGACAAATAAATCAGGTCTCGTTAGGTGAAATATTTTTGGAACGTGAATCCAGGACTGAGCTGTGTACTTGCTATTGTCTTCTATTCGATCTCTATTATGTCGAAAAAATTTTCCTCCGTTAATTAGAGCTAGGTAACTTTATAAATCGTAAAATTATTAAGAATACCTGTATGCGGAAACTATTCTCTCGAATGGATGTCTCACTACCAGCAGCTTAAATATTCGCGGATTTTTTATCAGACTTTTCAACGAAAGTTGTATTTTTGGAGACAGAAACGGAATTTCTCTAAAATGAAATTCTGAAAACAGTTTTCTTTAACAAGTAGACGCACGTTGATCGGCATTTTACCTGTAATAATTTCCCGAGCGCCTTCGGTGCTTCATATCAGTGAATAATTTAGTAAAGCTCGTCGAGCCGGCTTTCCTGATCCAACAATACAAGCCATGATTTTCAGAGCTGTACAAAAAATTTCTCCTCGTGACCGCTGTTCTCAAATTGTTCTCTGCGCAGATATCCAAAACTTGCTGCAACGTTTTATCGTTATCCTGAAAGAGAGTTCGCTTCGAGGCGAATACACTATTTGCATATTTACCTTTGAATGAGTCGAAAGATTCCGATCAGCTCTTAGCGATGGTAAAGCAGTGATTTTGTCCCGTTCTACATTAACAATACTTGTATCGAACAGCTCTCTCGACAAATCCGAGTTGTAGGCTTGCAGAGAAGCTAAAACGCTGCTGGGCACGTAAGAACTTTGGATTCGAATGATGAGTAAATTAACGCCGATGCAAGCGACGAAAGCTATTAAAAAGCAAGTGTACTGCGGTCTTAGCAACATAGCTCCAAATCTTGGACTGACGACGAAACAACAGCTTCCGCTCGAAACGCGCACATATGTTGTAGGCGTGGATGCTCGTGGAGCGATAAATCTTTATCTTTCAGGCTCCTTATTTTCGCGTTAAGGACGTGCGAGCGACAGCTTTGGAACTTTAATATATTGTTCGGCAATTTCTGTTTGAGCGCAAAGTCCTTACTCGCCAGTCTTAAAGTGTGTAACTATCGTATCCTCAAATATCTTAAGCCTACGCGTAGTAACTTGACAATATTTAAATATTAGCATTGCACCTGGCTAAGAGAAAGTTAGTAACATTGCATTTGTAAACAAACAAATGACTGAAGAAAACATAATGTGGTGAAGGTAAAACCGATGTAAAAGTTTATGGTTCAGTGAAAATCAATACCGAAATGCACGAAGAATTTTACCAGCAATCAATCTTCATTTGGAAGTGTTACTTTCCTGTGGATTAATATCACTGATCGTAAAGAGGTGAAAACATACATTTCTACGTGATGTTCACATAAGCTCAACAAATTATTGATTCAAATCAAGTTTATTCGTAAACAATGCTTGCCGGCTATCCACTCATACAAATCTATATACTGTTTGTTCACGAAATACTAATAATTTTCCTCTTGGTATAATTGGAACAAGAATTGACGTCAAATGTTCTTTATTATGATAGCACGATGTGTAATACCTTGTGAGATGACGCGAATAAATAAGTTTTCGTCATCTCCATCGAAACTTACGACAACGTATGTGAACATTACTGGAACCATAATTTATTAGGCTTCTGCAAAAGTTCAGCGCGGCGAATGACCATAGTACGTAGTCAAACTTAAGCTAAGCTCTATAGATTCTCCACATATATGAAATGCCCACGATACTTTAAAAAATGTTGAAATCTAGCTTTTCGTGCTTTGCTATCTGCAAAATGCGGGACGACATGCATAACAGATGCTATCATGCTAGCGTATCAAACTAGCGTATTCAGCTTTTTTCAGTACGGCAGATTAGATAGTAGCGTATTCAGTACGGCAGATTGACCTGCAAGGATAAATGTATACGTGGAACAAGAAAAACAAATGCACTGGTCATTGTTCTGAGTAATTAATGAAGAGACAATGGCTTCTGTATGGACTTAACCACGTTCGTACACCAATAAATTTTATGTTTTATCTGTTCGTTCGTGCAAAGGACGTGCGAATTACAAACTCGGGATTTCAGTACACTGCAAGCCACTTTATTTGCTTAAAAATCATTTTTCACAAAAGTTTCAAGTGGTGGCTACGTATTGTTTAGTATAAAAAGTCGTATACAGCATAACATTTTAGTTAGAAAAAAATGTTTTCTTTGTCTGTTGCTGTAGTGACAAACTATGTGTCTGAGATATAAGTTATAAATGTATTTAAAAAAAAATATTCATATTGATTTATAAAGTAGCTTGTTCTTCGGATCACATATTTACTCAACTTCACTATTTATCATTGTTGCATAAGATGTACATTTTTTTGTAACGAAGTATAGGGTGTAAACTATTTTGATAAAGCGTCAAAAACGATCAGAGAAATATAGATATTTACTTTTTATATACATAAAAAACTATGCTTAAATCTGGCCGCTGTTTATCAACTATCTACATCAACTAAATTGCAAACTGATTTAGTTTCTAGTTAATCTTCGTAATACATTGGTTGGTTGACTTACATATGTCAAACTATGACAAGATATGAAGGACTGAACAGAATCATTGTAAAAAGCAACATATCTTTACGTACAGACGATATATGAAGAGTTTATTAACGTACACGAGAAATTTCACATCAAAAAGTAAAAATATTCATAGCATGAAAATAGTAAATAATAATTTTTCTTTCATTCGGAATTAGTTTTTCGTCATACAGCAATTACATATTGAGGCCTGTTTATACTTCATATAACTTTATACTTCAATTCAACGTATATTAATAAAGATTATAAATTAATATTGCTTTTCAAACTGACTCAAAGTGAAACCACTTGTTATTTTAAAAATACTAATCTAGTTGCGTTTAATTTCAAAATGGAAAAGTGCATGAAAATAATTATAGGTTACCTAAAATTCATTACATATCACACACATATTTCGAAATCGATGCTTACAAGAAATGAAAAGTTACCATTTAAATTTGTTTATTGGGAATAAAGATTTAGGCAAAATTATGCTCGAAGCTCTTTTACTAATAAGACCAATAATACTTCTTTATTTCAAAGAATCGAGTGTTAGATTTCACAGATCGACAAAATTTGAAAAAATTTCGGACCCAAAGACCAAACAAGGTATATCCGAAGAGATTTTATGCGAATTGCTCCATCACTCTCAGTTTGTAACGTTTGATGTTCTTGATTCCAATAGATAGGGTTTCGAAGATATAGTCTCACCGTACCATTACTTGTAGATACTAATTCATCCACACGGTTAATAGGCACCGGTCGTATTGAACGTATACGTTTATAAGCACTATGTCTTACAGACACCAGATAGTTACCCTAACTAAACTCAGGTATTCACAAAGAATAGGCCCCTTTCTGAGGTCATATACAACGCCTTAAGATGGCTCAAGCAAGTGTACCTAGAATTCAATCTACTTAGCATAAAACAGGTAATGAATCAACTACTGAATCACTATCTTAACGACATTGAGTTATTGCATGAATTCCCCGTGCCAATAATTTGCGAATGCGTGCAAACATACGAATATGTTGACCCTAATTATCGGTCATACTATCAGGCTGAACATCCTCTTAGCATTTTGTATGTGATTAGTACTAGACACTATCCAATCGCACTTCATCCAAATTTGACTGACAGCCAAATTATGGATTTCGAAACACTGACATGGAGTTTGGATAGCGACGAGAAGGCGAGAGCTAAAATTCAGCTAAATACTACTATCAACGTGCAAAGTTATTCGACGATTGTCCGTAGCCCGAGGGCGTATTTAGCAATTGCTTACGTTCGGGCCAGATTAACCGTGTATGAGATCACATCTAGATTGTTCAAGTTAAGAAACGAGGCATGCGAACGGTACCAATGGAAACGGAGAACAACCTTTCGTTAATCCACAACTCGAATACTCGCAAACGTGTATAAAGTGCATCTGCTGCAATCGAGTAGCGAAACGCGTCAAGGATTACGTTCAACACGTGCGGTGCTCATTAACTATGTGGATGAATCAGTATTTACAGGTAATGGCACACCGGGACCATATATGAAGTATAATTTGCATTTTCGCAAATGTCGTTTAAGCAGAGGAAAGTGTCGCTGAAAGATAATAGTGGTAAACCTGGCAGGGTACAGGGTTAGTGATTTCAGAAACTTGGGATGTAGCGGTCGGAGATTATTGCAGAGTAGAGGGATCTTGGGTTCAGGTAGTTGAAATGTAGCAAGCTGAGGTTATTGCCTAGCAGGGTACAGGATTCTTTGGTCAAGATACTTGGGATATTATTTTATTTTCCAGCGAAGATTATCTTAAAGCGAAACTTTTCTGTGTTTAAATGACATTTACAAAAATGCCAATTGATCACACTTCAATGTATATTTCTGTTAGAAAAAATGAGGATTACGTTTTGAAGTTGCTCTCGAAGATGCCATCGTCAAATTTGCAAAAAAAAAAAAAAAATTCTTTACAAAATTACAAAGGTTGGAAAACAGCAAAAAACCGTGTTTTTGACACTTTTAGATTAGTTTATCTTGAAAACTGAGAGTGATGGAGTAATTCTGAGCTCAAATTTGGATTCAGCGCACTAAAACCCTTCGGAAATACCTGATTGGATCTCTGAGTCTAAATTGAAAATGTTTTTAACATTTTCAATTCGGTTTTAAGGATACAGTTGAAACATGAATAACAAAATTTATAAGCTTTTTATTAGCTTAACTCAAATCTGAGTAGAATAAGTCGCTATAAAAATAACCCACTAAAGAAATTACAAAGACAGCGAATTAATTGAATATTTAAATCGAGTATATTTACTAGGAAAGTAAAATTTTTGTATGCACAAAGAAAAAGCTCCGTAACAGAAGTACGTCGCGCTCGACGTTCTCTGGAACACATTTCACAGCATTGTCTCGACGAATAGTTAACGCTCAAAAAAGAAATATTCGGATAATTGTAGCTAGTACTCCTCGAGAACCAAAACTATAAGAAATATTAATTAAACCTTCACACGACATCGAATCTATCTGCGCTCACGGTACCGATGATGATGATGATCACGCGAAGATCGATGTTCATGTCGTCCGTGACGTCCACTACTTGAAGTACGCCAAAGGAATTCATCCACGCTACGCTCATAACTGCGTTTCTCCAAACTTCCTACTGCAGCCGCTGCCGCAACTGCCGCCGCACCATAATCCGGTGGCAATGGCAGACCCTCGTAGTATCTTGGAGGTGGTGGTGGTGGTGGCGGTGGTAAGGTGTCATATGGCAGAGAACTTACATATGGGGGTAGAGGTGGAAGTTGATGTTGCATTGTTCGCATGTAATCAGCTACGTAGGCTTCGGCAGCTGCTGCAACTCCTAAAGTTGTGCCATAGCCCCTAGAAATAGAATTGTTTGGTAGTGAAAAGCGACAAGAAGGTATAATGCATTCAGAAAAATTTCTTCTGTAATTTTCTCAATTAAAAATTCAATCACTTGTATAAAATTAATATAAATAATATTATCACTAATATTGATTCTATATTTCCTATTGTTGGTGTGAATTTCTTTTTATAGATAATCGATTGATACCTACAATATCCCGTACATTATCCAATGCGACAATTCCATCTCACGTATATATAAATATAAAAAATGCAAGTTACTTTGAATAATCTCCTCGGTTGAACCAGCCAGTGTAGCGATGATGGTCCCTAGAATTTCTACGATCATTTGGCAAATGTCCACCTCTTGCCAGTGATGCCAGTCGCGATCTCGATGTAAGGAATAACCGGCGTCCTCTACCTCGCGTACGGATAAACCTCGATGTTATCACAGATCTGGTATCGCGGTGATTTCTGTTTATAGACTTCACCACATTCTTAGAAGCCTCTTTTGATTTACGTAAAATAGGAGTCATCTCTATCCCTGTAATCATAAATCGAAAACAACATGAAACAGAAGTATTGAAATATTTTACAATATTTCAGAAGATTATCTTACCATCATCTTCAGGGAATAGTCTGCATAACTCTTCCGCTACTCGTGGTTCGATTTCTTGTCCATCACGTCCAATTTTTACTTGCTTACCATCATTCCATGGGTTATACAGATGAAGCGTTGATGTGAAAGGCAACTCTTTTCTACAAATCCAGTCTACTTTAAAAACGCCTCCTAAAGCTTTAGCAGACAAACCAGGAGGTAAGACCTGAAGTTTATATATTACAATATTTTTATTAAATTTAAATGATTAATTTATTACTCAATTGTTAATTTATTCATATCTATTTATTGTGTATACCCAAGATATCGAATTTCCATCTCTCTTGGACTCTGTTGCAAGTCTAGCAAATCCAGCAAACTTTCCAGATTCTTTAACAGAAAATATCAACAACACATTTCTAGACTCTTTGAATGCTTGGTTGAGATTTGCTTCATTCTGTGGAAGAGTACTCCAGACACCTTTTGCTTTTGACAATGTTACATTTTCTGCATTATTTGATTTAATTATGAAAAACCTATTGAAAGAATTTGAAATTATTTATCACTACTTAAATTATAAAGAAAGTAAAGATAATCTAGAATGAAAAAATCAGACCTTGTATCTCTAAATAAATAATTCAATTTCGTAGTATAGTCATAGGTTTTACTGGAAGATGAGTTAGGTGTTTTAGTCTTTGATTCTTTCAATTTTGCTCTCTTAGGTTCTGGACTGGAAGATGATGAATCTCTGTTGCATCTTCTTTTGCCTGTACTTTTATTATTTCTCTTAGTATCTTGATTTGAAGATTTTGAAGACTGTGAACTGGCATCATCATCTTGGCTGGAATCATCATCCTCATCATCCTCGTCATCCTCGTCATCATCCTCTGTTTCTGAGCTACTAGAAGAAACCTCGCTCCTTGTGTCATACGTTTCATCAGCTCCAATTTTCAACTCATCCCCAATATCATTCTCAATGCAATCTACGTTTAAATTGTCACCATCGGCTTCTTTGTCCATTGTTATAAATTTCCCTAATTGGCTTACAATTAAATACAATGTCACCCTGGATAGATATCCTTATTAAAGCTTGTCAATTGATTGTAACACACCAATGACCGTATACCCTTTCTGAAAGAAAAATGAAAAATTGACATATTAGGGGTTCTCTTACAGAACCAACAATGTTATTATGATGATCATTATTATATGATTAAAATGTTTCAACATGGTGGTTGTTATTATATTCATAAATCTTTAAGTAAAATGTTTTTAGTAATTTACTTGAATTTCAATGTAATATATAATTATGCTTAAGCTATTTCTTTTTTCAATTTTTTTTCAACCTAGATTATTATTTTTTTAAATCCTTGGAGTACGCTATCTCATACCCTTTGTCATATAAACAACCAATAAATAAGCTTTGTAGATGTTTTATTAATTAAACAATACCCTGCAAAGCTTCATTTATCACGAAAATACGAATTTGAATTATTAGTTATTACATGATAATATATGACACAAACAAAAATTAAAAAAACCTAACCTCGGGATGCAATAATAAAGTTCTGTGACAGATTTATTGAGTTGAAAATTTCTGTCTTTTACAAACAAAAGTTGAACATCCATTTTGTTAATATATTCTATGAAATGCTCCCTAGTACAATTGAGAGTCATTATTATTTTTGATAATGTATTACAACAAAAAGTGTACTATATAGGTGTACAATATATATCATGTAAATTTTCAAGTCAAGTCTAATGCTTTAACAATCCCACACAATATATATCACTTGACGTCTGGGAGAATCTGAACTGATTTTTTCAAGTCCTATAAATTCATTTGAAGAGTGTACGATGAAGCATAAGTAGGAGAGCGAATAAAGGGCAAAGCACACGTATAGGTATACATATAATACGTATAGGCAAAGTCCATGAAGAGGATAAAGGAGTAAAGTCCTATCACTTGATCACCTCACATAAAGAGAAACATGACAACACGCAGTAAAGTTCGTGTGATTGTATCAAGAAACGAACTAAGTCCATCTCTCTCTCTCTCTCTCTCTCTCGTTCTCCCTAGATATATATATTACTTAATAATATATCGAACAAGCCACCCGAGAAGAATTATGTCCTTGCGGAATTATAACGCGCGTACACCACTATTCTGTAGTTCGTGGCACTTGCACAATTACAGTGATCAACAGCAGTCGTAGTAGCCATGAGGTTCCATTACTCGATGCTTGTTTCGTCGACCGGTGTCGTCGACGATGATGATGATCCAGCTCGGTGATCTCCGTGACGCTTGATTATGCTTTTTCTATATGGAAAATTTTTTCTCTTTATTTCTCTCGCACTAGGGCTTTACGATTTTCTTACAACAAAGCGGACAAAGCCGTTTCCCGAGAATACCGAGATTAAGCTATAGTATAGTGTAGTTAACTCGCACGACTCTAACGCATGCGCTGTTATGACGCTTAACTAGATGCTAGAGTCGAGTAGGACAGAGTTCAAGCCAAGGCATGAAAACTGTTCACTTATTATATCTCTGTGCAGGCTAGTTTTATAGGAATTTATAAAAATACGACCTCATATGCGTGTTCAGACGTATTCAAACGCATTCAGACGTGTTCCGACGTGTTCAGACGCGTTCAGACACGTTTAGACACGTTCCGGCGCGTTCCGGCACGTTCCAGCGCGTTCAGATACGTAAAACTCACTAATATGTTTAGTTATATTTTATAATGTTACCTTATATAAAAAAGTCACTGTGTTAGTTATAGTATATTTATTTATTTTAATTATCATTTATACATTCAGATTATTGATTTTCGTCTTCATATTGATAATATTAATAAATGTTCTTTATTGATATAGTGTCGTCTATATTATTAGTGCTATAACAAATTGGTGGTGAGGTAAAGAATCGTTTTTTTTTCACTACAAGAAAGAAAAAAGACAAATCACACGGAAATTTCAAGCGAGCGCGCCCAACGTGATCACCATAACCTTACAAGTTCAAGTTTTATTTTTCAGCGAACTTAAGCGACGATACACGCGACGATAACAAAGCAATAACGATGAAGAAACAGGTATGCGAAGCTTACATACCTTACAAGAACAGTCCAACAAAAGCTCCACTTCATCCGCGGGACATACTAGAGGAAAATTGGTAGCGTATACATATCAATGATGCACGGCCTTATCAAAGACATCATTTTCTTGTAATAATGATGCGAAATCGAAATTGGCAAAAATTGGTTTCAGCATTTCAGTACTTATATCAAACTCAACCATTGAAATACTTAAAATTGTTTTTGCTTGAAACGGACGTAATGGTTTCAGATAATGCAACGATTTTTACCATCGATGAATTTAAAATATTCTGCAGTGAAATTGGTCTTTTTCAAGACTTGATTGCCCCAGGACATCCTTCTACAAATGGATTGGTTGAAAGAAATGTACAAACACTGAAAAAACGACTTTTAGCTATATCAAATGAACAGTCTTCAATGAAAGAAAAAATTCGAGACATACTTTTTAGATATTGAGCAATACTTTTAAAAGATAGGAAGTCGTCTGCAGAATTATATCTGAATCGTCAATTAAGAATTTAATTATAGACGTGATTAAACCTACTAAGTTCTTAAAAAGTCAAGTTTATGAAAAAATAGCTCGACAATTAAGCGTGGGAGAGCGTGTATAAGCAAGATATATTCTGCCAATAAAACACAATGGAAGCTATACACCTTTAAACGTCACATTGATCAATTAATCAAGACTGGTATAAAACAAAAAAATTAATCATCAATGAAATTAAATCAATCAAATCAACAGAATAATTGTCAGCATGAGCATAGTTCAAAAACAATAGCAGACTTAATAACATTCTCATCAGAAGTTCAAAATCAACAAGTTCAGCAGCAAGTTACACCAGAAATTATTTATCATGAGTCGTTTCGTTTCGTTTCATTTTAATGGCTGTGGGTACCTGAGGACTCCGATGCGCCACAATTCAAAAGGGGTCACTATTATGACAACTACATCAGGCGATCAATATACCACTTCAAATAAATGAGCCATCACAAGCGAATGAGCCGCAAGTTTAAAAAGATTCAGTTCCTCGACATTTAACAAGAACATGTTAAGTTCCAACTTATCTCAAAGAATTTGTTAAAAGTTAAATGTTCTTTTTTAATATGTTGTGTCGTCTGTATTATTAATGCTATAACATTAATTTTGCGGGCGCTTATAGAATAGGTCATTTTCCATTTTAGTATTAGTCAAGTCACTCTCGTGATGGTTTCCTACTGGCCATAAGCACTATGATCTTTAGCCACTTGATCATTTGAACGGCGGCAAATTAATTCAATGATTATCATATTGCAATATCTTTATATTGCTGATAACATTTTTGTAATAATATAGCTATTAAGTTTAAGACATTTTTTTCATAATCCATTAATCAGTATTAATACAAGCTACATCACGACAAATAAAATTCAAAAATTCTACTGAAAATGAAATTAGTTTTTAATCTTCCATATAACGTTATACATAAAATTTTACTTTCCATTTTAAAGCAAATGATTACAAATAAATACAAAATTTGCTACTGATCGAATAAATTGACTTTGGAAATACTTTTTTATTATAAAAAATCGTTTTCCATTTTATAAATTTCAGTTTTTTTGCATTTTTATGAGTTATCACAATGTTTTCTAAAAAGTAAACACGATTTTTGTTTGTTTCAGGTCCGAATTGAAGATGGCAAATAATACTTTAACATGATAACCCATATCCTATTGTTAATCTAGTCAAGAAGATTTTAAAACTTTCGAACGTGGACGTGTGTAACATCGTTAACAGTTACGGGTCAACGTTATTATTACACCGTGCAGTTTTTTATAGGAATATAGGTATATCAAAGTATTTAATAAATAAAGCAACGAAGGTCGATGTTCAAAATAAATGTTAACTGTAGAAAATAAAGATTACAAAAGTATAATACTTCTCTGCAATTTGACGCTAGCACGTGTTTCTGGTAAATTAAGATGACAAAAATGTATTGCAGATGGCCCTGGATACAAAAAACACGCTGACAGCAATTATTGAATTGTTTTTTCATTTGAATAGTAATTGTGCTGTTAATATCGCAGACGCAGCAAAGAAATTATTTGAATTTAATCTTTCATTGTATCACGTTGTACTCATGAGAAATGTAGAACCTACGAAAACATTACTAGAAAAATACAATCTAGATGTAAATGTTGAAAATCCTGAAAATAAGGAAAAGCTTTCACAGAGATTTGAAGAACATTTTCAGTTGTTAAAGAGTGGTAGAACGTTTTCAGAATTGGTCGCGAATACAACGCAAACGTAAATATTAGAGATAAGGCAGATAAAACTGCGCTTTTTTTCTTTGGTGGTCCTTCATTTTGACATTGATCGAAACGTATCAATAAGACATATAAAAGAAAATCTTATTACGTCAATACTCTGCGGAAGCACCTTACTAAGGCAACAGTAAAAGTACGGGTGAAAGAGCGAGCTGCTCTTATTATTAGTAGAATTATGAGAATGAATTATCATGGAAATTACGTTATTCCAAATACTATTGCGAATAATTTGTGAGATAAAAATATTCAAAGGCTGAATTAAGCTTTTATGTAATTGTATGTATGCATAGATACTTATATATTTTACTTGTTAATAGACATTTGTATTTTTCTACTTTCTTAAAATAAGCGATAAATATAAAAAAATACTTCATTCATTTGCAGTAAATTATTACAATAAAGAATCCTTTCATAAAGTTAAGATTATATTTAGTTATTCTTAAGAAGTAACCAAATAATCAGCAACTTTGGAAAATATATAGATAACAAAATAATCAACAAAATTTTATAAAAAGATTTTAACGGTACCACTACAGTGTTGAAAAATGAAAGACGGCTACAAGCATGTTTTTGAACAAATAAAAACTACTTAAGTTGCTCAAAATTTGAAGAAATTTTAATGGTAAAATAATAATTGACAACATCAGTAGAAAATAATATATTCATAACTTTTCGTGAGAATTATAACCACTACTCTTCCGATAGTAGTTGATCACAAAATGCTCCTAATATTGGGTAAATGTCCGAAATTTGAATTATTATACATGTTGAGGAATAACAATTGTGCACTGACGAAATTGAAAACTTATACGATCGGACTACTTCAGAAATTACATTGATAATAATATGTATCAACTCAGCACTTAAATGTAAGTACTTTACTTAATTTTTAACAATTCAGCTTTTCTTAAAACTAGTTTAATCAAGTATACAATTTGGAAACCGTCAATGCGGTTCTATTTAGTTAATGTACAAAACATAATTTTCGTAACAGGCAAAACCGAAGCTGCTCATAATTAAAATTTGAGTAAAGCTATGTCATTTTTATTTACAACAAAATTCATTTTCATTGTTTATTAAATCAGAGTCAATCAAATGTGAATAAAATAATTTTGCAATTAAAGTCTTGGTTACTTTCATTTGTTACTACTAATTATTCATTAATATTGATTTCAAGTAATCTATTCTGTCATTTTTTCCATGACTAGAACTACAATAATCAATTAACTCAATGGAAAGCCTTTAACTCAAGCTCTTATTAGTTTCATATGAAAAATAGATACATATTGGAGTAATAAGTCATTAGGCAACGCTAGCTAGAATCATCATAACGATTGACGTGGATTGCATGCTTTTCAGCATGGTAAATTTTGAAGATTTGAGTGAGAACTGGTGAAACTTCTGGATCTTTCATCCACGCGTTTGTCGCTAAAGGTGTTTCCAACATAGATAAATATGCTGAAAATTGTAACTGTTAATTGTACCATTTTATATACAATAAATAAAAGCTTATTACTGTTAGCTAGTCGTACCTAATAGCATTTTAGGATTTGTGAGACTGAGTTGAATTTGTGGGTTATTCATTATAGCATTGTAAATTGGTCCATCTGGATCCATACCCTCATACAAATTTTGCAAGCTAGGTCTTCTCTCACCTAATAACCATGCGCACTAGAAAAGTTATGTATGCAAAAAATTAATATAAATTAATACTTTTCAACATAAATTAATAATAATTATTAAACTAACGACACTTACAGCATTTGCTTGATTGTTTCCAGTAATTTTGAGGGCTTCCAGTATATTTTCTTTTTCAAATCCCATTGCTTCTAGAGAATCTACTAGGCTTGGGCTAGGTTTGAAGTTGAACTTTTGATATTGTCTATAGCTATCTAAAAGGACATTCACTATGTGAACCAAATTTGGCTCCTTTTTAGTTGACCCCTGATCTGTAAACAAAATAAATTTTAAAAAATCACCACCAACTGTAAAGACTAATGATAAGGTGCAGCCCAATATGGAATTACTTTTTTTAAAGAGCTTTACGAGAGACTCTTTAAAAGAACTTCTTCTTGCACCTTTTAACGCACCTGACGTACTAGGACCCGCTTCTTTTGCTAATATTTCATCGAGATCTGGAAGTTCTAAATTGTCTTCTTCGTCAGGATCATCTTGATGTTCTAAAAGCCATTCTAATGCTTCTGATGTATTCATTCTTTGAAAAGACCATAATAAGAAGCAATAAAAAAATTAAAACTATAATTTATTGAACATGTAAGAGAATACCAGCACTGCAACACAATAATTTTTTTCAAAAACTTACTTTCTAAGACGCAATGCTTTTAATACTTTACTTTCTGGGAACCCCATTTCTACTAAATACTTTACAGCCTTCGGGTCTGTTGGTGGTCTCAGTTGAGCTTCGAGTTTTTCTCGAATAAATTCATAAAATTTCACAGCATCTGGACTGAACATAAGAATTTTCGCTGATGCTTGGACAAGTGTAACTAATATTTTTCTGATTTCACTCTGGTACTGCATAAAAAAGTAAATCATTTTAAATCTCAAATAACAATATAATATTATGATTCATAAAAATCAAAATTTACATCTACTGGACATTCAGAGTCTATTGCTGGCTTTGGAGGATTTTTAATTGTCAGATGACTGGTGGCATTCATTATTTCCTCATCTGTTGGACCTTTCAAAACATCTTTCGTTAAATTTTCTTTTTCTGAAGCAGGCCTAATTTCTACTAATAATAACTCATCTAAAAATACAATACCTCATATTCATTATACAAAGTGTAAATCAATTTAGTATGAAAGTTAAAGTGCAATGCAATAATTACTCACCTGACTCAGAAATTTCTTCTTGATTTAAACTCATTTCATCAGTAAGTGCCTTTAATAAAGTTCCATGGACTAGTCTGTATTGTGAAGGTGTTTTACTTTTGTCATGACCATAAAAATGCTCTATAGCTATAGATTTGACTTTTTCTATAGTATATTCCATTGTCACTGCAACGTATAATACTCCTCCATCCAAGCTAACAGTTTAAACATAAATTTGTTTAAGCAATATGTGACAGAGCTCAGTAGACTATTGACGTTGACAAAATATTGAAGTATTAAATACCTGATGACATTGATGAGAAAGCTTTCAGCAGCAGTGGAGGATGTCATTCCTCCGGAATCTTCAGAAGAGCCATTTAAGGAGTGTTTCTTAGAACTCCTTGAACTCTTCCTACTATTCCAGGCCTCTGTTAGTTGCTCCTTCATCCATGGAAACATGAATTAAATCTACAAATAATACTTAGATTAATCTAAACAGATATCAGTCATCAAGTTAGATGGAGCAATTAATTATTGATATAAATAAACGATTTAAAATACAATCTTTGTTCTTGGTTGTGGGATAAATGGTCTATTTACAAGGCACTTGTAATAGAAAATTTAACTTTAGACGAATAAAAACAATATTATAGGTTATTTTAAATTGCATTATAACACAAATATCATGCGTTATCGATTAATGAATCAAATGTCTTTTAACATTCGAGAATGGTAGATACGACGAATTTCGTAGAAAATTATACCTTTTATATTAACTAGAATGAAAACACTTAAATTTATTCTCGTGCCACAGCTGCTTCTATCATGTTTGCATGTGGTATATACCTCGAAAAATCAGACAGCAACGCAGTCGTGTGTCGTCATGAGTATCACATCTTATATCAGTGTAATGTGTTGGTGCATCCGGCATCCAGTTGACAGTTTACAGTATAGTTTATGTAAATTCGTGTATTTTTTCATTGAATGTTCGAAACAATAAATTGTCTACATCTGTACTTATGTACCGACATATTCTGTAAAACTCGGCTTGACATACAAATATGGGAGATACCAGTTAATTTGATCGAGGTAGATATGACGATGTATTTGTTTACATTTTATCGATTATGGCTTGAAAATAGCTATTTCAGCTTCACTGGCCTTTTTTTATTCCTATTAGTGATATAATGAGAAAGATATTCTAAAATTGAATCTATTTATACAACACTTTATTGTCGACTATAAAAATCCTTTACGCGGAATACAGCAAATATATTTAAGGTTAAATTTTCCTACAAATGAAAAAATAACAAACATTTGCATCGTCAATTGATTGAAAATTCTAGAGCTGATCAAGGAGTAAGCAGTCAATATGAATGAAAATTCAACTTGTGGGGAATTGACACAATTGGTGCAGGAAGAAGAAAATGAGGAACCTTTGATCAGAGGTGGTGAAGCAACACCACCATCTACACCAGCTAGGCCTCATAGAAAACCTAAAGAAGAAAGAGATCACAATTCCCATCCACTGGTAAATATTTATTTTAATATTATTTTAATATAATTAACATTTCCACCTGTTTCAAACTGTTCTTTTAGCAGCAACTTGTATGGGAAAATAAAGATAACAGTATTCAAGCATCATCAATAATTAGCAAAGGATCTTCCAGTCAAGCAACAACTAGTCAAGGGTCTATGTCAGGAAGAGTAGCAACTAATTCTTCTTATACGGGTAATCAATCGCGTTTAATGTATCTCAATGAAAAAGAAAAGGTAAAGCCACCAAGACCAGAGCCTCCACGAGTTAACAAACAGCCCAAAGGTATACCACATCGTGTATAAAATTTTTAAATAATTTTTTTAAGTATATGGTTTCATTGCACCTACTAATTTATTACTTTAATTGCACTATTTAATATTTATTTTAATCACGTTATGTATTTTTATTTTTGTTCTTTTAAGTTTGTTTCTTTTGTTTTACTATTCTAATGTAGTAAACACAGCACCTTGCAAGCATCATTCATTTTTAACAGAGGTACCCGATGTTAGACATATGGAGAAAGCACTCCTGCAATTGCTCGAAGACTTTCATAGTGGCAACTTACAAGCATTTGGTAATTATTTTAAGCAACTGAATTATTTTCGTATTACAGCAATAGTTGTAAGTTTTAACATATCTAATTTTTCAAACTACAGGTAAAGATTGTAGTATGGAACAAATGACTGAAATAAGAGAGCAGCAAGAGAAACTTGCCAAACTTCATTTTGAAATGGGCCAACGTCAAGATCATGGAACTAACCAATCCGGATTTAGACAATCAAATGCAAATATGCGCAATTTACTTCAACGACTTGAACAATTAAGTGTCTGCATTGAAAAATTACACAGCAAATAATTAAATTTCATGATGAGATTTAAGTTCAGTTTGTAATATACTTCTCTATTAAACTTATTTTGGTATATGTATATAATTAAGACCTGACATTGAAACTGACTTTTTATAATGTTGTAGTGTTTATAATAGTTTATATCACAATTATATTCTACTGTTTTATTGTCGATTCTTTCTGATACTAAATTCAAAAAATTGAAATAATGTAAAGATTGATATGACTTATAATTACTCAATATTATGTTAATATAGGAATATTGAAGATACATAAAATATATTTGAATTATATTTGTTGACTTATTATTTCTACAATTTAATTAAGTTAACACTATAGTGTTGTTAATAAAAGTAACTTTACTTTGAAAAGTTACATTTTAAATGACCATGGAATATTTTTAAAACTTTTATATATTTTCTTTATATATGGAAAGTGCATCACAAGTAATTTATAAATTTTTTTCATACTATTTTTTTTCGGTTAGCTTAATCTAACAAGAATTTTATTTGTACAATTCATCAAAATATAGATTTTTAGATATCAGTATTACGATTAATTTCAACATAAATACAAATTATTCAACATTGTTCAAATAAAACTGTGAATTTCTTTTTTCCAAAATTATCAAATGTCTTGAGCTGTCAAGTTCATGTTCATGTCTCGAGCTTTTGGGATCGCGATTTATTAATTTACATCCCAAGTTTATAATAATAAACGCTTAGGATACCGTTGATGATGTGCTGCAGCCTGGCACAGCTGATTGCCGGCTGCCGCTTCATCTTCGATTTCTTGGTCGCCCCAAGTGTGCTAGCTTCCTCTGAGTGTTTTTGATGATACCCAAGTGTGTAACGCGCCCGTGGTTTCATTTGCGTGTATCCTCGGTGCATTTTTCCCATTGTTTTTCCGCGTTTTTCCTTCTATCGGCAACGCGTGGTCGAGCGTGTGTGTGTGTGTATGCGTGCTCTCCAATTTTTTCGTCGTGCGCTTCCTTTTCTTTTATCTCTCGTGACGGCTACTTTTTTCATCTTGCGCCTTCCGTCGGATCGCGACGGAATCATTAACTTGTTGCGTCATTTTCTCGAGTGTGGGTGGGCATTTGTTAGCAGTTGAAAAGAAAAGGATGTTTTCGTTAGGGCGCAGGTAGGGCATAATTATTCGGCTGGTTACGGGGCGGTAAGGGATGGGGTTGGCTCTCCCGAGGTGCTGCAAATAGTACAGCGCTCTCCGGCAAAGCCTTTGTAACGCACAGCATTACACTTGATATGAACTAAATAACAAAATAATATGAATACTCATTTGAATTTGTTTTTCGCGGAAACTACAATCAGTTACGTAAAAATATATTTTTTAAGTGTTTTCCGATTTTCTATCAGCTTTAAACATTATAAAGTATTGCTAAATTTGTGCCAATAAAAAAAATGATGCCCCATCTAAAAACAAAATTTCTTGCAGGTGTGCCTATTTAGTAAGCACAAATTCATATTTTGGCTCGCCTTGCATGCATGTAGTGAATAGTGTATGGAAATAAAGAGAAGTATCATACAGAGCCGTAAAGGGGAACCTCAAAGCTGTACCTCTAAGCGATCAAGGAATAAGCAGTCGCTGAAAAGAACATGGCTCGAGTTCGGCTGCCGAGCCGATCATTGCCGAGTGCCGACGACTATGCCTATCTGCACAAGCCGATAGGCGGACAGAAGTTTCTTAATTATTTTATATTTAAATAACTTACACTTATAAAAATCACGCAGAACATTGTTTTTTGTGTAAAATTGAATCGTCGAACTTGACGTTGAAAGCTGGTTTATTTTTATTCATACTCATAAAATGATAAAATAGTTTTTTGATATCGAATGGCAATAAGGTAGCGTCTGACTGTAACAACGATCGCTTTGTAAAATCGAAATTACCAACTAGAGGCTCTCAGAGAGGTGAATTTGCCTGCATGATCGGTAAAACTTACTGAAAAGTATAATCCTGCTCAAATAAATATTGCTATGTCGTAGTAATAAAGACAATGCGCTGTTTAGAGGTCTGGTTACAATTTAAGGCTTGAATTGGCTTAATAACTGTAATGACAGTAGTAACTGTACTATTATTACTGTTCGTTTTGATGATACTGATATGACGATGATAATACGAAGGTAGCAGACTGAATACACCAGACCTCGCAACTGATGGGGAGTCTCGTTATTATTTTAATCATACGTACATGGACCTTGCGCAGTGTCGATCGTTTCTGTTGCGAAACCAATGTTAATTCAAACAAATTGATAATAGTAATAACAAAAATACTATTTAGCAAATCGAAAATATGATCAAGTTTAAATAAATTATATTAAATAACACGTTTTTTCGGTACGAAATGTTAAAGAATACAACACAGCAGAAATCTAATGTTAACGAAAAATGGAAATTGATTAAATAACTTACTTATACTAAATTCTATGTATGTGTTAATAAATGACCATTTGTAAATAATAAAAATATTCATGAAATAAATTTTTATTTTCAAGCGATTTCGATTATTCGTTAAAATTAGATTCCTGCAATGTGGTGCATTTTGTGGTGCGTTTTATGAAATTATTAATTTTTGTTAAAATTAATAATTAGCTGATTTAAAGATGATTATTTAAAAAAAATTGTTATTATTAAACGTATTAAATAATAGTTTTAGGCGTCAATTTTCAAAGTCGTTTTATAGTCGAAGGAATTTAAAAAAATAAGATATCCTATTTTTCACGCCGAATTCAGAAAGAGCGGAAAATTGTATGTCCACAATGATAGTTTCAAAATTTTTAGTGATCTTAAAAAGGTTAAATCAAAATGAAATATGGAAAAATCATCCAGAATCTATTTTTTCGAATTCTTAAGAACTTATAAGACTAAGGGGCTAATAACTGACCATTTTGACACTAATATCAAATGAGAAAGTCATTTCGAAGCAGTTTTATTAAAAAACAAATTTACTTCTGCTCTTATTCTTACTTTTAGCGTTACTCACAAAGTACAAACCAACGTCGTGAACGTAGTAAGCTTTATTTGTTCCCTATAGGGTATTGGTTTGACTCGTGATTTAATTATATCATTTTTTATATCAAATATAGCCCTTACTTATTATTGGTATATGTATAAAATATTTTGAAAGAACTTTCACTAGTTGTATGAAACTTTTATTTATTTTTCGTAGTAACGAAATCCACAAAGAAATTCCACTGCTGAAGTTGAAGAGAGATAGCTAACATATTTAAAAAATTCTAAATTATCTTACTAATTGGGTAGTGTTACTACCCTAATAATTTTTTGACTCTTTTCGGAGTGATATGAATTTTTTTAAAAGCTAAACTATCATACTCATTGACTTGGTATAACTTTGTTAGATCTACAGACGCTATATACGCGTTCATTTCACCCCAAGAAAAGCCAAAAATGTATTCAGTTAGAATTAGATATTTGATGTTATTATTTTCAGAAATACAAATATATTGTACAAACATTTGAGCTGAAGATATTTAATTAGCTGTCACAACGTTGGAATTCCTTTAGTCTGCATTTTTCGATAAAAATTTGAAATAGCAAATTTGTTGTTCGAGTTTAATTAAAAATTATTTACTACTCTAATTATTTTTTGAGTTTTCTTTATTATTATCAAAAATTTCTGCTTATTCCGTTAAACTTAAAATTTGCACTTTAACTTATAAGCCTCTTTGTAAATTTTAACTTATATAATGGCCAACTGATAATAAAATTGTTGATATATTTTTTTATATATATTATTGTTGATCGGAGGAATGTAATAATAAGTCGTATTTAATGACAAGGCAACATCTGTAACAAAATATAATTTATTTGCTCTACCCAATGAAAATATTTGCAGAGTGCACAATTTGAAGATTAGAAACGCTAGTGTTGATATTATTATTATTTTTTTTAATCGTAATAAGTTATAAACTTGTGCAAATATAATTTTATACATAAATCTAATAACAAGTAAAATTTCTAACCAATAAGATATTTAAAAAAATTTCTGTAATCATTTTATGCCAATACCACTTTTAATGAGCATTGTTATATCTAATGATATACACTTTTATAACATAAAATTAGTTTTAAAACTGAAAAATGTGGCTAAATATTTGAAATAATAAAGTATAGAAATGAAATATTTAAAATATCAACTTGAAATTCTTATTTTATATTTATAGATTATATTTTACGAGATTGTATTTAAAAATTTCCTAAATAATGTTTCTGTGACAAAACACGCACAATGCATTGCACAATAAGCCCCTGCAGAATGCTTCACGAGATAACGCACTTGAAGATCCCATTCTGAAAAAGCTTAATTGCAGGCATTTATTAAGCTCATACTTCGTGATAAAAAAACTTCTACACACATACACACACACACACACACACCATTTATATTTGTTGTATATTACGTTAAAATAAAATTTTGCAAACACTGATAGTTTCCTAAAAGAAAATTCTGTCACAATCGATAGCATTTTATTATATTTAATATTGTAAGACGATAATACAGAAAAATAAATCAACTTATATTAAAATTATGCTCACTTGTTATGTTTTGGTAATGTTTTAGTTTTATCAAAAGATTTGAGGTGCAAAATAAACCAACAGAGTTGCCGGAGCATAACGAAGAATACCTACATTATTGTTTTGATATTTTATTGATTGTATCGTATTGTTTTATTATTTTTGGTAGATCTTATTTGTAGTTACTCAAACTTTAATAAGCCCTTTCGATAGGGATAGCTAGCCATTAAGATTTCAAATTGCAATAGTTGGTGCGATTAATTTATTTCGAACGCTCTATTCAATTTTAAATAGTTATTAGGTAGGGGATAATGAATAAGTTTGAATTGCTAAACAACTGAATATAAATCACTTCAACGACAGCCACTCTCTATCTCTTAGCACTCTCTCTCTCTCTCTCTCTCTCTATGAATTTGAGATGTATTTTTTTTTTGGTTGATTAAAAAACACTTTTTTTTTATCAAAACAGTCTTATATTCCGAAATATCGTACAAAATTAGATACAAAATTTATAAATCTAACAATAATTAAAATCATAGGAACAGTTGCATGACAATGCACTCATGACATAATACTGCGTATAATCTTGACAATGGAAAAAATCATTATAAAAAATATAGTTCATCATAAATAATAAAGCCCAACTTTCACTTTAAGTAAAATGATAGATAATAAATAAATAAATACTAGTGAAATTATTTACAATTGATCTAAATCGCGATAAGCCTTATCAATAATCAAAGACGTGCCGCCAAGCATGCAAATAGTCTTTGTATTTCAATAATATTCCCCAATCTCGTACCAGTCTCCGAGTATCGTCAACGGGTTCCCGCTCTGTCTCACTCATGATACCTCGTTCAATGCGCCCTGGCAGTTGAATACCGGGTAGTAAAATTATACTACTTTCTACTTCACAAAGCATCATTTTCAAATATGATTGTGTTGTCTTCAAAGCATCTTGAACCTTTGGCGTCCAAGTTTCATCTTCGACCATTTCTTCTAAAGCCACTGCGAATTTCTGAAGATCCGAATGTAACTTTGGCAGATGATTAATAATCTGAAAGTAGAAAATACGTCAAGTCTAATTGATTAGTCAGCAATAAAGTTACGTGGCCTATTGGAATTTGTTCTATATTTCTATCTATTGCATTTGACCGTCAATTCTATGCGAGCCTGGTTATCATTTGTTTTTTTCATTCGGCTGAGATAGCGACATGCGTCAGCGCGAGGAAACACTTTTTATACAACTTATATTTGGTAAACGTTAAAAAATCGTAATCAGATAGCAATCGATCGTATAATTAAACTTTAACACTACGCGGCTGCTAAACTAGCTTGCGGAAGTTGTGTTAATTGTGTGGAATGAACAGAAGTGGATACTGACCATTCGTGGCTTAAAGTGTTTCAACCGTTTAATAACGTGCACGTCCTTTTTGCCGGGTAACCAATTGGGTATGTACTGATGTTCGTGTACACCAATTCTAACTCTTTCGTACAGAAATTCATAATCTTTACTCAGATAATCATTCATCAAGAGTTCGTGCTGAATCCTTAGATTTTTTAGACTTGAACTCATTTCTTCGTCGACGTTTCTCGTATCAATCAGCTGTTCGTAATCTTCAAGACTACCGCAAGGTACATGCCAATACGGTACGGCAGTCCTGCTCATTGCAAGATTTACCGGGACCGCAGCCGCCACAACACACGTTACTAAAACTGCACCGGTCAGATAAAAAACGAGCTCCATATTTCGCCGTGTACTTGAAACGTCGTTTTCACTTTGTCGAATTTGATGAGGCGCACAAGTGCGAGCGCGTGATCGCGTACCCTAGTACAACTGAGATTGTCAAACTCTAGAGCTTCCACTTTTATATATTCGATAATGTAAACAATTGCGGCTTGCGTACGCACACGCGCGCGCGTTCGAGCGGGCAAGCGCAAGTTCGACGTAACTCGCCAGGTTTCGTCTTTCTTATTTTACACGTTACGCACTGCCGTCCTCGTAGCAAGGGAGTTTTGCTTGGGCATGTTACATTTTTTCGAATCACCCCATTCTCATTGGTTAGCAAGCAAATGAAAGCTTTGACGTCCGTAGCGACATTGATTGTGAGTACTTCTGTTTTATCATGAGAAAAACTTTTGTGAAAACATTTAATTTATCGGCAATGCTAGATATCAATCGGCAGGTACTCCTCTAATGCGTCACGTATTATATCAGTTTCATTTCAGGTGCTCAACAGTTTCATACATACAATGAAGCATCAAATTTTCATTCGAGTGATTTTATTATTTATTTTTTCGTTCGTTCAAATGACCGACTCGTTTTCCAACTTTTGCTGGAATTCACAACTCACCTACGTCAGACAGCCTCATGAGTCGCGTCTTTTTACAGTTGTGCTGCAGCGCAAGACTATAACTAAAGCATATACATACATCTCCAGATTTAACATAATGACGTGATGCTTCGCTCAGCCCAGTCAGCCAGTGGTATGTCTTCACCCTCCCCCCTCCCTTCCTCTTTCCCTCAGGCTTCAGCTGGCTTCTATTCCTATTCTTCGATCGCACTTTCTCTCGCGATTATTGCAAATGCATTCAACAAAGATGGAAACTCATTGCCAATTGTGGCACGGAATAACCGCTGCGCGCTTTTGTCGTAATGAAAACGAAGCTGAGTCTAGTTGTAATAATAGTATCATTACCGGGGGGACTAACGCGCGCACGCCGCCAACAGACGCAAAGTATTGGTGTTTACTTTGTGATTCAAGTGCGGGAAAGCCTCGAGCAGCAAGTGAATCGTCCAAATGTAAGTTTACTTGCGCGGTGTGTGCGAGAGCATCGGACCATTAACGGTCAGCGGCGTTCAGAACTATGACGTCGATCCATGCGCGGATCAATTATAACAACGCTCGAGCTTATTTCACCTCATTATAATGTTCAAAGAAGAGCAATAAATAATCACGTGGTAAATTTTTCAAATGATTTATTTTTTAATTTATTGGATTTTTCTTTCTTTATCTTTTTCTTTTTCTTTTTCTTTTTCTTTTTCTTTTTTTTTTCTTTTACTTTTCTTTCTTTTGTTGACAAAAAATACAATAATAAAACGCTCTATTTGCGGAGCACCACTATTTAATACATTTTCAATTTTTATATGGAGACAACTCAAGATTAACTTAAATACTTTCTTGTACGTTGCTTCATTCTTTTACATATCACAGCACAACACTGAAAGATTTATATTATTGGTGCGTCAAAATATGAACATGAATTATAAATCAAAGTTTCGACTATAAAGTTAAAGACAATGAAATTTCAATTGCATGGTTTTATTAAAAAAACATTAGAGGTCTTTTAATAAAAGAATTGAATTGAAATTAGCACTAAATTACTCGATGTATGATCTGATTTACCAGTCGTGCGACATCACTTTTAAAACCGCTAAAATTATGACATCTTTGATTAAACTACAGAAAAAGACACACTGTATAATACTGCTTGCCATTGAAATAAAAAGTAAATATTCTTAATACTGCGTGACTTATTGTAAAAATTTCTTGGTAATCATAATACTTTTCATGCGCGATTGTAACGAGTATTTAACAAACATAGGGTAAATATGTACTTTAATTTATCTATATAATTTAATTCGAAATTAAAATTTTCCGTTTATTACTCATTCGTCTTCGGCTCTGTGAAAACAATTTTGTTCTTTGCAAGTTGTGCAATTTACTCTTTGTTTTTTTCATTTTTTTTCGTTTCTTCTGTTTTTGAAGTTTTTGAAGTTTTTTGGATTTAAAGCTACTTGATAGAGGACGTAATTTGGTTGGATCACAAGTACCGGATCCTATTGCAGTAGCATTGCGCAGTGCGCGCATCCAATCGTTCAAAAAAGTTTGGTACAGGCGCAAAACTCCAGAGTCTTGAATAAGCATGAGAGTTAAATCACCTTCTCGAGCCCAACTTGGACTTTCAGTGACAAGTATTGATTTATGAGTTGTAGGTAGTTGCAGACCCAAATTCAGAATCGCAGTCTCTACTTCGCAGAGCATCTTCGAACAATGAAAGTAACAAAATTGTGAGTAAAATTCATGGAATCTATAATATGCGAGAGTTATACGAATAAATTTATTTTACTCACTCTTAATATTTCACTTTTCATGCCATCGACAATATTGTTACGTCTAATTAGCGTAAAATCTGCGTTAATGTTTGACTTTAATCTAAACATTCGCAGGTGATGAAAAGTGATGGCAAATCGTTGCAGTGCGTCGTGCAACCTCGGCAATGCGAGTTCGGCTTTCTTATTTTTGTCCAAACACCAAATTTCACGATGATACCATTCTAGTTGTTTATCCGGAAGCCAACTCATTCGGTACTGCTCCTTGAGAACTTTATAAACCTAAATATAAAGAATTGCTATTATAAATATAGATAATAAAGAAAGTTGTTAAGTTGTATACTATGACTTTTTCCCATGCAAGCATCAGCACATGTAAACTGTCTGACGTATGCAAAAATGATTTGACTTGTTGAAGAAAAACATTGAGCACATGTGTCTTATGAAACTATAGATGACAGTTGATACGAATGTTTCGTCTGTGCAAGTAGGTGGTCGTACTTATCATCATGATAGATACATGAGACTCTTTCAAAAGAAATATTTGCATATCCGGAATTTCTTGCGATTCGTTTATTTAAAAGAGATTATATTTACTTTTGAATAAATGTCATGAATATCTTTTAGATCTGCTCGAAAATGATTTTGAGCGACTCTGAGCTGTGTCTTGACACGTTTAAGAGCTCGATGCACGCTGTGTCGCTGTGGAAACTTTCCAAGTGCTGCTGCTGCTGCTGCTGCTGCAATAGGTGTTCCGCATGGCTCGAGCCAGGGTTCAACATCTATTAATTCCAGATGGTACGTAGATCTCATATTATACGGTGTAGCACTCGTACTGCTACACTTTAACAAGATGCCGAGGCCAAAGATTAGGAAAAAAAGAAACCCTGTTAACGTTTCTATATGTACCGCCAATGAAGTTGCTGTAATTAAACAATTGAATAAGCCATTAGTCTTTCAATTATATTAAATCTTCGTTCATGGTAGATGGAACATTTGAGTTGACTTTGTTGTCGTGAAACCAAGTTAAAGTTATCATATTAGGCATAGTAAAAATTATCCTCCGATGGATATACGTGCACTATACATTTATATACTGTAGTAGGTGCGCCAGTTCATACTCTAGCACCTACGCACTAATTCAAGCTGCATGCGCTGAGAAATTGTCCTCCTCCGCAAAGGAGGAAATAGATTGTGAATTGGAGAGTATAAAGATTTATCGTGCAATCAGAATTTAAAAAGAAAATAACCCAACGAATGCAAAAAGGAGCCGCCTATCGTTAATACATTTTATTTACTATTCTTACTACCATAATAAAAATTAATCCAAATCCAAATTATCTGCAGTTAATAATAATAATAATAATATTAACGATCAAAATTTAGAAGCAAAGGTTATCTACAGGTATTCAATGTGCATTTGCATCGCGTAGATATGAATCGCTGATGTCACATGCCTAGAACCTGATGTCGTTCATCATTTGCGTCTCGGCCTGTCAGTGTTGTGTGATACAAACTGGTATAATGTATACAGGCTTGTGACTGAACTTCAATGTAATATAATACGACAGATAATATTTTAGAATAATTGTTCGAAGAACTTTGTTTATTTTATCTTATGTTATTTTATTGCTTTATCAATGTCGTACTACAATAAAAATATTATTTATTCAGTCTATTTTCTTCAATTTTAACCACAATATGACCCTAACGACTCGTCGTCGTTAATCGCCCCACACAGTTCTTTTGGAAATTGAAAAATTAGCAGCGCTCTATAACATTATGCACTTAGAAATGAATTGATAGGGAAGCTGTTACACAAAAATTAGATAAGCGTGATAATTTGAACAGTACCGTGCCGAAGTATTTGCGTACTTGACTCATGCATGTATTTGTCGATTTATCGACTATTTCTGCATCTTTTATTTTATATGCTTACGCATTTAATTTTACTTTATAGCACGGTAAATAAAATACAGTAAACGATAATAAATACTGGCAGATAATAGTCAGATTGGTTACTTTTATAAGTTGTTAACAATAAGTGAATTATACTGTATTTTGTTATTTCGAAATTTTCACTGTTACTCGTTTATAGTAAATTTGGCGAAATTGGAATAGTTCAAAATTATACTTATTTTCATCTATTTTTTAATTAACTAATACTTTATGATAATTGACTACTCTATAATTGGTTCGATTTTCTATTATATTATATAATAACTATTACTGTAATTTTTGGTCGGTACAGAATATTGAAATATTCTTCACAGCAGTGAATCAAATTTATATAATTTAAACCTAATATAAAATAACAACAAAATATAATTAGGATGACCTTAGAAGCCGATACTTACAAAGGTAACTATTCACTTTACGGCATAATAAAATAAGAAAAACACAGGAATTATATCAATTACTGTCTAGTTCATAAAGATTTTCTGTGTCACAAATAGCACGTATAATCAATCGTGTAGGCACATTAATATATTTTTCGTCTGATACGAACTATAAGAAGAAACACCGGTTTGAATAAATATTTTCAAATTGCTGTTACATGAAATGTATTGCTGTAGGAAAAAGAAGTAACGAATAAGACTTGCAACAAAATTTTAAGCTTTTAAGCTATAGTACATTTAAAAACTAGTTAGACTATTCGTTTTCTAGTATTCTTTTCAATGTGTTTACCTTATTTTTGTTGCGTTTTTGTCTTTTAAGTGTGCAAGCATATGAGCATGTGTCACGTACTGTAAAAATGCCTCGAGTGTACTAAGCTAAAGTAAATACGATGGCTCTGGCGTGCATAGGACTAACGTAGTCCAGTCTAAATTATTGATTTCACTGCAAGCAAAGACGACAGACATTTTTATGACAATGCGCCGCTTAAATACGCGCTTGTGCAACGTCTATCCACGACATTAGTAATTCGTAATACTTGCTGGGGCTTAAACCATAACCTCACAGTGCCATTTTTACACACCAATAACACTAATAATATATAACGATACTAGTACTACAAGCGACACATTATTGGTAAAACTGTTACAATTCGTTAATTTAGACCACTGCCCTGAAATCCACACTTACGGCTCATTTATACGTGACTTAAATAGTTCAAAGTAGCACCATGAGGTTATGATCTGAGCGCTAGCGAGGGCTATAGGTACGGTGTTATTATGAACTACTTATGTCACGGATATGAATTGCATAAGTGCGAATTTATGTCACGCAGTCACATAGAATACTGGACGATACTCCATAAGTGACACTTGGCGTCACTTATTACACTAGTATTGTTATACACTATAATGTCTTTCTAGTTTCATCAACATTCAATAAAATGTAAAATTAAAAAATTAAAAAATTTTCTCATGGTAGGTTTGAAAAATAATGCAAATTCGATACACATATCAATCTAATATTTTCAATGCCTGATTACTGCTTATAAAAACCTTGCAGTTCTTGTCCTTCGATCTTAAAGAAATGTTTTAAAATGCTTTATGCACGTTATTGATGATCATCGCACAAGAAGATTACGCGTATTTAATATTATGGATAAAATCATGCAACTGTTGGATCGGATCATCAATATTTTTACCAAAGTATTATTGTATGATCGCATAAGCATTAAATTTATCACCGGAGCTTACCCTTGTCATTCCTAGCAATTAGTTATAAAAATTATTAGCACGCGCAACATGAACATAATGGATAGCGCATTGTATAATTAATAACTATTAACTTCGGTCCTAGTTTCCTTTAAATAAAAACATCCGTCAATGCAAAAAAAAAATGTATTTAAAACCGGTTAAACATATGTTCATTGTTCTTTTGTCCTTTATTTCTCAATTTTCTAAGAGTACTTGGTTAGTTTGAGCATTGGATATAAATAATCTGAAATAATTTAACAATATACACACACCGCCTTAACGTGGCATAGCTAAAAGCTCCAGCCAGCAACAGCTCGAAGATCATTTCTTGTTTCCTCACTTTGTTGTTGTCACAGCCCTCCGAAACAGAGCGGCAGCGTCGAAGTAACAGTACGGTAAAACTAGTAATTTGCTTAAATTTCACTTTTCGAATGCATCTATCGATTGAGATAATTTTTTAATAAATAAATGATTTATTGAGAAACTATCGGTAGTCCAACTACTGCCCAAGGTAGAATTACGAAATAAGTACAGAATAGTTGGTAGAAATCTGTTCCACATTTTTACATTTGAACGACACTCAATTCACTGATTTTTGATTCATTGGACAGTCAGCATTTCCTCAAATACATGCATTGCTTAGTATGATTCATCTTTATTAATCAGAGCATGATAAAGATAAAGAGATAGCGTTAACAGAATATCTAAAACGACAATCAAAGCTATACCCAGCGTAAAAGACAGTTCGACCATTCGGCTTGCCGATCTCGTGCTAACTGAAAGATCGCATAAGCCTTTTGCGGAGAGCGCACGGTTACTCATTCGTTGTTCAGACTCACAGCTTACTCGCGGTCCCACCTACTCCCAAGCCGTCTCTCCCTTCTACTCTGCGATCCAAGTCCCTTGTCTCAAAAGCCCCCTCTACTACTAACAGCCCCTCTACACCCTCACCTCCACCTTACCAGTTTTTATTATATAGTGGGGATACCAGCAAACGCGCCGAGAATGAGATTTCCTCCTCCTCCTCCTCCTCCTCCTCTTCCTCCTCCTCGTTCTCCACCTCCTGTATATTCCAAAATATTATTCATAAATAATGCATCAACAAATGATTTACCAAATGGGATTAGGTCTTTTTTTCAAGTTATAGAATAACAAAGTTTTTACAAAGAGATTTGCTCAAGAAGTGAGAATAAAATAAAACATTATAAATATTGGCTATATGATGAATGAATATTCAAAGTAAATATGTTGATATACAAAGAAAATAAAGATAATAAAAGTTGCAAAAGTTGTTTGAAATATCAAAACTTGTAAACAGTATTTCATGGGCCATTTATTCGTGTACCTGATGCATTTCTAATTAGCAGTTTCTTTTAATTTGGCATCATTTTTCTCATTAAGGTCAGAAAAATTTAAACGAGACTCGTATTTTTTAAACGGTGTTTATTTTTTCTTTTACGTAACGATTCCAGTAAATTTTTCAGTTAATTGCTATTCCTTGCAAATAATTATTTTAAATGCTTCATGAGCTCACTAAAAAATTCCAGCTTGCTGTTGCACTCGATTTGTCTTTCCCGAAGGTGGCCTGCTTTGTTAAGCTTGCTACGCAACGTAACTGTAACTACTCTGTAATAGTTGGGAAAATCGATATTTTCAATCTTGCGTGATGACACATTGAGAAATTACAAGATAACACTGAAGTACCAGCACTGCGTCGTCGATGCATATAAAAATTATTGAAACGGAAACTTGGTTTTTATTGTTTTTACTCCAGTTTCTTATATTCTAATTTGTTTGGCACGGAGCCTTTTTATTTTTTACCTTCTACTAGTCAAATATAATATTAAAAAAAAATTATTTTTCACAACGCGTGCGAGTAAAATGCCTTTATCCTTGGCAATAAAGTTCGCGAAAGACTAATTTTTATTAACAAATATTCATATAATTGGCATATAATTGGTGACAGATGTTTTACCGACTTCGAAACATTTTAACATAAAGGTAAATAGTGGACAAAACAGTATCTGCCCCGAATTAGACAGGCAACGATAAATTGATCAGACATTAGCTTTGCTAAATCTCCACTTTCACCCCCTATGTGAATAATATATTATAATTAAAATACAAAATTTTTGAGGTTTTGAAAGTACATTAGACAGAATGTTATGTTAGCCAGGAGCTGCGTTCAAGTAAAAAAAAATGTTTCAAAAAGAACTGTGAAATAGGTTGAAAAAATATTTCGAGTACTAAGAAAGAAAAAATATGTTAAGTATACAAGAAATATAGCTATGGCATACAATTTTTTAAGCTAGAATAATCATTGATTTTCGAAAGATTTAACCAAGAAGTCAGATCTTCCTGAGATATTTCAGTCTTATAAATAAATATATAATATAAAGTCTCAATAGATAAATAGCAATTGTTTTATCGTTAAATACCAAAAAAATATACCGTGATGCATTGCGTTTATCGTAACAATACTATAATCTTCAATTATTCTATGAAATTCATAAAGTGCATCATGAAATAAAATATCTTTAGAGATTGTTATATTCCAAAATTCGATCAAATGGTTAAAAAGAATAACTTTCTGAAAAAGGTTATTGGAAAATTCGTTTGTTGCAATATTCCGCAAAATAAATTGTGTCACCTTTCTTAAAGCAGCAGTATGACATTGGATGAGATAAGGTGTTTCAATTGAGAAAATATACATGTGACTTGATTTTTACTAAGAAAAAAAAGTTAGTTCTTGTAACTGAAGGGTCACTGTCTGTCCTTTACAATCAGTTTCTGAACGCAACGCAGGTTAATTAGGTCATATAGTGGTTTTAATAATTGCAAACAACAATTTTAGTACATGTCATTGCTAACTGGTGTCATTTTCAGTACTAATAGAACATACGGTGATCACGAATAGTGTTTGAAACTGCAAAATGACATCCGGCTCATCCTTTATACCTCGAAAGCGCAAAGATCAATACGTGATCGCGTTTCGGACTGGATTATGCTCAGGATTTGCAAGAGCACAAGCGCCAGTGCAGTATATATGAGTCACAATATTATAAGTGATAAGGGTCTACGTGCGAGCAGAAGTTGGCGCGTTCAAGAAAAGTATAGAGTTTCACCTTGGCTTTCTCGCTCCGTTATAATATGTTAATGTCTCGAGAAATTTGATAGCGTGCTCAAGATGTACGCCTTTTTCATCTTAAAAGAAAAAAAGTGCAGTGACGGATCACTTGTATTAACTAACAAGATAGGCGGCCAAAAGTGTCAATGAATAAAAATGAATGGTATTTAAGTATGAATAGAGTACATTATTATATGTGCACACATACACTAACACGCTAAACTACGCTATTAGTGATACGGTATTGACGAAAGAATTTCTTGCCGCGATTGTAGCGTTCTATATGACGAAAAAGCTTCACCAGCAATTTGATATGTACGTAATGTTATTTTATTTCAATGTTTTTTTTTTATTTTTACCTTGAATTAATTGACACTATGTGTACTGTTGTGTAAAAAGTTTGTCACTATGTAAAATTTCCAACGTTCCACTTGACGACGAATAACTGCGTGTAAATCTCGAGGAAATACCTAGAAAGTACGTTCCAATGGATTCTGTAGTGGTGCAGAACATACACATTCACCAAAGTATAAAGTGCAGTATACCATTATAGACAGTGAGTAGAGCTAGTGGGCGTTTTCTGTTGGCAGCCCTCCCCTACCGTTCTCAGGCAATCGCCATCGGCGCGGCAACACAGTTGTCAATAGCATTTTTAAAGTAGTATTACGCAACGAGAAATTGACTTTTATTGATAGAACAATTTATATTTCTTTCATATTATAAAATAAATTTTGAAATTTTCTCTGAACGTTAACTTTTGAAATGTGCTCAATTTTAATTATAAAATTGAATTTTTAAATAATCTACATCACATAAGTACTACAGTAATTTTTTTTGAATATACTTATAACTTGTTATACCTTTATTGCATGCTATTGTAGATATTCTTTTACTGGTAAACCAATTATACTTCAGCCAAATACGATAATTTGTTTGGTTTTGGTATCACACGATTTATTGACATACGACGCGATATATGAAATGTAGCTTTCAATATTTCTTCTTGCGAGGTTTATAGAGGAGAACTGGAAACCAGAGGTGGAATGGAGAGAGAATGTATATAGAAAGATATCGAGTCTACGCGTACAGCTGGTCGATAACTTTGCACATAATATTGCACTCGTATTGAGATTCTATTGTGCCAAACAAACTAGTATCCTGCTTTATTTGCACTATCACGATGCCTTTTCTGCAGAAAAATTATGTACGTTATATCTTTCTATATATTTGATAACATATTGATTTTTTAGTAATGCTATCGTGACTTGCTTCAAAAATTTTAAAACATGTGTATATATTTGAATTCAACGTTGCTTTCTCATCTCTGCAGTTTGTCATTCTAACGGATAATTATTTCATAAATACCCTATCGAATTCAACATACACGTAGCAAAGTTACAATTTATTGTTAATTCGATGCGGCAACTTTAGTCGAATTCGATTCTGTTCCTCCGATGTCTCTGATGTTTTGTTACGATTGGTTAAATAAATAGAATCTATTTAACACTGTTAAAAATGTTTCATCCCTCGATGCGAGGTTAACCGCTGCCTCGATCCACTCCTAGTATGCTCAGTGTTAGTGCGCTTCGCGCGGTTGAAAACGAGCGCAAAAGCACGAATCAAATTCATAGATTAATACAATTGGTTTAGGTTCTCTACTGCGAGCGTGGATTAACCCTTTTCCTCCCAAATAACACAAATTTTTTCTTAACTTTCATCCTCATATCTTTTAATGAAAAAATCGTATGAAAAATTTATCAAGCATCATATCTTGTAGATTTTGACCTCCTCTTTTGAATGCCGTTGACAAAATTTACCTAAATTGTAAGCCGGAAACGTTATAGGCCGGTTTTTCGGAAAATTCACAAATTTTTCGCGTTTTTTTTCTAAAAAAAGTATATTTTGAAATGGAAAAACTTTGCACACACTATTGGAAACACTGTTATCGGTGTTATAGATGTCTTTTCTTTCAAATGCCGTTGGATTTTTTCCAAAATTCAAAATGGCGAACACAAAATGGCGTTTGAAAGGAAAAATTTTTTTTTAAACTTGACGAATTTTTTCTCCAAAACTATCAAGTTTAGTGAAAAATTTCTAAGAACAAAAATGTCTTAAAATTAGTCAAGAAATACTCTCAAATTTTTTCAGATTTTTTTACAGCCAATTTGGAAATTTCGATTTTCCACGAATTCGAAAATTAACTCTCTCGCCTAAAGTCCTATCGCGTCGCGATCAGGAAAATCGACTTTTAGCGAGGGTAGCAAAAAAAAATAATTGTTAGACTTGAAATTTTTTAATATTTTGTGAAACCAATTTGAAAAAAATGTATACTAGGAATAAAATTGATTAATTTTTTACTCAAAAACTATTGACACAATAAAATAATACATAATAACAAAAGAGTCTTAAAATTTACCAAGGAGTACTCTCAATTTTTTTCAGAATTTTCCGAGTTAATTTTCGAATTCGTGGAAAATCGGAAAATCGAAATTTCCAAATTGGCTGTAAAAAAATCTGAAAAAATTTGAGAGTATTTCTTGACTAATTTTAAAACATTTTTGTTCTTAGAAATTTTTCACTAAACTTGATAGTTTTGGAGGAAAAAATTCGTCAAGTTTAAACAAAAAATTTGTCCTTTCGAACGCCATTTTGTGTTCGCCATTTTGAATTTCGGAAAAAATCCAACGGCATTTGAAAGAAAAGACATCTATAACACCGATAACAGTGTTTCCAATGGTGTGTGCAAAGTTTTTCCATTTCAAAATATACTTTTTTTAGAAAAAAAACGCGAAAAATTTGTGAATTTTCCGAAAAACCGGCCTATAACGTTTCCGGCTTACAATTTAGGTAAATTTTGTCAACGGCATTCAAAAGAGGAGGTCAAAATCTACAAGATATGATGCTTGATAAATTTTTCATACGATTTTTTCATTAAAAGATATGAGGATGAAAGTTAATAAGGAAGGAGGAAAAGGGTTAATAAGATGTTAAACGGGCGAGCATAAAGCGTTAGACAGACCAATCTCTTACGCACCTTTTGGTCGAGGAGTTTTCATGCACGTAATGACGCATGATCCTGTTGGCGAGTGAGAGAGAGAGAGAGAGAGAGAGAGAGAGAGAGAGAGAGAGAGAGAGAGAGAGAGAGAGAGAGAGAGCAACGGTAATCGCAGGTTACCAACTCGTCGCGCTTGTGACGCAAATAATTCTTGCCTATAACAATGCTGAGGTGGTCTGGAGGGCGTGCGAAGGCAGTCGGGCGATGCTGGGTGAACTGCCGAGTTCGAACTTCTATTCGTGGCGTCCGGAGAACGACGACCTGGTTGGCGAGACCCTTATTATTCGCAGCGCCGCCGGGCGTCCAGCTCTCCACGAACGCACATCAAATCGACTACTCACCTCACCGTCATCCGTATCAACACTCACGAATTAAAGCGCACCAATAAACAGTCTTCCCGGTGAGAGCAACGAGCGGCTAAAAACAACGACCGACATCCAGAAAAATCGGTGCTCTCTAGTTTACCGATCAAAGCAATACTTCTGTTCTTAGTCGTGTGCAGCTCTCCTCCTACCACTGCGCGCACACATGCTTCTCTTCGATGTTCCCGAATTTTCGGCCGGTCTCTCTCACGTTCGCGCTCGCTATTTTCCATTGCGTGCGCGCCTTAACGAATATCTATTCATTACAGTGCATAATTATCGAATGCTTATTTGACTGCTTCGAACGAAGCCTTGCAGTCCATAAAGTCGAAATATAAGCATTGTTAGCATTAGAGATTCTTAAAAGTCAGCAACCAAATGTCTCTCAACTAATTATTTACATATCACTGCATTGCAAATAAAGTATGATTACTCCACTACTATTAACAAGCAGTTATTAGTACTTACTCCATCGCGTGCTATGAGCAAAGCTCGGCTAATTTGTAAAGTTCCCATCAGAAGTAGATTGTTGTGAAACAAGAGGACTCTTGCTTATTGCTACGCGAGTGTCATGTAATGAGATCTTATTTTCTTGATATCTCCGCGACACTATATGTTTCAAGACTAGTTTTTGCACGATGGGTAGCAAGTTTTGCTAATAGCTATAGAAATGAGAAAATGTGCTCCTATGCAGAAGCTCATTTACTAATAGATCACAAATTGGAATCGCAAATGAAGGGAGAGAAATATCATCTGCGCGTCATCGTTACACGTACTAATTGAAATAATAAGTACTGTCACATTTCCTCTATCATGTTCTTAAATATAATTGCTTTGCCCAGTAATTTTTATAAAAATCAACAAGTTTTCATTGCCCAGACGAACATAAATAATAATTATCTAGGATTTTCTCTTTTGAAAAATCAGAACGCTATATGCTTTTTCTAACATACATAATTAGGTTTTTTCAATGCAACAACTTTTTAAATCATAGCTAGTTACTGAATGCTGAGAAAAGGGTAATACAATAGCAATAACGGCATAAGATCCAGCCATCGGTTACATACACATTCTTCTTTGAGTTTATATGAGTTATATTTATATACCCAAATAATAATTATTGCGATTTCATATTTTCTTTATGATCTCCGCTTGTATTCAAATTCCTCAAATATGTTTTAGTCGAGCTACGTATAAGTCATAACATCTGGTTCCAATAAACTCACGAGCTATCGAACCGATCACTTTTTTTCGAAATACACTTTTCTTATTAACGTTGAACTTGTTTGTTTGACAAAAATAATCTCCAATAAATGTGTTGCCGTTCTCCAGAAATGTGCTAACATTTTATTTTAATTATTGATTGTCCATGACCTACGAACACATGCATGCGTTGTTCACTGTAGTAAATTCTGTGATTCTTGTCCTTTATGGATACATTGTTCACTATAGTAAATTATGCGATTCTCTTCCTAACAGCCCATTGATTTTTTTAGCAATAATTAGCTATAAGTGTTATTTGTTAGTATAGATTTTTGAAATTCTGAAAGTTTCAGGCACACAGAAAAAGAAAAAAAAAACTTAAAGCAGAAAATGAAAGCAAATTTCAACAAATCAAAAGCCTGTTATTTCACTTATTACTTGCGAAATAATGAATTTATAATTTGTACTAATGACACTTGATGAGTCAGTTTTCGAACTAAATTACAGGACGGATAAAGATCCTACGTATGATTTTTTTCCTTCTTCTTTTTGTTTGTTACATAAACTCATTTTCAAGACATTTTTAGTGATGATAATTATATCCAAATAAATGTGAAGAAATAATGATTGAAAGAATAGTTTCATATTTTTGTAAATCAAAACTTGATTTTAAAACAATTAATATCAATGGCTCAGAAAATTCACTTTTATAATGCGGACTTTATATACAGAAGGCAGTCTTAAATTTATAAAATGCAGAGAGCTTTTGATAGGATATACTTAAAAAATAATAAAAACGTGAGATACAATGGTTTGACTGTTGACAATTTACTACAACATCTTGAATTCTTCAACTACGATTTCGGACTCGAAATCAGCGACCTGAAAAATCCCCTCACAACAAAATTAGCGTCAATTTGATGTTTTTTTCCACTTAAATTTCGGTAATTTCCAGCGTTTTGCTGCCATCTTGGTCATCGAAATTTTTCCAACTGTGGCAGGCACGTTGCATGAAAACTGTTTGATCGATTAATTCTTTAATTTACAAATAACCAAATGAAGTAAATACTTAGAGATTAAACTTATTACTTTTAAAATTAAGTTAATTTCAACAATCGTTTTTCAACAAACAAAATTTCATCAATCACTGAAATTTTGCGATAAAACATTTAATTGCTTTGCTACCATTAAAGTCAAATATAATTTTCAATTGTTTAAAATGTAAGTAATATATACTGAAAATTGTAAAACGATTCATTGAATAGTTTTTAATTTATTGGTTTTTTTTCTGTCGGATTGTGTAAAAACGAGTTTATATTTTATCATTTACATGTACCCCCGTCTAAAATGTTGATCAGAATATAAGTTAGTAATAAGTTTAACATTTATATAATTTACTTTTTAAGTTCTATTAGTTGAAAAAGATCATGAATTTTTCTTAATCTTGACGAGTGGCTTTTTTATAGATATAGGCCTTATAATTAAATAGATGTCATCTTTAAGCCAGAAAGACTTGTTTGAACAACTGTTTTTGAATATGAAAACAATATCGATTCTTTTTCAACCAATTTTCAGCAAATTCGTGACTCAGAAAATGTAGTTGCTATTTCAAGGACAGTGCCACCATGGAAGTAATATAACTTACGTGGCTCTACAAAAATTATCAATTTGATAATGTAACAAGCTTCGTTGTATCTCATTCAAATAGTTAATCAACATTTAATAAAATATAATGTGAATTAATACATGGATTTTCAACAATTTTCGTTACATGCTCAACTTTAGAGGTCTGGTATTTTTTCAACGATAAAATCATTTGCTTAAAAAGAATCAGATAAATAAATTAAATATTTAAAAACGTATAACCATGCTATTTATTAAAAAGTTCTGAAAATTGCCAAAATAATACTTTAAAATATTGAAAAATATCAATTCAAACATAATCAAAGACAAGTCCAATTTGGATTTACGACTCATAATGTTTAGACATGTTTACGAGTCACTCCAAGTGTAATCAGTGTGATAATATTAGTAACATAAAAATACATTCAAAACATAGGATACCTAGAAATTATCCTATTTAATACAATGCAATAAGTTTAAGGACCCAAAAAAAAAATTTTTTTTCCAGTGGCAACGCTGGCATAAATAAAAAGAACACTAAAAAACTTATAGAAATGATGTATGAACTGACAATAACAACAAGAAATACTAACTGAATCTGACTTTAACTAAACAAGAATAGTAATTTTAACTCAACTAAATAATCGACGTGATATTATAATCTAACTAATAGCTCAGTACGCTATTGATATAATATGTACACAATGAAACAAATCTCAAAAACAATCAAATAGTCCAGATGATGGATGTCACTGTTTTAAATAATAGAACTGATTGTTAGGCTGCCAGCGGTGATGTAGCTATATTGGTTAAAAATAAAATGTTTATCCAAGAAAACCAACTAAATACATACTACATAGAAGCAATAACGTATAAAATAATAATAAATAATAAAAATATAAATATATAGAACATTAATTAACGTATAAATATGGAAAACCTAAATAGGCGTAGGGAGACTAACTCCCTACAATTTTTCTTCTTGTCGATAATTTTAAGAGCCACTATACTACATGGGAATCTTATAAAACTGCCTCTAAAGGTCTAACAATAGTTGTGTTAATAAACTAAAAGAGATACAGTATCTCTAAACGACCTGTCATCAACTCAGTTTACCTGTATGACGGTGAAACCAGTGTGATTTATCTCAGTTTATGTAGTGTAAATCTAACAACAAACCTTAACTGATTAGTCCTAGATTACACATACGACAGTGATCACTTCTCAATTGAAATGAACATTATGTAATGTAATGAATAAAATAAACCACACAAATTTACATATAAATTTCATAAATCTATGAACAATACGAAAATCTAAATTCTTAAAATATCAGACAAACAAATTTTTATATAGATACATATATTAAATCTATTCACATTCATATCAATTAAATAATTACCAAACTCGAAGTGATAATTATAGGTACTGTAAAAAAATAGTATCTAATAATAGTATATAAGCCGACAACATAATAATGAATCCAACTGACCAATCTTTTTCTTGTAATATTTGCAAGGAATTCTAGTGATAATAACTATGGAATTTCGTGAGCATAAAAATATAAGTCTTGGACTAGATAATATTCCGAACATACTCATAAAACAATTATTGCCACATGAAGCAAACGAATATATTATGAAAATATGTAATATGATTTGGCAAAAAAAGTATTCTCAACTAAATGGCAGCAAGTAAATGTAGAACCAGTATTAAAACCAAAAAAAGATAAACTTGATAAAGAAAATTAGAGACGAATAGCATTCACTCGTTGATACTGTAAATTACTTGAAAAAATTTTTAATTACTACCACTATTTAGAAAAAAGAAAATAAAATTGTCACATAACTTCAAAGTGGGTTCAGAGTAAGGAGGTTTACCTACTGATTGTTTAGGTGTATTGGAAGCAAACATATGTGAAATCCTAAATAACGAACAAAGAAGTAGAAGCAATTGCCAGCGGTATAAAAAAAGTACATGATTTAATTTAAGGATTAATTTAAGGATATAAGGTTCTGGACATTATTATTCAACTTAAACTCACAGGAAATGTATATCGTTTCATTGAAAACTTCCTAAGTAATAGTTTTAATTATAATAAACAACCTAAAATAAAATGCATTCGACCTTCAATTTCATGTACGGCCTTAATTGATGATTAGACTATTTTTGTCAAATATAAAAATATCAAGATGAATAAAATCTTAATACAACAAAAATAATATTATAAATATAATATTATTATAAATATATTCAATATAACAGGATTTTAAATTTTCATAAATAAAACTAAAGCTATTATTTTTGAAAATTGCAGCAGAAATTGCGACCAATTACCACTAAATATTAGCAATCACAGAAAAAAATAGTTAAGGAAATCAATATTTTAAATATTATATTCGATAGTAAATTCTGAAAATTGCACATTATATAACTCAAATCTGAATCTGTCCAAAGAATTAATATTTTTAAAGTTTCGGCAGCCAAAAAACTGGGGAGCAAATCAAAGTACCTTGATTACTACATATAAAGTTATAAGACGGGAAAACGGCTGATTCTGTGAGTTAATTAGATCCAGGAGAACTGACTGGTTGTATCGCATATGGCTCAGCAACATAAAATATATTTAAAAAAGTTAGTTTATTCTAAACACGAGTTTGAGAATCACTGCAAAAGTGTACAGAACAAGCCCAATAATAAGTACACTAAGGGAAAGCAACGCGATCCCACTCTGATTAAGGAGAAAACAACTAGCTATAAATTATGTAGTTAGGATTTAAATCAACACAAGCAATCAAGCATACAGTTATAGTAATAAGAAAGACTCACCTACTAACAAGAAATTTATCGAACAACTACACATCTCAAAATCAATGTAAGCCGTTAGTCATACATATAATTAATATTGAAAAGCCCTGTGATGCAAGGAATAATAAATTTGTGATAAGTGACAGATAATCATTATCTGAATTAAAAACATGATACCTACGCTACTAACACATATTGATATCTAGCATCATTAGAAATTCTAATACACAAAACTATTAAGAGTTAATACAACAGCAATACTAAATATGTTATACCGATGGACAACATTCAACTAATTGAAAAAATAGAGTCAAATAAAAGTAAAAGAGCAAGGGTTAATAATATCATGCAAATTTCAAACACTGACAATATTTTGATCACCATTGTGGTATTCTGAGAATTAATCATCAAAGAACTTGGAGAAGATGAAGATCTAGCCGTCAAATTAAACTTCTCTAGCAACAATCATTCAATTCAATAAAGAAGATTATAAGATTTTACGAATAAAAAAAATCAACGATGAGTGGAATGCAATTTGGATAAATAATAACCCAATAAATATCTTACAAAATATAAAAAACAATGCATTTAATCATAGCCTAGAAACTAAATTGAAGAAGAGATCAAATGTTTTAATAATACAACTTTGTTAGTCAATTTCTTCTATAAAGTTTTAAATAATAGTTATATGTTTAATGTAAACTAAATCTTTAATAGGTTTGTAAAATTATAGAGCTGATATTGTACATCATACTAGGATGTACATAACATTTTAAAACTGTTGTCTTAAGAGAACGATGTAGTATTTAAATAATATTTCTTAATGTGACCATTACAATAAAATTGGTATTAGAAAGACTTCAAAAGTTGTAAGATTATAGTAAGAGAAAGAGAACGAACTAATTTTTTTCCAAAGAAATTGCAATTATGAGGTTGTGAATCAGAACTTCAATATTTTCTCAACCTAGTGATCATTAGATATATTAAGGATCGACATTATATTTTGTTTATAAATGCGATATATGCTTACTTTAAAGTATGGGTGGTAACGATCAAACGAGCAATCTCACGTTGGAAAATATTAGAAATTCCTGGATTTGAATTATCGAAAAAGTGCTAAATTTTCACGTATGTGTGTTTATGTGTATGTGACTAAGAAAAAGCATATTATTAAGATAACAATTACAAAAACTGCTATTGTAAAGCCAAGTTCTAATAAACATCTTACGATACTAATACAGAAAAAAGTATCTTTTTAATTTGTAATTACAAATTTCATCGAAAAGATCATATACATACTCATTTTAATGTAATGAAATATAACAAAATTCGTCAATATTTCACAATTGCACCAGAAAATGTTTTTTGAATTCGTTCCCATCTTTGAAATTCTTTCGTATTTACCATTTTTTATTCTTGTATTCTACAATTTTCATAAATTGTATAAGCAATTATATTACTAATTATTACTGATAGTATTTTTTGTTCCTTTTAAAATTTATAAAAATTTTAGAAGAAACAAAAAATACCATCAGTAATAATTTATAATTGCTCCGCCACCGCCAGATTTTTAGCTGACTTTATCATAGTGAATCTTAAGATTTCATCAAGATATGAAGATGCGGCACGCCCCTCTTTTTGCATAATTTTTTACATTGCATGGGATTTTTTCAGCAGACTTTAGTTTGATATTTACGGACGGTAAAATTGATATTGAAAAAAGTGAATTATGAGATTTAAAAAAATTGAACAAGTAAATAAGATCGACAAATAAAGTGATACATTTATGATTACACAGCTTCATTACAATTATTAATACATTAACACAATATTTTAATATTTATTATAGAAATATACTGATGTGTACTTAAAATAATACAACTTTTATGAATCTATTTCTTCTAAAAAGTCTCAAAATTTTAAATAAGAGTTATATATTTAACGTAAATTAAATCTTCAAGGGTTTTGTAAAATTATACAACCGATGTTATACATCATACTAAAATATCTATAAAAGTTGAAAACCGTTGTCTTGAGAGAATGATGTAATATTTGAAAAATAATTTTTCTTAATGCGACTATGACAATTTTTGTGACAAATAAAAATATTAAACACGTTATTCAATTTAGATTCTCGCGACAATCGCGGATGGTGAAACGAGGCTTTTGTAGAAAACACTGTATTTAGTATAATGAATCATTTTTAAATATTTTACTGTATCCTTAATATTATATGTTTGCAACGTTTCCCGTATAAACAACTGAAATACGCGGCGACTGTAACATCAGTTCATTGTATTGAACGTCAGCGCTTTATACCAATTTTGCCGGTGTAGCTATTCTTGGTACTACAAAATACATTTTACAAAAGAATTAGATACTATTTATTTTCAATCAGAAAACAAGTAAAGTTTTCGTAAATCAATTGTTCATGTATATTTGAAGTGTACTCTTACAATATTCGTATCCACGTAAAAAAGTTTTGGTATAGTTGGATATTGTTCTCAACGTATCATTCAATCTTATGCAGACAACACACCTATCTACATGTATTTTGATAGACTAAATCCAAATTTGAGGTTGTATACACTCAATATTCCTGCACATAATTAATGTTATGCTTTCAAAGCTGAATTTATCTATATACTATTGGGTTAAATGAAGGCTTTCCTTAAAAAAAGGAAAAAAAATGTGGGGGTGTATGGAAATTCAATCCATAACATTAAATGTAAATAAGTGTATTTTATCAAAAGTACAAACCACTTATTTTCCCTCTGTGGATTCCCGCAATGAAAATGACTCAGATTACATATCATTTTTAAGCTAACTATGCTTCATAAGTAAAATGTTATATTACAATTAATATCGATCTTGCTAGCAGTCCTGAGATTGACACATATAATCAAACATAGCCAAATCAAAAAATCGATTTAATAATTTTCTGGTATAAAATAATGCGGACTACTTGCCTCCGCATTTTAATTAACTAACTTGTGCATCGTAGTCAAGAATTATCACACCTATAACAGATATTTTATAGATTTTTTCTAAAGTGATATATTTATGGTAGATACTAATCCCAAGTTTGAGCCGCTCACTCAGAAGTTACTTATTTAGACTTGTTATTTAATATATTTTAGGATAGTTAAGGGAAAAAATATTATTATATAAGTAAATTGCAGGACATTAGAAAATTTTTCATAACTTAATTAACGGGAGGGAACTGCCTTGCCGATGAAGCGAGACAAATAAAAAAAAAAGTTGTATTGTACGTTTCCGTAGGAGGGAGACTCCTACTCATATCTTTGACATTTCGATGAAAAAAACTGTATACAGTGCTGTCTGTATGTAGAATAAATGTATGACTTGGTAATAATTTTAATACACATAAAACTAATTTTAATACCAATAAAAATATCAACATTATTTTTATTATTATGGTTTATTCAAAACTTCCTGTTCGAGTTCTTAATCATGCAGACTTGAAAAATAATATTCAAATGTAAGATTTAAATATACATAATCATCTAGAACGTAGAGAAGATTAAATTTTCGCTAATGTTAATAAACTGAAATTAATAAAATCAAAAAAGAACTGAACCGTCACACACATATATATTAGTTTACATTATATTTTCTTCGCCACTGAGAATACTACCCTTGGTTATTTTGTTATTAAAATTATTGAAGCTAACTTCAAATAATCTTAAAATTCATAGCTCTTTTAGTTTCAGTTATTGAGTGAACGGACCAATAACCACATACAATTGCAATATCTTGCAAGAAATTAGTTACGATCAAATTACCATACAAATTTTAAATGACAATTTCCATCTAGAATTGACAGCGTGACATGTTCTTAAATTGGTTTACGTTTCCACGACCGTCATTTATTATAAGGGGATACAATATTTATTTTTTCATTTTAAAAGTACAATACTGCCGACGGGGTACGTACACGAAACTTGAAGTTGTTCTTTCTTTGAAGATGAAGTAAAGTTATGACTCATCAAGATAAAAAGCAATAAAGTCCTTTGAAATATTTAATGTGGACATTTTACTTCTTATTTTCAGATTTTTTCAAATAATTTTTTGCGCATTTTTTCTTGATTTAACAATGACTGCAGGCAAAATTATTCAATGAAACTGTTTCTATTCTAATTTATTAAATAACAAACAGTCTAAGATGGATTTCTGGTAAAAATTCTATTTTTCTATTTTCATATTTGGTATTCTGAGACTGACTATATACAAATTCTCTTTACAATTTTTCAAACTCATTCTATAAGCACATTAAAGCTTTTTTCAAGCCTCTATTCCAAATGTTTCAAAGGCTTATTTCCCGTAATTAAAAAAAAGTCTGCAATTGTTACTAAAAGTTTTATAGTGGAATTCATCTGAAATTGAAATAACCATAAAAACTTTTTATCTTCAGTTTTATATAGTTTACTTGAATTTGCTGTTTTAGCCCTTTTCATAACGGGCATAGAGTATTTACCATTAAAATAAAAAAAGCTAATCAAACCATTCATACAACACATTTATCATTGTTCAAAACAAAATAATGCTACTAGGGCAAAATCATTCTTAAGATGTACTTTTTATAATGCGCTGTAAATAAATGGCTAAACTTGTTATTAAAAATTTGTAAGACAAAAGACTAAGGAAGAAGAAAGACACTTCTAAAAAGGTACGAGACAGGTACAAATAAAATGAGAAGAAGCTAAGAATAGACGAAGAAAAAGAATGGCAAAAAAGAAAGAAGGAAGGAGGTAAGCGAGCGAGAAGTAAACGAGGAGTTGGTGTGAGGGAGACCCCCCAGGGTTCCTCGCACTTTCCCACGTGCGGGTGATCCCGTTTCATCCGCACCGACGTGACGCGGTTTAGCTCCTCCTTTTGCGCTAGCGCGTTTTGTCAAGGACACGATAGTAAGTCGCGCTCGCATAGGCTTAACATGACTACAGACCTTGAGCTAATGTATTACAAAATTATTTGTCACTAAATTACAATATATAAATGATCAAACTAGTCCATAATCGATATAAAAATTTGGCTTCAATAAATTATATCTGTAGTTTTATATCAATGATTGAATTTTGCATGTTCTATATCAGTGAAGTTGCATATGATTATAATTAGACGATTAGATTAAAATACAATATTTTATGCTTTGGAAAAAATATTGTTTACAGTATAGATTAATAATTAATAGAATTGAAACAGAAAAAAATCATTCTTGCCTGGAAAAGAAATAAATACTAAACAAGTGAATTGAAGATACATGAAATGGACGATTCTTTTTCTTATTGCGCAAGAATTGGAATTTGAAAAAGTTATACTATTATATTTTAAATTATAGCAGTTTTGAATAAGTCTGGTAATAACAAATTTATAATCAACAAAAAAAATACTTTCACAGCGGATTGAGCTCAGCAAGTCAATTTAACTCATTCTAACCTTACTATTGTAACTTTGTTCTGAAATACATCTAATTTTACAAAAAAAAATACTACCACTACTTTAAAAATGAATTTATCTATTGCTATCACGTTCACTGATGGAACTCATAACAGCAAGAATTGATGGCGAGTAATGCAAGCCTCTTATTTTGCAAAAAAAGATACTAAGGTAGTCGTCTTACGTAGGAACGGAAAGTCGTTTGTGTAAGAGAAAGAGAAGAAGCGAAAGCAGAAGAGAGGGAGATAGTAGGTGGGTAAGATGGTGGGAGGAATGAGGGAGAAAGAAAGTGAAAGAGCGAAAGAGTCGTAGACAGAAGGGCAGATAATACTGAGGTCGCGACATCGTGACCACCATGGTCACCCTTAATTTACATACTGTCGACTGTCGAACTAAAGAATCGCGTTTAGGTTTTTCTTTTGGAATACCATCATACGGCCGACAAAAGAAAAGAGTACAAGCAACAGAAAACTCTGATTCTGTTGCTCTATATATGTGCACACATACACACACACACATACACACACATAGTACGTCGCTGCTCTGCGCCCGAAAGCGGCGCCGCTACATTATAGTATAGACACCCCATGACGTATAACCGTGGTGAATACACTAGTCCGCAAGCGCTCAAAGCTGCAGTCTGGTGATTATTGTTTCGAATGCAATTTTAGACCGGAATAATGATAAAAAATTGTATTCTTATGGTTAATCATTTAATAACGGAGTTCTCATATTTCTTATCAAATAAATTTAATATTGATTGCTTAATTTATGTACAATTTATGACAAATTTAAAACAATGAACTTGTAAATTTAATACAGTCTACTGTTGATAAATGTATTGGCAATACAATTATTAATAACTGTAGTTATAATTATTCAAGTGGAAATTAAATGACAACATTTTATCAGTGTCAGATCTATCTAATAAAAATTGACAAAACAACAACGTTTTGAAAAAAAAGTAAGCCTTCATGGAATTTTACCACTCCAGGACAAGTCACTAATGGTGGCAATGCAAATCATAAAATTTCTATATATAAATGTACATACGTTGTGTTCATGTGTATTTATGAATTAGGAAAGTACTTCCCGCCGCGTGATATAAACAATGTATGTGCATACAGAAAGTGTCATTGTAAATAATAATAAACTTGAAACTTAAAATACTTTTTTAATAATATTGTTTTTCAGAAGAAATATTATAATCAATTAACAAAAGCTGTGTTTTGATAATTAAAATTGAGCTCAAAGCATTGAAGATACAATTGTCGGAACTCTAATGTAACACAACAGTATTTCTTTAGGCAGAACCGTCAATTTATTTGCTAGGGAATCACGACAAATATTTGTAAACGTTATTAATGAATTCTGATACATTTCTGCTCAATTAGTGTCCACATCTGTCAAAAAACGTTTTCTTTTACGTATTTAAAAATCATGCAACGAATATATATACGCGCATGCGCGCACACACAGGCAATACACAATTCGAAAAATATATTTTTGTACTTTACCTGCTTTTTTCAATAAAAATCTCCAAATACTGTTCAAAAGAAGAACCACAACGTACGTTATAACATAAGCACATTCAGTCAATTCAGCACAGTCGTCCTAACACAATTTTTGCAAATCCGTAGTCCAGCTTCGTGGTCGTGAATATAGAACTTTATACAAGTTATCTACTCACATAAACGTTCAATGACCGAAAAACCGCGCTACTCTACTCCGACAGTAATCGGAAATAACACTCTCAGTTGCATTTGTCATTAATTTATATTGCATAATTGCAGCAACACACTATGCGACGCGCGTAAATCAATTATAATTCAATGAAACAATCGGAGAAAACACAAATTTGTGGCACGGGCAAAGACGTCCGTATTCGACCACGACTGGAAACTCTCTGCCCGAGTTAATTTCATTGGCAATTGTTTTGATGCCGCCCCTCATCTCCTTTTGCTTTTCGTGTATCGGAGTAGGCCGGGACAGGTGTATGCGTGTAAGTGTGTGTCGTAGATCTAGCTTAGTATAAGTAAGTAGCGACCTTCATTGCTCATACACTTGTTGACATCTTCTTAACTTAGTGGTGATGGTTATTTAGCTGAGTGTGTTCCTAAAACTCGCAAGATTGTGCTGAGAAATAAACGAAATTTACTATTGAATCAGTCAATAACGCACTCAGGCGCAATTATGAGCTGTGGACGAGCTTAGAGAGAGAGAGAGAGAGAGAGAGAGAGAGAGAGAGAGAGAGAGCAGCGGTGGTCAACGACCAACTTTTGAGTGGCTGGCCGAACCACCCGTTCCAGTCTATACGCTCTTTGAAAAGTAATTTAAACTGAGTTACCCTGTAACGTGCTAATATCTTCAAGATAATTTATTTAAAATAATTAAAAAGGTTACCGCTTCAATTTAATAAAATATAATATATTCTTTCTAATTAACTTGAAAATTAAAATGCTTTTTTTTAATATTAAAATAATATTATTGTTTGTCAGAAGAAATATAATCAATGAACAAAAATTGTGTTTTGATAATTAAAATTGAGCTCAAATCATTGAAGATACAATTGTCGGAACTCTACAATAACACAACAGTATTTCTTTGAGCAGAACTGTCAATTTATTTGCCAGGGGATCACGACAAATATTTGCCAACGTTATCAATGAATTCTGGATATTTCTGCTATAGTCAATTAGTATCCATGGCTATGAAAAAACGTACGTTTTCTTTCACATATTTAAAAATCATGCAACCAATATATATACGCGTACGCACGCGCGTACACACAAATGCACATTAATGAGAAATTTAACGTATATTGAAAGTATCTTTACCAATAAACACATATGGGGATATGTGCCAGGGATAGTTCTGAGCTACATTCCGACAATATGATGAGATCGGATCTGCAAAATGAAAAATGAAGAAAAATATTGACACTGTATATATATACACACAGGTATCAGCGATGCATTATGATTTGAGCATGTAGTTAATATTAAAATTTGATAAAATGACGTCTATAAAAACAAAGCTTCCTCTTCAAGGAAGCCAAATTATCACTGTTATAACTGATGTAACTAAGCGTAATACTTTAATATGATATTGGGCAAATTTGAAAGGTTACTTATCGTCATCGAAGCAGTCGCCTAAGTCGACAATCGGCACCGAAGCTAGGGGAAGATGACAAAAAATAAAGTAGAAGCAGCGAAGAAAAGAAAAGCAAGAGGAAGCAGCACCTTGGATTTCAGATCTGCTGGCATTCTCATTCAAGAAATGTTTGTGGCTATTTGGTAGCACGTTGAAACTTGCTCTCACTCTCTTTTTCTCGCTCTCTTTCTTTCATCTTTTGTCTCGCATTTATTGGAAGTTGTCTCGAGGGTCACTAGAAAGAATGTAGCCAAGTCTTTGCTGTCTCTCCCCTCTCTCCCCCTTCCTTTTCTCTTTCTGCCTACAACAGCAAAAAATGGAAAAAAAAAGAAAAAGACATAGAAAAAGAATGCGGATGGATGCAATATGCGGGTATACTGTCCTAATTACAACAAGACCTCCATTTTTTTCTTTATGTGTATTTAGGCATAGGGGAGAGGGGATAGAATACCGAGTGCTAAGATCCGAAATATTTTGATCCGCAAAGAGGATATTCTAGCGCCTCCCGGTTTCTCTTTGTCCTATGCTCTCAAAATTTCTTTATGTTGCTACATCAATTTTATATTAATAGCAATATAACCATCGATCGAATGGATTTTTCAAGATTCAAAGGACAGAATGTTAAAAAGAAAGTGTATTCAAGAAAGTGTTTTTCAATGATGCAGAGTTTTCTGCGTGAAGCAACATAGTCAACTGGAGATTTTTATTATATGTCTTGTAGACAAAATAACTTGCGTATTTAAAACAATTGTTTATGTTTGCTGATATATTGATGAGAATGATTTATGGAAAACACATAGTCATTATATTGAATAGATTTGAATGTTTGAAAAAGCCCGTCTAACGCATAATATTCGAAAAGCTAGCTATTCATAACATCGAGTGTCTTCGACTCAATGGAATTTATTTTTTCGGGCATTTTCGGACTCGAGCTTCTTCTCACGGTACACTCATTCATAGCTACGCGAAGCGAGATTTCATCGCGGACAAACCTCTCACTGTCTTGATGATGGCTCTACTACCGCTGCTGCCTGCACTGCATACGTGAGCATCATCACGGTTGTATAGTGTCGCGACAATCATTAATTGTAAATATTTTGCAATACATATGTTACGGATAACTCACTGAGCTAAATCTTCATAACAATATGTATATCGTATGAGAGAGAGAGAGAGAGAGAGAGAGAGAGACGACAGATGAAGACCGAAAAAAATATACATGCTATAATAGAAAGTACAAGTTGTGCATAACACGCGCTGACTGGTATTCGTTATTTAATCTGTCCACACGAAGCTGGTACGTTGGAATCGTTCTATTTACTGAAACTGTTAGCTCACTGCCACGTCAATAGCTTTGCGCAGAATACTTTCACGTGTTGAAAAACGCAGCATAGTAGAGAACCGTTTTGTCAAGCATGCTTGACTTTGTGGAGCCGCCGAGGTTTTGTTTGGAATGCTCACATTGCTTCAGTCCTTAGCTGAAGCTACGAAATGTACAATAGTTTACACACAAGTGACACGAACACCGCTCAATAACCAAAGTGTCAAAAGAAACTGTCAATGCAGATTCAGACTATCAATGTACTTCATCTTTATCACCTCGTAATTGCTCGTAATGTAAATGACTTAAATATTGATAATTTTCGCAATGAAACCAAGTAGCAAGTTCAATGAAATCAATTTTCGATTGATAATCATGGAAATAGTTTATCGCCAACATTTACTTGGGCTACAAAAAGAGGAAAACGATTAAAATGCCAGGAAAATCAAATTCAAAAATTTACCCTATGTACTTAAAAAAAGGGCAAAGCATGTAAATAGTACTTGTGCATTTTTTCATTATATTATTATGATTACTAAAATCACGTTGTTATTTTTATATAATAAGCTAATAAAGTTGGATACATAATTAATCCCTTGGGACCTTATTTCAATGATATGATTCTGAGCGATATATTAATATATTGTAATAAATTAACCGAATAGTCTGATAAATTTTCGAATTTATCAGATTATGAGGTAGTTTATCATGTGATATAAATATATCACTCAAAGTCGTACCATTGAAATAAGGCCATAGAATGCACGAGTCCAGATAATTGGAAAAATAAGTAAGTTCAGTCATTCGCAAATGTTTAGGCAGTTAGCTAACTGGCGAATCCCTGTGCAGATGGAGTTGCGACAAATACAATAATTGCCATTTTCAATGCCCGGCCACACAGATTTGTGCTAGAGATATATATTATAAACAAAGAAGAAAAAGCTACTATGAAAAATGGTCTGGCGTTAGATCATAGCTAACCAGTTGCAATGCTCTAAACTATAAACTAACTATTTGAAAATTTCGTTGAAAGGTCCACGAAAAAAACACGAAAGACCCACGACCGATTAGTTGTAGACATAATCAAATCATTTGAGGTTAGCTGTCGAAAATATTTTCTATTTATTATATTAGGTGTATATAAGTGAATAGCGGCACCTTTAATATCTTTCTCTCCCATTACATCACGACATCTTACCTATCATTGATGATCGTACAAACTTGAAACATCAAAGTAATCTTCGATTTTTTCCATTTATACGGAACCTTTGTTTGTACGCTAATTCTTCTTTAGGGTCACAGTTTTCTTCCAGTGCCTGTGCACCCTACATGTTCACATCGTGTTCCTACTATTTATTACTTTCGATGCATTTTTCTTACTGTATCATAAAAAAACCGACTGAGTCCTGACGCGACAAGAAATTATCGCTCCTAGGCAGACACAAGTCACGAACCTTGGTTGATCGTTTCCAGCCGTGTCTTGCTGACAAGCCCACTATAGATTTCCTTCACTTTCTTCAAGTAGACAGAGCAATAAAAAATGTCCCTTGAAAAAGGGTAAGGGAAACTATACCACGAGGATGCACATCTATACGAAGAGAGAGATCAGATCGTCGCGAGGATTTGAGGAGTGAAAAACGCCGGCTTAAATCTCCGAAGCCAAGATTTTTGTATGCGAGTGTCTTTTAACGTTTTTTTGTAGTACTCGTCTACGCACAGCACACCTCTAATTTTGAATTAAAGAAAAAAAAATCAAGCTTAAATTACGCTTGTATTATTTTGTCATCATTGAAACCCGGAGTTTCCGAACGTTGTTATAAATCGTTTGTCTTCTTCGACAAAGCCAGAGCCGCCAACAAGTATAACATGTTTTCCGATCCTGCGATGACTGTGCAGAAGATAGTAACTGTAAATAATTCATAGTAAAGTAAGTTTTAGGATGAATTTTATTTGTTGAATATTCTACTCGATTGCATTAAGCATTACTCTCGACTGTAAGTGTTGAAGAAGTCGATTTCAGAAGCCGACTTCTCGATTTGGAAGGGCAAATTCTTCTAATGGAAGAAAATCAAGCAGATTTTTGATAACGTATGATCTACCGGCCTTGTCAATAAATTGAAAAGAATCTGCTTATTTTTCTCCAATAATACAAATTCTTTCCTCTCGGATTGACGAGTCAACACCTCAAATGAATTTGTTCAATAATTCTTATTCGTTTCCAATCTTGAAAGGTATTCTGGTAAAAGTCAATAAAAGCCTTAGCTAACAAGTCTATTTATCGAATAATTCATTTTTTGTTTTATTTCTTTTATTTTCGTTGAAATAAGCACCAGGAAATGTGCCAAGTCTCATCTCAAGTTTCAGTATCAGTATTTGATCTGAATTCATCTTTGACATACATACGTGACAGTATCTCTGCTCGTGTACGCAGAACATACAATAAACATACAAACAACATCATTTATACTATCGATATTCTTACTTCTCATCAGTATCAGTACAAGCGGAAAGAGAAGAAAGTGATATTGAATGAATCAAGTATGTAGAGCGCAGGTTTTTCTTTTAATTCTACAGATTTTATTATGTCGAGTCAATTGAAATTAAAATATCGATCATCGACCATGGATCGTAGTATACTACAACTTGGAATGTTTTCTCGCAAAAATTAACACATTACGAAATTCAATTCCTTTATAAAGAAATACCTTGCAAAATATTAAGAAAGATTGCAATATTTAGCTTACTTATTCAGCACAATATCGCGGCTCATTGCTCGCTTTTGGACGGCCATTCGCGAGGGGTATACTGAATTTCAGAACGTCTGGCGTGCGCATGTACCCAATCAAAATTTATTCACGTTCGCTAGTCATTTAATACTATAGATGCACACCTACACATTTACTTACTTAAATACATAATTTATTTTTATAATTAATGCATGGTTTTTACAAAAATAAAATAAATAATCTGAATAAATAAAAATATAATAGAATTGAAAATATGCTACTAATTACAATATCGTTCAATAAATATCTATCGCAGATGAAATTGATAAATACAACGGTGTTTCAGCAAGTTTTCAAACTCGACACTCAGTGTCTAGGTAGCTTTTGAAAATCTGTGGCTACACAGATTTTGCTCTATAAATGCATCATACATTTTTTTAACTTGCCTACGTTGTAGAAAGGTTTACAATAAATTAAAAGCTAAAATACTTTTGAGCTGAATTATTTCATTAAAGCTTCTCTTTATCGTTTTTGCATCTCGTAGGTCGCGCGCGCGTGTGTGTGTGTGTGTGTGTGTGTGTGTGTGTGTGTGTGTGTGTGTGTGTGTGTGTGCATGAGTGCGCGCGCGCGCGCGTGTGTGTGTAAATCATTTATTTAGCAATTTATTGAATACTATATCTGGTCGGGATATCTCGCTAAACGAATCTATACGAAATCTCAGTTACAATTCTGCTTACCGAAGCTCTTTAATCGCAGAATTTCTCTGCCTGACTGTCACTGTTGTAAATACAATACTCATCATTTTGACAGACAGAAGTAATCGTGTTTGTTTAATAAAAGCCATACTCTTATAAAAGCTAAATCAACATAGCCAATAAGCTAATTTGTCATTGTTTATTGATTCGCTTACACATGCATTTCGAATAATCGAAGCACCAAAGCAGCAACGCGCGTAGAAGGAGGTTGAGCAACATCAATTTTTCAGCGATTCTGTCAATCAAATGCAAATATATCGGGGATGTAGAAAAATCGGTGAATCCGATGGTGATCGATCGATAGATGAATGTTTGAACTTGGTCGAAAGAAAGATGCAAAGTTTGCAATCGTCAGTAGGTTGCTGCTGCACTTGAAAACGGCCGAGAAGAGTTTAATGGTTGCACTGACAGTACACGGGTCTGTGTCTTGAAGTAGCAGATAAATTGTCCGAAAATAAATATTGTGCTCAATTGTGATCAGTCGTTTGGCCGACTCAGCTGCAATCCGCGCAATGAAGGTGGCTAAGACAGCGACGAGGCCGGCAACTTGCCTAAGATTCAAAACACCGGATAAAGTGTTCAAACACCTGAACTACGTATTCCAGGCCGTTCATGTAGTCGCGGAAGATCAGCCAATCTCGCAGGTTACGATAAGTCGCACTTTCCGACATATCGCGGAACTCGACGGACATCACGTCGCGGGTTACATCTGCCCTTGGCGTCACGCCACGCTCGGCCAATGCCATTTGCAGCTCGCATAATACCTGCAATATTGGAAACGTAAACACAATTATTGTCACTAGTAATCGAGTATATAATTACAAGCGAAGCAGATGTCTTTTTATTCGAAACAAACACGCTGTCCATTCACTGGAGCAGTGACTACGAAATTTCACCGAGAAACTTTCGATTCCGCTTATGACGTGCAGACAAAAGATGAGTACCGAGTGATTTATTTATTTTGGAGTTCGATGCATACGAATGCGTAATAATGCGAAATGACAAGTAAAAATAACTTACCGATCGAAGATTGTACTCTGTATCTTTGAATTGCTTGCGAAAATCAAGAGCATAGTCTTCCTGATCCCACGCTATCTGCTCCAGCCCTACAGCGTACCTCTGCATATATTCATAGGCATCTAATAGTGCTGTATCGAGCTGCATTAAAAATAAGCAATAGTTGTATTACACTGTTTTGTTTGAGGAAAGAATCATCAACAGTTTGAAATAAGCGAATTGCCAGATTTTAACAGAAATTAACCAATGATGCAGTGCTCTTTTTCAATAACGGTGGGACAAAGGTGAATGTGATATAGCTATTTATAAAATATTTATCCAACTAGACTTACCATACGAACTTCCAGCTTGTGAAGATAATCTTGATCCAAATGCTCGCCGAGCATTTTCGGTATCTGCTTCGGACCGGGAAGCCAGTCGTAATGATTATCTTTCCATGTCAAATGAAGATCGGCATAGTCGGTGTTGAAAGTTTTCTTGATCTATGAAAAACAAAATGAAAACAGTAATTGCCGTTGTTCATCTATGGATTATTATTAGTCGGAGAATGTGCCGTGTGATTGATTGATGAGTGCACCTCGTAGTGGACCAGTACCTATTTACTAAAATGATGAAGCCTCTTTTAAGTTGAACTATGCAATAATGGAGATGGCATAAGGTATTGCAAGCGAGATCATAAATAGCAACAGATGCGTTTGAAACTGAAGAAATAGAGGAAAAGCCATGCTTTTAATAAAAGGATATTGGGAAAAATTCCTAGGAGCTGCAAATCTTAATGGGCCTTTCATTGTCGTTGTTTGTAGTTCGAACGTCAGATATTATTTTACTTTGAAAGTTTTTCAGCGACGTACTTATCATCGATATTGTGACATCTGTTCGATGAAGATATCAAAACTATTGGCTATGTGTTGACCTAGTCAATGCGCTTATTTTTACATTGGTTACTTTATACACGTAATACAACGGAAGACATAACCAGTCTTCCGGTTCGTTTTCGCTAATCCTACGTCCAACATTTAAGAAACCACAGATTTATTTTCTGAAGTAACATACCCATGTATGCATGTGAATCACGCGGTAGCTAAAATGCCTTTATTCCTTTCTTCTGAATAAATCAATCTCAAAAGCATTTTATCAGACTTCTTCAATAGCAATAGTAACAATGACAGTACGATATGATCCGAACTGCTGAGAATGTTAATATGATCTTTTATAAGACTTGCAGGCGAACGCTGCTGTTGTATTATTGCTGAGCTGTGATTCTTATTCTCAACTTTATCTTGCGATTATTATTGTTGCATCTTTCGACGAGCTTTTCTTTCAAGATAAATCTCTTATTATAATTTCTATTTCGTTGTTTCACCATTATTACCCGGATCCCGGTGATTGTCGATTACCGACTTATGAACCAACTCAAATCCGAATTTTTATTTATGAAATATTGGCTCGAACACAAAGTCGGAATGTATTGCAATAGCCAACAAAAACTAGAATGATATTTAAGAAGCTGAGCAGACAGGATGACAACGAAAAGGACAAACGAGCGGCGGCGCAAGTCGTCGGTCCATTTTAAAAGAGTTGAGAAGTACTGGAGACTAATAGATTTTGGCGGATCCTCTACAGCAGTTTCTTACCTACGGTACAAGCTACTTCCTGTCAGCGCGAGCGCGCTTGCTTAATTTCGAGACACCGGTTTATTTTACGAGCGTGTTTCTTTTCTATCTTTTTCGTTCTTATTTTCGAGTGACAGTGCCAAGCGAACCAGTGCTAGTCTAATATCATCATCAGCAAAAGCAACCTTGTGACCCCACAAAAAAGTGACCGCGGGAAAGGAAACATATGAAACAGCTAATTCTTTGTAAAGGTAGGATTACTCAATGTTGCGCCGACATCCATTCGATCTACATTACCAATTACAACTTTATTGCAGGGCGAAACAGATAATTCCCTCGAGAAAAATTTTAAATTCATGTTTGTCAATTACGTGAACAACATATACATCACTATTAACAAAGTTGCGATCATTTAGGAACTAACATTGCATAGAAATGTTTGGATGTGTTTACGACTCTTTTTTTCTCACAGCAATAATTGTCACAATCGGAAAGACATGTATTTCCGATCTGGTGTATAGTTTTACAACAACAAAGTAAACAATTATAAATTTTTAGAATCACAGGCTAGAAACATCAAAAACCTTTGTTAAATGCTTTAAAAATCCCTTTCAAGTAAAACAATACTTGAGTAGATAACTCTGTTTTATACCCATCACCTTTCATAAAGTAGGGATGACATTTTCGATGAAATGATATTTAGGCTTGCTTGATGTTAATTGGTGTTGTGTTCAAGTCACCTTATATGCAAAATAAAACGTGACCGATCAAGTCGTAAAAACGCCCAAACTTTCACAGATCCGTCGTTATTATAGTAACCGTCCTGAATTACCCTTATTTTTCAATTTTAGAGTGCTCCATACCGAAAAGAAAAGACTGCAATAAAATTTGTTCCAACAGCTTCGTTTGGCATTTCTAAAAGTTACAGACATTGCACATCCCATTCCGGTTTGGAAAGATTGATAAAGAAGAGTCGACGTCTTTGCCATTATCCCTAAAAATGCATGCCTAAACTGGCTAATGATAAATAACCAGTTGAGTTACTAAACATAATTTGGGAGAATACAGTAGAAAGCAAAGATACCGATTGGGAGCTAACTGCAGATAAGATCTATGAGACTGACAGACACGACATGACGTTATAGGGAGGCTAGGAATCGCAAAGTAAAACGAGATAGTACGTCAAAGGAACGTAGTATCCGGTACAATCTCTCGCCTTGCTTGTGAAGCACTTTTAGTATGCAGGTAACGCAATGTCGGTATACGCTGACGCGGCGTGATCTCCTCGGACCGCGAATGTCGGCTACCTTTCAAGCGGCCCTTCTCGCTCTCTGCCTGCCTATAACATTTCTAACTTGACTTGGCCGAGTCCGTGGCATTGGCATACTATCGTCAATATAGTTGCATGTAATCTATCTACAATACTGCGCGCATGAGGATCTAATAATCATTATTTGCAAACGAGGAACTGTAATGTATGCATTATACAATAGGACGAAAGAAAAGAAAAAGAACAAAAGGTTGGGAGAGGGAGAGTGAAAACGATTACAAAAAAAATCAAATAATTGTCGTAATGTGGCACTGCAATATAAAATTGCGATCTGCATGTGTGTAAATGCAATTGCGAGTCAGTGATACTCGAAACCCCCAATGTTTTTCCAAGTCAGCAACAATGTGATCCACTCCAAGTGAGTAAATGTCTCGCATGCACAAAGCCCGGATGCAAGAATATCACAAGGAGCCAGATAAAACAGAAATGGAGCTGGCCTCTAACAAATTTTCGCAGAGCTCGACACTTTACAAGTTAGTATGTGTAGTAGGGACCGGCAGAACATGTATATAGACAAAGTGGTGCAGGTGGCTTATTTCAAGACAAGGCGTCATACTGTCTGCATGGCTGTTTCAAGCAAAATCTTGCTACGAACATCGAGCCGGTCAATGTATCAAGGGTCATTGTCGCTGCTCATCGTGTTACGAGATGATGATTCGAGGTGGCGTCGTAGAATGAAAAATTGAATGTTAAACAAAGGAACGAAACGGATAAGAAAGAAGGAGGAGGAAACGAAAGACGCTCATAACGTTAACAGAGTTCAACTTACAAAGTCGTCGCGAAAACCATGAGCGTAGTTAAGAGCCGTCTTAGCCTGCATGACGATATTACCGAGGAGGGTTGCGTCGTTCAGCTGGACGACGTCGATGTCACCTTCGAACTCCTCGGCGGCAAACCCACAGGGATTAAGCCACTTGGGCGCTTGGTCGAGCCTGCGCGATTCCAATGTCATAGCCGTCGGGGCGCTCTCCACAGAGACCAACAACAGCGCTACTAACAGCCCGACGAGCCCTGCAATACAGCAAACGCAACCTGCTTTATTTTAATAGAGTTTTCTACAGTTGGTTAATTATTATATTTAATAAATTATTGCTATTTTGAAAATAGACGGCAGCTTGAGTAGATTATATGAAAGATTCAGGTAAGAGAGATTTATAGACGAAATCGACAACTCGGCTATGAGTTTGCGTTATTTTTTCAATCAACGGGGTCTTCATGCGTTATGACCTTATGATCAAAGACCTATGGTTTTTTATATATTGGTTTACAATTGAAGTTCAAAACAGAATTGTGACTTTCAACGGCTATATTGTTTTTGCTCGCAATCATGACATAATAATTTTAATTAGACGTAGTAAAAAACGCGCTTATATTTGACTTGCGATGTATAGCGTAGACTAGTTGTAACAGGAGCGACAGCGAGACGCTCGTTTCTCTCGACGATGCTGGGGGCTTGTATCAGAAAAAGTTGTAACTTGGATAGAGAGAAAGAGCGAGGAAAGAGAGGCTGCTAAATTAGCCGGGTACGCGTAACCGCGCTGCTGCTGCTGCTGCTGCCGCTGCTGCTGAGTGGGCTACTGCTACATGCTGCTGCACTTAAACTTCTGTAAAAAAAGCTGCCACGCGGACTATAGCGGAAAAATGCAGTAATGGTTAACTGTCCTCGCATTGCTCGTGACAATTAGACGCAATTACATCCCCAGCGGCACGCTTCAAGATTTTGCTGCTCTGCTCTTTGCGGTAGGTCTGCCCGTTAACGCTCTTTCTGTCTGTCCGTCTGTCTATCTGTCTGTCTCTCTGTCTCAGTCTCTCTCTCTCTCTCTCTCTCTCTCTCTCTGTATCCCTCTTTCTCTCTCTCTCTCTCTCTCTCTCTCTCTCTCTTTCTATCTTTTCGAGATCCAGTTTTCTTCGGTACATCCATCAACACGTCTCAATAAACTGTCCAACTCATCAATTCAACACCGTTTTCATTCACGTAAGCCTACTCCTTCTTTCTGTATCAAACTGAAAGAAAACAATCTGCCTATCTCTCTCCGCTAGCAAAGAATGAAGAAGATTTTATTGAAATTTTTTAATGAGCATTGTAATACGCGGTAATAATATAAAACTGCAATTGGTATGCTCTACACATGAAATTAGCCTGTTCATAAAGTTGGTGAGCATTTCGATTTAATGTTACAATTTATTGTTCATATCTTCGAAATACAATTGAATCTTCTATTATTACTGTAGGTACTTTACAATAAAACAAGATATATTCTCGATAACACTGTTATTGCAATACGACAGTGTATCATATTGGAGACCGCCGATCAATTTATATTTGTAGTTATAGACAAATTCAGTTAAATTGCAGATATTTTATAATCTATATTTTATATAAGTCAGTAAGCGGCTTCTTTTTGAGATAAAGTTTCAAATTTCGTTATTGTTTATACGTCAACTGAAGTAAAAATAAGTATAGGTACGAAAAAACTGGTCGTATCGGAACACTTTCGATAAATTTATTTTTCATTAATTAAAATATATGATGTTTCAACTTTATCAGTTTAACGAGAAATTTATAATTATGATTTTGCAATGTACTCATGTTTGTTGCTTTTGTGGGTTTTACATTACTTATTAGGATTTTAAAATTTCTTGAAAAATGTAATGCAGAAAACTTTTGATACATAAAAAGAAATAGTTAAACATTAGAGTTTTCAAAGTTTTTAAAGCTTAGAGCTCGGACCTATCAACTTAACACTATCTTTGTAGACACCAGTGCAATCAAATTCCAATTATGAAATATTACATATATATTTCAGTTCGGAAAGATTAGTAAAAAAAATGAAGTCAATATTAGCCATGAGAAAACGGACATTTCATTGAGAGCACTTTCAATAGAGTTATTTTTCATTAGCTGAAATACACGATGTTGATACAAAGTATCTCCGAATAGACGATGAGTTGAGAATTAAGTAAAATTTGTTTTGAGTTTTAAAAATGTTTTCAAATTGGAAGGCTGATACAGTATATTTAAGTAACTATTGGATTAGAAAATAGAAGGTGAGTGCTAACGATTTCGAGTAATCGTTTTACGTAGTACAGCGCTAATATTCAGAATTGTACTAATTTATTCTATAAGTAGTTTATCTGTGAGAAAAGCAAAACTGAGCCACCTGTTGACTGTACTCCTGCATATAGCGAGAGAAACAGAGAAAGAGAGAGAGAGAGAGAGAGAGAGAAAGAGAGAGAGAGAGAGCACAGGAAAAAGATAAGGCGTCGTTTTGCCAAAGTCATGACTTGTTTATCTCTCTTTCTCTCTCTCTCTCTCAATATATGACTATTGAATAGACTGATGTTGGGAGTTGTAGCAAATCTCGTTGATCTTTTTGAGTCTCATAGAATAAATGAAATATCAGTGAGAGATTAGCGAAAAGCGCGCCGGTGGTGAGTGTCTCAGGCACACGTGCGAGCGAGAGCGAGAAAAAAGAGAGATATAGCGAATGCTATTGCGATGTGAGCGTACCGGCCGGCACCCACCTCCCGTCTCAGCTAACCGTTACTAATACAATCCGCTGGATGACTAATACGTTCATCGGTTCGCGACTCACATGCGAGACACTGACGTCATGCACCTCTCTGCGATTTGCCCCTCTCTCTTTCTCGCGCTTGATCCTCTTTATCCGTCTGTTCTTTAACTCTCGCTCTTTACTCAATTTCTACTAGAGTTATCAATATTGTAAATAGGTATATTCTCATAAGTTTATAAGCATAACCTAGACACAACAGTATCGTGACGTAAGTTCAAATATACGCTGTAAATTGAAGCCTCTAAATTCTATTCGCGTTACAGGCATTTAGATCGACTAGGTCCAAAATACATGTATATAGATAGAAACATGCAGGTACTTATGCACGCATTTCCGTCGTTAAATTGTGCGTAAAACTCGCGAAGAAATAAATCAACGCAAGTTCGTCTTTGAAATTTGCAGCTCGTCTTATTCAAAGATCCATTGCAACATAGCAATCCGTTTTAAAATAATTGAGTTACTTTCAGGCATGTCTTTCTTACCATCTCATTAGACACGAAAAATGCAAAGATCTAGTCTTACTAGAATGCGTACCAGTTAACATAAAAATAAGAGTCGCTTGAGAACGAGGGCTAGAAAATAATAAATGTTTATTACACTCATAGTCGACGCGTCGTGCATTTCGATGTTCGTGTCCACTCATTTATAAGCCCGTTAGGCGCTGCGTGATTTCACTTTAATATTTGTCCTCTCTCGCTTTTTTCCTTCTTTTCCATGTTACTTCGTGGGAATTTTACAGGGACAACGAATGGGTGAAAAAAGACACGCGCAATATCGTTCGTTGACCGCCACGAGACTCTTGCTTGACTGCTTCAAAGCAGGCTTTTAAACACGGAGTATAAAGTACCTATATTGTTAAATATTTGCTATTTCATTCATAATGATACGGAATCATCAGATAGATCGCTATACTAATAACATGAAATAATTATCAACACTTAGTCTATTAGAGAAATCGTAACAAAGCAAACTTGTTTATTGCCACTGCTAAATCGTGCCGACTTGATCATAACCATAAAAAACCATATTAATAAAATTGGCGATTGGGTTCATCGTGTAATGTAACGTTAGAATCGAATTTCCAAACGCGATTAAGAGAGAAAATAAGTAGACATTTGTCCAGAAAATAAAGCGAAGACAAGAAAGCTAGCTGTCGTGGAAGGCAGAAAGATATGTATGAAAAATAAACAAACGAAACGAGAAATATATCGACGGAAAAAAGTGAAAATAATAATGAGTAAACTTACTCAACCACGTGACGAAGGAGACGCGTGATTTGTTTCGGTAGGTGTTGCTCGGGGGCTGACAATAGGAGGAGGCCGGTGAATCGTTCTGGCTAAGCACGACAATGTTGTCATCCTCACTATCGACACAGCTATTACTTTGCACTTTACAAGTCCGCTGCGGTTGCAGTTGCCGCTCAACATCCACGGCAACGTCGGAGGGGGCTTTATGCGTCCGATTGTTACCCTTGGCCGTGTCAAAGCACCTCGCAGTCGCAGGAGGGTGCTGGTGTTGTCGAAGTTGGCGGCAACGCTGCAGCTCATCGCGGTCGTGATGCTTGGCGCGGGAATGATGCCAGGACACCGAGTCGCCGATCAGACCGAGGATCTCCGGCAGAGGACAGAAGCCGGGGCTGGCGCTGCTGGCGGTGTCCGCGCTCGGCTGCGCCGGCTTTTGAGACTGGGCCGGGGGCTGTCGCGTCGCTGGGGCTCTAGTGCCGCTGCCGGTCGCGCCGCTGCTGGCCAGCCTGTGGTAAGTAGTGCGCTGGTCTCTGCTGAGAATTTGCAGCATGGTCCTGGCGTCCTCGGCAGCGACCACCGGCAGCGTAGCTGCATCGCAACCGGCTCCCCGAAGCGACGGCTGCTGTGCGTCCGTCTGCTCCGTCGCTGCGGTATTGTCCTGTGAGCGAGTCTTGCACATGCTCGGTGCCGATACTAAAGCGCATCTGCAGCATTCGAATCCAATGCTGCTGCTGCCGCTGTTGTTGCTACTTCCGAGATGACCCGAACACTGTTCTCCGACACACTTGACGCACTGATACTTATAACGGATTCTTCCTTCCGTAACTATACAGACGGATCCTTTTTCGCTCTCTCGCTCTTTCTCTCATTTGTTCGAAAAGAGGGGTGGCGCGCAGAAACGTGCGTTCCGAGTGGGAGTAGTAAGGCGTAATCCGTCCTCTTTAAGGGAGTCCACTTTTGCACTCCCTCTCTCTCTCTTTGGCTCGCGTGCTCTCTCTTTCTCTCTCTCTCTCTCTCTCTTTGGCTCGCGTGCTCTCTCTCTCTCTCTCTCTCTCTCTCTCTCTCTCTCTCTGTCTTTTTCTCGCCCCAGGCATCAGCTCACGTGCTGCTACGAGGTGAGCCGTCTGCGTGCACTTAACGTGGGCGTGTGCGTGTATTCGTGTCGTGCCCGGACGAGTGTCAGAAAGTAACTGACTGAACGAGTGAGTAACTCCTCGCCTCGTGCTTGGCTGCGGCTGGCTCGCTCGCTCAAGCCAAGAGGTGAGACACCAGCGAAAGACCGAGAGAGAGAGAGAGAGAGAGAGAGAGAGAGAGAGAGATTGCGTTGTATCACCTCCTGTGGCGCTCAGCGGCACAGGCGCTGTTCTTTTCTTTCTCTCTTTTGCTTCTTGTATCCGTGTCTGCATGCCTGCCTGTGTGTGAAGCGACCAAAGGTAGGTAGGTAGGAACGTAGGTAGGCAGGCAGGCATCTAACAAATCCCGCTGTCACAGCCGCTCTTTTCTTTTCTCGCTCCATCTCTTGCTTCTCACTCGCGTGCTCGTAGTGGAAAGAAATCCGCAAAAAGAATAAGAGGCACGACGGCGGGAGGGGGGGGGGAGACGCCATGGCTTTTTTCAAATTGGTGCGGGTGGCGACGGCCCGTCGACAATCGCCTGTACGAGGACACCTTGTTGCTGGAGCACGTGGCTAAACGCCGAGCGTGCACGCCAGTGGTCTCTTTCACCTGGCCAAGATGAATCCCCCTCTCTCAGCCTCCTAGCTCACTCCTTCCACCCTCTCCCAGTCCATACCACTCCTGTACTGCGCTGCCAAACGAGCAAGTCGGCAAGAGAGAATAAAAGTTTATGCTTGCTAGCAAGCTTGTTTCGGCTGTACGCCCCCACACTGAAGAGAGAGAGAGAGAGAGAGAGAGAGAGAGCTGCTCGTCTCCCACCCGGTCTAGCGACCGAGCCATGCCACTCGACAACCCATTCTACACCTCTTGCGACCACCACGGTTCGCCTGCAGACTCATTCATGATTCCGTCGCCCGACAGAGACAAGAGACAGAAAAAGACAGCGAGTGAGAGAAGGAGAGAAGCTGCGCACACACCCCCACTCGGGTAGGACTTCCTTCGTCCCCACCACCAGCTCTGCAAATACTACAACAACGGACAGAGAGAAAGAGAGAGAAAGAGAGAGAGAGCTGCTCGCCCCGCATTCTTGCTTCGATAGCAGCAACACACATGTACCTATACCATGTTTGTAGTAGAGCAGTCCAACAGCTATTTGAAACCTTCGAATCAGTGCCTTCGTTCAGTGCGAACTTTTATACTACGCTTGTGCGTGCATCGATCTGCGTTTTTTTTGCATCAACATGTAATTCGTGTCCTGCCTTTTAAGCATGCTTGTCAACGTTTCTACTTCTTCCTCATCTTCGTTTTAACTGCATTCGGCTTGTAACACTAGCTTCATTTCAATTGACTGATTTTAATCCAAAGACACGTCCATTTTTCCATGTTAGCACACTGCATCAATCGTTTGGATCTTACTTAACTTTAAAGTTGCCGCTGGATTTTCATCGAGTTTAGGCTCACTATGAATATTTCGTTTGATTATACACGAAAAACCAATGTTTACGAGGTGTTGATCAAGGACGTCTCGCGTATTTAGGGCTACGGGAAAACAAAACGAGCGCACAAGCCGTATTTTAGCTTAGAAATGAAGAAAGCAAAGTACACGGATCGTCTATGGGATGTAAATCGGCCGAACAGAGAAAAATCGCAAGGTGGCCCAACAGTTGCTATCAGTGTAAAGCCGTTTGATGAAAGAGATTCCGAAGAATGCCCTCGATTTCAACAATGAAATGCTCATGAAAATCAACCGAGTAAAGAATGCCATGAATAAATGGCGAGATCTTTCGAGTACGATAGTTATCACGTTTATTCGCAGTGGATCATTGGTTCAAGTTGCCGGCGAATATTCTGGCGAAGAGACGTGTCGACATATTTGAAAGAGTAAACACGAGTACGAGTAGGTGAGTATAAGGGTAGGGGCGGAGCAATTGCACGCAGATGTCAATGAATAGCGAGAGAGAGCAGGCGCTCTAGTAAATGAACGACCGAGCGAACGTGAGCGAGAGAGAGAAAGAGAGAGAGAGAGAGAGAGAATGAGCGCGCAGAGTGACTAAGCGCGTCTCGGTCTCACTCGGTCAATCGTGTCCGCGGGAATTCCCAGCTGGTCGGCAGCGCGAATCTGTTACGTGTTAGATATTACGCTCGCTCGCGTTGTCGCGCTTCATCGTCGAGTCGGTCGTCGGCGGCCACGGCCGCGTCCGCGGCTTTTCGACAAACGAGCGGCCATTGGTCAGCGGCGATAATTGGCAAATTGCAAGCGAGCGTCCACCGATCGGCACTGGCAAGTGCAGCTCTTACTGGAATCCAGATCTATATCCGCTGTTGCTCGTGCTCTTGTTCCGGCTGCTGGAATTTCCGGGAAAACGTACTCCCGCGAGTCGAACCTTACGTCAGCCAGTAGTGCAGCGGAGGCCAACTAGGAAGAAACCGGAGAATCGCTCTTTATCGTATTGCAGACTACGTAAAGCATAATTTTGCGTGTTAGTAGTCGTTGTAGTGCAGTAGCGATAGTACCAGTACTAGCAGTACAGTAGCAGTTGCAGTGGGAAGCGCTGCAGGCTCTTTTCGCAGCTCTCGGAACGATTTCTCATTTGTCGCCGCGCCGCTTGCCTGAGACTCGGCTATTTCTAGCTACGATCGTAGGAGCGAAACACGACACACAAACGTTTCCGAAGATTGCGCAATGCTCTTTTTCCTCGATCCGCATCCGTACTGCAGCATTCCAATAATAACTCTACTGGCAATTCGTCGTCCTTTTCCAATGCACTTTCCCTCTCTTGCGCTCGCATCTCGCATCGGTTCGTACGCTCGCCGCGCACGCGGGCCGTGAATCAACGCGCGCGAGTCGTCAATGTGCTGGCGCCTACATATAGCCTTGTATCTTCGAAAATCACGTTGGCTGATGCACCCAGGACGCGCGCACAATTGCGTACGTTACTTGTCATCTAGTCTCGCCTTGCCTCGCCTCGCCTCGTCTCGCCGCGCCTCGCCTCGCCTCGCGTTTTTCAACTGTGACGTGTCGCTCCTTAGGCGACTTTCATCTCATTCTTGCGGAAATCACTCGCGCCATCCAATCTAGATACATACCTACGTAGGTATGTTCGCGTAACGTAAATCTCGATCATCGATTCATTGACAACGTAGACATCTGTGACGCGTCTAAAGTACTCAAACCGATGGCCGTTTGACTCTTGCCTCCAATTTAGTTTTCAATTTTTAACAATTCTTTCGCGCTTTTTTCCAGCATGTCGTTATTATTACGTGTGCAACTTGGTTCATGCTTATTATAAGCTTTCGTTTAGCCACCAGCATAAAAACCGCAACAAAACTTCAACGCAAGTCTAGTGATTCGCTCTCAGTGAGCTTTATCATTCGCATCATTTCCCGTACTCGTATAAGAATGCTTACTAAGCTATAATCAATTCAGAGTAAATAATACTTCAAAATAAAGTTTCAGTTAACGCCACAAATTTCATAGTGCACCAATACCAATGTACAAACTATTCCGTCTTTCATCATTGTGTATAATATCCACGTTAATCAATTATCAGCTGGCAACTCATTGAAGCCAACCAACATTACTTATTCAATACTCGCGACGGTATCATCATAATATTTACTGCCAAAGATAATGATGCATCTATTATATTCCATAAAGTCACGTATTTTCGCTGATGGCTTTACTTCGTAAACTCTAAGTTCATTGCTTCTTAAGAAATCCGACTCTGATTTTGCCCTTTTATCAGTACTCGCATACTTTCATGCTTTCGTAGCACTTTCTATTTATGCGAATTACGATTACTGCTCGATCATTTCCTCGTCAGCTTATTATTTCATTCAGTGAATTAGGACTAATACTCGCAGTCGTCTATGTACAGATTAAAAACCAATTTACAAGATTATGTCAGACTATGGAATTGAGCTCGTGGATTTTTCACTTAGCATTTTCTGGCATGTTGTGAATATTCACTCAAAGTATAAATAAAACTCATAAAAAAAGATAAGTCGAATGTGCTTTATACAAACAATAAATATGATAGCTCAGATACTGTATAGTCAGCATATAACATATAATTTTATACGCAATTTTAACCTAATTACGATTCTCAATTTTATTCAAACAAATTAGTCTTCGTAGCAGACACAATAAACAAGTTACATGACACTGGCTGTGCGTCTAAAATACAATTTAAACTTATGAGCAATTCTTCAAAATTGTGCGTAATCTATCAAGTATTCAAAGATAAATATCTTGGTAAATAATTAAACAAATTTAAAATTAAAATTCAATAGTTTGTGTATCAAGCAAGAGTGAATTTTGTTAACGATGTCAATAATCAAACATATCTCACATAGCAACAATAATAAATATTTAATAAATATACATGTTTGCAGTTTGTGTACAAATATGTCAAAATGCTATAAAAATATTTTAATGCTAAACAAAGTTACTAGGATAACAAACTTTTATTGTTATATAAAATTCAATTGTACATAAATTAAATTGTAAATATTAAACAAATGTTTATCGCGTAAACATTGAAAGTCATATAGAAAAGGTAAATTTTCAAAGGCTTCATAAATCTTCTCTCTCGACTAGCTTATTATTAGAAATACCGATAATCAATCATTTAACGTGTTTTTCATTGAAAATATTTAAAAAATGATCAAGTAGCTAAATCAATAAAGCTAACCTCTTTGAGAATCTCCTATGCTTTTTTTCACTTTGTAAGTTCTTGATATTATTCATCAAATGAAGATCTGATCTTAAAAAATCTTCATTTTTCCATATATACTTGAGAGGGTTTTAGTTGACGAAATCGATTTCTTTATTATTTATTTTTATTTCGAAATTTATTTAGTAATGACATTTATTTGACTGATTTTTGAAACAAAGTGATAAAGTTTTGAACAAAGCTTTAAGACACCATGAAGAACTAAACACACTGAATTACCATTCGCGTAGGAAACTCTGTATTCTTTGAGACTCGAATGTTTACGTTGCGCCGTTCAAGTGATTTCTTTTGCAAATTTAGCTGATTTCACGGAATCGCTGTTATTTTTCAACACTTTCAACAAAAAGTTCATCTTAAGAACATAAAAAAGTTAAAGTAAAATTAAAGTCATCGGCATCCATTAATTTAAATTAAGACCATTGGTTATATTTTATGCATTATATCCAATTAAATCAAAATTTGTATCTACATTTTGGAAATCGACTTTGCAAAGTTTAGTAAATATACGATGAGCATTTTATAACGATAAAACTTATACCGAATAATCCAATCTGGAAGACCATTCATGAGTGGTGGAGAAAATCTGAATTTAGCTCACTCAAGTATCTTTATGTGGGTGATACGATATGCTTAAGCTGTTAGGTGTATATCAAGTAGTAGACATCTTGGTTTAATGTAGCTTAGTATTATTAAATACTGATTCACTCTTCCCATCCTTTTTCACGTCAAACTATGCATATTGCTATATAATTATGATTATCTAGCTAATGGTAACTGAATTATGTGTAGGTTAATAAGACAAGTTTTATTGACCTATCGGCTTGTACTTGAACTAGATTTCTGCAAGGCCATCGTGGCACAGATTTTCTGTACCTAATCACAGAACAGTACTTTAAACACGTGTTTCTAACGCACGTTTTATAAGTAACTTGAACAATCTTCAATTTCGACATGCTTATTTTATTTCAAAACATATTTTATCGTTGATTTATTCATATAGACAATTTCTTTTATTAAAAAAGAAGCTTTTGAAATAGGAAATCGTATTTGTCAACAAATACTCATATGATAGTGCTATGTATTTTTTTCTGCATAATCGACTTATAGAAAAATGTAATACATGCTAGTTAGATAACTGATTTAATTCTTTACAATAATATTTTCAACACGCACATACCGATTCATATTTTAATTATTCATAATAATATTATAAATTAATGATTGCAAGTATGGACACAGTACACTTATTTGCCTGAAATATACAGTTTTTAACAATCGCTTCGTATTCTCCTATATCTAAAGGGTACTCTTGCTCACTGACCTCCCATATAGCGATTGTTATTAATAATTAAAATAAGTATTTTTATTAAAAAATTTATCAATGATATCAAATACAAAAAATCTTGTGCTCATCAGTAAACTTCTATATGTTCATATTAAACCCGTATTTACATTTCCAGTGCAATTCCAGTACTTAATTGAAACTTCCGAGGCAAATTAATTTTTAACATAATACTGATTAATTTTAACATAATATGATATAATCTTTCATTTTACAAAAACTTCACAATTATTTGCACAATTCATGAATATCACATATTTATCCCTCCTTTATAAAATTAAGCTACTTATATCTGCGTAACATATTTGTTTAACCTTTCTAAAAAACGACAGATGATTCTATTATTTTTACAGTATTGACAGGCTTTAACTTACAGGCAAAAGAGACAAGTAAAGGGTTAACGAGGGCCAAAAAGGGGCCGGATGAGTGATCAAAAAATGTTTATCCCTATACATATATATACTATCAATTATTTGTATGATTATCACTTGAATACCCACATGAAAACAATATATTTTAAGTACTTATTTCCACTTTAATAAAAAAACTGTTTTCACCAATGGTATTGAACACTGATTTATTACATCTACTATTTACATACTTACTAATCATGTTTAGTTCGTTTTATTTGAAACAAAGGCTCAATTGTAATATTTTCATAAAAAGCCCCCATTGTAAAAATTAATTATATAACTGCATTTTTCAATAATTCTAAAATATTATATTAAGAAAAGTGACGGTAATTTCACAAAACTCACCTCAAAAAATGATTCTAAAAATGCTGTTGAAATAAATAACCTGAAATCGAAAATAAAAAATTAATACTCGAATTATATGTGTTTAACATAAAAATTGGCGTTTATTTGATTTATTAGAAAATGTACGTATAAGTTTTGTGTCAACTTGAACAGTGGGAAACAGATACAAATAACAATGAATTTCACATCGCCAGCTTTGAGTTCTTTTATTACTAGTGCACTCTGTGAAATATAAAGTGTACCTCGACCTCATAATTTTACTATCCTGAAAACTATTGAAGTAGTTTATCCGAACTGTATTCTTATGTGCGTTAGTTTCAGATTACGTCTATCAAGTCTTAAGAGCTCACGTAAACATATAATAGTAAGGGCGCATTGCGGTATTAAAAGTCTACTATCGAGATTGTTTCTTTCGTTGTCTTTATTCAAAATATAAGATCTATTGACAGGACCGACTTACGTCTTTTTAACTTGATTTATTGAAACAATTAAAGTTATCTTAGAGAATCAAAATTGTTTTATCAAGTTTCTTTTCTGACAGAATTTCGTAGATTTCCTCATGCAATTGTACAATTGTACGATTTATGGAGTATTTATAATTTATAATTCTAATGGCAACATTGTGCTTCCAGCGTTCGACTCTTGTTTACATTAATATTCAATTTGATGTTCGAATCTCAAATCAACTGTTACAAGTAATATATAAATATATAATTTTTCGATTTGAAATACTAACATCCGCGGATATTGATTGGAAAACAAACATCTAATTCTGTTGATACTCAGATTTTGTAACCATTTCAAATTTAATAACAACAGCTTCACAGCTTTTTCGGTGTTGAGCTATAAAGATAAAGAGCAGCGCATTCAGTTGGTTTCTCCATTTTATATTTCTATAAAAAAACAAACCATCAGCTTTAATTTTCTTTAATTCTCAACATATTTGTCTACAATTTTTATCTTTTTATACGATATCTCCATATTAATAAAGAAAATAAACAAAAATACTACAAATCAGTTTCAGACAATTCCATACAGTACTTTTCTAGAAGTAGATTTCACAATTTCCTTTTCCAACGACAACCATAACTGATTTTTCAATTATTTTCAGTAAAATCAAATTTGTACCGAAAAAGTCATAATCCATCATAGTATTTTATAACGATAATCTATTGATTTGATAATCGTTGAGTAAATACCGGCGTTATTCCCTGTATAATATCTTATGCAAATTATCGTACTTATTTTTTATTCAATGAATTAATTAATAATAAGTCGATGTAAAATACCTTGATATTTATCTTTCATCCAATTAGATCATGAATAAAGTATGTTTATTGTATAATTTTCAACATATGAAACGTGTTATTAACAAAATTTTTTTTGAGTTATGTAATGAAAGAATTCATTTGAACGATTCCTAATTCGTTTGATCAATAAATACACTATTTTTCAGAGATCCATTCTTTCTAGTTTTTGCTACGGAATAGCGATCCTATGATTATTGAAACAAGAAAAATCCTGCTAGCAAAATAAAAGTAATTAAAAATAAAAAACCATACATAAAACAAAAAAAGTGATTTTTCGTACAAATTGTCAATGAAACTTTGATTATTATTGGTACACATTCAATGTAGCACAATAAAATTATGCTCATAAAATAATTGATAGATTCTGTTTCATGAAGTTCATTGTTATTGAAAATATTGAAAAGTAAAAACATGATTTATGAGCAAACTATTTTACTTGAAATGGTAATTTTTCGGTCTTTGTTTTCATAAATAAATAAATCATAATATATTATATCTTTGTATCTGAATATCGTGGTAGACGTTCAATTTAACAAATAATAATTTCATCAAGTTAAAACTACAAAAAAATGTCAACTAAAATAAAAGACTAACAGAACGCTGGAGCCCATTTTCATAGATGTGCTCGGATACGCTATGCCGAAATGTCGTGTATCATAAGTTTTATATTAAGCGGCGGATGCTTGCTTTTTAAGATTTCATAAAGATTTTAAAAAATTTTTATCTTCGTGCGCAATCAGTAGAATGGCTCGCGGTAGTCCCGTTACCGGACTTCCTGAATCTGAAGTCATATGGTATGTATGAGAGAGATGAAGACGTGCCGGGAGATCAAAACTTTCACTTGGCATTTGCGGTTTATGTAACGATTTACTGCCTATTGAGAATATTCTATTTCAATGTTACTATGCGATTATTTAATCTATAATTTATATGCGATTAGTCAAAAGTACTTTTTGATTATATTATACATTGTTTACAATTGTGATTATTTTCTTAATTCTTTATCAGATATAGAATCTTATTGATAATATAGCTTAATCAAGATTTTCAAATAATTGGACTTTATCGCAGGGCTCGCCCTCGCAATTTTTTGCCGGTCAAATGAACGACCAATCAATCGAACTGTGAAATCGTTATATTATTGCTTCAGTGGGTATAAGAAAAAGCGATGGTGTTTTTCACACAACACTGTCCCCACTTCCAAAGCGATACTATTCACACGCGTCACAATTTCCATTTTACTCCATTAATAATGCACTACAATAAAAAACTTGTTAGTTTTTGCTAAGGAACTCTGTTAAAAATACATCAATTATTTGAAGAATTGTAACCCCATATTTCAGTAATTAAAATAGTTTTTCCAATTCGCAGTTGCCAATTTTGTATAGTATTTTATCGAAAGTTAACCTGAGCAAAATTACATTGATTATTTAGGAATGGTTTCAAGTCATTGCCAAATATAATAATGGAGAAAATGAAAAGCTGCTATAAAAAACGTCAAAGATCTGTCATTTTAACATACTTTCGACTAATTAATTCAGAATATTTTTTAAACAATATGAAATCGAGAATCGAGAATTATAAAACTACAATAATAATTATTAAATAAAAGAGATATATCTGCATTTAAATATTTTATTTGGAAGCGAAAAATTTTTAATTATTCATCTATTTTTCAATTGCATACAGTTATATTGATGTGGAACTAAAAGTGATGGCTACAAAACAGAATCGATACCATATTTTAAAAGGCATTCAGGATTACAAGTTTTTCATTTGATTTTTAGTAGTGCGGTCTTAGTAGAGATGTAAATTTGATGAAAATTGACTTATAGAGACATCTGTTGATGGATAGAACAACTAATATGTAGCTCTAGTTGTCTATTATTGGTGAAGTATATCGCGTACTCGAGCCTCAGTATGTAAGCATTGCAGTAGTATGGCAATGCTTGTATCTCGAATGAGCTTATATATCCATGTGATCATACAGATCAGTGTCAATGCCAAAAAGACAACTACTTTACCGATCGTATGTTCGCTATATGTCATGTGTACATCCGATCAATATATCGAGCGAGCCTCGAAAGTAAAATGCCTTACCACCTACGTAATAGATCGTTTGGGAGGTTGGAAGAGATCGAATCTAGCTCAAGAAACTTAACAGCCAGCAAAGTAAATTAACTTGTTTCCCAACATCAAACTATAGATTTGTTAAACAATTATGTAACGATTTATCTTCAATATGTCACATTAGTCGTGACGAAGGATTATCATTATTTACAGAGTAAACACATTTTCAAGGTGCACATTTGGTTTGCTCACTTTCTGCTATGTGACAATAATTATAGCAGCAGAGGCAGTAATAAGATTGGCGAACGCCGACGCGCGTAGGCAATCGCTGTTATTTTGTGACTCGTTTCGACATTAGTTGGCCATCTCACAGCTATGCGATAGCTAACATTTCATTAATTTTTGTCAATTTTCATCAACGGCTTAGATTACTCAATTATTTTTTATCCTCCCGTTCCATTGAAAATAGTAACGCGCGTTTTCTCGCTATTCGAGCATTAATACTTAAACAGGTATTTAACAATACCACGAATAAACGAATTAAATAATAATTCAGATTGAGCATGCATCGAACTAAAAAGGATTTTATTAAGAGAAAAAGACAAAACAGACGGATAAACAAAAGTAAGCTAATTAAATATAAAATAGAACGAACCTGCTGTGATCACTCAAGCACTGGTACCACTGTATTCCTGAGCAAGCGAGGACGGGTACAATAACTACGATGACTCGATGAGCAAACAGTCAAAATAACGTTTGATATGTAAATGAACGGTACGATACTGTAGCGAGGCCCAATTTATATTGTTTTAAAATTGAAGATCCAGTTGAAAAACAAAGAAGAATTTATACGGAAATTCTAAAAAATATGTGCACAAAATAGTTAACTATACCTATAGTTTTGAAGTAACGCTTCTAGACTAAAGGCTTGAAAGGCTAACTCTCGCGCACGCACTCGACACAGTAAGCCACTATATGTATACATATATAGATATACGTGTATATATACACATATGCCGTGCCACCGAGCAGCGTGCCGCAACGCCTTATACCTATACTATACTCATATCGATTTCGTTCTCGCACATTCGACTCCAAGTCTCTCTCCTTTCTCTCCTCTCTATCTCACTCTCGTTATAACTACTCATTGTGAATTCACGCTATCAATGTTATCAATGTCATTGTCCCAGTGCTTTTCTAGATTATATTAAAAAAATAATATAATCTAATATATATAATATACCCATTTCCTTTTTCACACTTCCTATTTTTCTTCATTTGTTCATTTGTCATTTTACCCTTTCTACAATAATTTTCTATGTCTTCTTTTTTTTTCGATAATATTGTTTGTCACTCAATCAAAAAACGAACATCTACAATAAGTATATACATGATTAAAATCTTACATTGAAATAAAACAAACTTATTTACTCTTACTATACTCTGGTAATTTACTTAAAAAGTATTTCATATATTACACTTCGCACAAGTCAATGTCGAAATAAAATCTCTTCATAAGTCTATCACGTAAGACGTGACCTTGCAGTGGTACAACAAATGATTCAGTACAATTTCTTAATAAATATAATACCAATTCAATGAATCGTCAGATGCTTGCTCATTGATTTCTTTTTCATCTATTCAAGCAAGTTCAATTTTATGTAATATGCACGTTATTATTGACCATGAAATAAATTTGTATAACCTGTTTGTACGCACAAATTATCTAAAGAATCTAATCGTAACACTGATAATTTGAAGCAAAATAAAAAAATAAATAAAAAAGAAGAGAATGTGAAGCAATAGTATAAGGTGCTTATTAAGTGTAAAATCTATACATGTTATTCCGCAATCCAGAGTAAGATTTGCCAAATTATATTTTCTTCTGTTCATTGGTATTTCATTATTTTTTAATATAAGAAAAATTGTAATGATAATTCATTTATATAATAATTGAATTTGTAGAATTTTTTTTAATTTAAAATGTAGATCGTCAATAAAAATATTGCAGTAATTTTGTTTTCATGAAAAATTTTATTTTTATAAAAATTATCATGTTCGCTTTTTTACGTATCTATATATCAGATACCATGTGGAATTTTTAAATATAAAAATTTTTTATAATGTTTATGCGTGTACGTCTATGTATGAATGTAACCTGTCAATTTTCGTGATAGTTTTGTTGGAGAATTATCGCGATTGTTTTTCTTAATTATTACCGATTGAGGTGGGTAAGGAAAAAAAGAAATTTTTTAGATCTTTTGAACGTGGATTCGTATTAAAAATGTACCAATTATTATGGCGCTTTTACTCACGCAAATAACTGCAAAAACTTTCCAAATATTGCACAATTTTAGAGATCATTTTTAATAAATATTTTTGTTATTTATTTGTTAGAAATAGCAATATAATCGCAAAGAAAGAAAAACCATATTTAACCATTACTCCTCAAGGATGCGATTTGCCAATACAGTAGGTAGCGTTTTTTAATTTCTTTGGTTACTACTCATGGTGCTCATTAATCTTACAAAATTAAATCCATATTGATTAGAAAATAGTACGTGTCACTTTAGTGAGGCATGTCTTTATTAATAAATAGTTTTATAACATTGAACAATTTTCAAGCGTTTCAACATATAAAACAATATGAATCTAAAACGCTGCGAATTGCTTTAAGAAAGCGTTTTCTTGTAAAGTATATATAAAATCAACAACGAATAGTGTTATAAAAAAATCAAGCTTGTGTCTGGACAAATTTAGAAGGATTTAGAATAAGTACGGACAAGGATTATATTATAACTGTAGTTTCCATCTTGATGTATTGTTATCATCTTAAATCAAGTTGAAACAATGTACCACTGTGCCAGAGAAGAAATGTTTTTTTGACGGCCCTATAATAAGCCTAAGAAAAAATTGTAAGGATATGTTGATAACAACGGTGTAACGACGCGTATCAAATAAACTGTATATCTTTGTATACATCCTTGTATTCAATACTGTCAATATAAAGAGATGACATTTGCACCCTAAACATCTAATATAAAAACATATCAAACATGCATACGGAAAACATATGAAAATTGCATTTTCAGACCTCCGATACACTTACGAAAATTGTGCCAAGATCTCAGAATAATTTGTTTAAAATTTAAAGGAATAGACTGTGAGTTCCCTGTGTATGTTTTCTCCATTGCTTGTTTGTTATATATGTTTGTTATATATGTATAAGAAACATTATTAAATTTAGAAAAAAAGGCTAGCGTTTTTGCTCGTAGTTCGAGTTGAAATATACCATTTGAGTGGTTAATTTGGAATGTAAAATATATAAAAGAAATACAAGCACACTCTAGTTATATTATATTTGTAAAAAATATCGTAACATTTTGTATATCTTTTTTTATCCTTGAATTGTAGGTTACAATATACAACTACATTTAGACAAACTTTGAGTGCATGCATTATGCGTAGAAACAATGTATTGGACAAAAGACGTATCATTTTTAATAATACTTTGAATGTTGTTGAAATATAATTTACTGATTACTCAAATTTTCTTTCGAAACATTCTTTTTACTCCTGTGCACTCTCCAAATGACAAATACAATTTAATTCAGATGATTACTTTTCAAATTTCATACAGATGAAGCTGATAATATTTATAGTAATAATGTTTTTGTTGTGGTACTTTCACATAAATAAAACAATTTATTTTTCATAACGTTATAATATTATGCAGCTTAAAAGAATGTTAAGCTCTGTTGCAGTGTTTTAGTTGGCCTTATTGGTAGGATTTTATGAAAAATCAGATATAATGTTTCCTATGATAGGATATGTCGAAGTATTTGTGAAAATGGATTTTGTTGAAAGTTTCTATACAAACATATAAAAATATTCAATACTTCAAGTGGGAATGAACAACAATTTGCAATCAAACAGCAAAGACTGTCATTTGAAAACGTATTTCAATACTTCCAACCAATCGGCTTACTTTTCACGTCTCTTGCTCCGCCTACTAGCTACCGCCTCTTTCCCTTGCTTGCGTTATGTGTATAGCGATAGACAAAAAGTAAGTACTAGTCGGGTTTAAAATACTATATAGACAATTCTTCTTAAGTATTCAAAGCTTTTGTATATTTTATTTTATCATAATGCATAGTACTTTTAATGCACTGAATAGGACACTGAAAAATCCATGTCTGGAATAACGTTCCTTTTCTACCCAATTGCACTAGTCGAACGAAAAACGGTACTTTTGAAGGTCCTTTCTCAAAAATAAAAGAGCAACGGCAAAGTGGCAGCAATGCAGTACACTAAGATGTGCTCCATACCGAGCTATCGAGATTTACTTGTCTTAAAATAATAATTTGATGTCTAAATAAAACGACCACCGTCAACTAAGACAAGAAACTAATGAGGGAGTAATTTTCCGCATCAAATCAGGGACATACAGAAGTAGGCCTAGTCGAGCGTGAGCTTGTAAAACAGTAGTTCAATTTTCCGATAGACAGACCAAAGAGAACAAGAACAAGCAAGCGTAAAAGCGGAAGTGAAGGCGATGCACCGCCCTGTCATCATCTTGCGGCTCGTAAACGTTGTCCTTTTCTTTTTTGTCGAGTGCGACCGCCTCTGTACCAGTTGATTGACTTTTGTGATAGGGTGCACAAGCGAGCACGCAATTGTCATTCCTCAAGTTGACGTGCCTTTTCTCTGAAAAGAAGTCATATAATAATGTTGGAATAACTCTTTACAAGGTTTTTACAGCATACATATATGTCGATGTTAAAACAATCAATAACTATAAAAATGTCTGATGCTTTTTTCATATTTGTCTATATATAGATATCACTAAAAGTAAATTAAATATGAAGAGTGTGTGTGTGTATGATATATAAAAAGTGTACATCTAAAAATGTACAAAAAAATGTTCGTCACTGTAAATCCTATTTATGGCTATTTGCTCATGCTAAAAATATCACTTCCAAAAATCCGTTTTTTACTTCCTTTTCTTTATTTTTAAATATTCTACAATTTAAAGTGGTATTATTGAGGTAATAAAAAATAGATGCACCGTGTGATTTTGCCGATCGGTGCCTCTGTACTCTTATGCATGCGTAAACAATTGTTCACACCTTTGTATAGCGATGACTGTTCGCCTTGAGCAGGCAACGCAGTACCGTATTTTCTATTTAAAAGTAAAGTGAATTTACGCCCAAAGCGCCATGTTTTATCGCTCGAACCACAGGAGAGAAAGGTGCACCGCGCATGCGCAAGACACTTTACTTTATAAGCAAAGAATGAAGTAACATGCTGTATACCGCCTGCTTAAAGACTCTATAATCATCACTGGACGCGCAGTATGCTGGGTGAGAAATTGTGTAAGCACACACGGGAGTAGTATAGTTAGTTGAAATTTATGGAATGTCGAGTCGATTGGCTGATTAACTATTGCACATATATATATATAGATATAAGCTATAAAGAAAAAGAATATAGGAGAAAAACAGAAAAAGGAATATCTTCTAAATCAATTTTCGAAGACATCACATATTTAGCTGTAGACTTTTACCCTGCTTATGTGTAATAATTATTAACTATAATAATAAGTTAATTAAAAATATCGTGCCTACGACGGTAACAACAAAGTGAATGAGGCAAATAGCTGCCTAACATAATAACTAGTAGTTTTCTATATGCATCTATGAAGATACAACTGACGTCAACGACTCAATGCACAGTCCAAGTGAATTGTTAGAGTTTGAGAATAGTCCTCTTGAAATGCACTTGAACAATAAAATTTTCTCAGCGCAACAAAAGTCAAAGGGACACAGACGAGCTAGCGGCTGACCCCTGCGGAGAAGTTCGCGTCGGCGCGCAACGGCGAAACCTCAAAGAGCACCGGAAACGCGTTCCGGCCAGTTGGGGGCCACTATATCTATAGGTGAGGGACCCTACGAATCACCTGGTGCAACGTCTACTCTTCTCGCTCTTGCTGTGACTCTTTTCTTAAGACCACACAACTTGACCACGTTCTCCTCTTCTTTCCTCCTTTCTACACGACAAAAGTCGTAATGTTGTTGCGAAGCCAAGAAAAATTCTGCGCAGCCATCTAACACTCCAACTCAAACAATTCTTTTCTATTAACTTTTCTTTTCTTGAACCTCATCTATTCTGCTTTCTTTCTCTATCTCTGTCTCTTCCCCCCTCCCCTTTCTTTTTCTTCTTTCTCTTCGCTTATACTAATTCTTGTTTCATTATATCAGTGTCTAGTTTTTGATACAAAGATTTCATAAATAAGATTAATCAAGCTTTGTATAGTGTACGGATGATGAAATTGAAAGCAAAAGATTAGATTAAAAACTCAAGGTTTCACGTGAAAGTTGATGAGGAGAAGAAGAAATTAAAAAAAAACTAATTTTATGCTTGAGAGATTATATTACTATTGCGAATACTGCGCTTTATATCCGTTTAAAAACATGTATTGCAAACAATAAAAACAGTATAAAGCGTATAGTTGTGTTAGCGCCCAGGTGAGCGATACCATTGAAATAAAGAAGCAAAATTACTTTCAAAGCCAAAGTAAGAAGTTAAAGAGACTGCTGCTTTCTCACAGGATTGCCGCAAGGCATACCTTCGCATTAGACATTGCTGGAAGGCGAGAAAGAGAGAGAGCGAGAGGGGCGGGGGGAGGGTGAAAGAAAGAGAGAGACGAAAAGACTAGTGTGTTATATATGAGGGCCGTTTGTCGGGCATACCTCGAGGCCACCCCGGCGACTAATTGCGTGTTGTGTGCCTTCTTGAGCTCATCAAGAAAAACTGGCGCGCGTGCTGCTATGCCTGGCATCCTACTGTACACTTTTCTCTCAACGCATCAATGATTGTGCCACTGAAGCTGTTGGTGATGCTGTTGAGAACGATGATGAAGCTGCTGCTGTACATTATAGGCTTAACGTTTTATTGAATTTCTCATTGAATAATTCAAAGATCAAATTGACGATTTGTAAAGTATAGCGAAAAATACATCTTGCTATTTTATAAACTTTTAACCAAAATTTATAATGATTTTCGAATTGAATAGTCGTGGAGCAATTTGTTCATTAGGATATTAATTATAGCATTATAAACTCTTAGTCTTTACTTAACACAATGCTGAAACTCTTGGTATTTTTAAAAAGTATTGCCTTGTCTACACTGCGCAATCACTATCGTAGCATTTTAATAACTTAACTTTCGATATTTAAAAACTTGAATGTAAATGTTTTGATTGAGAAGTAAATTCACTCCTATGTAAACTATCATCCAGTTGAAAATTAATGCAAGATAAATTGACAGTCTAGTATAGTCTCATGGCATTTAATGATTTTGGAAAAATAAAAAAATCATTTCTTTAAAATTGTAAATAAATATTTTTGAAATACATAAAGAATCATAATACATCATTTTTAAGAATTCTCTTGTGTGTATATGTGTTTTCATTTCAGATTTTAGCAGCTTAAGCACCATGACATTTTTTTAAATCGATAAAATGAGTTTTCTCGTTCTATTTCCTTTCATTCCCACCTAAGAATATACGAAATACGAAAATAATTTACGGAAGATTTAACAAATACAAAATGATTTGAGAGGTCGCAAAGTGTTATTACGGATTCCGTGAGAAATTTGGTTGAATATGATAACTATACTCAAGCATGCGGTACCAATATAAGCCACTACTATATCGAGACCGTCACTAATGAGACATGTACACACAAGATCTTGTTCGTAAGCATGTCGACAGCTTTATTCATAGTTTTATTTTCTCGGTATTTTTCTCTCATTTTATATCTTGATGTCACTAAAATCATCTCAATAATCACTTACAGATGATTCTTTGTATATAGATAGACTTGTCAATTTTTAATAATTATTTTTTGTATACTGTGAATAAGTGATAATCTTTGCCTTAAAAATATTTGAGAAAACACTACTACTGATCAATTTTGGTGTTACATGTAGTTAATTAAAAAGAAAAGGCTATATTGAATGTTTAAAAATTAATTCATTGTAATAACAGGGATGAAAACATTTATAAAAATAAATGTTGATAGTTATTACAATTCGTATAAATAAGAGAAAATTCCTCTGTTGTAAACAGGTGGTATACTGGTTCATACCAGTTTACCATCTGTAAATTTTGCAATAAATAAATAGAAAATAATTTTTTCAAGTACCTACCGATTATATATAGGCGAATCATTGAAAGTAAACCGCCGTCATTTTATCCTATTTATTGTTAATGTTTCAGTAAGGAGTTCAAGGCGGAGACTTAAGAAATCAGTTAGAGTTGAGGTCACAAATACTAAAAATTTATGATATTTTAATTATGCGTGATAACAGTTTTGATGTATAATAGTGTTACGAAACTTTTTTTATCTTAAATTTCCTCCAATTTCATCTCTAATCGAATCTCAATGCTCACTCTTATGTTTGGTCGGAATTGACATACTATACCCTACAATTCACTGTGACGATAACATCAAACTAAATTTTTTTCGAAATTTATTCGATTACTTATAATCTTAAATAAAACATACGGGATTATGATGCTTAAAAATAATAGCTTTGCATATGTCGAAATATCAGTATTTTGTAATTTTCATATATTTCATATGAAACATACTTGCACTTATCTGATAAGGATTTATATGAGATTTATTTATAAGAAGTTAGTTTTAGTAAATTGACTATTGTGTCATTGAAATCATTAGAATGCCGATATAACATCCTTCCCTCTAAAAAAAATATGATTATTTATTATAAAATTCGAAACTATCAGAGTTTTTAAATATTTTAAAAAGTAATTAAACTCGACTCAGTATTTGACCAAATAGTATATTCAAGTATCATCTTAAGTCATGAGTTTCGAAATTACTTATACAAATATTCATTATAATCTATCCTACATCGGTCGAAATATAAATGGTCTATTTATATTTTTACGTTGTTCATATGTAAAAAGATTCAGATATTTCGGTTTCTAAAAGTTACTAGAATAATAGGGTATGGTTACTGTTAGAGTCAAAAATCATTCCTAACAATCAGAATTTCGAACCTCATTATTATCGGTCCTTGTTTTAAAACTGATTTTTCAACTGAAAAAAGTTTTATAGCTATTAAAAAAAAAGAAATTATTCAAGTAAGATAGGTTGTTCATATGTAACTATTATGTGCAAACTGCTGTATTCCTTTATTGAAAATGTATGCCGCAATGTTTGATGGCTTATCATGAGCGAATTTTCCATCATGTGATAATGAACAGACTTTTCTCAAACTCTGTGGAATGGTTTCTTTTATCAATAAAAATACTCAATTGAAAATTTCTAATCAATTGAGAACTTAGTTAAAGTAATAATTTAACTTCGCGGTTCTTAATTGTTTTATATAATTTTAGTTACAAGGTAGCAATATTACAATCATTTCCATGTATGTTTACTAGTGAATGGAATAGTATATGCCCATATATTTTACTACAGACAAAGTTCTTTCTTTTTTTATTTTTCTAGGTTTCGATCTCCAGTTATGAAAATAATGATATTGGATTCACAATGAAATAAAAAGATTGAAAAAATTTTTCAACGTGCTATTTATTACGTATTACTTCTTTGAAAAGGAAATTTTGTTTTGAAAAATTGCTTTTTAGCTATAATTTATTTTTTTTATGGTTTGTTGGGTAAATTTTTCTTCTTATATACCTTAACTTGCGCCGTAATAAACGACATCGTTTTTATCATTTCACTCAAATAATTGAAGAAGCTTACAAATAATGTATAATAAGAAGAGTGTGGCTTTTTATTTGTGGAACCATTGGATCTCAACTAACAAATTTTTGATTTCTTGTAAATTGTGTATTGTTCTAATTTTTCTACGAATTTTCTACACGTGTTAGCACCTGGCATTTTTCAATTTTAAAGATAGCTTAAGACAGCACGAATTATCATAAGAATGCAAGTATATTTTTGTTGACAGGATTGGTTGAACAATTTATTTTATTGTGAATTATTTTAAAAAGTATGTTTTTTTAAGAACTGTGACAAATTTCCGTACGCACGTTAGCACCTAAAATTTTTTTGTTTGCATTTAGTATACAAAATTGTCGTAATTAGATGAGTATAACTTTTTATTGGCAGAATCATTGGACTCAAATTAACAAAATTATTGTATATTTTCAAAATGACGTTTCAAAGCTTATCTTTGTTAGAGTTTCTGTATTTATTTGCACGATATCTTATCCAAAGTGTCAATACAGCTAATTTAATAATATTTACTGAACATTTCGTGTGTGTTAATATCTAATTTATTATTGTAAAGTGATGTAGCGTGAGCGGGCGTCCAAAATTATTTGTTGCCGATGCCAATGCTATACAAATTGACAAATAAAAAAGTTTGTAGTACACAATAAAATCCCAACATATCTACACGTTCACCTAAATCATTATTTATTAATTAATGTATGTAAAATATTACTTAATATAAAAATTATATTTGGTTATTGTTTTCTTGGCTAACAATACAGACAAATGTAGACTTGAATGAAGAATGCTTTGTAGTAATCAATGCAATCATGTGTATTTTAAGATTATATAAAATCTTTAATAAGAAGAAAAACTACGGCAACAGTCTTTACGGATAGCGCGTCGATTTTGTCAATGGAAAATCTTGAAGCGCAGCCATATATAAATCTTGGAGCGCGATCGAGGACAGTAAGAAGACAGCGCTATAAACATTAATGAACAATTTTATATGTACCGAATATGTGCACATGAAATACAGACTGTTATATGAGAAAGTACGCCGTTAATATACTTAGTTAATGAAATAAACTTTTATCGGTTGATTTGTAGTATTTTTATTGTTTGTTGGTTTATTTATTTTTGCAATACCACGCTTTAAACTATTCCTCTAAGAAAGTGTACTGTCGGAGGAATTAGTAGTATTTTTAATATTTTTTCTGGTAGTTATTGATTTTTTTAGTAAGAATTATGAAAAAAAAGTATATTATTTAAATACTCGAAAGGAAAATAATACGTATTCATACTTTATAAAATTTGCTAAGAAATAAAGATGTGGAAAATGTGAATGAGGTATGTTAAATAGGACAATGTACGTTCGCTACTCGCCGCTTTTCTCTGTCACAAGAACATAAAAGAGGATCGAAACATGCATGTTCAAAAGCGGCTTTGAGAATCAACGCGCGAAACAAGAGAATTTTCTTCTATTCAAGTTCCGTCGATTTCTAAAAGTGGCGAGAAACAGCCGTGAAACTAACTTTGAAACGGAAACGAAACAACAAAGTAGCCCTGGAGAATTATCCTCGGTCAAAAAAAAAAAGAAAAAAGGACCGATGCACTTTTCGATACTATAACCAAAATATAATTTTCATTTGAATTCCATTTTGAATATCCTTTCAACAAGTAATCTTAATAATAAATATTTATTAATAATGCTAACAATAATAATAGAAAAAATTATAACAATACTTATCGATTAATACCAATAATGAGTGAAAATAGAGAGTAATAGTTTAATAGAAAAACATAAACACTATGTTAATTTAATATAAAAAAGTTTTTGAGATTGACAACAATGAACGTAATATATCTGAAAAATGTCTTGATCATATGTTAATAATAATCTTATTAATAATTTTTCTTGTATTAATATAGCATATTTTCAAGATTGTGTATATTTCTAACTAGTAATTCGTTTATTTTTAATTAATAATAAATAAAGAAAATAACATAACAATATACTACGAATTCCCATTCATCGAATATCGTTCACAGTTACATCAAAATCATTGGAAATCATTAAATCAGAATTTGCTAAAACTCACAGAATTTTGCGGACTGTAAGTAGTTAAGATATCTGGATTATAAATAATCAATTATCTTTCAATTCCAATTGATATTATATAATATTAAAATATCTGACATAGACGATATACATTAAGCGCGCGCAACGTACATTGAAGCTCAAATATTATAATATAAATCTAAATATTATAATATAATATAATATAAATATAAATCAGACAAAAATATAATTCAACTTTGTGAATTAACTGACTCACTGAAAATTCATTGTTTTAGCAGAGTATTATTTAAAAGATAACGCTCGTTTTAACTCGATATAATTAATCGCATAAAGTGTTTATTGAACTACATTCCTGCAAGGGATATTACGCAGCTTCAAACTTTGATTGAACTCGTATTGGCTATAAACTTTGTAAAATTAGTGATACATTAGTGATCAATCAAGTGTTGTTGCCGTACTTAGATGGCATTTAACTTGAGTAATATTTATGTTATACAATTTTATAATCTTCCTACTACACTGTTTTTTGTATTTAATAAATAGAATATTAATCAATACAATATTATTATCATATAGTTCTCATTACTGTCATAAATTTTTTCTATAATTGTTATAAGTTTTACGATGTTTTTTAATTTTACGTACGCCTGGATGATATCCGTAAATTTTTATTTTAATACCACGCTCATGGAGACTCGATTTCGCACATATTCGAGGAATAAAATTGAGCACGTTTAAAATAACGTCTCACACACGTCGTATCGAAAAACAAAGTTAGATATATGTGCGAGAAAGTGATTTCAGCCTCGTGTGGCCACTTCAACCCTGCTTCGCTTGAGCACAAACGTCCACACGAAACTGAAATTACTTTCTCGCATTAGTATCGAAATGTACTAAATTATAGGAGATGTCATAAAATTGTTTTCAACACTCCACGCGTGGAGATTCGACTTTACGCATGCTCAAGAAATCGAGCACGTATAAAATCTCATCCCACACACGTTTCGAAATAGTACATTTCAACACGTTGTACGAAAGGTACAATTTTCCCGTACGTACGTTTCCACACGTTAATGGAAACAAAACAGTACCTAATATATTCGGGAAAAAGATTCTCGTTTCATGTGTTTTTCCATTCCCGATTTGCTTAGATGCAAACGTCACGTCAACAAAAATTTTGTATTTAAAAAAAAATCGTTGGAAAAGCTTTGTTCACTTTTTATAACCATTTTTCGTGCTTGAAAACTTTAGATTTTACCATTATATGGTTGAATCTCATTGTTTCTGCTAGAACTATTTTTTCTAAATATAATTTACAGAGTTCCTCTATATATTTATATCTAAAATCTTCATCTATTTTTATCTAAAGAAACGATAAACGAATACTGTCTCCTTTTTTGCAAAGAACATTTCCCATGGCAACTGGCAACGCGCTTATGGATCTTTTTTAAATGTTTAGACGCAATATGAAAATAGATACTACGTAACTATGTATTGTTTATTTTACTTTTATATTTTCAAACACTGACTATTGATTGAAGGTGGTTGATAAATGCTCTATCGGGGAGTGTCCACATGGGATTCCTCTTCCTTCCCGACCCCGAGGCTATCCCCGTCCGAGTTTTTGTATGCGCACGCCATCTCTATAATTTCCAGTTCATAGATTAAGATACGTATCTCACATTCATTATGAAACTTACCGCTGAGCTCGAAGTTTTAGAGATGGTGTGTGCATATAAAATCTCGGACGGGGTCGGTCCCAGAGTCAGGAAGGAAGAGGCATCCCGTGTGGCGATACTCCCTTGCGAATCAACTCATGTTTTAAACTAGTTATTTACTTTACCGGTCTATGATAAATTACTATGACTAACCACAGAGGCTCCATTTTATTGGCAACCGTTAAGATTGAAAATGAAAAAATCGTTTAATGATAATAATCGAAAAGTATTTAAAATTAGTATCGAGCATTGAAAAATATTTATATAGTAATTCCAGCATTCATTATATGCATTGCACTATCAGTATTTTACGATACATTATACATTTCTAAAAATTGCATTTCTCTTACATATAAATAATGTAGAATTTATTATATGGACTAAAAGCTATAATCACGTACTGCATACAATTGTTGTGTTCTATATATTATGAAACTGGCATATTAAAAATATGTATACTTATATTTTATAGTATTTTAGTTCATTCCTACGAAAGACATTACTGAACTGATAGAATGAATTGATTTTTAATGTCATAATATATTTTCACTACCATAATGAGCTTTTTATTTAAAAGAGCATGACGAAGCAAAGAATAGTGCTTGCATGTGATCGGCCCTTATTACCTTTGCTTGTTCTTACAAGTAGACTGGCAAACAATAATTTATTACATCCAAACTTACCAAAGCTCATTTTAAAGGTATCCGTAAGAGCGCTACAAAAATATTTTATATATATGACTAAATGTACGTATCACGTGAAATTAAAATGTGTAAAATTGTTCACATATATTTATTGTTCTTACCTTCATTCATTACGATCTATCAATTTTTCAAAAAGTGAGGAAAACTTTATAGCTTTGAGCTTTTCTGAAAGAAACTTTTTGCAATATATTTTTCTTTTTATATAAGCAATACTCGGTAAACAACACCATCAAAAATAATCTCGAAAATAATAATAATAATTATTATTATTATTTTGTTATTGAGTAACGATTGATGTAAAATTACGTGGATTAGTTTAATAATGTGCAGTGCAAACTTTTGGAAATGTATGATTCTTTAATGATAATACAATAGAGAATTACAACTACCGTAACGTAAAAAAAATCAGGAAATGTCAAATCTGGTCAACTTACTTTACTATCCTCTAAATAGATTTCTAAAAAAATCTATTGCCAAATTAAACTTTTGTTTGATAAATTGCAAGTCGTCATGATTAATCGTTATCATATAGTAATAACTGCAAAAGTGTAGATTATATAAAACACAAATGGCATAATTAACATTGATTAAAATATTACTTTATTCAGCTGTATGAAAACTTAATAAAATAAAACGAAAGCAAATAATGGAAGAAATAATTGAAAAAATGAAACATGATCTAATTTTTAATATTATATTTAAAAAAGTACAAGACAGAGTTCTAGTTTATTCCTACTGATTCATGATTTTTATGTTGGAAAGCATAAATATCGTAAAATACTATGCAAAAATAAAAATATCTTTTGGTAAACTACATATAAGCTGTCTAATATGTGCAATATATACGAGGGAGCTACGATTGTAAAATCATATAAGATACTATGAACCTGTAATAAAGTAGATGAACATAGAGCTCATACCACCACCATCAATATTTTTCACGCATGTTTACAAGAACTAGTCTGCTCAAGAGCTTATGACAAAAATGAAAAAGAGAAACTACTTAAGTATTTCATAAAATTTAGTGAAACAAAGTTTGTAATATTTCATAGAAATGTGTTTAAATTTATATTTTTGGGAAAGTTTGATTATTTAAGAAAATGTATGCTAGTTAACGAATATTAGATAACATTTTGATAAATTAATATATACTCATACATACACCCAAGGAAAGAAATATTTATTAAGCGCTGGGGTTAAATGATATAGGAATAAATGAAAACTGCATACTTAATGAAAAAATATTGGTCTACTATACTTAAAATCACAGTAACAGTATAACTATTGCAGTTTTACAAATAGATAAAGAAAATTAAAGTGTGCAGGCATGTATAGGCGTGAGAGAGGGGCAACGCGAAAGAGAGGGTGAGAGAATGAGAGACAGAGAAACAGACAGGCAGAGGGAGGTAAGAGGAGGAGAGTGGAAACGAAAGTGAAGGTGGCGCACACGTCGACCAGGGTCGGAAAAAGCGGGAGCATGCGGAGTGCCGAGGGTGGCTAGATCGTAGTAACCACCTCCCGCGGGCAGCGAGCGTTTACGGCAGTCTCAGTCCGCGCCCTGAACGCAATCAGAGCGACATAGTGCATCTACGCTTTGTTGCGCATGTACCTACTCTCGATCATTTCACTTATTTTCTTATTTCACGACTTTTCTTTCTCATTTATACAACTTTTTCTTTTTATACGCACTCTACCAAATTACATCGTGATTTGAATAATAGTTTGTGCCCACCGTCTAACTTTCAAACTATTGCTTGGATGAAAAAAACCGCTACAAATTTATTAACAAATGACGTTTATTAGAACCAATGTGTAAGTATAATTATTAAATAAAAATCACAACACAGCACACATTAAAAAATACATCAAATTTTAATTTAGTCTATGTTTACTTGTCAATTGATTCACAAGATATATAGATCAATTGTTATGCTATATAGATCAATTGTTTAAATAAGGATTTAATGATTTCTTCGTTTGAGGAAAATTTTAACACTGGTTTGTAGAAAACAGTTAGATGGAAAAGTGGCGTTCACCTATTATATTCATTCATGATTAATCCACAGTTTTTAAATGAAGATGTTGATTTTTAAAGATTGATGAGACCTCACAAAAAATAGAGCCCATTCGAGTTCGTTTTCTTTATCATGCTAAAACACTGAGGTAGAGTGTTTTGATATTTATAGCAACCACGGTTGTGTACATAAACGTATTTTTCAAAATTTAATGCACTGAACGCCAACACGTAAAGATCAGATATCTTATATGAATAGAAAGTGTAAATATTAACGACAGATCATATCTTAAATAAACAATTTATTGAAAATCACAGTTTATATCAGATCAAAGAAAATTTTAAGTCAATGATTAAACTAAATATATGTTGTATAAGATACAAGTTTTTATGTGAATTATCATTGTATATGACGGGGAAGACTTTTCTAACATCTAAATAGGATAACTATGATAATGTATGTATTTTTTTTGCTTTAATATAAGCTACGCTGTTTATTAGTATGTTTCAACCATTAATCCATAAATGCTCACATGACGGTCTTTCGAGAACTGAGTTCTAATTATTACCACGTAATAAATTTGAACGAAAAATATCCAGGAACCACTGTTCCTTATGTTTTCAAGGGTGCTCTTTCCAATGACGTTATTAAAGGTCTCGGCAATAAAGTTTTGTCAGCGAAAAATAAATAAAATAAGCTTCATTCTTCGATTTTTTTTTCAAATAGACTTTTTGATCCCATAACAGTTTTTTCTATGACTAAACTCTCTTTAAATCGTGGCCTCGATGTGTAAAATAAATGTTAGTAAGATTACCCGAACATGAAAATTTATTATCTAAACAAGATAGCGGCTAATATGAAATTATTTTGTGGAAATCATACGAATTTTTTCCTTGAAAACTATAGAGCTTTATAGAAATTTTCTAAGAACAAAATTATCTTAAAATTGATTAAAGGAATACCTGCAGTTTTTATTAGAATGGTCCGAGAAAATTTTTGAATTTTTGAAATCAGGGATTCATAAATTCTCAAATTGTAACAAAAAATTCAAAAATAATTCTAGGATACTCTTTAACTAATTCTAAGACATTTTTGTTTTCAGAAAAAATGTTGTAAAATAGTTTTCGAGCAAAAAATTTACGTTGAGTAAACCTTAAGAATTTTTTGCACGAAAACTATATATTTTATAACAAATCTTTTAAGAACAAAATGTCTTGGATTTAGTCAAAAAGTATCCTAGAATTATTATTATTAACAATTTTATTAGAATTATTACTAGATTCAATTTTAGAATTTTCGAAACCCTGACTTTTCGAAAATTCAAAAAGTTTCGTGGACCATTTAAAAAAAAATTAAACGTATTCTTTGATCAATTTTAAGATAATATTGTTCTTAGGAAATTTCTACAAAAATCTATAGTTTTCAAGGAAAAAATTCCTAAATTTTACAAAACAATATTTTCATATCAGCCATCATTTTGTTTAAATAATAAACTTTCATGTTCGGGCAATCTTACTAGTATTTATTTTAGATATCGTGACCGCGATATAAAGAGGTTTTCGGTATCTAAAAAAATGTTATAGAATTAAAAAGTCTATTTGAAAAAAAATTATGCTTTTTTTTATTTTTGATTTTACGCTGGTAAAAATTTCTTGCAGAAATTTTCGATCAATACTATTAGAAAAGGTACCTTCGAAAATATAAGGAACAGTGGTTCCTGAATTTTTTTCGTTCAAATTCATACGTGGTAATAATTTAAACTTAGCTCTCGAAAAACCGTCTTGTGAGGGGTAATGGGTTAAGGTCCAAACTAAAACTGGGGCAGTTATCGAATCAACTACTTTACTCACTAAATAATATAAAAATAATACTCCAGCATATTTGCTTTTGTAATTTGCAAGAAAATATTATTCAATTAAACCACGATAAAAATTATTATTTTTGAATTCTAATTATATGAGCCGATTCTACTAAATGAAATAGAAACATTGAAATTTTCAAAATAACGATATGTAAATGTAACTGTATATTAACAAATTCGACAATAAAAACAGCAAAATGTTATCTACAATTTTTTCATAATTTCGTAGAATTGATCGGTGTAATTAATTTGTAAAAAGTTATAAACTTCGACGTGATTTGTTCAAAGAATATTTTTTTATAAGTGATTGTAAATTACAGAAGAAAAACAAGTATTTTATTATTTCATTAGGCACTATATACATGAAATTATTAGAAATTTTACCTATTTTTTGCGTTGGTCTTAATATGGGCATATACGCATATGTATAGATTTTACAAGCGGTATCGGAACAAACGTCTACTGCGGTTGAAAAGCCTTTTCTTAAGATGGATATATTGAATAAATCGAAAAAGTCGATCAGGAATATCCATGTTGACTTTAAATTTGACACAAGTACGAGCTGGAACGAGAAAGCCTCGAGAACCTGATGAGTAAGACGGCGTAGCTAAAGTGAACGGATCATAAAAAAACATTCGCACATTCGATACAATTTATGAAATTTTAAGCAAAATATTGCAAATAAGATGACGTAAAAATATGTGCGATAACAATTGACATCTTACTGTAGCTATAAACAGAAAAGATAAGTCGGCTTGATGAAGGAAGTCTATCGTATAATTTAAATATTCATCGTCTTTGTACTAGCTTCATCTGACTATACTAGTAAACTATATCATCACGGCTTCTTTCGCCTCCTTTCGCCTCTAGTCAGCACTTCGTTGTCCGTTTTGAAGCCCCGCGAGTGAATACCAGATTTTTCACTCCGTTTATCGAACGCCAAGTTGAGTGTTTTAATCCACAAACAATGGCTTCTATACATGCTGTCTTCTCAACTCGTTAGCGCATTTATGGTGAAACGCGCATCTACAGCAGAACTTCTTATCCACGTGTAAATAGTATGCTATCTACGTCAATGTTAGATCAATTTTATTAAGCGTACTACTTGAAGTCTATTATGAGCTACATAATCCCACGTATGTTTGCATCATTTTATTTTTTCTAAGAGGAGTTAAATTTACTCACTTCTAAATTACTATATGTTAAATGAATTACGAATTTTCACAACACCACATAAATCTAATTTTTCTGTGCTTATACACACATACTCGCGCGCGTATGCACGCACACGCACACACGAGCCTACCCTAGGGGCTATAAAAACCTAGTATCTGGTGGAAAGGCTTAAAAGAGCTAAATTCAAGTAGCCGCGGGCAAGACTTTTACGTTGTGTAAGTGATAGGAGCTCTCGTTACTGAGTTATGGAGCCAGTTATGAGTTAGGTCCCTTGACTGCTTAGGTCAGTGTAGGCCAACAAACAGTTCAACACATGTTAGGACAATGTAGAAGAAATTACTTTAATCACAGCATAAAAGCTCATCTGTAAAATTTCCAGTTCTTTCCAAATCCGGGATAAAAAATGAGATTCACATAGAAAAAAAACAAAGTTGAACCTGAAAGGACCTTAAAAATCAAGTTCAAAGTTACAAGCAGTCATCAAAGCTCAGCAGATGTTATCCAAAACATTTTTTATATATGCTACCAAGAACGGATCATTTGGTAAAAAAGAAAAAGAAATTAAGTTTGAGGTTCACATAACCTTGATGTGATCTCCGCTCCACAGATGATTCCTTATCTGAATGACGAATCTTTCGCTCTTATGTAATCTGTGGTTGAAAATAAGGAATCCTATTAAAAAAAAACGTTGACCTTGAAATGTCCTGGAAAATTAAGTTTAAAGTCAAATTTAAGATCATCGACCTCCTCTAAATCACACAAATTTTATCTAAAACATTTTTTGAATACTTTGTAAAGTTTCAAGTTATTCTGCTACCCAAGTTAAAATGAGACACCCTTTAGATAAAAGTATGCTTATAGTTGTGCGGAATCTCTCGTGAAAAATTTATTTAATAGATAATTTCAAACGTCTTTGGAAAGATCGGATACTGTCATCCAAATTTTTATATACCGTTTTTCATAAAATGGTTTAAGATAAAAGATATTTTCACTCCCAGCTTACCCTGTTAAACTAAAAAAATTATCTTTGTGCCTACGACAAATAAGTAAACCAAAAGACATTTATAAAAATTAAACATTAGTCTATGCGAAGCGTTGTACGTTCATTTCCAGTTAAGACATATAAGTTGGAAGTTTATAAAACTATTTACTGCAAGAAATCTATATCAAAATCACCTAAAACATAACATCAGTCTATACATATTCATATGGAATTTTCAAGTGGACAGGAATGGCATTTATTTTCCTGAGTAGAAGCCGTAGCTTCCAAGTGAAGAAAAATGGCACGTAGCGGTTCGGTAGAAAAATAACTTATATAACTGTGAGCGACATCCGAAATTTCTTTCAATCAATAGTGAGATTTTTGAAAAGTTCGTTTTGAAAAATAACTTTTTTTGGTTTTTACATAGGACTTCAAAAACGATTTTCGGAAAACAAGAAAAGTACGTAACTCGTAAAATCTGAAATTAAATAATGTCCGGAAATTTTCAAAAATCGAAGATGTAAATTTTTTTGTTGACTCAAGCTAGTATCTAATAATGTAACATTTTTCGTATTAAAAAAAGATTGAGTAACATTTTACTTTTGTTTGCATTTTTTTAGATAGACACATAATTGCAAATCTATTTGTTTTCAAACGATAGGCTTCATTCTGGAATGATTATCTAAAATCATAAATTAAATTTTAAAGGTTAAGAGTAGACCTTTCAGATGGTTTTTCCCATTTTCAAAAAAAAAATTTCCGCGATATTACGAGACTTCAAATACACCAAAAAAAAAAACCGTTATTTTTGTCCCTTTAGATTAGGATATTTAAAAAACCTGGCGTGATTGACAAATTCTGACTCTAGATTTGGATTCCACGCAAAAAATTACTTTGAAAATAACCTTCAGTTGACCAACAGCAAAACCATGCAGATCTGTATAATTAAAGTGGTATGTATTGTACCACCGGGTTCATTTATCATATAGATACCGAGTCATCACTATTTAATAATATAGCAATTTTTTAATGTTATTCATTTTATATAATGCTTTATAAAAGGACATATTAAATATGCATAAATATTTATTGAATTGCAACTAAATATTGAATCATTTTTCACAACTCCGTTACATGATTCCTACAAACAAGAGAAAATTCCTTTTCTGCAGGCTGTGTAGATAATACCAGTTGACTAGCAGATTATTGTTAAGTAAATAAAAAATAAGCAACTAACATTCTATAAAAATTGCTTATTAATGTGGGATTAATTTTTACACAAAAAAATAATTTAAATTATATTGTTATATGAAGTCTAGAATTATACATTTATTTTATATAAAAAATAAAAAATCCTTGTTAAAACCTAAGCTAAATTTTATTTTAGTTTTTACTTATTTTAGAACAATGCATGTTTTCAGTCAGTATAGGAAATCACGACTGATCGTACATGGTTCACGAAAATCACCTATCTTAAGTGACTAATGAATGGACTGTAGTAAGTGCTAATTCAGTTCAACAGTACTACGCAAAACACTGTACAATACTTATGACTTAGGCATCCCACTATTGTGTCATACTGCACAAGTGTCATAACATACTATTAAAAGCATATTAAACGATTTTTTAGGCCTCAATTCAAATGCAGAAGCAGTTTGAATAATTATCTTGATTATAGAATTCTAATACAAGTGGTGTACAGATTGTTATTTATTTATTATTTGATACTCGCTCAAGTCGTATGCATAAAAATACTCTCGTAAATATCTGCCATTGAAATAAATTGTCATCAATTTTGCACATTCCAATGCAAATGCTATAATCGGTGATATTTTGAATAGTTTAAAATAGTATAGGATGCTCAGGTTTCAAATTAACGTTCAAATGGAGCATAAGCATAATTTTTACTGTGCGCTAATAAACCGTTTAGTCCCTCTATGATACAATACACTATTTCAAAGGACAGTCGTATAGCTTGCGCAAATTCTCCATAGTATTAATAGTGGTTAGATATTAAATAACCAGAAAAATTTATATTTTAGATTGTTCAAATAAAATTTATTCTGGTGTAAATAACCAACGAGCTAAATGAGTTCATTCTATTTATAACATCACTTAATGCCAAAACCTGCCCCTCATTTCGTTACGATAAAGCACGTTTAAAAGCTTTCAGTCAACCTACTTACTTTCTCGTAGAGTATTGAAAACAATTTTTTATTTTTCTTTCGCTTCAGTCCAAAACAAATTGTCAATAAAATAAAAAATTTTCTCAAGAAACGTAGGAATTATAGTTGTTCTTTAGCGAACTTAGTGAAAGAGCTTATGAAAAAATTTCACAAGCTCTTTCTATTGAAGATTCGAGTTTCGTAAACAAATGTATTACTTTTCAGATTATTCAGCGTTAGAAAATTGATTTCGTTGAAAAATATTTATTTATAAATTATATAAATCTACTCATACTCCGGATTAATTGTTCTTAATTAATTATAATTACTCTATAAATATAATTACCTGAAACCAAATTATGCATTTAAATAAAAAAATGCATGGATTTATTGCCTTTAATACTTACTTTAGGTCTTGGCCTCAGATTGGTTGATTATGAAATGTATATAAAAATAGCGATCTGTATTGCGAGATTAATGACAGCCTAACCTAGTTCATTATTAAAAATAACAAATTAAGTAAATATTTATTTATCATAACACAATAAATTCATATTAGACAAAAATATCAATTTTTACGAATATCGATTTTGACTTTTGATCATTATTCTCATTTATAGTATAAATTTAATACTTAAATTTTTTCAATGTTATGAGAGTAAACTCATAAATGCAAAACGAAAACAATCACTTATAAAAGATGACATTTCGCTGGTGTAGTATATGATTGCACACAATAAACTTATACCGTCATAATAATTATATATCTCATAAGTTAATAGATTATGAGGTTAAAAAGGCAATTATTCTCGAGTCAACAAACGTAAACAGATATATGTATATATGCAGCATAATAATGAGAGTAATTTTGTTGTGACACTGTTACAAGAGCTATTACTGTATTGAAGATACTCAAATAAAACTATAAAGAAACAAATAAAGATGAACCCAAAAAGAAAAATCTAATATTGAAATCTATTAGCTTTGAAAACAATATCTACGCAGAATATATTTTGGACATTTATGTAATAATAATTATGCATAAAAAAATAATATGAAGTAATGTTGCCTATAAATTAACAAATTTTCGAAAAACTATTAACTCTACAGTATTATTTGCTCATCTCAGATAACTGACTGTTTTTGTTTTTCATGTAAGGGTTTTACACGCACAATTTTATTTACAGTCATAGAGAGTTCATCTAATAATAGTACTACATGCTTACTTCGTTGCAAAATTCGGAGTACAAGCACAATCAGCTTGTTTAGTTAAAAATAAATAAATAAATAAAAAGAAAAAAACACAAGAGCTTGTATAGTTCTTTATAGAAACAACTCAAAAAAATAATCGGAGCAACACTTTCATATTTACTGTACTTAATTTATTGAATATATATATCGTATTTTCGCAAATTGTATGATTAAACAAACGAAGTTTTCATATGACTATGCATTTGTTTCAGAATCTGCAAAGCTAGAATATTTATGCTCGAACGCCAAAAAGAGGCAACAAGAAAACATGCCTTTTTCAAAAAAACCTCATCATCGACTGAAGAATCAGCAGAATTTGTATAGATTAAAAAATAGTTTTTTAATAAAAAGTAAAAGCCACTCGCTGGAAGAATAAGTAAAGTAGATAAAGAATTCCCAAAAATAGCGATTCTATAATAATTATTATGAAAATCTAAAAGCAAGAAAAGAAAATGAGCGGAGAAAACCCTTCCGAAGGCCGAAAATGGTAAAAGCGCTGTAGGTTGAGTCGCGATATATACTTTGCTGATACTTGGTTTGCGGACGGAGCGTGCCTCCTTCTGCCTATTCACCATCAGCTCCTCGGTCGCGGGGAGTGCAGGGGGCTGCGGCCCCGTAGTGGGGCTCCCTTCTTATAAAAAACGCCAAGGTAATACGCTATTTTCTGCATTCTCTTTTTAATTCTTTGTCATTCTTCATTATCCGTATATTTACTTATCTATTTATTTTAGTTTTGTAAAACTTCTTTCTGCAACTGCATTTATCAACGTTGCTTTTTTGATATTGTACTGGTTTCTTCTTGTTGTGATCATTTATCCTGCAGTGCAGTCTGATCTGGGGCAGTGTTACGTCAGCTCGACTCTGAGCTGAGAATGGAATAACTAGGAACGGGAACGCGCAAGCTATTCGGTCAATCGTGATTGTCAAGCTAAAAGCCCTATGAGTGTAGGGCAGTTCATTCATTTACTAATTCTAAATTAAAAGAAATAAAGATGTCATGGGCAGGTGGAACTGGCGCGTCAGGCTCTACATTCAAACTCCGTCGCAGTGAGTCCAATAGATTCGAGAGATCTATACAACAAATACTAGCCTATACTGTATAGTATATATAATTTTAATCAATATCCTTAGTGAAACATACCTTCATCAAAATCCATTCATTGATTTGTCAGTTAAGGGACGACAGTCTTGTCAATATTCGACCATGTACATATATTGCATTCTACGAAACATTTTAGAATCATTTACTTCAGTTACCATTCACCAATATCCCCTTCCTCTCCTCCATTCAATTTCAATCAACAATTTTAAAGGCTTTTAAAGGTAGTAAAATGTGCCACATTTTTTCAAATTACAAAGCTATAGCGCAACTTATCTTCAGTCCGATAGTTTATACTTACCACGTGAAATACATACCATTTGATAACATTAATCAAATTCAATGTTCAACAGTCATTTAAAACTCTTACTTCTATGACAACGACCCCAGTTCAGACTGTATTATATTTTTCACTATAGAAACTAAAGCTAGTTCTATCATGAAATCAAAAAATTAGAAATCTTATAAATAAGATCATATTGAAAAACGTAAATGCTACGCTCTTAAACAAGAGCGCACAGTTTCATATAGATCATTCCAAATAATAATTGAAGTTATATGCAATCTTTTCTAATAAGCTTACTTGATATACCTTGTAGATTGCAGTTTTTAGTATTATTAATTATTTAACGAATTTGAAATGAGTTAGTAAAACGCCCGCTTATGTAACGTTCACAAAGAAGAATGTTTTTTTATAATCGTATCAATGCTGACGCAATGGATATACCAGTTGCACCAGTTTGTTGGGAAGTTAGGTAATAACTATTGTGACAATTATAATTTCGTAATATAGTTTTCTGAATGGACATGTAAAAAATGAATGTGTAAAGAATTATATGTCAAATATGTATATGTCATAAGTAATAAGCATTTTTAGATATTTTGCCCGGATATTAAATACAATATCGATATTGCTAACTTCTGGCAAAAAGAACGCCAACACCCGTCTGTTTATCTCAAGTCTCATTTTTATACGTTGTTGTCAATGCAAATTGTAATTTAGTTATATAAATACAAAATACACTGCATATTTAGTGAACTATTTTTTAATACTGAGTAAACTTTATTTGAGAATTCCCTTCTTAACTACAGTAAAAATTCTTTAAATAACTATATATATTGTATTTATATTACTTATTGCAACAAATTAGAAACTTTTGAGAAGACAGATTAATTAGTTATTTTGTCTTTCAAAGAATAGTATATATTTATATATATCTGTTATTTTACAATTTTATTTATTATAATTTTGTTTGCCACTTGATTTTTTCCACTGTAATTAATTAAATATAATTCTCTAAAAATATTATGTACCCTGCATTTACACAAATTATTTATTAGCATTATACAGGGTGTTCCAAAAGTATCAACACACCTGAATATCTCGAAAAATAAGGATGTTAGAAAAAAACTTATTGCTTACGACAAATGCAGATTACGCATACTTTGACAAATAAAAAAGAACTTTGAAAAATCTTTATACTCGAGTTTGAAATCCTCCTGTGATAGAACTACCTTAATCCATTTTATGAAACCTGGGAATACCATAGTGTAGCTGGTACTCTGCTCTAAAAATTGAATTTTACTTAAAATTTGTGCTATTGCATGAGGAATAGTTAAGATATTTTATTTTGAATTGTTAAATACGACTATTCCCAGGTTCAAAGATTGTATATATAGATATAAACAATAATTAATATCTCACACTAAAATATTACATCTCTCTTAAGTTATTAGTAAAATAAACTAATTTTATCAGTAGTTTCATAACTTTTTTGTGTGATAACAGTCAATATTTTTCATTCATACAATTTTTTTTATTTAAGTAATATGAATTCAAAGAAAAAACATTTGTACACAATAACTTGACTACATAAAATATCTAAGAGATTTTCATATCTTTTAAATGACTCGAAAGGATTTTTTTTTCATGTATATGAATTTAATAAAATTAATCAAATTGATAGAGCTAGAAGCAAATTTCTGTTTCCGTTCTATACATCAAGGTAAATAGCTTACGAAGCGATACTCTAGGGTGTGCGGACAAATTGCACGGTTTTATTATACACACAAATTATTGTGCACAGTAACATTGCATAAGAATGGATACTCACTGATTTGTGCCATATTATTGTACACAATAGTTTATGTGTACAAGAAAACCGTGCACAATTGTTCGCAGGCCTATTCCAGCACGTAACTCGCAGAGTAAAACTTTGAACTGATGCAGTGGTAGTTAACACAGGCCAACATTTTTCAGAACTAGAGATCAGAGATAAAAGTATCCGAATGAATTTGGCGTGTTGATTTTCAAATCCAGACTCAGAATTACTCCATCACCCTAGGTTTTTAAAATATCATAATCTAAAAGTGCAAAAACACACTGTTTTTCACAGTTTTTAAGCTTTCCTTACATAGTAAATTTTCATTCTATTAAAAATCTTGAAATAGCATTGGAAAGAGCAAATCTTCTACTTTAGAAAGCACTGCTTAATTTTTTAAACCGATTATTACAACTAGAGATATTGTTCATTAAGTAGAAACTTTACGTTTCAAGTGTACACATAATATATGAGTAAAGTTTTCCCGAAATGAACTAACAGACCAAAGCTTCATTTTTTGTCTCTTAATCTGAATTTATCAGATTAGAGTACTTCTAAGCCCGGATTCCACTTTATTCGCCTAATTCCTCTGATTATACTATGTGTGACCTCTGGTTTCGGATTTTTCGAAATTTTGTAGACCTATGTAATTCCTTTACATTTTTTTTATGGGAAACTATTTATTAGCCGGTCACCTGTTATACTGCCTCAGCTTATTTCTATCAGCAGTCTATTAAATTATTTTCTTGAAAACAATTGGAATGGCTCATGTAGCAATTATTTATAATATATAATTACGTCTGTAACTTTTTTATTTATATTCCTAGAGTTTTAGTACTAATTATTATTTTTTACTTATTAATAAGGTAGCAGTATAGCTCTGAGTTCAATTGTTTTTTATTTTTAGCTAGATTAATCTTCATTGCTTATTGTTAGCTATATGTAATTGTTAACTACATTTAATTTATAAAAACTTGATGCTTTGTTAACATCTTCTGACCGGCACCATGAACGCACAAATAAAAAAATTTTGTTTTTCATGGATCCATTGTTTTTTTATGCTAAAAATTTTAAATATAAAGGAATATATGGTTTAGTGGATATATTTTCTTATAAAAATGTGTGTCTACACATTTGAACACTACTACTAGTTGGAAAGAAAAATTCAATATCTGTCCACATATATCAACACAGGTCAAAAGCGATTAATTGAAAAATTAAGTTGTGTTTCTGATAATTATTCTAATCTCAATCAGTTGCTTGACATTCAAGGCGAAAAAAAATTAACAGATATTAAATAATTATAAAAGAAAATTTTTTCGTGATAATATCATTAAACAAAATTTATAATACATTATAAATTTATAAGTATATTATCTAATTAGTGCGGGAAAATAGATTGTTGTCCCGTATGAGGTTTACGCCCGAGGAAAGCGAGGGTACAAAGATACATGAGAAGAAAATCTTCTTCTCGAACATGTTAGATACAATATTTTTCAAAATAATCCGTGGAAAGTTTTTCTTGATTTATGTTTTTCTATAAAGGTTCTATCTTAAAAACAACTTACCGCTAATAAATTGGCCAAACTTTTCAAGAATTAAATGATTTAATATCTCAATCGAGGTAATCCAGTCATGACTTTGATTAAATTTTCGAAGATAATAGCTAAGAAAGTACGCAAAAATTGACATACAGAAATTTGCTTGTAGTGCATTCTTAAAACTGTAATATTATTATTGCGGCAATTTTCTGTGATTGTCAGTTTAAACTCTAAAATCTCTAGCTTAATCAATAAAATATATGAAATCATTTATAAAATTATATATAGAAATTTTTGAAGTATAACATATATGCTAATATTTTAAAGTACATGTTGCATACAAGCAACGCAGAGGGTCATAAGAACCCTTTTAGACGTACAATTGTGAAGAGACCAAGGCATTGCGAGGCTGTTCAAAAGACAAATGGTAAAATATTAGGTTTTCTCATTATATCGGGTGAAAGTAAAACTCGTGGATGATATATATAATTAAAAAAAAGTCATAACGATAAAATTTTCTAGGGCTTATACAATTTTTCAAAAGATTTCTTTTCGCTTTCATTTCTATTTATTTTTTCTTTTATCTATTTATTGTTCGCTTAATGTCTATTTATTTTCTTGGTTAACATATAAAATTTAATCTAGAGTTAGTATACGCAGTTTATGAAGCATTTTGATTAGAAAGGCAGTATTAATAACTATGCTTCAAAATCCATATGTAAAGCATCTTCTTCTTGCACATAAACCATTCACCAGTTTTTCATTCTTCCATTTGAGAGTACGTAGAAATAATATTGTCGCTGTAATTAGTCAAAAGGATCAAATGAATCTTACTGTTACTAAGAATAAACGATTAGCCAATAATGTTTGGATAATAAATTTGAGCCTTTTATCGTTGAAAATTAGTGAGAATTACAAAATGCCAAAGCCACATTTAAAAATCCTCAAGCATATCAATAAAGATGCAGTAAATAAGTCTTTAATTGGTTCAAAATGTAAAACAACGATGAATATGAATGACGTAGATGGAGTCAAGATGGAACCACTTTACTAATTTTTTATGTAGTCTCATATTGATCATCCTTCAACTACTTACTAGCTAAGAATTGTCTAATGTGTACTTTTCTAAAGAGAAAGACGATCACATAATATATTACAATTTTGTGTTTAATTATTTTAGAATAGCTTAAATCACAATATTTACCCGAGAGAAAAGGCAGATTGTAATGTTACCGAACGAACATCGTACCCCGTACATACTTCATCAATATTGGGTATATAATATCGATCGATAGAGTTTTATATTTTCTAGTCCTACATTGGGTCCAATTACCTTATTTTAAATTAACTGTAAAACATTTAGAGATTTTTTCTATCCCCGTGGTGACTTTCTCGAGACTGATAAAGGACATGCGCTTTTACTCTATTTAATTTCGAATAATCTTGTTTATTTTTCTTAGCGCTAAAAACAGATTAGCTAACATCTTAGCCAGATTTTAGATTTTTTGAATGTATAAATTCTCAACAATAGTCGAAAGTTTAAAACAGTTTAAGAGAGTCCGATGTAATGTAATGTTTGTTCAGAAGATCTTTTCTGAGAACTTAAATTGCCAACTCTACATCAACTGTGTAAGTCCTAAAAAAGGTATTATGACTTCAGTAGAATATTGCTTCCTTAAAGAGAAAGCTTTGGTTTTGTGAAAATTTTCATGTTCGCTTTTTGATGTTTCTTTGTATTAGATATCATGTAAATCCTAAATATAAAGCTTTTTCGTGATACGTCCAGGTATGTGTGTGACGCGTGAATATAGTCAATCAATCGTTGTGGTGGCCTCGTTTAAGAAACCGTCATAATTTCTATTCTAAATTCTTACAAACTGAGATGGTTAAGGAATAAAATAATAATCGTCGTTTCGTCAACATGAAGTTACTACTGAAAATTTCATGTAATCGTATTAAAATGTTTATTAATCGTTGTGATGGTGCTGTTTGAGGTGTAAATTGACAATTTTTGTGATTTTGCGAGAGTAGAAATGGAACAATTTTGATAGATCGTTTAAGTAAACATTGTTTTCAAATATCCATTTTAAAAGATGTAAAAATTTTATTGAAAATTTCAAGTTTCCGAGTTAAAAAGAGTACAGTTGTTACATCTGTTACGTTTGAGAAATTGTCAGGAATCATATTTTAAACTCGTTGTTTTATATTTTGAACTGGTTTAATGCTGAAAGGTGTATCAATCACTATGGCAATGCTGTTCATGTAAATTCCTCAAAGACTTTCATTAACACTTGCTAATTTGTATGAATTGTAGGAAAACAAATTTTATGAACCTCTACTATGATAAAATTAGTTCTCCTCTCAGTGGTAATAGTAATATCATCGAAAAGAAAAGCCATAATTCATTTTGCACGTCAAGAAAACACTTTGCTCCGTGTTTTGCTTGTACCTCTTTACATTAGCACGTAGTATTTCTTAATTTTGCTAAACGCACGCCTGTGTGTATATAGATTGTCTGAAGTTAGTAATAGAAATATATTTCAAACGAGATTTTTTTTTCTAAATAATGAACTTACATAGCATAAAGCTCATAATGACTGTACAATAATATATAACGATATGCTTGAGGAAAAAGGATTTTGAAAGCAAACGATCGTTGCTTAATATTTTAAGCTTAGCTTTAGTTGTTTTAATTGAAAAGTGGAAGGGGGAGATGCATGCATGTTTAAAATGCGCTAGATTACTAATTCAAATTTCTTTTACGTATAAGATACTCAATTTAATGCTAAGAGTATCAAAATGGGGCTTTGGCTCAGAGCTAAGGCACAATTGGAGAGTGACAGAGAGAGAGAGAGAGAGAGAGAGAGAGAGAGACGGAGAGAGAGACAGACAGACAGACAGACAGACAGAGAAACTAATCAACGTGACTACTATTGTTGCGGACTGAAAAGCAGGTGGTGGTGGATCATGGAGTCGTGGGGGTCGAGGCCGGGCGAACCGTGGGCGGGTCCAGAGCCAAGGCCTGCTTGGTTGCGTGGGTGGTGGACCTGCCAGCAGTGGTACGAATCATCTGCAGCAGCAGCAACAGCAGCAGCTACCCGTGGCAGCGGGCCTGCGAGAGGTGGTCAACATTTTGGGCGAACGCAACCAGGCGGGCACCCTCACCGGGGTCGGCCCACCGCCTGGCTTCCTGGAGGAACAAGCCGCCCAAGAAGAGGAGGAAATGAAACGACGCCCACCTAAGCCACTGCTCAGGCGGCTTATCACCTACGTACGGCAGGCCTGGACTGGTGTCAAATTTTCTCTCGGTGAGCCAGTCTAGTCTTTTTATAATTTATAACAGAACTAAATGAATTAATTTTCGTTATCTGGTATTAAATCCGCTGCTTGATATTTTATCTTCGTTTTTACTAGCATCCCAACTGTCGGAAAGCACTGTAGTCGATACACCGGCATTACGATTTACTTAAGTAGTACCTGCCTTATAGTAGGCATTTACTTCGTTTTCATGTAAGAAGGGAACTATCTCTCCAAGTTAAGATAATCTCTAACTTGATTAAACACGTGAATGAATAGTACTTACGTACCCATAGTCAAGTTTTATAATCAAGACCCCACATACTTATGGCGCCTGTGATATTTTGTTGTTGCACTCGTATTTTTCCTTGAGAATTCGTATGAGGGAAACCGAATTGTCGATTCGTTGATTCGGTAACTAATCTGTAAATAATCCTTATTGATATACAATGATAATATACTACATATCAAGGACGGGAATACATTGGCAAGACTATAGCACGTGAAATGATATACAATAACTATAGGATATGCCAGATCGTCTCTCGACGATGTGGCTCAATAAGGCTCAAAGGCTCAGATTTGCACTCGCATACATGGGTCTCAGAATGATAACCGTCTAGGTAATAACCATCTCTTTCGCTCTTCCAAGGATAGGCATAGCCCTAATGGTAGTCACTCACATACCTTATTCGAGCATGTACGCGGTGGTAATATATACTAGTACTCGCGGTCAATCGAGTGGCCGTCAGCAACCATTAATAACCGCTTGCAGAGACATTTATTTTGTCAAAACGAACAAGTTCTTATTCATTTGCTTTCATGATTAATGATCGTCGTAAACCGGTTGAGGTCAAATGAGGGCTTTCGGAAAATCCGTTTTTCCAATGTCAAGCTCAAGTTTTATCCTCCCATTATGCACTGTTCCCAGGAGCTCGATCACTCGGCAAAAGAACAATCCCTCGGGGCTGACATGTGCACTTGCAGTGACATATTCACAGCTCGATTTGCCTTCTAGATTTAGATTCAAAAATTGCGCGTGCAAGGAAGATCTAGAATTGGAGACAGTAGCCGAGTGGTCGATCCTCTTTTGGCGAAAAAATTTGAAAAAGTCCTCCTCATGATGATTGATACAAAGGGTTGATTAAGAATTAATTTTGCAGCCAAAGGAGAACGAATGCCCTGTCGACAGCAGCACTGCTTTTTCAAATATTTCTGTGGATATTATAAGCAACGGCTAATTCTCGAAAATCCATTGGCTGTCAGCAGATTCGGAGTACGAAGAGGAGCAGATACCGCGCTACAGACCGGACTCACTCAGGAGCTTATGCAGGGCGACTCGTTTCAATGAGGCTGAAATGAAGCGCATCTACCGGGGTTTCAAGGCCCAATGCCCGACGGGTGTTGTGCGCGAGGACACCTTCAAGCTCATCTACTCCCAATTTTTTCCACAAGGAGGTTAGTCCTTTTCGATTATTACACGTCAATCATCTCTAGATCTAACCGGCAGAGGCTGCCAAAGAGGCTTCAACTTCTTCCTCGCTATGTCTATTTATATATTATAATGCGGAGTTGCTTCCATTCTTTACGTTGATACGCGACATTAACTCAACTCATTAACTTGATCAAATAATCGATTTCCATACATCTACATCCTCCATCAAAGCCATCATACGTGCATCTCAAAGTATTTATCATTGTCATCGATGACATTCTCGAACTTATTATATCATCAATATTCGTAAAGATTATTTATCTGCTCCACGTTTATCCAATTATGGCCCGGAACTCACTGCGCAATATCTGAGTGGATCTGAGTGGATGGGTAAGCGGGAGAGTATTTCAAGGACAATAAGACAATGGCATAGCATTGTGCGGGGCCAGTGCCATAGGACAAGGACAGACGGAAAATGAGAGAGGAAGAGAACTAAAGAACACAGCAGACGAATAGCAAAGAGATAAATAAAGAAATATACTATTAACTAGCGCCTATAGGCATAGTCGACGTGGTATGGCACTTTCTTTTCAGATTCGATTCTTTCGCGCTTCACGAATAAATAGTCGCACGCTATATAAGTTACCTAACCGACTGAATACTTGCGAACGATTATTCAAGTTTTCTTCAGCTGCTCGGTCAACAAATGAATTGAATGCAAGCTAAAATGCACGTAGAAGCTGACCGGGAGCTTTCGTCTGCCTTTATTAGATCAGCTATAGCCAGTGAAGAAATAAAGTTGCTTTACGACTTTGCTGAAAGAAGGAGAATTAAACAACGAAGAAAGTCAGCGAGTCAGAAAGAAAGTGGGGGAGAGAGAGAGAGAGAGCCGAGGAAAAAATCGAAGGGGGCGGGGGTGAGAAGGAGATGACGGAGCAAGGCCAAGAAAAATGCCGCGAGCCATAGATAAGGGTCGCTAAGGGCTGGCAGCTGTGCGCTCGACTGTTAGCACTATTACGGAGCTTTAATGGGATTTCAGTTGGTCGGCCGCGGCCGGGTTCGCTACAAATTGTAAAGCTGCGATGAAACTCGTGGCCGCGAGCACCTCCACTCGTCCGCTTCCCCGCACGCGTAATTCAAGGATGGCTACTGAACGATTGGAAATGTTGTGTGCGTGTTACAGCCAATAGCAGCCAGTACGCGCACTACGTGTTCAACACGCTCGATCAAGACCACAGCGGAATCCTGAGCTTCGAGGTGAGTGCTCGTCGTTTATCAATTGGCACAGCTCGCTGTCACCCGCAGAGCACGAGCACCTAGCTGCTTCTGCATTCCATTTTCAAGGAGCTTCTGCGTCGACATCGCCACAGTAGACTCGCTCGCGCTGCGTTTCCGCGTTGCCGTCATCGGCGTGGTGCATCGAGCGAGCTCTGCCGCGGCCTCGCTGCTCGTTCGCACGACGCGTCGTCCCTCGTTCTTTCTCTCATCGCTGCGCGTCGCTACGTCGATTCGCGCACCTGCGGGCACGCTGTGCGACGTCAATACAACGACAATTGCGTAGCCAATTTTTCTTGCGCCTACTCCCAGCAAAGCCTCGTCTTTCGTTGGCTTTGCAGCGTCTCAAGCGCTGATGCTCGACGAGTCTCCGCTGGCAGTGCCCATGCTGTTGCGGAATGCGCATTCGACACGTCGATTATCAATAAGCACGCGATTCGACTGGATCGAACAAGTGCGCGCGTCGATTGATTCAGCAGCGCCCGCGAACAGAGTCACCAAGGAGTGAGATTCTCGCGTGAAGAAGCAACGGGCGGAAACAGGAAGCCACCACGGTGGTAGGAGTCTGTGAAACAGTTTTATAACGCGTTGGCTTGCGGAAGCGACAAGCGGGAAAGACTGCTCTGGAACAATGGTCAGCTAATGGCTTAGTTTGTGAGTCACAGCTGCAAGTTCGAGCTTTACAAATAGAGTCTTTCAATGCTGACATCACCGACAAATGTCGCGCATACTTGTGCACAGCACTTCAATTTTTATTCTTGCTTGCTTTTCATCGTCAAACAAATATTAAACAGCATGCTTTATTACGTCCAGTCAATCGTTCCAGGCCCTTCTCCATTCGAACGCGCTAGAAATTAATTTTCATTTCGATAACAAGTGATCTTTCCTTATTATATCAATGACTTCTGATGCTTGGATAATTGTGAATTATTAAATTTTTCACTTCCTCACTGCAGTCTAAGTAAATAATAAGCATCATTTTTCGATTATAGCGACAGTATCTTTTCATAATTATGCATAATTTTGATATACATATTCACTATGTTGTTACAAAACAAAATGTTAGCTTTGAAATGATTGAATATATTGGTAAAGCTGGTTGCTTGGAGTAAATGTAAAAAATAACGAAATAGTCAAGCTGTTAGTAAATTTAATAAAAGTACTTGTAAGATAACTTAACGTATTCGTGTGATTGTTAATTATTTTATATATAAGTAGCCGCTGCCAACTGATTTGATAGTAATTGTTGTCGCATTGCCGCGCGCGCTATCAATCGGCTCTGGCGTCGCGCGACAAATTCACACTTGGCGGATGGCCTTTCCCGTCCTTGGGCTCGTTCCTCGATTTGCCGCCCGCGCCGTCACCGATAATATATCAGCGTCTGCTGCAAGCTCCCTCCCTCTGTCCTAGCTTTGTGGCGCAGCCTCGAGCGATCTTCAATTGACCAATATAAGACCTTGCCGAACTCGCGCATACTTGACGCTCACCTAGCCCGTGCACGGCTGACTGCGCAACTAGCTCCATCCTCGAAGCAATTTAGGCTGCGGCGAAACCCTCTCGATACCTCGATACCGCAGCTCGAATAAACCTCGCGTTATTCTATATATATGTTTATACATATGCACATACGGTCGAACGTAGATGCATATGAATGACGTGACGAGCACACTCGAACCATTTCACTTCCACTGGCAATCAGAGAGGCAGGCTAGCTGGAGCCGAGGAACAGCGAGATGTATCGTCATAAACGGGTGGCTGGCGCAGAGCTTCGATCGGCAGCTCCTCGTTGTATAAACTCTTGCCGCGAATGATTATCAAGGAAACGAGGCAAGTTAGGGGAGGATCGACGCGCGGGAGCGGCCGGGTCTTCGTCATTTGAATGTTCATGCATCGTAAAGCCCCTACGATACTGTATTTGCATATTCGGAGCCCGAGAGACGACAGCTAAAAATAATGTTAACGATATGTAAATGGATTAATTAGCCGTCGGCCGCTTTGCATGAGAATCGTCCGCGATCCGCTACACGTAGATGTGTGGCTATTGCACGCTGCTCGTACACCTCATCAACGTGAGCTTCACGTGACGTGGGTTTGCGTGGATGCGCGACGTGCTTGCAGGACTTCGTGGTGGGCTTGAGCATACTATCGCGCGGATCCATGGACGAAAAGCTTCGCTGGACGTTCTCGCTGTACGACATCAACGGCGACGGCTACATCACGCGCGACGAGATGACCGACATCGTCACTGCCGTCTACGAGCTGATGGGCAAGTTCGCCGACCCAAACCTCAGTCACAGCCATGACGGCGTACGTCAGAAAGTCGACCGAATGTTTCAGGTAGGCTTTACTTACATTCGCCACTCGACCCACATTGCCAAATTCGCCGCACTAACTTTTTCACTCTCGTTATCAGCGCGCTAAAAGTGCCCTCCAGTCGGGAGCCTCGCTCGCTGGCTCTTGACCCAAAGAATCTGTTGCGCAAAAAACTGACTAATTAAAGCCAGACGCTAAGATAGCGTAGCAAAAGAGCGAGAGAGCGTGAGAGAGACGAGCCGCTGTGCCAAGCTACTGGCTTCCTTCTTTACCCAACGTTCGAGCTCGACACTCGTACTCGATAAGCATTGTTCTGCCAGGTTCTGCCAAACTTTTAACCATACGTTTCACCATTATTGTAATCTATCCAACTTGTTTTTGTTTTTCGAGTTCTCGTTCGCCCATCGATGTATTTTACATGTCCGACTACATTTCGATTTCGACTTCGGATGCGCTTCAGCCATGCGGTCTTGTGGCATTTTGCTCTTACCATCAAATAATCAAAGAGATAACAGAACTTTCAAAAGGCTTTAAATCAGCTCCGACCACGAAATCTGCAGTTTCACTGAATTTCCTTCAAGCAAACGTGTACTATTTAAGCTACTTAATATATTCAAACTAGAATATACCATTCGGCTCATCGTCTTTTACTCTTCTGAAAATACTTACCAGAAATTCCTTCCAGCTAAAGTATTGGCTATTCCAGATAAAGTATATATGTATAAGTTAGTTGTTCCAATACCATAGAAAATAAATTGCTTTTCGTGTTTCTTAATGAATGTTTATTCATAAATATTTCAACGATCTCTAAAATGCACGAGTAAATTAGGCAGGTACTGATCGAGCTTCTTTTGTATTCATAAAGAACATCACAATTATGAGAAATTATAAAATCTATGCATAATCTTACACGCAAATTAAGCAATACTTACCCCTGTAGGAATAACGCCAGAGGCAATAATGGTCTTATAATTTTTTTGATCATTTTAAATAATCACAAGAATGAAACATTGTTACATTGTTATTTGTATGTGTCACACACTGTTATATCTTTATGATTTAGGTATATGTATACACATTTTTGTAACAGCCTTACATACCTGAAAAAAGACTATTAGTTGAAAGCGCAATAGCTTAAGCTACATTTTATCAAATTAATCGTTAATCACGCAACAACTGATTTGAAAGCTGCTTTCATAAAATTTTCCATTCTTAATCACAAATTTACGCTTAAAGTTCTATATTAAGTCTATATATCTTATTGTTGCTCAATATTCTCTCTCACTCTCTTTCCTTTGCTCTAATTCTACTCTACATAATCTAGTATACAACTAATAGAAAACAAATTTTCACAACGATAGAACATACTCACAAAAGATCCATATCAAATTTTGAAATGTGAAAACGATAAATGCCATGTTTGTAATTTTTACACACTTTAACATAATCACAGCGAACAAAACAATTTTGATCCATGTGACAGCTTAAGAGAAATAATCCTACCATTTTAATTACTTTAACTTAGATGAGCTTATTATTTGAAACATGAAAAATCATACTAAAGATAAAGTCGAAGCGGACGACGTTCTTGACTGTTTTATCACAAGTATGCAATTATTAGCTGATGAATTTAATTATATTAATAATAAAGAATTGTTAGCAAATTAATGTTTTTTCAATTTCCTATCAAAAATAGTTATATATTAAATACCATATACGACTAATTGATTTGAAAGTCATTAGCACCTTAATTGCAACTACGAGTAGATGGCGATTTCTAATATGCGAGCAAATGAAACTATCACCGCTTACAAGAAAGTGGTTTTGCAAAATCACATATGTATAATATGCCTGTTATGTTACATATATACACAATTAAGGGTCAATTGTGAATCTTAGGTTAGATAGCAAACAATTTATTACTGTAAATTAAGTATTGTCATTTTTGAGTAAAGAATGTAATAACATAGTTAATTGAGTATATTTTTATTTGAAATCTGTACCAGTAAAAATTGTTTTGTATTACGCAAATTTTGTTATAATTTGCTATTAATATCTTTTATGGCATAAAATAATTTTTCTAAAAATTTTTCAGTAAAATTTATTTAGGTAGCTAATAAATTTTACTATATCGGATAGTACATTTAATTACGTTCCTCAGTAAACTTTGTTATTCAAAATTTTACTACGGAACATAGTAAATTTACCTATAAAACAAGAATGTTACTCTTTTACTATGTTTTATTATAGTTTTAGCTACAATTTTAATAAAGTTTGTGATGTTATTTCTCTCAGTGTTGAAGTAATAACAATTATTATTAGTTTAAAACGTATGGATCATTGAATAAATTAAAATTCAGAATTGCAAATTTAATGCATATATTTAGTTGTAATTAATAATAAATTATATGTTTGAAAATGAATATGTAGTAATAAAATATAATGCGCAATAAAATCTTGAATTCGGATTACAAGTTACAAGATAACGAGTAACGAAGGGAGGGTTCATAATCTGTTTCCACCGTTTAATTAAATATTGTCAAGTTAAGGCGGTAGCAGTTATATTAAGATTAAGTGTGTTGTTTCAGTAAAATTGACGTTGATAATTTAAAAATAATTTTTCCGAGACTTTTTACCTGCATGTGTGTGTGTGCGTGCGTACGTGCACGTGTTTGGGGTTATCGGAGCTGGATTTTGACAGAATCGGACCTTTTTTCAAGTTTTATAAAAATAATAAAGTTACATGATTTATGGTGCGATGAAAGCAGAGCTCAAAGCCAATAAAAGTAGACTGGACTGGAGTTATGACTTTCAAGCAGCTGCGTGTTGTTTTTTTATTATTGTTTACTAGATATGCAGATCGGATATTTATAAGATACGGTCAGCTGTGACGAGTATGCTGCCTGGTGCACGCGCGAATGAAAGAGTGTATGTAAGCGCGTGTGTATGAGAGAGAGAGAGAGAGAGAGAGAGAGAGAGAGAGAGAGAGAGAGAGAGAGAGAGAGAAGGAAAGTAGCATTATCGATCGGTAGCATTGTCTCCCGCCACTGGCCGCTCCCTTTGCTCACCCCTCTCTCTCACACATACACATATACCACCATCCACAGCTCTCTCACGCACCGCTAAGAAGATTCCCGGGCAGCTCACAGCCACGTTTCATCCCCTCTTCATTCGCCCTCCAGCTCTGCCCATCTCTTATCGCGTGCCATCCGAAAGCAACAGCTGGAGCTCATTCAAAAATCTATCTACTGTAACTCATATTCGCGAAATCAGTACATTTATAAACTTTTGCAACTAATTTTCATTAATAGATTTACTCGTTCTTGATTCTAGCTTATTTCTTAAAACCAAACATTTATCAACGCGTTCATGAACACGTCGTTTCTAAACATGCGTCAGCTGTGCATATGATTTCGACTACATCAGGCTCCATTTCGAATCAAAGTTAAACTCCCGAAAAATTTTTTAGCCAATACGTATCAGCAGTTTAGCCTGTAAATGTTCTTGATAGAATCTATCAATATTTCTTCTATAATTGTTGAATTCGATATTTGAATATTTCTCGATCGATTCTTTTTCTGATACTATTGCTTGATCCCTCACTATTTGACTTCAGGAGCCGAGTGCTAGTCAATCGTAATCTTTCACTCCTGGGACCATAACCTACATTTTAGTTTTTCGTATTGTCATTGGCTCATTTTTGGATCAAATTTTTTGCTTGGCTTCGAAGATCTCAATTTGCCAATAAAAAATATCGCAAACACCGTCATCAACGTATTTAATTTCTGGTAATAATTTAGGTATTAAAATAATGCGCTTAAAATTAAACAACCAACAAATTTAAGATTAACGTATATAGCTTCAATTCAATGCTATTCCAATAATTCAATACTAGGTGAAGTATAATAAAAATGAGAAAAATAATGACGCAAATATTACTAATTACACCAAAATAACAGACAAAGATACAAGAGCGAAAAATAAATTTCGGGCAAAAACGCCCGTGCGATGATGAAATGTCATTAGATATTTTTCGACACTCCACACATGTGAAAGGGTTCTAGTTACACACTCGGGAAAGCAAGCGAGCTTCAAATTTCGTGGTATCAAAAAATGAAGTAAAGTACATGTACGATAAAATAATTTTATCTTCGTGTAACCTCTTCACTCTCACTTTGCTCGAGCGACGAGGTTCATACGAGGCTCAAATCACTTTCTCACACTATTATCGAAATGTACTATTTCGATATAATACCTTTCAACCAAGTATTTATGAAGTACTCATAATAAGCAAAGATCTATATCAAATGTGTTATACATAACTTAATCAATAAAACTAATTAAAATAATATAATTAAATTAAAAACATAATCATAATCTTAAAATCTTAAACCGATAAAAACTAGGATGGTGGTTGAATCGTCCATTTTTGTTTTATTTTTGTTTTATTCGTTACCTGTGTTTTATTTTTCAGCCTATATTTACAAGAAAAAAATATTTTGCAGTCACACGAAAATGGTCGTTTGAGCATCGAATTGTGTAGTATTTTAGTCTTATTTTTTCATATTTAGCTCCGCAGTTTGAAAAATAATAATTTAAGCAAAAAAAAGCTTAAGATAAAAGTTGTTCCTTAATAAATTATCTATAAAAAATAGACTTTTTTATAGATAATTTATTAATAAGTAATCATAATATACTATTTTGAATGCACATTTTTGGCCGAGCGTACGGAAAGGACGTACTTCCACACGGAGTATCAAACAAGCTTATTTATATTAATTTCTTTGTGCTCTCCCTGTCATAAAATTTTGATTTTTCTTTAAAATAAATTATATAAAGAATTCGTTGACAATAAATTTTTAACTACAACTACGTGGCGCAAATAAAATTTAATTGTAAGTGATATGTAGCATTGAGAACATAAAATGAGAACTTATGCGATTGTTTTGAAAAAATCGCACAGAGAGCAAAAAAAATACAATTCCTATAAGAAAACATTACAACGATGATATTGAAGCATCCAAAGTTATAAGAAAAAACTTTATATTTTGATGTTTATAAACTTTATAGAGATCTAATTTATAAACTTTATCTTTGAAAATATTTTCTCTAACGGTAAGCCCTAAAAATTGGTTCTTTGATCCTTACAGTTATTGCCAATTGCAACAATAGACTTCTATTTAAATTTTTATTCGATTCATTATTTTAAAATTTTTCAACAATACATTAGAGGTATTTTTCATAACCACTAGTTTTTAGTCCGATAAGTAGTTTGATTTATTTAGACAAAATTCTCTCAAATATACACAGGGTGGTCCATTTTAATCGATGGGATAAATTATTTCCTTCCGGAAGCATGATAGCAAAAAATAGTTCAGATAAAAGTTGTAGGTCTCAGAAAAGGTCAACTTTATTTTTTCAAATAGGAACCCTTATTTTTTATCTCGGATTCAGATAGAGCATTACATTCAGATAAGGTATAATATGTGGAGCCCAGTCTACCCTATGAAGGTTACGCAGAGGTCATCTTAATCACTTCTTGATCTTTTTATATGAATAACCCAACAAGCATAAAGTTTAGCGGAACATTTTTTAGCTAAAATTTTCATGACCTTGCCTTTGATTTTTTTAGTGATTATTTCAATCATTTCAAGGTCATGTCAACGTCAAATTATTTTTTTTCAAACAGGAACTCGTATTATTGTATCCGCATCTGAAATGTACAGAAAATTTCACTTACACAAAAAAATCACGTGTAGAGTTAAGTTGGGTTGGATTTAATAGACCCATCTGGGTCATGAATAATGATAAAGATTTCGGAATGAAAAAAAAACATAAAAAATTTTTTTTCAACAATTCATTGTTTTATTGGCACGATAAACTTAAATACATATGTCTTAGAAACAAATTATAACTCATTACGAAATTAACTACGACAGTACAAAAAATATCATTTTTATAATTATCATAATAATAACATAACTATTTTTATAATTATTATAATTAACTATTTAACAAGTACTCAAAATTTCCTCAATGAACTGCAACGCACAAATCTTTTTTCAAATTATCCCACTGTAATCAATAAAATATTTCTAGGTGTGGCAGCACAGGCTGCTTTAATTCTCTCAATCATGTTTTTTCTTGTGGTTGTATGTTCTTGCTAAACTAAATTATTTAGAATCCTCGCAAATAAAAATTAGATGATTTCAAATCGGGGGAACGAACTGGCCATGCGAATGGTTCCGCACGTACAATCCATATATCAGTATATATTCTTAATTAAGGAAATTCCTTACTATGCGTGCGTAATGTGAAGGTGTTCTATCTATTTGTATCCACATTATCTGTCGAGTAACTATATCTACATCTTCTATTAGCCCAGGTAACTGATCGCGAATAATTTAAAAAATGTTGTTCACTTACATTGTCATCAAAGACGTAAGATCAAACCAAATAACCATTCACAATTCTATACCAAACATTGATACTCTAGCGATTTTAGTGATCAACTGATCGAAACCAGTGACGGTTTTCATAATAGTGAGGTGATAATAATAGTAATAATAATAATAATAATACTAATAATAATACCAATAATAATAATAATAATAATAATAATAATAATAATAATAATAATAATAATAATAATAGTAATAATGGCAGTTTTCCACATAGAACAGCCAAATAACTGTGTCACTTATAGCTACGGCTATAGTAGGAATACGATTTCTATCCCATTTAACAAAACTCTAGATCAATTGAAACAAGAAAAAGATCCAAATAGCGCTCTGCGAAAATTTTTAAAATCTATAACTCCTTGAATGTATATACCGACAGTAGCAAATCAGTAAAACAAATATGTAGAAACAGCATGTGTGGTGCCTTCTCTCAATATCGAAACTTACAAAAGCGTCATCAACCATGCATCCGTCTTTACAGGTGAATGTATTGCCCTCCATTCAGCAATGGATATCGTGCTCCATTATGACGATCAGAATGTTTTTATATTCATTGAATTCTTGAGTGCTCTTCAATGTCTCGAGTCTAGAGATGATAAATGTAATACAAATCCTTATATACTTCTCATAAAGCAAAAATATGAATTATTTAAAGACAATAACTCTAACTTTATCGGTTATTTCTTTTGGTTACCTTCTCACGTCGGAATTGAGGAAAACAAAAATGCTGATAAACTAGCGAGAAGAGCCACTGACAAAGCATACATAAACATATTAAAAGATCCTTTCACTGATATATCTGAAGCCCTTAAAAAAGGTTCTTGAAAAAACAAATGCCACTATCCTTGAATTAGGAAAATCAATAGGAAAACAATATTGCCAAAAAATTTTAATGAAATAATCAAGCCTTGATTTCATGGCATCAAACTATCTCGAGAGCTAATAGTTTCTATAAATCGAGTGAGAACAAACCATTAACATATGGCAGAATCATTAAAAAAATCAATGTAGTTAACTCATCCAAATGTGTTTGCGGAAAAGAAGACGAAAATATCAATCATGCTCTATGGTAATGTGAATTATTTGATAAGCAAAGACACACACTATACAAAAAATTAGCTAAACTATGTTTTCATCGTCTTTTATGTGTAGAAATGTTTATTGCGGAACCGCACATTGAAGCTTGCAAACGAATACTAGATTATGTAAAAAAGTGCAACTTAAGAATGTAACTACTCTCTATTTAGAAAAATAATGTACTATTGCGAATACAGTCCCTTAAAAAACTATGTATGATATTTAGTATATAAATACATATAGCAGAAATAAGCAGAAATAGCCTTACGAGTCACCCCAAACTTCCATTACTTTTAAATGTTGCTTCATCAGGAAAAAGAACAAATTGAAAAAAGTTTAGATTCAACTTAAGCATTTATAATGCACATTAACGAAAATGAGTACGTTCTAACAAATCATTGCGTGGGAAAGCTTAAGTTAAAGAAATATGATATGAGATGATATTTCATTGCTCGTAAAATTCTTAGAATCGTTTTCTTGGTAATGCCACTCTCTCCCTCTCTCTCCCTCTGACTATTTGATGCGAGCTTATGTGAGGATTCATGTGAACAAGTGCTAATATTACCAAGACACGATCGTCATTTGCATCATACTCATCGTGTCGTCGTTGGTGACGCAAATGACCATTTCATGCTCCTATTTTCAGGGTCCGAATGATATTAGCAATTAGGTGACGTTTACGTCGGTATCTCTGTGCATAAAGTCTAGTAGCTGCGTCATATTTGCCATGACATTCTGCCAGAATCAACATCATATCAACAATTTCGGCTGGAGTGTAGTCACCCGTATCAAAAACGGTTACATAATGTACGGTGTACACAATATACTTTTATGAGAAATAAGCTTGCTCGTAAAAAAAAATTTGTTTAATAAACGATTTCACATTATTGTCGTATATAAAAAATCGTATGTTAATAGAAACTGAAATCGACTCCTCAAATTCAAATATCGTTTTGTTCTACTCATCACTTTGGCAATTTATTAATCGTGTTATTATAAAAAGTACATTAAATGACTTATTCGATATTTCATATGTTCATTACAGATGACTACATAAGCTTTGAAATTATCACTAAAGATAAAGACAAGGTCATGAAAACATTCCCCGTCTTAAGTTAGAAAATTTTTACTAAAAATTTTTCCACTAAATTTTATGATTGTTGCGTTAATCTGGTAAAAAGATCAAGAATAGATTAAGGTTATCTCTATGTACCCTCGTAGAATGGACTGGATCCCACATATGATACTTTATTTAAATGTAAAATTTCCGAATCCGAGATCAAAAATAGGAGTTTCGATTTGAAAAAAACAAAATTTACCTTCAAATGATTTTAAAAAACGATTTCAAGGTCACGTTAAAGTCACCATCAGTTGGCCCCCTCTGAGTTCTACAACTTTTATCTGAATTATTTTTTGCTATCATGCTTCCTAAAGGAAATAAACGACCACATCAATCAAAATGGATCACCCTGTACATATCAATTTGAAGATTTTAATATTCATTAGAAAAAATTACTCAAGCAATTTAGTAAATAAGTCCCGCGCCACAGCATCGATTTTCGGTACTTTTAAGCAATGTTTTCGTTAATAACTTAAAAAACCCCACGGTTTCTATACTTTGCAATATACCATCTAAACACTTAAGTTTTTATCTATAAAATGTTAGTTTTCTACCATGCAATTATTTCCTTAAAATATAGTAAAATATCAATTTCCAAAATTTTCTTACTCCGTCTCACGAAATGGTAATTTTAAGACGAAATATCTCAAAATTTTCCTAGGGAAAAATAATGCTATTATCGGATTCAACACATTTTAATCTATAAAAATAGTCATAGGTAATCTCTAAACTTTCCGCGCTGTAACCTCCTCAAAAATTAAAAAAATTTATAACAATTAAAACTTTATCATTAGAAAAGGTTATATAATTTATACTCTGACCCAAAAAATAGAACATTTTTGAAAAAAAAAAAGTAAAAATGAACTCCAAACGCGCGATGCCAATGACAAATCGTGATAAATATGAAAATAAACAAACATGGCTCCATTTTATGTCTTAATATTTTTTTTATGACGAGCTTGACGATTTGTTTCAACGACTTTTATTGGAACGCTAGTAGTTAATAGTTGTTACAGGGAAATACAAAAAGTGTAAAGATAAAAAGACCTTTCCCTATTTACATAACAATTGATAAGTTTTAAGTTTAAAGAATTTGAATCAATGTGTAGTGAGGAAGGGGGAAGGTACTTATAAACAATCTTATATAGTGATGTTTTCCGGTTTATTCGATTTTTTGTTATTATGTTTTTGTTCTTATTATAAGCTTCTTTTATTTTCCGATGTTTTAATGTTTCTTTATTTTTTCAATTTTTTCTAGATTTTTGTCTAAGCTTTTTTATCTTTTTTGAGTTTATAAAGATTAATGTAAGATAAAAATATTTTTTAATTCAAAGTATGCTGTTTTTCTGTTGATCATCTCAATTTTGAAATTGAAACGTTCTGATTTATAATTCGACAAAAACTCGAAAATATTATAAACTGAGTTATACCATTATGGGACGCATGCATTTAGTTGTAAGAATTATATAAAATATCGTTTTCAAAATTCCATTAATTCAATGATGAGTAAAAGGTGAGACATAATTTTAAAGTTTTATAGTCAAACTGCTTGCATGTAACCGATGCATTGCATGAGTTTTTGGGGGTTCAAACTGTTTTATGATTTAGGATTCAACTCTGAAAAATGCATACTTCGATCCGTTATAAGTCCGACTATTTACAAACGATTATCACTATTTTAATTTGTTAAATGATTGATACTACTTTTGTACTAATTAAGTTTTTTTTTTGTAGAAAATGGACTGCAACAAAGATGGAGTAGTAACGCTGGGCGAGTTTCTGAATGCGTGCAATTCCGATCCAGAGATAACAACAAATATCGCCGCACTCGAAACAGCCTTTTGACATGGGGCGAAAATCACGAACATTCTCCCATCGTGTGGATTTGAATCTGAATCTCTAATTAATACTATTGTAAAAACAAATCAACATAATTCAAACAATTAAGAAAATTTAAACTTTACGAGAAATCAAAGTCATGCAGCTTTTTCGGCTTGAGATTCTAATTTTACAAATTATGCCTTATGCGATATATTAAAAACAATTATAACTTTTTGAGATAAACTATTGGAAACAAAAAAATGTTGATTAATTGTTACATTATCTTCGGGCGAATGTTTCATTGTAAACAAAAATTGTCCTCCTTAATATTGCAAAACAGTATTATTCATTCCTTTTTAAGTCACAATTAATGTTTAAAATTACTTTTAATAATCGTAAGTGGCTGTATGCCGAAACAACTTGATTTTTGTGAATATCCTATTCACGTTGCAGAGTGAGAAATTAGAAAAGCAGTAAAAAGTTAATATTATACGAAATGCACTTGTATAGTGACACGGAAAATATACTATACATCATTGTTATGTATTTGTCAAAGTTGTTTAGAGTTTACTATTAATATTGATCTATTGGTGGACTGAGTGACCAAAGTTGGCACATCAAAATTGCAACGAAATGTGTAATAAATTATGAAACACTGGAAATTGTTGTGTATAATAAAATATATGATTATAACTTTGAAAACAGGGAAAAATAAAATATCGGAAAACACTGTTACATTCCTAGCTAAAATTAGTAGTGTTCTTATAAGGATACGAATAATCACATTCTTCGATATTTTTGACAAAACATTCAGGCTCAATATATGTATAAAACATGTTCTTTCTATAAACATAGAAAGAGAAGATTTTTTTATTATTTTCCTACTGATGTCAGAACAAACCAAGTACGCAAAATAGAGCTTACTAGATAATTTTTCCTGCTAAATATTCGTAGCCTCTCTCTTTCTATATACAAAGAGCATGCGATATATGTTCGAATCTATGTGTACATATGTTTGTATATGTATACAAGATTATATAAATAATGTCCGGTAAAAAAAAATAGGCATTATTTTTTATCTTGCTAGTAATGAATTGGAGAACAAGTAAAAAGTGCATGTGTCCTTTTAACAATAGCTTCGATATATATGAGCAATTTCATAATAAAAACAAATGTCATAATTCAGTACTATTTTTAAAATAGCGCTCTTAACGAATGTTTAGAGTGCATGCACTTCATTTTTCGATTTTATCATTCCGTGAAGTATAGTTCACCCGAAGAGTATTTATTTGATTCATCGCCGTACATACTCGTGACAATCTTTTCTGCTCATAGCAATGTTGACATAAAAAATAGTAATTTTTCATAGTTTTTTTTTATTTAATAGTAATCAACAAAGATAGTATAAATATGGATCTAAATTCGAAAGCTCTTAAAAGAAATTTTGATTGAAAATAAACCAAGGTAATAGAATAACAAAGCGAAAATATTACAAAATTATGTTCTATTTAATATTTTTTATAAATTATATCGACTTAAGGTAATATTTCTGTTCAGCTATTAATATGTTATTCGTAAAAAAATATGACATATTGCTAAACCTATGACGGATTGCTACAAACCGAAATTATTTTTCTTTTTTTCATAAATCAACTCTATTCTATTCATAGAGCGTGTAAAAATTTTTTTCATTATTGTAGCTTGGGTATAATTAAAATATTACTTATTTTCTTTTTTTTTTAAGATCTAGGGATTAAATAAACGAATAAATATATATATCAGGTCAGTTTCACGTCAAGTCAACCAAACACTTTTTTGAAATTATTTTCCATTAACAATGTATTTGAAAATTCACGCTCAAAATTGAATATTTGGTAACAATTAAAAAATGGAAAATTTTTCGTTCTGTGAATAAAATAACAATTAACGAGTTCATTTCAATACGCGTGAAGAACATATAATTTTGAGTATTCAAGATTTTTAATTTTACATACATATTTAGAAAATGCAAATAATATTTTCATCGACGAAAAAATGAAAAAAAATTTTGATCTAGTGAAATATTGATCGTGAAATTGCTCATGTATATGTATGTATAATTTTATTTTTAAACCGTGCAAGAATTAAAAATCCTTATAAAAATAAAATCAATTAATTACATTTTTGAAAATTTGCCGTAACATTAATATGAGTTATAAAAAATGCACACGTGAAATGTAGATACAGTACAATCTATTTATGAAAAAATGTTTGATTTCCTCAATCGACACGGGGATTTCATATATATGGAAACTCCGTGTCGAATATAGATATGAAATATTTTTAAATACGTTAATACATGCGAATTTTCGTCTCAGTAGTAAAGGGGTAGTAAAAAAAACATATATTTTGAAAGCTGATGTTTTAGTAGCCTCAATTTGATCTACGATTGAAATAGTATCACTGCCCATGATATATTATTGAGTGGAATGACTAAATATTGAGGTGTAAAAATTGAATATTGAAGAACACCATTGTCAAACCGAATAATAGAGCATTCATTACCAGACAAATATTTATCGGTCTAGCGCAAAAACAACGAGAGCAAACAAAATAATTAAAATAGCTTCATCAAATTTTTTACACCTGTGTTAATTATAGAAAGTAAGATTACTGATGCTATTATATTGTTACATAAAATAAAAAATTTAAAAAAAATGAGGTGTAAAAGTGAACTAACCGTCGTTTGAAATCAAAGAAGCAGGATACAGAATCACTATGTTTTTGATGTTATTCTTGAATGTGGGATCTTTAACCTAAAAAATTAGAGCACATAATCAAGCAAATATTGATAATATTTTATTTAAAGATGTTAGAAATCTTGAAAAGAGATTTTCCAGAAGCGTTATAATTAAGTAATGGAAAGAGACAGGAACGATATCCATCGAAAATTAAGCTACAGATTCAATCAATGAAATAGATGAAGGTTGCTTTTAGCTATCTATCTCGAGAGTTTACTGTTTTTAGTGGAAGACCAATACTTAACTATGGTGCTCTTTTTTTCAATTTGGCTGCGACTCTTTCAGCCTAATCTTCAAAATATTAAACTTTGTAGTAGATTTCAAATAAAAATATTCGCGTATAAAATCTCTATTAACGCACATTTCATGGTTTTACTATTCAAAACTCTCTATACCTTAATATTCTTGTCGATTTCTTAATTTCTTTTAATGAAAAAATTTTAGAATTTTGCAATGTGTAATCTCTTTCTCTCTCTCTCTATCTATCTATCTATCTCTCTCAATCTCTCTTTTCTCTCTCTCCTTTCTCTCTCTCCTATAAAGTTATAAAAATAATAGTTTTAGTAAGCATTCACTTATATTATCAATCAAATATCTATCCAATTGACTATGCGAAGACTAAGTCTATCTGCTGCTAGTAAAATAAAGATGTAGTATATTTAAAATTAATGTTTTTTTTTGACTAAGAGTAAATCTTGCTACTCTGAATCTCACTAAAAAAAAGAAAAGAAAAAATGTTAGTAGTATTTATTGCTGTCTTTCGATTCTTGTGAAATCTCTTATAGTAATTTAAATAATTTTCGATATTGAGAAAGATAATCGTTGCATTTTTGCTAGATATGTGTGTTGCAAAAATGTTCACAAATCTCGTTGCCCAATATGCAATAACGTCTATTTCATAACTCAGAAAAAATATCGCACATATAAGTAGAGTGCATGTGCTTAAATTAACCCTATCTTCAAAGGCCGTGAGTTTGAAGTTTGGAATGTTTAAGATTGAACAGAAACACAGAAATAAAAATAAAAATACATGATTCATAACTACTAAACAATGTTATTTATGCTTTATGTTAAGGGTGAGTGCAAGATGTATCAAGCGAATTATTACATTCCCGTTAACAGTAAATGTTGTAAACTTCAAGCTCAGTGTTTTATAAGATTGATATATCTTTTACTATTATCAAATATATCTATTTCTTCTAATCCAATAACCTAGTCTCGACGTGTGAAAAGTAATTATCAGTAAAGCGGTCTAAAATACTAAAAATGACTATATAAAAGTCAATTGAGCTGCCAAAAGTAATATCGTCACTTTACATACTCCGATTATAATCACATTCTATATTATATTTCCTAAAGTCTATTTAAAGAAAATTCAAGAAAATTAACAATTATATGATCTAAAGCTCAAAGCACCTTCTAAAATACCGCTAACTATAATCTATAATTTCGAAAGTATTTTGTTAAATTTCTCTTCTCACTTGAGTTATATGTGTGCAATTATTTTTCGTCAATACACACACATATGATTACTTGTATTTTTATAAACTTAAATATATGTGTGTGAATATATATTGAATGTATACACAGACGCGCGCGCGCGCTCACACACACACACACACACACACACACACATCACCATCAGTATTTTTATATTCCAAAATTTGGAACAAGGACGAATACTAGTATAATATTATTGCAGCGGCGGAAGAGAATATATTGATTCATTTTAATATAAAACAACAATTTTCTCATAGTAGGAACTGGAATAGAGACAAGACATAAAGAATTTTGGTACAGATATGTGATGGATAAAGACGGTTAAGATTGATTACGTATACTACTAACATATAGATTGACGACAAATTAAATAGAAAAAGATAAAATGATAATTGTTATTAAATTGAATTATTCTACTTTTGTACTTAAAAGAAAATTTAACAGTGCTATTAAAAATTTTTCTGTGAAATACGTAAAACCAATGCAACTATTTAATTAAAGGAGAGGTAACACCTAAAAAAACCAATGTACTTATAATGTTCAGGTTGTGGATACTTTTAATTGCTGATTATGGTCCAATTAGAGACTAACTATGTAAGACTTTACAAACAAATGTTAAAAATTGAATATAGAATTAAAAACCAAAAATACGTTGATACGTGCATGTTTACACATACATGCATAGCGATATAAGATAATGAGAACATAAAGTATTTAATTGAAAATCCTTCTACGTATATCCGCAGATATACACAGTCAAAGGACGAAATCGGTTCATCTTTGGTCCAATATGAGCTGAATACCTTGAGCCACGTTACGCCTAATTAAAGTTGTCTCGTTTTGATGATCAACTTATTTAACAAAAATAAAAAATAATAATAATAAAATCATCGAAGAAATAGGTTTACGTAATAAATACTGGCTCAAAATGGTCCTGCCAAACATCATTTGATAAGAGTATTGTCACCCGTTAAATCAGTTAATTGTTATTTTTTCTCTGGATGAAATGTTTAGATTTCAATGTAATACCTGAAAGGTGAACCGATTTGACTTGGTTTCTGTATATATCTATGTACACACACAGAAATGCTTTAAAAATACGCGAATGTATAAGTATCTTATAAGAAATATCAAAAGAAAAACAGAATTTTTGCCTCTATATATTATGGTTATGGATTATACAGCTTAAAGTATAAACTTGTAAAAGATTCTACTTGACATTTTTGCATTTTGAAAATGCATTAACTACTATTATACCGATAATAATCCAATGTAATGGTAAATTTTTACGTGAACTTATTTACCAAATTCGTGTTTACTCTTGACATTTCTTTTACTTTATATATTTATGCGCTTTTAATGTCGTTACTGTGTAAGTGATTATTATCCAAGCGAAATGCAGGTAAATAGTATCAAATTAATTATTTGAACATTGTCCGAACGAAAAAAATGTATCCGTATGTTTTTTCTTTGTGCAATTCCAATTGTTTATACAAAGTTACTTAAACAAATTACTAGAAATTTTGCAATTCAAAAGACTGATTCTACCAATCGATTCTATGGTAAAAAACAAATCAAAAATCTTTATACTATATTTTTGTCAGACTCTATTTGTTTAGTATATTTATTATAAAGTTATTAAAATAAATGTAAAATTGTTTTGCAGAATTGAAAAAAACAAACATAATGGTAATAGTACATTTCCTAATGGATGATCAAAAGCTTTCTGACGAAATAAGAGGTTTACGATACAAATGGGAAACGAGTGCTGTAACGAGTTTCGTCAAAAAGCCTTCACATATCAATTAAGAATTATACTATTTTCATTTAAATAGTGATCTAATAGTTAGTCTGGTGCTGACTAACGTAGATTTCGCTTGAGTAATAATGGCTAAAATGAGTCCAGTGCTCTGGCAAAATGTCCATTATAGGATAGAAAACTATTAACGATTATATCTAACAGGACTTCGAATGTCATGCTTTTTGTTAGTCAAATAATTGTGACTTGTCGCAGATTACAAAAAGCACAGTTTCATTCAGATAAGTTTTTCTTATTCATTAAACTAATATGGATTGTGATGAAGTGATAATTTTTTACTTATGTTGAAAGCAAAGATAAAGAGTAGAAATGCGTACCGAGAAAATCTGCCTTTATTAATAAATGCCGGAATGAAAGTCATTCACACAGAAAAAGGAATTAAAGACGCCAACAAATAATTAAGAAGAAATAATATAATGCTGATTGTTTAATGTTTATAAAATGATAACGAAGAGGATGATACAGAAATACTATAGATAGTGTATTTTTGGTGTATACCCATTGTCTATATATATGTATATGTCCATTGTCCGTGGTAAAGTTACGTGTCTTATAGCGTTAAAGAAAGATAACACTTGCTTACGACTACGCGAAAGCAAATTTCACAGATAAATGACCAAGGAAAGTAGAAAAGATATCTTGTTTATATAAACAAAGGCCTAATTATCAAGAAAAAAACTAATTTTTTAATAAGATAATTTGATGCTTTCTACATGAAATATATATTTATATATAAATATGCACGTTTCACAGAATTTTTTTGCACAGAACCTTGCAAATTTGTACACCAAAATTATAGATATTTACTATTCTTTTGTATACAACAAGAACCATTCGATTTCTGTTATTTATAAAAGTATATGAGAAAGACTTGGCAATCAAGCAAAAAATCGGCGCCTTTCATTTTGAATTATAATTCGTAATTCAATAGTGAAAGATTACTTTCATTGGTCGCAATGCGCGAGTGCCCATTACTAAGGAAATCATTGGAATATTGGCTATTGAATGTTATAGAATTATTACAATTATTATAGATATAATTGATTATGGAAAAAACGTATTAAAACAGTCTGAAATATAGTAATGATGCTAATTGTTGTTTCCATTTTTTTTTCACTTTACTCTCACAAACTCATACCTTTTCCATTTTCCTATATAAAAAAGTAATGACCTATCAAGTAAAGTCATTTTATTCGTGATCTGATTGGCTGAAAGGTAGTCACGTGGGTTCCCATCATATGGTAGGTATGTTGATTTGTGGCGCATTGAAGTCCTCAGGTACCCACAGCCATTAAAACGAAATAAAACGAAAATATGGTAGGTATGCATGTGTATATATGCATGTTTGGACTTAATGTATACAAGCCATTATTAGCACAGCAGCTGACACATTCAGCAAATTCATTCTAATAAATACGTCGAGTCGTTTTATATTTATTTTATATTCATTAACCAAATGAATAAAAAATAAGTAACAGACTTCGTAGGGATTAAAAAGAATAATGTTCACATTCACTCAATGGCCTAACCTTAACGTAATATGAAAACAATTTTAATGCTCTTAATTTTATTGTATATAAATATAAATTTATTGTACACCTCTGATACAAAGTGTAACTTCGAACAAACATTATTAAAGACGAAGAGAAATACAAATCGATAGATTTTTTAATTAAACATATAAATGTAAATTTAAACTTAAAATTGTTACGGATAAATAGTAAAAGATAACTATAATATAACTGAAAGTAAATATGTTGAAATAGAGTTAGTGAGAAAAGTACTGCTTCAAACGAGCTGAAACCTGAAAGAAGAAACATCTGTGGATATGAAGATATCCTACAAAAAGTTCTAAATCGTAGACAAATATATATTAAAAAACAAAGAAAATTAAATTATAATTGACTTGTATTTTACCACTTTGCTACGAATAACTATTACGGTATTTTCTAATTTTAATCTACTTTCTACATGATCTGAAAATTGTTCAATAATTATTCAATCATAGTCAATAAGCTATATGTTTGCTGATAATAGCAATGAATTAAAAATTAACAATATATGTATGTGCATGCGTGAGTGCGTGCGTGTGCGTGTATGTGTGTAAATTTCTTTTTGTTCTATATTTTTCCGGTAAATTTAAATTGATCGGTATTACGTGTAAAAATGCAATTCACTACATATAATCAAATAATTTATACACGATTATCAGATTGCACATAATATAGAATAAAAAAATCACGCATATAATAATCAACGGAAAAAAGTAATAGAGTACAAGTCTGGTAACATGAAAGTCTCGGGTTCAAGTCTTGGTCTGGACGGTTATTTTCTCTATAATTCATCTTTTATGGAAACTGTCCATGTTATTTTGTCCATAATGTATACGTATTATTTATTCAATTTTTAGGAAAAAATAAATTATTGAGTATAAAATTTGTACAGATTTCGAGCAAATTTTGTATAAAAGTTATACAGAACTTATATAAGGTTTGTATCAAACTTGTACAAATTTTGTGCATTTTTCTTTGGAAAAAACGTACCAATTTTGTACAAGTATTGCACAAAATTTGTACAGATTCTATATATATTCTTGTTCATATAATATATAATTTCATACATATTTGTACAAAATGTATATTTTTATTTAGTGGAAAGTTTATACGAGTTTAGATTATTCTTAATGGAACAGTGTTGATTCTTCTTTTTAAAATTTTTTGTTGTCTGATACTTATAGTATGAAGCTTATGATTTTCATGATTTTTACAATCGGAAATGGAGCGAAATTTCAATTTCTTTGATTTTTTCTCCATGCTTTCTTTAATCACTGTACACCGTGTATATTTACTTATTTTCTACCCTACACATTAGATTGGTAATAGAAGAAATATAATTATATATATTAATTTAAGAGTATAAGAATTCTGCATTACCTTATGATCGCATAACCAGTTGATGATTCGACGGCTGGATCAGTTGGCAATTCATCAGCATATGTACTTCAAGAAAAAATTCGTTTTTCAAGCTTTTTATTCGAAAAGGACATAATAAATCCGTTGAGTTGACCATTAAACGCAATTTTTAATTACAAACTTAATTAATTTCGACCTCCAATATGAAGTCGATAAAAAAGATTCCTGTATGTGTGTGTTGGAAGAGGGTAGGGTGTACATGCGATGTGAGAATTATAAATTTAAGGGGGCTCCAGCGCGGAAAGTTAGTATATCAGTAAGTGATTTCGATAGATTAGATTGCGCTGAATCCAAGGATATACTTATTTACCCCGCAAGCCATGGAAAATTTTGAGATATTCCATTTTAAAGTTTACACATTTAGCATGTCTTCATATGGAACCCACCGCGGATAAGATTTAAAATCAATTCGTTACTAACCTTAAATGAGTAGTTACAAAATAGAAAAGTAATATTCTTATAGATTAAGAGTTCAGCTTTCATATGATATGTTTAAAAGTATAGGTAGTCGTGTAAAATATCAAGATATTTCTGAAAATTGTTTAAAATATTTATTAGGCCCTCGGGTATCCGGCGATTGAACGGCAGCCATATTTGTTTTGCTATTAAAGAAAGTCGTGCGATGTTGAATTATGCAAAATGTGTTACATATTCTCAATGAAAAGTTTTCATAACTTTCGGCTGAATATTTCGACAATTTAAAATTTAATAAATAACACAGCTCGTGACTGCGCGATACGCAATTAGGTCACGTTAGATTAAATAAACATTTCGTATTAACCATATGCAGTATCAATAAAAGCTAGTTTCTGATTGGCTCATTACAGAAAAAGATCAATTTCGAGACTATTTATTAAATTTATAAATAAAGCGTGTTATGTTAATGGCTACTTTTGAACAAATACTATTTTAAAAATAGTTATAAGATTTTTTATACTAAATATATACTCCGTTGCACAACTTTATTTGTTTAAGCTGTTTTGACTTTTGCTATAGTGTCTGGAGCCTCCTTAACCCTGGTGTATAACGAACAGCTCTTTTTCTTTTTTCTAAATTCATAATAACGAAAAAATGTATGTACCTACACAAATACTCAACTTAATTTTACTTTAATGTTATTTGTAGTATTTGTAGAATTATAGATCCGAAGACGTGGTCACTAATTTCGCGAGGCACTACATTTCCTATAATTTTTCTCTAATATGTATTTTATTCAATAAAATATATAATTATATCTAACCAACAGTATAGTAAATAATTCATCATGTAATCTATAATTCGAATAGTTAATATTATACATGATTTCGTAAATTGAATGTCATTATATACAATAGTAGTTTGTATGATAGAAATGTATTAATCAAATTTTTTCAAAACATTACAATTTTTGTACATTTTATATAGACTTTACCTTATTATTTCATTGAAGATTGTTTACCAACAATGTCTTAAATACCAAAAAATTAAGAACAAGCAGCTCTTTTAGCACAAAGCTACCAATCCGGTGTCACCAATAAAAAAATCATCTTAATCTATATTTCATAATATTAAGTTTCAGCTTTCTCTCTTTCAGATATTTGTTGACATATATATTTCCAATACCTTTTACGTATTTTATCATGTGTTTGAGCCAAATCAGTGCATAACTTGAAAATAAATTGTTCTTTAAAATTTGAAAATTAGTTTTTTTTAAATAACTAAAAGAATTTCTTATACCTGTATTGCTTTTTCAATTTGAAAAAAAGGATCTGTCAATTCATTCTTGGAATGCCTCTCTTGACAAATATCAACAATACAAGCTAGAAGATGATTTGTTCTATAGTTTTGATTATAAAGTTCTTTACAACACTGTGAGACTCTTGAATTAAATGCCAAACCACCACTTTTATCGTGCATTAAAATTCTGCAAATAAAATATATATGTTAAAATTCAACTCAAGATATTTATACAATATTAAATTGAAACAAACAATATTTTACCCCCTCAAGTAATTCCATGCACTTTCATTTCCAGGTACTTCAGAAATTTTTTTAAGAGTATAATCAATTTCACGTTCAATAATTTCCGGTTCAAAATGTGTTGTATTACTTATAACATAATAACGTTGATTCCAAGCAGAATTGTTTCTAATGTCATTGGATATTAACTGTTCAACATATTCCAGCTCATTTTCAAACAAACTAAATTATCGATATTTAAAAAAATAATTCACAGTAGACTTATTATAATATATTATTTTTAATGGACTCACTTAAAAGTTGATATAACCCATTGACGATGTTGCCATGCATGATAATTTTTGGCATCTTTTTTCAAAATGTTACTTGTGAATTGAAGTTCAGCACTAGGGTCTTGCATCCACTCCACAATAACTTTTCGATGATGCCAAACTTGATAATTCTTAAAATTACATTTTATGATCATCTCTATAAATTCTAATTCATCTTTCAGGTCAATTCCAAGCTCTTTAAGAATTTCTCGTCTGTACTGCCATACAGTATAATTTGCAGCATTCAACCAAATGCAATCAGCAGTTAAATGCAAAGCCCGTTCTGATTTTTCTTTTGATTTTAATATTGCTCTGAAGTAGTCATGTGTTTCTCGAACTAAAAATAGGAATAAAAAAGTTCAATATTCAATTGAAATTAGTAATTCGTAATAAGAAAACTTATATCGATTAAAAATGGAAAGCAATATCAAACTAATCTTTAACAAATAAAATAGTAAATAAATAATAAAATAATAAATAAATAAATAAAATAGTCAAAATCAGTTCAGGCAAATTAATTTCAAGATAGATTCTGTCAGAAAGCATGATCATGAGGAAACAACAAAAATATGACAAAGGTTATTGATTGTTCAAAGTACTTACATTTATCAGAATATGCAATGGGCACTACAGGATTCGGACCATCGTCCTGCTCAACGGGTACAACATTTCTCCATTCGTCTCTTTCGCTGTAGGACACCCATGTCTGAGGTGAATCATCCGAGCTAAAATCATCGTTGTCTGACATTTCTAGATCCGAATATTTGGCTTTACGTCTTAACTGCAAAGAGCGTGCTAATGTTCCTTGTGATTACAAATTAATTTTCAAATTAATTATAAGTAATCATCCGCAGAGCAAATTCTGTCTGTGAAATTAAGGGCGTTTACAGAAGGGATTCTAACCCTTCCAAAAACATGAATTCTGTCGCATGACTAGACTATTGCGCATCCGTCCGTGCGCATTTAGTTCTTTGATGTTCATATAGGCGTGTATTTTGATTAAAAGAAAATTCTTTTTTTGAAAATATAGTAATTACTAACTAATTCTTGCAATAAAAAATCATCTTTAGGTTTTGAAATTCATTTATCGTAGAAATATAATTTAAATAATTGATATGTTTAATCGAACATTAATTAAATACACATTTTAATTTGTATTAAGAGGACATCGGATATCAACAAGTATCCTTGATTTACCCCACTTCAATTTTTCTAACTTTTCTAGAAAGCAGCATTTTGTGAGATTTCGCGAGTGTTTTGCTCTTCATTTTGTCTATTAGTAATATCCACGAAAATTCGAAAAATTGAGAAAAACAAATGAACAAACAAATAAATTCGTAGTCATCAACTTGAAACTTTTTCAGCGATTGCGCTAGGTCCATCATAGGTAATATCACTATCTGCCTTGCCGCACGTTAGTAACAGAGTCGATAGATATAATAACAATTTACCTTTTGTTGCTCGGTGTTCTATAACATTTGCATTACCAACTGAGAAGAAAGAAGTTTTTCTAGAAGTTTTCTCCCGAACAAATAATTTATACGTTGAATTTTTTTTGAGGATACTCATTACACATATATAAATAAAGCGCGCTCAACTTTAATTTTGTCAAAAAAATTTCATAAATAAAAACTTCATTCACAATAATCTTTTATCCTACTTGTGTCTAATTTTATAAAAGTAAGAGTTGAACGCGTTTTGTTTATGTATAAGTAATGTTTTCAGAAAGTTTCAACTTCAATAATTCATTCGATTAAGAAATAACCTCTACGACAAAACCTCTTTCATTTACTCAGTCGGTAACCGTAATAGAGCCGCTTTAGCGCACCTAGATAATACCAGTGCGTATCTTTGAATGAATAGAAATGGGACAAGCAGTGTTTGTAACAAATATAAATAAACAGTGACCAAAACAGTTGCTAACAAGGAATGTAGGCGATTCATTTTTCAAATTTTCTCTATTTTTTAACTGCGCATAGATAATGGACAATAAAGGATTTCCAGACCAAAAACATTTTCAGTGTGGCAATTGACGTAACGGGGTTCAATGATTTATTTTGGTTCCAAGGTCGCACTTTGAGGATCAATAAAATACTTTTTAATAATGCTATATATTTGAACCTCTTAATTTGGTATGATCGAATGCAAAAGGCAAAAATAAACAATTTAATAGAAATACATTATACACAACTTATATCTACAATAAATTATGAAATGATCGAGATAGCTATACTTTAGTCGCGCATAAAATTGGACAACAATCGTTTTCAAAATCAAAACAGTCACATGCAACACACGTGATGTTTTGACACTTCCCTTTCAATGTGTAAAATATATGACGTTGACTTCACGTGTGTAAACAATTAAAAATACACTAATGCGCGGCAAGTTATAAGTATTTGTGTTTAGCAAAACAGCCGACGGATTCGCGTGCACGCTGACACTCTCAATTAATACATTTTGGGTACAGAATAACGTAGGTAATATCTACATTGTTCAATTATCAGTAATTTGTGCAATGTTGGTAATATTCTTCAACAAACATACATAACTTTTTTATTGGTTTCAGTTCCATAGTCTTGTACATAGTTGTCTACTATTCTTCGCGTAAGTTGTAAGTTGATTCTTGATACTGATTGTCTGGACCACGCTGAACTAGCTAGTGGCACTTGGTACTAGACTCGGGGCCCGCCTGGCATCTGGAGTCTGAACTCTGAACTGGAGTCTAGACTCTGTACTAATGTAAAGTTTTGCAAAAAAATGCCTAGTAATATAATGTGGCGTCACCTGGTCATGAGAAGGCAGATCATATCTATCCATATTTCAGTTGTAACATAACTACCACGTCCAGTGACCAGTCGTCCACACTTACTGTTTTACTACTTTTCTAGAGTCTAATTCTTAATTACTTAAATTACTTAAATATTTGCAAATTCTTGCAGTTTAGAATTTTGATTGATAGTTCGCAGGTTATATATACATATATTCATAATTCAAGAATTCACTTTAGCGTCACTCATCTTTACCATTGGCTATATATGCTAATCACTGATCATTCGAATGTTTTTTACAACTCATTGATATCGATAATTGAAATCCAAACTATAATCTTAACCTTTTCACGGACACTTCCGATTGATAAAGTTTCTATACATAAATTGCTTTTCAAAAATGTTACGATATATGTAAATTTCTATAATTGTGGCTTCAATACATACTTTAGCCACATATTGCTTAGTAATGAAATAAAGCTATTTAAGAATAGAGGTCTTTTAATTGATTTTCTTTGCAGAGCGATTCTTATTTAAACAATGAGTTCTCTTATACGAAGAAAGTTTCATTACCTGATAAACTCGATTAAATTCCACCGAAAAGGTATTTCCTCAAAAAGAATGCAACAAACTCATGCTGCTTTAAACTCCACAACAGAAATTCACCAGGTATATTTTATTCAATAATTTATACCATATATTTTTTTCTCTAACATATCTATTGATTGCTTCAAAACATTTGTGTTTATAAAATTCATATTGCCCAATCATGAGATGATTGTTCAAGATGTTCATTTTTATTTCAAAACGTGTACATGCCTTACCCTCAGTTTTCAAATGCTTCATTGGAATATTCATCCTTATTTGATATTTTTCACTTTTTCATGTTCTTTCTACAGAAAAATAATATTAATTTTCTAGTTTTCTAACGATGTAGTGCCTGTCTTTAAATATGCTGCACAATATAATGATCGAACAGCAATACGTGATATGCATGGCGAGTATACGTATAGAGGCCTATATCTCAGTGCAAAACAATTTGCAAATGAGCTTAATGAATTATTAGGTGAAGGCAGTCAAGAACGAATTGCATTTTTACTGCCTAATGATGGTAGCTATGTCATTACACAGTGGGCATGCTGGATCAGCGGACAAATAGGTTTGTATTTATTTACAAACTTCACTTACATTATTTTTTAAGGCTCAAATTGGGATAAAAAATGTATCTAGGATCTAATCTGTCATAATTAAATTAGTTGTCCTAGTGGTTTTTCACAGAAATTGCATACAAGTAGTTTTACAAAATTTAGAATCATTCCAATCTAAATGATTTTGTGAAATTTGTTGTAAGAAATTTTATAAGTGATGAGTATTATCTGATAAATGATTGGGCAAAAGGAACTTAAGAAAAATCAATTGAAATGTGCAAGAGTTTATAAAAGAATTAGCAAAGGTTTTTTGGGAAAAATAGAAAAAATATAACATTTCATATGCACATTTTGCACAAAATACATAGTTGATGAAGTACACACACATGTATTCATTATATTAGTAAGTGTAAAATAATCTTAAGTTTTATTATTATATGTTTTTTACAGCTGTACCCTTAAATGATCAACATCCAGCACCTGTTCTCGATTATTATATTACAGACTCAGATGCTAAAGTATTTGTTACAACACAAGATTATTTACCAATCATTGAACCACTCATGGTTAAGCGAAATAAGCATCTCATAGTATTTGACAATGCCTTACGAGTTTTAGCTATGAAAGCAGATGGCAAACAAGCAAATAATAAAGGAGTATTTGAATACGAATTTGGAAATTTCTTGGATGCAGGAGTACCAGGAGATTTTTACAACAAAAGCAATGCGATGTTTGTTTATACATCAGGTACTACTAGTAAACCAAAAGGTACGCAAATATTTAATAAAATTATAGTATTTTTTATCATTGATTATAGATATGAAGAATAAAAAATAAATTAAAAAAAGTTATTTTTAAGCTCTTCATTGCACAACTATTGCAGCGAAAATAATTATGTTTGTAATGTTATTCTGCTATCCTTTTAGTAACATTAGTTTATACACTTTTTAATAGTTTCCTTTCTTTAGATTTCTAAGTTTATTTATAAGTGGTGCAAATAATTTACATTTGATTGATATCATTCATCTGAGTGACAAGAGGAATACAAAACGTATTAAATAAGTACTTTGAAGTCAAATTAATAATTGGAACTGTTATGTTATTACTAAAATAATATATAATATCTGATCAGTTTTGTGTATGTGTCTGTACATACATGTGCCTCTGTGTGCCACTGACAATAAGCATTTTCAGGTATTTTGCCTATTTTTTAGTCATTAAAAAAATATCGCAAAATATCTATACATTAAAATAGAAAAAATTTTATCATTAATTCCCTCCAATCTTTTGTTTGAATGAAAGATAATTTAATCAGTATTAAAAAGATATCAAGGATAAACTTTCACTCCTACATGACGAGTAATCAGTTTTAGAATGACCCATGCAACAGTTTTCACATAAAAGAATTACAAATATATTAGTAATGTCAATTTTTGTTGTAATGAAGAAATCAAGCAAAATGTCTGGAAATACTGTTTACCTATGACGTGCGAATACTTATGTTAAAATAAAATTATCGCGTTTATTACAGGAGTAGTTCTGAGTCATAAAAACATTCAAGCTCAAGTCAATTCACTAATATCAGCTTGGAAACACACCGAGAAAGATATATTCTTACATACTTTGCCATTGCATCATGTGCACGGTATCATTAACGTGCTTCTGTGCCCGCTCTATGTAGGAGGACGCTGTGTTATGTTACCAAAATTTTCAGCATCAAGCGTATGGGCACAAATTACTGCAGTAGATCTTCAGAATACAGAAAGAATCAATGTACTTGCTGCAGTACCTACAATCTATATGAAGTTGATACAAGAGTATGACCAACTGTTTGCAAAGAACGACAAAATCAAAGAGTACATTTATAACGTCTGTGTTAATAAAATCAGGTCAGTAATGTAAACAATGATCGCTGCAATACTATCATAATAAGTTTGATACATCGGACTTATTATATTATGTACGTGACAGGTTACCAAAAACTTTTTTTGCTTTACTGTAACACAAATAATAATAACAATAATAATAATAATTTTTTCATTATATATACATACTATAAGATTTTTTAATTTTAAAGTACAATAAATTAACATTATAAATCGTACATTGTACATTATGTTAAGATCTTTTAGTAGTTTAGTATTGTTCTGTATTTATTTTCTTAGTTTTTTCTTAAATATATTTTTTCATATTATAATTTAATTTATTGAAAATCTTTTATGTTATGGTTTTTGACTTTTTAGTTTAATTGTTTTGTTAATATTTGGCAGAGTGAATTTATTTCTTGTTCTTTTTATTGATTGCTCGTAATTAGATGAAAGTTGATCATAATTTGTCATCACACTTGCAATTAGGTAGTACTGTTTAATAGCTAAAGGATATTCATTTTTATCTTGCTTCCTATTTAAGTATTTATGTCTTAATAATTTATTTTGTACTTTTTGCAAGTGTAATAGCGCGTTTATATATGCACTGTTCCATACAACAATTCTATATGTATGTTAATGCTTTGGATTAGTACATAATACATTGTTAATAATTCATTGGTATTTCAAATTTTTGAAAAGTATATTAAATATTGGATGTTATAAATTAAAATGAAGAAAAACTATAATCAATAAATTCTTTAAAAGCACTAATGGACTAAATCACTACTTTATAGATTGATGATCAGCGGCTCGTCTCCACTACCTAAACCAATATTCGATAGATGGGAAGAAATAACCGGACATCGTTTACTTGAAAGATACGGCATGACAGAGACCGGAATGGTTTTATCAAATCCCCTTGAAGGAGAACGAATTCCAGGTTCGTTAGAACTAATTTAAATTTCATAATGCTAATAATTTCATAAAATTTCCATAAAATTAAATTTATAATTATGAGTATACTTATAGGTAGTGTGGGTACGCCATTACCAGGAGTAGAAATTCGGCTAATCAAGTCAGAGTCAGAGGAAAATGTAAAACCGAATGTACTTGTATATGGAGATTCAAAGACAAGCCAATTAACCAATGGAGCAAAATCACCTGTAAACGGTGAATTACAAGTTCGAGGAGATAATGTATTTAAACAATATTGGAACAGACCTGAAATTACTAAAAACTCTTTCACGAAAGACGGATGGTTTAAAACTGGTAAAGTTCTTTTATTGGCCAATATTTATAGAACATAATACAAGATTTACCGTTTATAATTGATTCTTGATCACTACAGGTGATACCGTACAGTATGATTCAGGAATTTACAAGATGTTGGGACGAAGTTCGGTCGATATAATTAAAAGCGGAGGTTACAAAGTGAGCGCAGTCGAAGTAGAAACGGTCATTTTGGGTCATCCAGACATTATTGATTGTACGGTAGTTGGAGTCGATGATATTACTTGGGGTCAAAAAGTGAGTATAATTGAGTTTCCCAATTTCGGACAATAAAACATTTAGTCAAATCTTAACCTTTGGATTTTTAATTTTAACAATCGATCACAATTGAATTGTAATACTACTTTGTTAGGTGGCTGCAGTAATAGTTTTGACCGAAGGTTCAGAAATAATTCTGTCTCAACTTCGACAATTCGCTAAAAAATCTCTTCCCAGTTACGCTGTACCTACTGTGTTAAAAGTAGTTAACAAAATACCAAAAAATAGCATGGGAAAAGTAAACAAACCTGACATTATTCGTATACTATTTCCAAAAGAGGAAGAAAAATAGAAATTGAATCAGATTATAGCAGGGAAATGAATGTTTTACGTGCTGTGCGCACGAGCCGATTGATTTGGAAAGTCAACGATACTCATCTCATTCATAACTTTATCGTAACGTATGTTTGCCTTTGCTCGTTGTCATCAAAATATTTATAGTATATAGTTACAGCAAGCTGTATTATAGATTATCGAAAGAAATTTTTTTATTTCTATTTAATTAGAAAATCTAAATTTTTGTAATTTTCGTAAAAATCATTAGAGTATTGGTTATATGAATTACTAATAACATTTTATTAATCATTCAACTGTTTGCATAAGAGTTTAGAATATTTAAGGACTTAATAGGGGCATCTCACACGATGTTTCTAACTTACAGCTCAATGATTAATCAAGAAAAAGGCGTAACAAAAAGCGGGTATCGCATTATTTGTATGTTCATAAGTGAGTTGAAAGTTTACTCATCAAAATCCATAGTGAAATAGGAAAAATTGCTTGTTTATTTCTGTTATTACCTTAATTAAATCACATCATTGGTGCGCGAAGAAAAGAATAATACTTTGTTCATCTCTAGTAAACATTACCGTACCAAGAAGTCTGATTTGATTTTTTAGTTTGTTTACACATAATAAAAAGTACTCTTTATTGTAATATTACCTAATATGTCGTCTCAAGATATGTTCAAATTTCATGCTGCAAAAAATAGAACTATGAAACCTGAAAATACTCAGATACATCGCGTAGCAAGGCTGTGATTCCCTTTTTCGACTTATAACCGTACAAAAGTTAATAAAAATAAATCAGTTTTCATTTTTTTTAAATTGAATAGAAAAAAATGATCAAATAGCATTGAAACTTTATTAGGTTTGTTTTCTTTTTTAAAGTTCGGTCCTAGCTGAGCTTTAAAAGTTGGAACAGTGCGTACGTGAATTTAAAGTTAATAAGACTACAAAACTGAGCATTTAAGGTAGCTACAATTCGTGGCTGAATTACAGAGCCTTATATGCGGTTACTCCAACGGAAAAAGTATTAATAAATGTAATTATTTATTTCATCAATCTAGCAGCTGGAATGTAACTATTATTTTTTCTATTTCTTCTGTCGAAACGACTGGATAAAATGCTCTGCAATCGAATAATCTATAAGATGTATACAACTGTCAAATTACTAATTATCATTTAGGCAAGCAATCGAAGGAAAGCCGTAATAATTTTTCTCTACTTTAATGTGCTATGAATATCGGCTAGACGTATCTTCAAAAATATGAAAAAAGGGTAGTTTTTTTCTACAATACCAAAGAAATAATACGGATTGTTAAATTAAGCGTGATAAAACTAGTATGAATCAATATCGATTCATTTGATGTATTAGCCCCTTGAAATAATTTTATTGAAAATCAATTATAAATAGTGTTCTTTTTCATTTGTTCAGTTTTATTAATTTGAAGGTTTCGTTTAAATTTACAAGTTAATTACAAATTTACAAGTTATTTTTAAAATATTTTTAGGAAAATTATTGCACTAAATACACCAAAATAAATTCACAATATATTTATCGCGTATACTGATCGAGTTACATCATTTTCACAATGCGATGTACATACATTCGAGATTGAATCTTGGAGCAACGTTTATATATATGTAGGGATCTCAAATAAAATTTGTTCTTTTTCAAAGCTTTGCAAGGGCAGAAATCTCGAGCAGAATATGAACTAAAACAGCTGGAACCTATCGTTCGTTTCTGAATATTTTTGTGAAAAAATATAGTTATATATAATAATCATTTCACGTTCCCTTTGTCTGTAATTTGGTCGAACCATTTCGGAGGAAATCCGGAGGAAAATCGCTATAAAAGTGGATGGGACTTTAACGTTATTGGTTTTCAGTGATTTATCGAATTCTAAAAAATCCTATTAAATCCTGATAATGAAAGATTATTTTATTCTATTTACTTTAATCTTGGGATGGACAGAAAGGGTGTTACACGTATACTTGAGGTTGTATTAACTATTGGTCGAAAATAATGTGAAATGCTTAAAAATTCGTGTAATAGTGTTGCTAGTGATGTAATAAAATGGTACGTTAAATCTCAATGACATTGGCCGTTTCTATTCACAATTATTGAAATTTGGATTTTAACTTGGTAGTTGTACGGAGATCCGCATACAAATGAAAACATTCGTAGAAACAATAGTTACTAATGTTACACTTGTCATGTTATATATTTAAATTGATATAAGGAAGTGATAAACTAATAAAAACTTACAATTAAAAGCTTCAACCATAGGTTGCTGTAAAGCCCATTAACCATATAGATATTAGAAACAAGTTTTTCATTTTAATAATTCGTAACTCGGGCTACATTACCGACACAACCTTGAGTAGCCAACACTTCATAGACTTTCATTAATAGAATCAACTGAGAACGCACATTAAAAAAATTTGATGATACCGCAATACAAACGTTCGATAAAATGAAGCTAGATTATGTAGCTTGTTTATCCTGTAATTTGTCATGTTCACGTACTTATCAAGAACAGATGAGAATTTAAAATATTGTTTGGTTTGTTAAAGAAATAATTACCACACGTATACGCCGTTGCATATGACTGAAAATAATCAACGATCACATTTATTTAATAATTAATTGATAGCATTATTTGGATTAGAGAAATCGTTATATTTTATTAAAGAAAAGAGCTTTTTTTAGCCTGTGCTAAAAAATTTGACATTACTAAATCGCTAAATAACGTAGTAGGAATCGTAAGAAACTTTGGACAGTTAAACCTGCCCTACCCTTAACATGTATATAGATATAGAAATATGTGTACTGAAAACAGACGAACCTTGACTATATGATTACTTTGCGGTGTCAAAATTAGAATTCATTTGAATTACTTTTTCGCCTGCAACATTTCTGTATGTAATCGTTGCTGTACTTGACGTAAGGACTTTTTTAAAGGAAGCTTTTCATTCATGTCTAGACATCGATCGAGTAAAGCAACGATTACATAAAATTAGGATTCAACAGATTTGCGACAAATAGCTTTCGGTATGTATTATAGTATTAGAATGAGAATTAAGATTTGAATAATAAATTCAACCAATATATCGTTATCAGTAAAACAAATGTGAACACGTGCTGTATTTGTTATTGATTTTATATTCAGAACTTCAAACTCAGACGACCAGTGTCTGATTTTATTCTGATAAATCAAAAATATTGCAAAATCATCTAGAACCGTTTTAGAAAAAACTACATATCAAAGGATATTTGTCGCAAATAAAGTATAGAAAAACCATGAAATATAGGCATATGGCAGCCGCGTTTGAGCCGATAACATTGTCAAAGTTTTCTCTTTCAGTCGGTACTATCACAATCGTATATTTAATAAATAATAGTGATGTGAGGCAAGTGTTGGTTGCGTATATTAATTTGGAAGTCGTTGTAGAAATACGATGAAGAAAGAAAAGAATTGATGTAAGAAATAAACAAACTATATTTGTGTATTTCAAATACAGTTTTAAGCTTAAGATTTTCCTTTTTTGTGTGTCGAGCTCAAAACCTCAACTAACTGAAGAAACGAAAGCAAACAGAACAATCATAACGGCAAAATAATTGAATCGCCTAACAACGTAGATTTTTTTTTTTTATTTGATAACCCATGACAATACGTTACAGTGTATCCATATTATTTATTTTCTCTAGCTGCAATCACATTATCCGTACATCATTGGTAATTTGAACTGCGATAAACATCGATCTTATGTTTAAACTAATACTTGTCATGGTGGTTGAATTGTACGGCGAACATACCGGTCGTCAGGATAATTCTGCAATCGCTTGAGATCGATAGCATTACTAAAGTAAAACACAAGTGGTGTAGATAACTATTTAAGGTAATTTTTTTTTTTTTTTTTTTTTTTTTTTTATTTTAACGTCGCTCTATTTATGCTCCATCAGTGCTAATTAGCGACGGAGGCTTGCAATGTGTTTCAGAACAAAGCACATGAAACTTTTTTCAGAGGTGCTTGTATCAGCAAGAACTGGGAATCGAACCCGGGCCTACCGGGTGCGATATTTAAGGTAATGCCATATCTCTGTTTTACCGACTTTAATTTACTTATTTATTTATTTGGGTTAATAAATGATTATTAGATAGTTAGTTAATGTTGAATTTTCTTTTAAAAATATAATTTTTCTCAATTTCATCAAGGATTCGATCTTACTTTGCTTTATTATTCAATAATTATTAACCAATTAGCCGAGTTCTAACTGTTCTCCGATGCGTATTTTAGGACAAAATATGGCCCGATGAAAAAATCGGCAAACTGAGATATGGCATCCCCTTAAAGAGTACGTTAACGTGCATTGTAAGTGAAACCAACAATGTGTAGAGTAATAATGCGAGGAATACAGATGGGACGTTCACAGCTGTTTTCTAAGTATAATTATTGGCCTGTGGTGTAATAATGGGGTACATTTAACGATAAACTGTTAAAATGAAGGTATAAGCTCGACGACGCTTCGGAGTCCAACAAGCGTGAAGCGTGCGTGTTTCGATCGGAGTTAATTAAGTCGATGAGACGCTCCCATACGCTTACGCACAAACATATAGGCAAGTGAAATGTCGAAAGGGCGAAACGGGGAGTGGGAATGAACACATTAGACAGTAACAGCTTGTAAGGGGGCTCGCGTCAAGAGCACGCCGTGAAAGCGAAATATGACTTTAGAAGGAGGTAGGCCGATGTTTATCGGGAGCTTGGACTTGGGCTGGAAAGGGGGAGGAGGCCTCCGGGCGTGTGGCGCTGAGCGAGTACGCTCCGCAGAGCCGTGATAGACGAGCAAACGAGTCTTCGACGGATTAGGCCGCTCAATGTCAAAGTTTCGTTCACACATCGAACGATCGACTGCACTCTGTCGCGCCCCACACACAGAAGCTACAGTCACATTGGGATTGTCGGGGAGAAGGAGGAGCTGCGTGCCCGGCACCAGCCGAAAGGGCGCGGCGCGGGCGGCAGACCAGACGAGGGAAGGGTGTCCGCAGAGAAGTCTGGATGGAGACTGCTCCGAGCACGTCGAAGATAAGCCAGCCGGCGAGCGGACGGCGACGGCTCGCCGACAGCGATTTGCCGGGCGGAATAGAGCCGTCGCGCGCCCCGTAACGAGGGATGACCGGCCGATCCGAGCGAGCCGACGCGGCTGGCGCAAGGCGCTCGGAGCCGCAGCTAAACGGATAATGCAGCGTGATTTAGGAGCGAGCAGAGCGAGAGAGAGAGGAAGAGGTTATTCCGGAGCGGAGCGCAGCGCAGAGACGCCGGCGCGGGAGGGGAGCTGCGGGCAGTCAGGCGAGCAGAGCCAGGGTGAGGGAGCCACCGTGAGCGGACCGCATTCTCGACCTGTGTGGCGAGGTGCGCGCCGCCGCCCCCCCCCCCCCCCCCTCTCCCCCGTCCCGCCGCTGGCCATCGCTTCTCTCGCTTCTAAGACAAAGAGCCGCGAAAGGAGACTCGCTCTGGCATCACCCTCATTATGAAGCAATTTTCTGGCGCGGGCTCGACGTGACGAGGCGCGGATGAACACGAGAAGCGCTGCTTCGTGCCGGGTGCCCTTTCTCGACAATCATGCTCGACAATTGGAGAGGCTGCGGACAGCGGCGGCGGGAGCACGCGCGCGGCTGCTCTCGGTCGGGCGGCGCAGTCGCAGGTGTGTGCGTGAATCGTCCTTTTGGAATGCCGATCCCACGGAGAGCCGATTGAATTATCTCCAAACGAGCTGGCCGCTAGCTGCGCGCGCGTGCTCCTCTCTCGCTCGAGAGCCAGCCGAGGAGGCAGTGCGGGCTGGCTGGCTGGCTGGCTGGCTGACGTGCGCCTCGCTGCCACTTTTTCTCCTGCTGCCTCGACTGTCCTTCGCGACTCTCTCGCTGGGCCTCGCTCTTCTCGCTGCTCTCGCGATTATCGGATGCTCTTATTTGGAGTGGCGCTCGGGCGCTCGGCGACTGCGCGCCGACGAGCGGCCTGGCTAGAACAATAGGCAGCCTACACCGTAGCTCGATGTCGAGCTCGCTTGCGATTGCGCGCGATCGGGGCTACTTAGCGCTAATCGCGCAATCCGGACTACGGATGACGGGGCCGAGCGCGCGCGCTATATCCGAGGTCTGCGACGTAGGCGGCGCGCAGGCTCATCGATGAAGCCTGCCCGAGGCCGCAGAGCGAGGCGCGCGGGGCCGCAAGCTCGGCTCCGAGCGATCTTGAGGCGTCGATCGAGGAGTGGCCTCAAAGCTGTCTTTCGCATTGCCACGCGGCGACACTCGCGTTACGTATGCTCGTTCAAAGACGCTACGCTCGGTCACCGGTTTCCAACTGCCGATTACGCGCTTCTACTCCTCAACTTTGTTCTCGCTGGGCTCCCAGCCTCGGATCGCTTCCTCCGCAATGCAATTGGACAAATGACATCTCCTTACAACTTCGTTTCAGCTCAAGCATTTCACGTTTATTCACTATTTACACGTGTGCTTAATTGTGTACAACTGATCAATAGACAGAAAAACAATCAACTTTTCACTGTGACAATTCATTCTCCATCGGCATACACTATCTCTTTCCACGTATAGCTATTTCTTCCTACATAATATTCATATACTTACGCCTACGTCTATTTACGTATCGACTTTACAGTATTTTATTTACAACGTGTACACGGTGTTACTAGCACATTTTACACGACCAGCAATCCACGTACGTACAATAAACAGCTCGCAACGTTCTCACAATCGCTCGGTATAATTAACAAGGCAACTTTATCATACAAATATAATACAATCGTCGTGCTTGCAGCTAGATGCAGAAGATGCTCGAGATTGGCAAGACAGTTTTCAGCAGTGGCGATGAGGGGCTGAGGGGGGAGGAGGGAGGGGGGCGTAGCAAAAGGGAAACGAGGAAATAAATACGCAAGAAGGTCGGCGGCGGCCGCGGTCAAGCCGGAGGATGGCCGGAGGGTCGAGAGTGTGAAAAGCGACAGAGCAGCAGCAGCAGCAGCAGCAGCAGCAGTGGCGACACAATGGGAGGTCGCGACGAGGGCACATCGACGCGAAAAGACAAGAGCGCTGCCGGGGAAACGGAAGGTGGCGGAGGCCGCCGAGGGGTGCAGTCTTGGCCGGGCCGGGCGGCCGCGGCGGCTCACCGACAGCCGCAGCCGAGGACCGACATGTCCTGGTAGTTCTTGAGCACCACCTTGTTCTCCTCGTCGAGGTAGAGCATGGAGATGGAGCCGAGCGAGGTGGGCACGCAGCAGGCCTTGGGCACGAGGCTGGGGTTGGTCGAGTAGACGAGGTTCTGCACGATGGCGTGGTTGGTCGAGTTGAGGTAGTCGGCCAGCGGGAAGGGGCAGTCGCCGTGGCAGTAGAAGGCGTCGTAGCCCGGCGGCGCGACGATCCAGTCGTTCCAGCCCACGTCGGCGAAGTCCACGTAGAGCGGGTGCCGGCGGCAGTTCTCGCGGCCGTCCTTGCGCCGGTTCTTGCGCAGCGCCGCGCGGCGCGCGCGCCGCTCCATCAGCTCGTGGGCGCTCTGCGGGCGGCGCGCGCCGCCCGCCCGGCCCGCGTCCTCCGTGTAGGCGTAGAGCGTCGGCCGCGCGCGCTCCCAGCCCGCCGCCGCCTCCTGGCCGGCGAGGCTGCGCCGCAGCCGCACGTGCTCGCTGTCGCGGGCGCCCTCCAGCGCCTGCCCCGTCACCTGCGCACAGAGGCGTCCGTCAAGCCTGCCCCGCGGGCCGCGGGCCGCGCGCCGCGGCGCCCACCTACCTGCACGAGCAGCCCGTGGTTGGCGGCCTCGCCCTCCGACAGCCAGCGCTCCACGGCCGGCCGCACGTCGAGGCTCACGCTGGCGTTCGAGCCCAGGTGCAGCACCTTGCTGTCGATCAGCCGCAGCAGGGCCGAGCTGGCGCTGCTCTTGCGCCCGGGCCGCACGATGTCGTGGACCAGCAGCCGCGCCAGCGCGCTGCCGCCGCTGATCCGCTCCGCCGGCAGGGCCACCCTGCTCAGGCTCAGCTCGGCCGCGCGCAGCCGCTCGCCGCTCGGCACGCTGCGCAGGTCGAACATCAGCCGGAAGCGGTGCGCCGACTTGAACCTCTCGTCCACGTCGCTTTCTGTAACAGACGGCCGGGTCGTTTCGTTGCGGTTCGCGCTCGCTCGGCCGCGGCGACGAGCGCGTCGGAGAGCAAGTGGACACTGGTCGTGGCCGGGCGGATCGCCGAGCGAGCCGTGCGCAAAAGGCGCACTGCCAGGCCGGTCTTTCGAGCGAAGAAGAAGAAGAAGAAGAAGAAGAAGAAGAAGAAGAAGAAGAAGAAGAAGAAGAAGAAGAAGAAGAAGAAGAAGAAGAAGAAGCCGGCGGGGAGGACAAGGCTGCGGCGAAGAATGCAAGCTACGCGGAGTAGGTGGGCGGGGGCCATAAGTTCGGGGCAAATTGTGCAGTAAGCGGAATCCATTATCCGCTGATATAATATATTATCCGCGCAGATCGGAAGACAGACGGGCAGGGGGAGACCACCCCGCTCGCTTCATTGTTCGGCGGGATTTATGTTCGGCCGCGAACTCGCTGCCCACTGTCGGCCCGAGCCGCGAGGCTCTCCGCGCTGCCCCCCTCGCCTCGAGCATCGGCTAACCGGCTAAGGATCACGCGCGCGCTATCACTTAACGTGCCATTCGTCTCAATTACCGAGCCGAGCTAGCCCTTTGCCACGTTCTCCGCGCCTCGCGTGCAGTGGGCAGCCGGACGCGCGCGCGCGCCTCTGTGCGTTGTCCTCGGCGCGATCGACACCCGAGAGGAGCTTCGGTCCGTCAGGCTTGCATCTACGCCTCGTCGGAAGCTCGCGCGCATCGGTGGCTTCGAATCGTTCCCGAACGCGAAATCCGTGTTACGGCATCCCTCTTGTACGCTACCGGCCTGGCCACGTCCGCTTTACGCGACAGGCTTGCGTTAAAGTGCAACAACTCGTCACTTCAGCTTTCGTGGAAGGAGACGAGTCGAACGATGGAAGAAGCAAGCTTCGTTCCGACTGAAACGTGAAGCCAGCTTGCGCATATCAGACTCGCATACGCCATTGCCACCTAGCTTATTTATTATCACAGAGCACACGCGCAGCTGCTGTGATTTTTTAAAGAGCCTCGGTTCCAAGCTTTCGGCCGTCGTACGATTCATTTTTCATGATGTGCAGCCCGCGCGATACTCTTTCTTTAGGCGGGGAATCATTGACAACAATCGTCGAAATTCCTGACTATATGCCAATGTTACACTCATGAATAAAGCCTCGAAAGGGAAAAGGACGAATGTTTATAAACGGAAGCGACGAGACTGGCTCTGGCTAATTGTCGTACATTGTCTTGGACCGCGCACCTAAAACTCTGACATTATTGCATTGTTTACGCGTGCTTCATCGGCAATACTTTCTCAGGCGCGTACGGACAAAGGAATAACGCGGCACGGCATTGGACTCGGTTGCTCGAGGACGACCGACGAAGCGTCGACTGGCGAGCTGCCCGACGCTGCGGGGGGACACGACGGCACGCCCGCGCGGCGCGCGCAATTCAAAATTCAAGGGCCCCCGCGCACGGGCAGGGCCGGGCCGGGCCGGGCGACCGGTCGCGCACGGCAGACTCCCCGGCGGAGCGGCGATAGGCGAGTGTGCGAGAGTGACTGACCTACGTGGAGGAAGGAGCGCACGGTGTTGGCCGAGCCGACGCCCCGCTTGGCGACGTCGGCCAGCCCGAGGGAGCTCTGGCGGCGCTGCAGCTGCCTGAGGGCCTCGGGCACGTGGGGCCGGGGCGCGGGCGGCGGCCGCGGCCGCCTGGCGAAGCCCAGCAGCCCGAGCAGGTTGGCCTCCAGCCCGGCCAGCGTCCTGGCGCGCTCGGCCTCGTCGCGCCGCCGCTGCTGCGGCCCGTCCAGCTGGGCGCTCGCCAGCAGCGCGCCCGCCAGCAGCGCGCCCGCCGCCGCCAGCACCAGCCTCAGCAGCAGCAGCGACACGCGCATCCTGCCGCCGGTGCCTGGCCTCGTCCTCGTCTCTGCGCGGCGCCTTCCGCTGGCGTCCCTCCTCGTTGCTCGGCGCCTCTGACCACCACCTGTCTGCAACAAGGCAAGCGCGCGCGCGCGCTACGTCAGCAGCTGCGACTCTCCTCGCGGGCGGCGCCTACTCGGGCGATCGCAGCGGCCGGGGCCGGGCCGCGGACGAGCGGCAGTGGGTCGCAGCGGCGGGTCCGGAGCATCGTCCGAGGGCCCCGAGAGCGCTGGGTGCGGTCGCCGGCAGCGGAGGGCTCGGCCACGCGACTACAACTGCGCTGGCGGCCGAGGGAGCACCGGCGGAGCGAGCCGCCGGCGCCTGTTACCATTTTCTTTCTCCGTCGCTCTCTCCTCCCCTCGGAGCGGCGAGCTGCCCCCCACCCCTGGGGCCCGCGTGCGCCCGCCCACACGCCAATCGTGCGAGACGACGCGGCGGCGTCGGCGGCGTCGCCGGCGTCGCCGACGTCGCTGGCCGCCGTCACTGCCGCGTACGCGACCGCGCGTACTGCGCGTACCGCTTGGCAGCGCTATTGCGCACTTGCAGCCGCGGCAGCCAAGTGTGTACGTGCGCGCGCGCGCGCGCGCCCCGGCGGAGAGCGACGGGAGAAAGAGAGCCGAGAGGATGGAAAGAACGTTTAGCGGCGGAAGCGTCATCGTCGAAAATAGGATCGCTCTCGGCGACTCTGCAGCGGCTCTGGCTTCTGGTCCTTTCTGCCAGCCAGTCGCGCCGCCGCGTCTGCGAGTCCGCGTGGAAAATTCCAGAAGGCCCGCGTCGCCGCTCCCGACTGGCGCCTCGGGACCGCGGCGAGAGGAAAGAGCGCGGGCCAGCACTGCGGTAGCGAGTAGGTAGGCGAGCAGGTAGTCCCGGCGGCCGCGCACTTTCACGAAGTGGAAGCCTTCGGGGCGAGCGGCGCGGCGGCACTCGGTAATGCAGCTCTCTCTCCGCGTCCCGGTCGCGCGAGGCTTACCTTGGCTAGCCGCGGACGATCTGCGAGAAGGCGGCCCTGAGTGCGAGCCACGGCATCTCTTTGCGCGCGCAGCCCTGGCAGCTGGCCCCTCGCCCCCCCCGGGGCAGACGGTGCGGCGCTCTCTCGGCCCCGACACTGGCTGCGACTGGCACGCACCGCTCGCTCGGCGGTCTGCGGCTGTGCTCACTCGTGTCCCAGAGTATGTAAACAATCACTGAACGGCGACGGTAGCAGCGCCGACGGCGAGACGGCTACGGCACTAGCAATACTAGCAGCACTAGCAGCAGCGGCAGCGGGGCTCGTTGGACTGCCGTGGCGGCGCATAGTAGCGAGCTTGTGCTGGCGCAGCCGTGCTACTGGCGGCCAGTTCGATCGCAGGTGCCTGGTAATGGGTTGTACAACGCCTGCCTCTGTGTGCGTGCATACGTGTGTGCGTGCGTGTGAGAGCGAGAAATCGGCGTTACATCGTACCGTTGCTTGCGCTCGAGCCCGGAGGAAAGCCTGTAGCCGAGAACCAGTCGCTCTCCATTCGTGTCCGCGCGCTTATGCCTTGCTCTCCTTTGTAGCACTCGACCAAAGTCAACTGTGGATCGTAGGCGATCTGCAATCCTCGCGACGCAAATCGGCGCACGTTCCACTCTACTTGGCTCTCTCCCCTCTCTCTCTCTCTCTCTCTCTCTCTCCGTCTCTCTTCTCTTTCTCCTTTTCACTCGACACTGTCGGATGAACGACTGCGGTCGCGGCCGATTACTGACTGGCAGCTACCGCGACTGCTCGCTTGGCCAGACCGCAGACTCCACTCGAGTCGAGGCCGTTCTCCTCTCTCTCTCTCTCTCTCTCTCTCTCTCTCTTTCTCACGCACACGTACGTGCACGCTCCATTCCAATACGTAGTCCCGGGTCGGATAAGAGAGGAAATCCATATACTCTCGCAGGTTTCACATTGCCTACTATTATGCATGCACAGGTGTGTGCGTGCCTGCGTCTTGTAATTTGCCGGATGGAAATTCGCCTACGTATCTGCCTTGGCGCAAGCTGTCCGGAGCGAGCGCGGATGAATACATCCAGAGCGAAGTAGCCTTGCTTCGATTGCGTACATTCTGCACTGATAAATCGTAAGTTGACGGTGAAGAATATGACTGGTCGGTCGGAATATGTGGCTCGGTGTGGCGCGGAGTGGCGAAACTAACGGTCAGGTCAGGTAAGTGGCAGGAAAACACGTATAAGGAGTTGCACCGCCCAGCGGGCTGCGGCGATGGATTGTTCCAGACGAGAGCTCCGGAATTTCAGGAAAAATGTCAATTGATAGTTTCTTGCGCCACTTAGTTAATTTGCACGAACTGGCCAAAGTTTTTTGCCGTTTTGGCTCGCGCGCGGCACGCTTCTGGAAATTAGGCTGGAATCCGAGCAAAGCCCGCGCGCGGCCCGCGCGTACGCCTGCCTCGATTCGTTTCTGCCGCTCGCGCGACCAGTGCACTTTTCTGCAATGCAAATGCAACCTCTCCTCGCGCTCCAGCTCTAACGCCTGCGAGCATTTGAAAAATACTCGATCGTCGGTGTGAGCACGTCGCCTTGGCACATGCCATTCCGGCGTCGCCGTCGATGCCTCCAAAGGAGCACACTCGGCACAATTTCCAACCGTTTGTATGTGTGTATATACCAAAATCCTTGCAGTCGTTGTCGTTGCACGCGTTTACGGCAGCCATTTTCACGTCTACGGATTCTGCAATTAGACGAACAACGAGCCTCCGTGCTGCAAACATTCGAAAGGCATCGCTGCTACTGGAGGAATCGGATGGTACGTTCGCTCGTGGGAGAAATCTTGATTCGCGCGAGACCTTTTGCCAGATGTCTCGAGAAGATCAGCTGACCGAGCCGAGCGCGAGTGCGTCAATAAGAATGGCCGCTAGAACGAAAGGTCGGCACGGCAGGTTTGTCCAGTGTTTATTTGCGAAAAGACCAAGGGAAAAGGAAAGTGACGAGAGCGAGTGGCGCAGCAGCGAGGCCGAAAGCTGCCAAGCAACAGGAGCATCCCCGCGCATCCCGGCGCAGGCGATTAATTAAGAAGAAGCGCGATGAATTGGCGAGAGAGAGAGCGAGGGGAGCGGAACGAGGAGGCTGCACAGACAGCAGCAGTACCCTCGCGTACGCGTAATTCGTTTAGCCTGCTCCGCGGCTCGAAGAAAAAACTGCTCGCTTTTTGCTGCGCGCTGCTTTGCTGCTTCCTGCGAACTTTTCTGCCCCCTCCTCGCGCGACCCCGTACCTGTTCTCAACGAGCAGCGCGCAGATATAGCAGATGTAGCAGCGGGCGCGCTTATCTCATCTACAACCCCAGCGGGTGATCCGCTCCGTCTCCTCCCCTCTCTCTCTCTCTCTCTCTCTCTCTCTCTCTCTCTCTCTCCCTCTCTCTGCTCGACGGCCTTTCCCTTTCTTTGTCCCGTACGATTAGACATTAGAGGCAGTGGCCAGTGCGCACTCGTTGCTGCATCTCACCGAGCAACCTCGCCGGCTCTCGTTCTGGACCACCCGTTCATTGCGACCCGTTCATTCAAGCCCGATTCACTTTGTTCCAAGCGATTGGCTATGTCTGACGCTTCTCCGTCTCTCTCCAAAGGCATTTTATCTATTGCACCGACTCGGCACTTTCCCTCGTTACACTCGTCCGTCCGTGTACCTGCTCCGTCTGATTGATTTATCTGTTTATAATAGCAATTCCCTCGCCAAATCGGTCCGTCCTTTTACTCTCAGCACCAGCGAAAATGCTCAACTTATTTGGGGGCTGCGCAGTTATGACTCTTATATGGACTGCTTTGGACAAATTTAGATTTGCACACGAGCTCAAAAAATCCCCTTGGCTCGTTTTGCTTAAGCGTTACTCCAGAAATAAGGAGAACGAAAGCAACGCACCGAGTAAGGATTCCGCGTATAAAGGAAGTCAAGTCTTGCTGGCTTTTCAACAAAAGCTACATATTTCCATAACCGTCCAATCCAGGTTTCATCTTTCAAATGTCTTTAGGTAACATAGCTTTTCTTCGTGCCACGTCAACTTCTGACCAGTTATTCATTTACTCCAATGCATTTCGATATTTTTTCTATCGCTTTTCTATAAAAATCGTGTTGAGATAATCAGGCGGTGACAAGTGCTGATAATTTTTAATTTCCTTCATTTTAATCGACAAATTTTCACGTAAAAATATCGAAGTAGCCGCTCGTTGCAATTGAGCAGCTACCAAGTCATTCGTAGATTTATGTATATTTGTTATAGCTACCTGTTGTAGTCAAATCAACCTCTCTATACTATTATAATTGCTATTTTCATACTTCTGAGAGCATCGGAGTAAGGGGCTTTGGACTCGCAATGACGAAAGAGCAATTTTTATGTTGCTTTCTTTATGATTCAATAGATTTATGTAGCAATAAAGCTATGGTCACGCCAGAAATACCTTTAATTTGTGCGTTCTTTGACAACTCTCCGCTATATTTGAAACAAAGAGGAAGAACATCAGCGCATTAGAACTGATTTGCGTGTGGATGGAAGGATTCGAAAGGGTGCGCAAAGTGTGCTTTCAAAGCAGAATGCTCAAAATGACGATTCAACGGAGATACGGCTTTGGATCGTTTGATCGATTGCTGGAGAGCGAAGTGAGAACGGAAAAGTAGTGTCAAGTTGAACGCTATTGCTGGAGAGTTGGGATGCTACAGCTCTGAACGAGAATAACTGACGAGTGTTGGATCGGCATCGGAACAGCAAGATAAGAGAAGAGAAAGCGAGTTTGGTGGCGGCTCGTTGAACGATGATGGCTCGGTAATGGACCAGGGAGATCGCTGGCGGTTGCTCTTTTACGGGCACATCGAGGAGGTTTAGGGCAGCGGCGCTTGGGCACTCGTTGAGCCAGCGCTCGCAGCAAATCGGAGACTGGCCAACTATCATTTTGTGTGTGTGGCCAAGTGAAAGACCACCTTCGTGGAAGATACACAGAGAGAAAGACAAAGAGAGAGAGAGAGAGAGAGAGAGAGAGAAAGAGAGAACACGCTCAGCGCCTCTGTAGCGCCGACAGGCAGTGAAAAGCCGCGGGCAGCAGCAGCCCACTCCACTCGACCTCTCCTCCTCCGGCGTAGGCTCACCTCCGTGAGAAATAAAGACGCGACTCGCCAAATTGAGAGATTGATCATCGTTGACGGGCCGCTTGTTAGGAACAAAGCTCCGCCAGCCATAGCCTTCGCAAAGCCAAATCGATTTGCTCGCGATTCCGCGAACTCAGCTTCTAGTTGATACTGCAAGAGGCTTCGCTGACTTGCTGCAGCCTCCAAACATACTTGCGCTCCCAGTGAAACTCTCGAGAATCTTGTCTCGAACGCGGCATTCGGAGAACCGTGAAAAGGACTTTGGTGCCGCCGTTGATCTTCTCCGAATCCTTATCTCTCGGCTGATTTTCCCCTTGACGGCCGTTCTATTTCCGCTTGAAAAAGTGAAAACTATCTTCGGCACAGGTTTCCCGCCGAATAACAAACCAATGACTCACTGCCTACGGCGGCGGAGGCGGCGGAGGCGGCGGCGGCGCTCGGATGCATATCGATCTAGTCGGTACTGCCGGTGGTCATCGAAGCTTGCACGTTGCGACTGGGCCGAGTTACCGGAAAGCTCGAGAAGAGAAAGCTGTCCGCAATGCGATAGGTAGGTGCGCGGCATCGACTGGATCGACGCTCGACGAGGCTACGGTAGAGTAGGAGCGGACACGGCGCGGCGGGGCCGCAGCTTCGCCGTGCGCCACGCTGTCTGCCCAATCCTCGCTGGAAAGCTCATCCGTGCGTACAGCTGCTTGCTCGCGATAGTCCCGCACGCGGTGCTCGGCTCGTTATAGCTCGCACAATTCCGCTCTCCGGGAACGGACGATGCGTGCGTGTGTTCGCGCGCGCACGCGTCACAGACAATTGGGGCTAATCACGGCGAAACCAAAGGAAGCAAGCCGCTCGCAAATTTATCGCTCATTTTCGAGGATTTTGCGTGAGAGCATGCGGCCCATTTCGAACGAATGTGTGGTCTTTATTAATAAGCCATTCGGAGAGGAGTCGAGAATGCTCGGGAGGGCCGGCCTGCTCATGCCGTCCCTCTAACACTCGGCTGCTATGCGGCCGGCCGGCTCCTTTTCACTTTTTACGAGCATATAACTTCATTCTCTTTTAATCCACCACTCTGCCTTTTTTCGCAAACACTGTACTTTTACGAGCGAATTCCTGTAAAATTAGCAGCCGACTTGCCCGCCACAAAGCGACGCACGCTCTGAAGGATGGTTAATTCGTTATGCGATGCAAATTTCAATGGCCGTAAGACTCGCACAGAGAAAACTGCGCGGTTTTTTTTTCCTTCTTCGATCGAGAACCCAGTAGGTGGTGTCGGATTCATACTGCGGCGTTGCGACTCGGCACTGCACAGCGTCAGGGGCATTATTATATTTACTGTTTCTGGCTCACGCATCACGCGAGCATTACTTTTGTACTTTCCATATTTTTCCTCTATTCCGCATTATCCCACACGTACCTACTAGTGCAGGCCATAGTAGTCTACGTTCCGCCTTCAATTTTTAAGGGCTTTTCTACCGATCGATCAACTTACAACGTCACAATTCACATTCCTAAATCATATCAACTTTACAAGAGTGAAATTCTAACAAAAGAACGTCTTCGTATACGTCCAATGTTTGCTGTCATTACAGCAGTTTTGCACTAATACCGGATAAAATATAGGGTGGTATCGGCTTGGATGTTGGCTACGTGTAATAATAATCGAATAAGACCAAACCTAATCAAACGAGATGGACCAAGTTATGCACGCACACATGTCTTTAAAAGAATCAGGTCCACTTGAGAGCTTCTTATATTTCGAAAGTCGGTAAAAATATAACGAAACCGTACACTCGATTTAGTTGAGCGTCCGCTCGAATGAATTCTTAAGTAGACCGCCCCAAGCGCTGTTCCCACCAAAATCTGACAAAGTGGCTTATAAATAGCTCAATTCAAATTTCTCTTCCGCACGATCACTCCTCAATATTTACTTCGTTTTGCATGTTCTCTTTTATTCAAATTTCAAAGTGTGGCTTTAAAAGACACAGACCACACTTGTACCTCCAGGCGAGCTATTACCAATCGCTTCAGATCAAAATTAGCAAAGTACACATTATGTCGCTATATATCTTCAGTCGAACATTAACTAATAGAAATATTGTCTGTCAGTTTACGATTTTCTTGTTGGCTTGCTTTCAGTTAACACGCCAAGAAAATAGATATAGAGCGCGGCAAAAGAAGCGTAACGACGAATTACATGATCGCGAAAAATAAAATGCTCAAAATAGCAGATAATCAACTTTTTAAAGCTTTTAAAATGAAGTCTTTAGCAGCAAATAAGATGGAGTGAAGCCAATAGAGCATTTTTAAATTCGAGTTAAATGACTCTGGTACTTTAATGTGGACGTTGTGGACTTTGGAGACGACAAAATTCTTGAATAATGAACATTTAATGAAGAGCAATTTCTAGCTAGTGATGATGTGCAGTGAGGAAATGAATTCTGTAAAATATTTTGCAAGTAAAAAAGCGCGCGCGCGTATGTGTGTACATCACGTGTGAACACACGATGAAAAACCAGTTTACATACTTGTTCGATATCGGAGCGGATAGAATGAATTTACGTAAATACGTATTAACGACACGAAGCGAGTAAAGTAGACTCGATTGAAATACATAAAAGATTGGCTATATAGCCGTGTACTTGTTTACGTCAAGCAGCACGTATTTGCCTCTTTTCCGCAAGTCCATTCCATATTCTACCTGATATGCGATGGCATCACGAGTGATAAGTATACAACCTACGCGCATTCTTTCGGCGAGAGTCACGAGTGAAGGGGGAGGGGGGAGGCGCTCTGAGAGAAAATGAAGTCTTGGCAGAAGCCGCAGACAGCACGTCGCCCATCGAGTATAATGGCACTTGGCTTTCAACTGTTGGGTGGCAGAAACGAAAAATCAGCCGGGCGAAGGGTAAACAGCAACGAAAAAAGCATAGCTTCGAAAATGATCAGACTTTCTCCGGCCAATCGACCAAATTGTCAGCAGACATGCTATTGATCAACTGGCTACAACATTACTGCTGGTTAGCTGCTACAACTGTGCAACAATCTGCTCTGCATACAGAACATCGTATATGATATTCCGTGACAAATATTTCACATGCCGTATTCCGGTTTCCAAGCGAGATACGTTAGCTACGTGGGCGACGCCATCTCCTGCGCCTTAGCTCCTTGAAGGTCGATCGTGGTGAGCCGTTGCCGTGTTTGCTTGTGTGCGCGTGCGCGTGCGCGTGCGCGCGCATGTGTGTGTTACAACGAAAGACCGGAATCGGCTACTGCTAGCATTAGCCAAAAAGCCTAAAGATGAAGCCGCTTCAAATCGTTAAGACCGGCATCATTCAACTAGAGTTAGCTTTAGCCACATTTTTATGTTGGCTGATTGAAATTAGGAGTAGTTCTCGTAAATTTTTTTACTTTTATTGTTTATTATGTCATTTCTATATCGCAGAAAATGATGATTGATAAACCGCCTGCCATTGAAGGATTTTCGTTCTAAAATATGAAGAAGTAACGTAAAGAATAATTATAAAAATATCACTCAGAAAATAGTTTTGTTGTTTTAACGACAGTAATCTAAAAAAATAAAGCATACATGACGGTTTTAATAAATAAATAATGTTATTCAAATGTTTCCTGTGATCAATAATCTAATATTCACAGAAATCATTCTACGTTATTTACTTAAAGGATAATAGCTGAATATTAACTATATATTCGAATACAATCACTATCATAAATAATATCGTTGTTCGATCGTTTTTAATATCTATTACTATTTTAACATCGCTTAACTGTAACTGCGCAATTATTCATAATAGTAAAGTAGCTAGTTAATTAATATAAATATGTAACTTTTAAATATAAAATGTTGGATTTTTATAATATTAAATAAATTCTTAGTAGTTTTTACCATGGATATGGCAAATTTTCATTGTTATTCTTTGACAGTGTTCTCTAGAACTAAGTTGAAAAATTTATTAACACTTAAAAATCTATTTTCATATCTATATTAGAATACAATTTAAATCATTGCCAAAAAATTTTTGTATAAACACTTTTTCACAAAAAATTTAAGCTCTAGATAGCTGATTTTTCGTTTCTATTACTTCTCAATCGTATAAATGTACATATACGAATTGTGAGATCCCCGTTGATTTATTATATTGATTGTCATTTATACAACCGTATCCAGTTGCTTTTTCTAAAGTTTTGTATAACTTTTAAGAGCATCTTACATGAATCTATCTCACAGATCTCGTTATTTTTATTTATTAAACTTTTATAAATATCGTGTCTAGCCATCTTTTGAAATTACTTAAAGAGGTCTGTATAACGCGATGTTTAAAAATAAATGATAACAGCAAAATAGTTGAAAATATCGGTATGTATTTTATATGGGCTTATTATATGGGGTTTCGCATCTTCTTAATAAATTAACCTATTGTTATGCAGTTATATATCTTAATTGTCGTCGTTCATCTTTCATGCAACATTCAAACCTATAGAAGAATATTAAACAAACAGTTCTTTCGTAAATCATGATACATCATGATGACTCATGCAATATACGCACTATATATCCACACCTTCAATATTGCCGCGGAACATATATATATCTATATACATATATATATCAATTAATATCTCTATATGATCATCTGTCGATAATATTGACAGGTTATATATAGTTAAGTTATAGTAAAGATATAATCTTTATCGTTACCATGAAGTCGATATAATAATAGTATTCATACACGGGAATCTAACCGAGAATTAACGAAAATAAAAAAAGCTGAAACAAAGTATGAATCCAAATGAATACTAAAATTTGCACAGTTGAATTCAAATTGACTGTTTATAAACAACTTTATTTTACTTCGCTTGTTACTAGGTGGCGGTGAGTCTCTACACTAAGATCTAGTTAACATCTATGTAACATGGCAATGTAACTTTGTTGAGCCAATAAAATCACTATCTATCTATCTAGTTAACATCCTTTACCGGTTGCTTAGTACACTAGATCTGTACTAAGCAACAGGTAAAGGGTAAGCCAATCCCAATACGCGCAGAATGTGCAGCGTGCCAATGTTTATAGACAATATATATTTTATTAGTGCTGTAGACAATTTACCGGCTTCGAGAAAGTCCCTATATTATAGGAAACAGCTATAAGCTCTCGTGGTCCCCCCACCACATCTGCATATGGGCAATAGCGATAAAAAAAAGTATATTGTTAATGAATCCCGTAACAAAATGTACAATTTCTTGAAAAAAAAATTGCGCGTGAGTTTTGCAAAAGATTGGTACTAGTTAATCGTTTAAGAAACTAATAGGAACTGTACGTGCATCAAAAAACGGCGTGGTGAACTTTATTAAGTTTTTTAACAATGATTGAGCACGAGTGTAATCAGTTTTGCTAACTTTGCTACCAATCTAATTGTTCTCAATTTTAAAATGTTTTTTCGTTATTATCGTTTTATTTTTTTTTAAATGAAATATACATATTTAGATAGAAAAAATTACTTGAAAAATCTAGAAGTATTAGAATTTTCGAATGAATGTCTCATGAAGAACCTACGTTATAACTTTACCCAGTCGGATAGCAAAATCAAAATCAAATAATTACTTATTTACATGAAATATTTCTGGTGTAATATTAATATATCTGGAACAATGTATGCAGCTACGTTGAAATGGATGTCTTTTCTGATTTACTATGTAGCTATCCATTGCTTTATATTTTATGTTGATGTATCGTACATTTACGATTGGTATAAAGATCGACTATTTTTTAATATGAAAAATAATTCAGTCTATGACTATGTTATTGGTATGTTTTTTTTCAATTATGATAAATAAATATACAATACTAGTTTATCCATTAATAAATCTCTAATTTTAAGTTGGCTCAGGAAGTGCAGGATCAATTTTGGCTACTCGGTTATTAAATTCTGGATATAAAGTAATATTAATTGAAGCAGGTGGCAATCCTGGCTACTTATTTAACATTCCAGTATTAACACCATTGTTGTTGAATACAGAATATGATTGGAAATATAAAACTGTTCCACAGAGGCATGCATGCAAAGGTTTGAAAAATAATCAGAGCTCTTGGTCAGCTGGAAAAATTGTAGGTGGTTCTAGTAGACTCAATTTTATGGTACATGTACAAGGACATGACAAGGATTATAGCTCTTGGTTTTCAGATTATCGAGGTAACATACATTTTCAATTTGTCTGTCATAATTTTAACACAAACTTATCTTAAATACATTCTTAAGAACATTTATACACCATAAGCGATATTATGCATTTCAATAGCCAAAACTGGTATTCAAAATTAGCCGATGGAATACTAGAAGGAATAAGTGAATTATCATATTCCTTGAGAAATATAAATGAAAAATCAGGAACTGGTGAGGCTAAACAAGTTTGTGTATAATTTATGTATTATTCATTTTTTATATAATGTTTATATTATATTTAGGTTTCATGAGAGCACAATTAACTATAAAAAATGGAGAACGCTGGAGTACAGATAGAATAATAAATCATAGTTATCATTTATATAAGAGGATGACTATAATTACCCATACATTAGTTCAAAAGGTACAATTCAAGTAGTTTTAAATAATACCAGACCAGTTGTTTTCATCATCCTTTTATAATTTCAGGTTTTATTCAAGTCCAATAAAGCAGTGGGCTTGGAGTTTATTAAGAACAATCTAATTTATAAAGTATTTGCCAGGAAAGGTGTAATTTTAAGCGCAGGAGCAATTGGCTCTCCTAAATTGTTAATGCTTTCTGGCATTGGACCAAAGAAGCACTTGGAGGAACTTAAAGTAAGCCTGATACTAATTGAATTGTAATCGGATTATAAGTAAACTTACAAGCGTATATTCTGATAAAATTATTATTCTAAGTTGTTTTATATTGTTTCATATTAGATTAGGACAGTTGTGGATCTACCAGTTGGTAATCACTTGATGGATCACATAATCACTGGACTAGATCTTGTAACAATCAATCGCGATGAGGCTTTAAGTATCATTGATATCATTAACCCTTATTCAGCTATAGACTATTACTTAAATGGACAAGGTATGAAGGATTTCAGTTTTAAAAGCAAAATTTTATTACAATTTAAAATCCATAGCAAATTAATAAGACGTAGACTTTTCATTTTTCATCTAATATCAAATATTTTTTAAGTTTGGAGTTTCTTTTCACAACATATCTTACAAATGCTGTGTAATCTGTTAATTCTCAAATATTGAAAGATCATATTTTATTCAAAACTAATTTTGTTATCATTGTATAATAGAATAAAGAAGCCTATCTAATGCATAGAAAATTTTTAACTCTATAAAACCATTTAAATTAATTAAATGAATTTTCAAGTCATCAAAAAATTAATTTGATTACATTAATCATCTAAAAGTCTAACAAGTTTTTAGGCCCATGGACATCGGCTGGAGTTGATGTTCTTGGTACCTTTCACAGCAATCATCAGAATGTTGATTCTGCTCCAGATCTTCAAATAATGACTTTTCCTGTTGGTCTGTCACAAGATAATGGAATACTATTGAAACAACATTTAGGAATCCCAGAGGATGTACATTTTCTTTTATATTTCTTATTACTACAAATTAATTAAAAAGATTATTAAATGATTTTATTATTAGGTTTTCAACAATTATTTTTTGCCACTTGTATATAAAACCGCAATTACAATTGCTCCAGTATTGTTACATCCAAAAAGTTATGGGTCAGTGAAACTCAGAAGCTCTAATCCCCTTGATGATCCAATTATCGATCCAAATTATTTATCAAATAAAGAAGATGTAAATAAATTGATTCAAGGTAATTTTTGTAACAGTTTAAAAATCTTACATTAATTACATTTTCAAAGGAGGTGGCTTCTAGCCAGCTCAACTTGTTGAGCTTCAGAACAAATTTAACCCATTATTGCATAAAATTTTCAAAATTTATGCCAAACTTCAAGTTGTGTGTTTCGATAGATTTAAAAAAATGCTCGTAAATTTAAGAATATTAATTTAAAATAAATTCGTAACTCCAAGTCATTCAAACATTTGCAAAAGCCTACTATTATTATATAGAACACTACTTGCTTGTTTTGTCATTTTGTCAATTTATCAATAAAATTACATGAAAAACAGTGAATAAGTATATACATCCTCTAGGAAAAGTTTAATAAAATATGGTAAAATTAAAACTACACATAGTTCATAAATGATTTCTCATTCATAGAATGTTTTAAAAGCTAAATATTATATTGTATTTAAGGCATTGAATTTATCAAGAAATTAATAAATACAAAAAGTATGAGAAAGCTTGGCGCTGAAATGTATGAAAAACGATTTCCTGGTTGTGAAAACATCCAGTTCGATACAACAACATATTGGGAATGTTATATTAGACATGTTACTCTATCAACTTATCATCCAGCTGGGACTTGCGGTATGGGAAGAGTTGTTGATGCTAATTTCAGGTAATAAATAGAATACTTAAATGACTTTATTTCTGAATAAACAAGTACAGAAACTTTCTTTCACTATAGAGTGTATGGTACTAGAAATCTGTTTGTTGTGGATGCATCAGTTTTTCAACAGTTACCTAGCGGAAATATAAATACGCCAGTTGTCGCACTTGCCGAAAAAGCTGCGAAAATACTAACGAAAAATTTAAGACAATACAGACTTAATACCTGTTACTGTAATATTAAAGAGATTTTTTTGATACATTAACATAATCATACAATATAAGGATTTTAATGCAATAAAAAAATATTATTCGTACTAACAAAGTGAAAAGATGACTTTATTCAATTGATATTTTATAATATATAAGACCAGTAATCAAAGATTTAGTGTGTATAGTTTTATACACGTGTAAAGTAAGTTATATAAGTCAAAAATATATTTTTGCTGTATGCTTAACATAATGTTTATACATATTTACCTAGTCACTGAGAAATAGTATAATGAAAGAACTTTATGTAACTTCTATGTATGACATGTTTCATAACAAGTAAAATCAAATGACTGCTTTGAATACCAAAAAATTTTTTAGCTTTTAATGTCGTCTCAAATTTATAATTATCAAGTTACTTGAAAAGCCATTCCACTATGAAAAATTTTTTGCTTATGATAGTAAAAATGACTTGAAAGGTCACAATTAAAAAAACTAGCTCAACCAACTCTAAGGAATGTTGTCAAAATGATTAGTCTATGTAGGCATAGGAAAAAAGTTTAATTATACGTAATGTATGTACACAAAAATATTTATAACTCTAGCAGTATTAATAGAAATAACGTAAATCATTTGCATTAATGCATGTTACATTATCATATTACAATCCTGCTAATTGATAAGTTGATCGTACTTTTTTAAAATATTTGTAACAAAAAATTACAATCTAAGTAAACTATTAACTTATCTTCACTTTTCTATCGAATAAAAAAAATTATGCATTAAATATTACACGTTAACTATTTGAATCTGCAATGGAGTTGAATAAATCAAACAAATTTTATCATAAGCTATTTAGTGCGAAAAAATAAATGTATTATAAATTAATTAGGGAATGAATAAAGAATTCCTTAAATTTTTCCATTGCTGAAGATAAAACAATCTTCCTGTCTTCTTACATATTAAATTTTTTATACACAAATTTGTAAAAAGCATTGATAGAATAGCAATATTACACATTGAAATATAGCAAGAAATAGAATCATGAATTATGGTATACTTTTAATGTATTGTGTAAAAAAAATAATTTCTAGACTATTCAAAATAAAGATAAGATATAAATATATATTTATATCTACATATGTGTACACATTTGTATGTACTTTTTTGAAGTTCAATAGTAATTTACAGATATAATTAAGAAAAAGTCTTTCACGCATATTACATCAATCTTTTTACTAAAGTGTATCAAATCTTATTAATCAAGAAAAGGAAACTTGATTTCAGTAATACTTTCGTCTGTTGTCATGGCGGTATGATCGATGAGATGAATGTTTATTATATGGTTTATTGTCTCGATTATGTTGTCGATTGTCATAATAATCACGATCACGATACGGATGATTGCGATTTTGATATCTGTTTCCTCGATTATAATCTGAGGAATTTTTTGAACCTTGAAGAGAATTTTGACTGGGATAGTTCATCATACCAGGTAACATAAATACATTGTTTGGTGCGAATGCTGTAGGTGCCATGTTACCTATCAAAATTTGTTGGCTTAATTCCATCTCACTTTGAATTTTAGATGCCTTATGTTCCATTGCGTTAGTTTGATACATAAAATTCAAATTTGCACTGTGCTGCGACTGTCTGTTAAAATTAGAATTTTCTATAGAATTATTTCGAGATTTCATATTCAACGTCCGACTAAACAAAGAAGTTCCATCAAATAGATCTAATACATATGGCACCGAAGATAAGTGCTTGAACGTCACAAATCCAAAATTCTTTTGTTTACCATCTCGATCTTTCGGGATACTTACTTTTTCCACAGGACCACCCTAAAATAAAATATGAGAAATATAAACCATTATGCAATTCAAGGAACAATGCAGATCAAAAGATGAAATGCGACGTTGAATGAGTTCGTCAATACAATGATGTCACAATTCTTTGATTCAGGGATTTAATTTAAAAATATCGGACAAAATCAGAGATACAGTAATTTATGTACCTGCATAAATAATTCATAAAGTATATCCTCTGTAACTTTTTCGTGTAGACCCCCACACCAAATAGTTCTCATATCGTCGTCACCCATGATCTCGCAAATTTTATTTAAACAAATCGAAGAGTGACCAATTTTGTACAATCTTTCATCAAAACGAGTTAAAATATGCTGATTGTTTTGATTTAAACTCGAACTATCTGGTCCGAACCTCAAAAAGGCGAAAGTCCAAACAATACCTAATTTAAAGAAAATTAGAGTATCTAGACGGACATTTATATCATATATATATCTAGATAGACAGCGCCACTTTTAGCATCACGAGATTCACGAGGCGGAAAATTCAAAATGCCTATATACACATCCATTAAAACATGATTCTCGTTATTATTTTTTACTATCAAGGCATTGCAAATCTCTTATAATCAATTTCACCTCTTTATCGATTACGCAACTTTTATCGAATCGTGTCCATGGCCTTGTTAATAAAAAATAACGAAGAAATACGATAGAAATCGTTTAACAAAATTATTTATTTAAAAAATAATAGAAATAACACGTTTCTACATTTCGATGAGTTTTCAATCAATAAAATAGAAAATATGTATCGCTATTTATTTCTATTACATGAATATTACAGATTTGTTAAAATCTTTTACAAAAATACAATACACTTTTATATTTACTTATTTACTATTGTGCGAACAAGTACGAACTAGTTGTAAAACTTATTTTGATTTTATCTTTAAATAAACTTTATAATGTATCTTTTTGTTGAAATATGAGTAATTTTACATGCTACACACACACACACACACACACACACCTACATACGTACATTTCACGTGTATATGAGCTATGACGTATTGAGTTTATTTACGAGCATGTGCTGATTATATAAGACTGGTATCTCTGAGTGTACGCTCTTACTAAGTTGATGTAAAGCAAGAGGCTGAATGAGCAAACGCATTACTTTATATACTATGTAGAAATATTATTCACAGTACATTATAATTTAGTATGAAACAAGTTGTTCATTTATTGATAATCCAAAATCACTTTAATTATTAACACTTTTATTCCTTTTGTTTTCATCTATAAAAGCTAATTAATTGTATATGCTATTAGACTAACTTATCAACATACCAACCGTTTAGACTATATGATCCTTCGTTATTGACGCATCGAAAAATAAATAATTCCGTAAAATTGTTTGTACGTGTGTATGCGTGTGGATGTGTACGTGCGTGTATGCCAAAAAAAATCGTATCCAAAAACATACACTTTACTGCTACTGTAATTTTTTCATTTGTTTGAAAAAAGCCTACTTTGTGCTATTTTGCAAAATATGCTATTTCTAGAAAAATAAATAAAATATATTTTTAATCATTCTCCTAAATCCCGCGCCGACTTATAATTTTTAATTATGTCGTTAACGCATCAGCTACATTTTTTAATTACTTATCACTATTACATACTCGATTTTTTTCATATAAAATATATGTAGAAATATTTTGATTAAATAGCACCGGTGCGCATAATTTATATTGTATATTTGCTGATTAACAATCAACTGTATCGATTAACAATAATTATATACGAATAAGAATAACATAGTCTATAAAATTTACAGTAACTTAATTAACATTAACTTTGTAAGTAGAATCTTCTAATAAATATATAACTTTCTAAAATGCTCTTTAATACATTTTTTTAATATAATAAATCGCTTTCGATTGTTTTAATGTGTTTTATTATATTATATATGTTTTTATTCAATTATATTGAGTCTTGAGAATAATTTTGTCATAACATATATTACTAGACAAATTGTATAATGAAAGTATTAGTTATTTTCAAATTATAAAATACAACTTTGGTAGAAATTAAAAACAATGAGGTATAACCTAATATATTGAAAATAGGTTATAGCTCATTATTTTTAATACTACGCAATGCAAATGTATGCTGTAAAATACAATGGATAGATTATCCGGCTTTAAAAAATATAATATCGAGTTTAGAGATTTTAGAAACATAACTGAACATTTTAGATATTCAGAGTAATGATTAGCTAATGTCACGATGGTGCTTTCTGTATATTAATGTTATCATCTAAGTGATCACAATGAATTGAACAATGTTGATAAGAGACGGCACTGGCATGTCCTGATCTACCAGAAGTCATTGGTTTGCCTTCATCCCATCTGTCCTTTGATGGATCGTAAATCTCGACGATGTTAACGAACGATGTTCCATCAAATCCGCCTGCAATAATAATAATAAATATATCTCTCAATTTTAAAAGTATTTCTATTGTATTAAAATATTCTAAAATATTGTATTAAAAATATTCCGGTCAAATAAAAAAACTACCCATTGCATAAAGTTTGCCATCTAAGGCAGTCAAACTTAAAGCACTGCGGGCAATTCTCAACGGACTTGCATATTCCCAAGTGTTTTTTTCGGTATCATATCTTTCAACTGAACAAAGTTGACTATTGCCATCGTAGCCGCCAACAACGTAGATATATTGCCCGATACTAGCAACACCAGAGCCAGAGCGTCGGGTATTCATGGGGGCAACTTTGTTCCATTCATCATTCTCAGGATGATAACATTCAACCGAATTCAAACGCTCAGTTCCGTCATACCCTCCTATAGCATACAAAAGCCTATAACCCAATTGATGGGCGTTATTTTAAGAAATCAATCCGTCAGTTAAAATAATAATAACACTTATTATTCTACCTATTTACTACAGCCACTCCAACTCCTAATCTTTTAGTGCACATAGGCTTTATATTTGTCCACGTGTCATTTTCAGGATCATAGCACTCAACAGTATGATGAGTTTCGGTATTGGAACTTCCTCCTACTGCATACAATAAACCATCCATAACAGCAACGCCAACGCGATTTCTCGGAACGGTTAATGGGCTGCAGGGTCTCCATTGATCGGTCGCAGGATTATAACGATCAACCCAATCACTGTCATATCTGTTGGTCGCACGATTGGTGCTACTATAATTGAAGTTTCAATAAACAGAAAAAAACTAATACTCATAAAAGTAACGCGATAAACGCTATTAGACAATGATGAAGGAAAAATAGCTTGTTTGCATTGACTTACTTATGGCCTGGAGTATTATTCCTGCCTCCAATAGCATAAAAATAGCCCTTAAGAAATACTCCTCCTAAGCCCGACCTGGGAACTAATAGTTTGGCATGGGTCGTCCAGCTTTTATCGTCAACGTTGTATCCTTCTAATAAATCCAATGAATGCTGAAAAAAGCCACCTACGATATAAATAACTCTTGGCGTGTTTGGCGTTCTTTCCTTAACAATGGGTTTCTTATGCAATGTTAGTTCTTTGAAAATCTGTGCCAAATATTCTCTGCAAGCAGGAAGTTTCTTCATAACTTCGCAATGTTTCATTTGCTCACGCAAAAAACTAGGTGTCAAGTACTGACATCGAACAGCATGTAAAATATGTTCCATTTTTGGTCCACGAGCTTCTTCATTGTACTTTACCCACTTGAGAACAGCATTATACACCTCCCGTTCCTCTTGTACATTTAACTCATCTTTGCGAACAAGGGATACTATGGAAAAAACAAAGATTATCACTTAGTTATTAATTAACAATTAGTATAAGTTAATTATTTTCAACAACATTTTAATGAATACCTAATTGTAATGCAGACAATTGGAGAAATTCTTCTTCTTGACAAATCTGACTAAAGTGTTGAACTATAAATTGATTTGCCTTGCTTTGAAGAAGTGAGCAGCCATGTTGTTCTGCGAAATTCGCAATGCCAATAGCATTTGTGGGGTCCAGTTGCTTTTCAAGAAATGTACAGCAAGCATTAACAACACTGGATACCTTGGCATCAGATAAATAATCAATTGCATTGCCAGTTAAGATAAAATAATAGTACATTAAAATTAAAAAATTACTACTTTTACAAATCCACTATTGAGATACATTACCTGAAACATTGTTGCAGCAGGTAATAGAGAGCAGACAGTTACTTCTGTAATACGTACATTGCCAGTATACATAAAATTGACCAGTTTAGCCATTGCTGTAGGACATACACCTTGTAGTTTAACTCTTGTCATCTCACACTCTTTTAGTCCTCCAGTAAACATGGCCTATAAAAATTCAACATATCTAATTACAAGCTTCTTTTTCACAATTCACAATTTTAATCAATGAAATGAATAAAAATTTTAAGAAAATGGAATTCATTTTTGTCAAGTTTAATTAGATTCATTAGATGATATTTACTTTGAAATAAGGACTGGCAGCAGCAAGGATGACTTTGTGAGCATGAAATAATTCTGAACCAACTTCCAACACAACATCAGTCAGCATATGGTGACTGCGCATAATATGCATCATTTTCATAACACGCCTGATATATGTAGACATATAAAATGACATATCCTCGAGGTCTCCACATTTCTCTGTGTTAACATCATTATCTCTTTCTTCTCCTGGATCGCATGATGAACTGGTGGCATATTCAGGAAATGAACTATTGCAACTTTGCCCAAGCAAATACTCATCTTCTGCATCCATTAAACTAGTCTACAAAATACCTCTGCTAAAAATCATTCAGTAGACATGTATTTGTTGTCTAATGCTACTGTAGTTGTTGAGAAGACAACTTTAACAAATGTTTCAACTTGAAAAAAATAAAATAAGATGAACAATTGAACTAGCATACACAAAATGTTTGATAAAATCTAGAAATAGAGCATAGAATTCGGAAAAAATGCGCGTGATGTTATTCTCCTGCTAATTGATTTGGTTAATTGGTTATGTATCGGCAAGCTTGAATCGTTGGAAAAATCGAGTGGTCGATGACAACACGATTTTTAGTCAAGGCCACGAGAGATAAGCCTACAAAGCTGAGAAGTTATAGAAAAATGAGGGGAGTCTCGTAGGAGAATGGTTGCTTGTTCATACAGTGTATAATTCCTGTAAAAAATACTGCAAATAGATAGTACTTGTGAAAAAGACTCACATGCTTTAAACATTATTTTCAAATACCCACGATATTTGTCTACTTATAGGTACATAAGTACTTATATCGAGTGACTAACTGTCAAAATATCGATTCTAACCTCAATTGGAGGTGTGAAAATTCGAATATGCTAGCCTGGTATGTGTAAATACGTGTAACGTGTCAAATAAAAAACGGGCAAGAAGTGTGGTGTTGTTGATGTACTTACAGGACTTGGTAACTGTATAATACTGAAAAAGAAATTGGTAGTAGATAATTAAAAGCAGCCCGACACGAAGAGTTTTTTTCTATAAAAATTCGTATGTTGTCTCACGCGCAAGTTCAGAACAAACCACGGTGGCGCTCTTGAGAAACTGCTTACTGCAGATGACGATGACTATTGATGAAAAAGATCTTGTTTGTCTCTTCTCTAATCGCTATTCGTGCGTAGTCCCTCACTGTTGAGCGAACAGCCGTGACTTTCAATTGATTTTAGCATGATAATCCCATACAGAAGGCAAGCTGTCACGATAGAAAGTTGTTGACACGCCATTCACTGTATTCGACTGAATTAAAATAACCGAGCTAGGACTCAGCTAGGAGAAGCGCGTTTGAGTGATAAGGCGCTAATCGATTGAATCGAACGGTCGAAAAGACGAACACGAGCATAAGGTATGAATGCTATACCTATCTATTTTGGAGCAATCAGGAAGAACAATGGATCGCCGAGTAGCAGATGGTGGTAAAAACGAGCAAACCGATCCGCTCAGATCGGCGTCTCATATCAACAATAATAAGCGATGGCTTGCAGCTGACGTCATTGTAATTTTTCCCACGTCATCGTTGTCACTTAATTTCGTTTTCACATATTCAGTTTGTTTATTTAAAACGCGCAAAAAAAAATATATGCGTAATATATTATTTTTAATTTAATGGAAAATTATCGCGAAATCGCGCAAGCAAAGTGAAAAGTTTGTGATCTAAAAAATTGAGTTGAAAACGTTGAATTTTATGATTTAAATTGTTTCTTCTGGATGAATCGCCTCACAAAGTTATAAACGACTAAAGTTAATTAAATGAATAGCTTAAAATTTACAATAAAATTATTGGAATTTTTTACATCAAAAAATTATTTATGATACACGGAAAATTATCCAAAATCAAAATTATTAATTTAACAACCAGAATTTGAACAATAATTAAATAACGAATTCCCAAATTATTTCTTTTGCTATTATAAAATCCACGATCAGATAACAATCGTTTTCACTTATTTTACGAGTATGTAAAATTGAATCGCTATCTCGCAACGTAATTTTAAATATTTAATTAAATTATCAATTTTTTATTTATTGATAACTGTTAAAAAATCAGTTATAAAGGTGTCAAATTCTTGCTTCTTTTTCTTAAGGTGCTGGTTTCGCTGTATTACATTTAAATTCGTATTGCATTTGCTTATGGCAAAATTGTTCATTATATTTATTTGTAAATTAAATTACGCTATAAATATTACCAAATAAATACTCATAATAAGTTTAAATTCGAGATCAGCGCATTGAAGTTGACGAAAAAAGTTCTTTTGTTCATTTTAAAAGCTTGCATTTGTCGATTTTGCATAGTAAACAATAAATTTCGCACGTCTGAGACGTCACACTCCTTATATGGTTCTAATTTTGATCAAGTACCTTATACATTTAAGCGCGTATGTGAGGTGGCGCCTTAGTTTTGATAGCGCTTTTCTTTAGTTTCGGATGTATGGCGGGTTACCATTGCGCAGTGAAAAGCAAAACAAAAGAATAGATCAGACTTGACCGTTACTATATATATATATATATATATATATATATATATATATATACACAGAGGTTTATTCATCCGCAGAAACCTGTATGAAAGTTCGACTATGCTGCTCACAAATCGCGACTCTACTGCCCATTATATCAGTCTGTAACTCCGGTTTTTAGGCACAAACTGTATTCTGCCGAAATAGAATAAAACTTGAAACAACGTTAACTTGGAATATCATTCTGTCAATCAAAATTAATGAATATGAATTTAGCAAGCCATTGTAGTGTTTGCAAATAGATCACAATTAATTCTTTTCTAAATTACAAAAATTAGATAGAACGAATGAATGAAATTGCATAATTCATTTATATGATTAGTTTAAAAGCTGAATCCGCTTGTGCGCTGACTGAAAATGAGCATGTATCTAACGATATGATAAAACAACGTGCATATTGATAAAACAAAAAATTCTTTAAGAAATAAAGCTATTTACATTTTTATGAATAATTATTTATATTATTTAGCTATTTTTAAGTTTTCCCATTTTTCAACTACATAATAATCGCAATTGCAGTTAATGAAAACTTTGCAAATCTGAATTCAATTAAGGAAATATTTGACAGTACTTTGCCTGTTCGAGATCGTACATTTTTCTCAGCAAAATATATTGCTTTTCAGTCACTTATTGCTAATTCGAAAGATCAAATAACTCAAAAAATTGTAATGTACGAAATAAAATATATACACTGAGGATACATTTAAATCTTTTGAGATGGTAGCGATAATATTTAGGATGATAAAGAATTTGCTTTGATTTGATTCCACCAGTAAACTCATTTCCTGTGGTAACTTGAAGGTTTGCGTAGCATTGACGCATCGTACGCATCTGTTAAGAGAGCATTATGTGTAACTACAAAGGATGTCGTCAAAGGACAAGCTGATTTTGCGTCAATTGCGACAAATATTATTGTAAACACTGTTTTCAGAAGTTATATTCTCAAGGAACACGAATATAACAATTTAATACGTGAATCATATACTTGATCACTTAAAAAATAATGAATAAAACTCAAAAAAAGTAAAAAAAAAAAAAATAAAATCACTAAAAAAGAACAGTATGTTTAAAGAGAAAATTGTTAAGAATAAAATATTCTTAGAATTAGTCAAAGAATATATGAAAATTTTTTGAAAGCATTTTGAGTAATTTTTTGATTTGGAAAAATTTGCTAATTGTAAAAATAAAAAATTTTCTCTAAACTCGTCAAAAAAATTCAGGCCTCTTTAATTGATTTTAAGCACTTTCTTTCTCCTGGAATTTTGTCCAGAAGTTCATATTTTTCGAGTAAAAAATTCATAAATTATTTGAAAAAAATTTGCGGTTTTGACATCATTTTGAAAAAATACTCCTTTAAAAAATAATCTTTAAACTATAGATTCTTAAAGTTCAGTTACTTATTCCACTGGTTGAAAAGGTTCCTAGTCGATTTCCAACGGGAAAGACTTTGAAAAATGAATTTAAAAAAAAGAGAGCGGAAAACTCGTGCTATTTTTGTTGTTTAAGTGCCATCTATCATAAATAATAATAAGTTTGCATAATTTCGAACTCATCACTTGGAAAGAACTTATTCCACGCTTTCCGAATATGTCCCTTTAAATTTTCTTAGACATCTGTAGAATTAAATATAACATTCCAAAGATCGGTATATTGCGAGTGGCGTTTTCGGCCGAAACGGGTTAAATGGGTTATGATATAAATTTCTATTTTATTAAAATTTAGCTGCGACTGATAAAATGCCGATCATGTATGGATTACATAGAAAACATCATGAAACACTTATTGAGTTAATTTTGTAATATTCAGCGCTACTCTGTTTAATGATTTATTTTTCACTAAGATATGGCAAATTCTCCTATCTAGTTTTGTCACGAGTATGTATAATAACGCGGAAAATAACATAAGATTAGAAAATTTCGCGTTGTACAATTTTTATTAATTTAATTTAACTAATTATTGAAAATTTAAGTCACTCTTTATCATATACATTAAGTTTCAACTATTCAGCCAAATTGACAGATCAATAATGTGTTTAAGAACAGAGAAACATATTTTAATAGTTATTTTTAAATTGATTAAACAAGATACAATCACATAAATGCAATTGTACAAATAAAAATTTGTCGAATCATATGTTTTTTCCACGTTATTAAATATACTCGAGATGAAACTCAGGAGGCAAATTTCCTACATCTTGATGTGCTATATATATACATGTACAAAGACCTTAAGTATCGTTCATAGTTTTCTAAATAATTTTCCTCTCAGTCGAAGTGAATTGGCGAAAAGCGTTACATAATGAAAAGTCGAGTTTTAGATATAGTCTCCTACGAAAAAAAATTCGACAGAGGGATTTACAGGTGACAGTGGAAGATCGATTAAAGTGAACAATGGATAAATGTTATAGTAACCTTTATTCAAGGGAAATCGTAACAGAATTGTTGGGAGTTAAAACATGAAACTTCGGCACGGTTTCTCGCGGTCGGATCGTACAATATCATATCAGAATTGTTCACCTATGTATAGTACGACGGTATACGTGTGTATATATATATATATATATATATAGTCTGTGTGTGTGTATATATATATATATATATATATATATATATATATATATATATATATATATATATATATATATATATATATATATATATATATAGTCGCACACCCATTTCAGAATTTTTCACCTACAAATCGCGATCGTCTCGAAAATGAACCACCGTCCCGCACTCTCGCATCACACATACATACTTTTTCGATCGCTCTTTCTCGCTCCGTTCTATGTATATATTTTGAAAACAACAATCATATGCTCTCTTACTCGCTCTCTCTCTACGATTTTTTATTTATATATCTTATATATTCAATTTACCTTATTGTTTATCTTTGTATCTACCATATTTGTTTATCTTATGTATCATGCGATTCAATTCCGAGACGCGAGCATTAATTCACCATCGATCCTAAACGTTATATTTTCCTTTATTTTTTTTCACGTGCCCGCTGGACCTTTGAAACTCGCTTTTTTCTTTACTTTTTTTGTTGCGTTATTTTTTTCTTCTGCGTCATATGGCATGTTGAACGAACAATGGACATTCGTTATTGCTACTTAGATTATTTTTTTTCGACACGTGTATTAATACGAGAAATATATCACGTTCGGCATTGCCGTCGAACACCCGTTTCGATGCGTACATCCTTCCGCGTTTTCGTCTTCTTTTGATATATTGTCGCAAGTTCTTTTTCTATTATTTTGCGTGTGAAATATCATAGACGACGCGATGGGTTCGACGGTGACGTCAACGCAAGACGAGAAATTAATAAAATTATTTGGACGTCGATGAGATTCGATTACGTTCGCCATGAGACAACTATGATTGTTTATTTTTTTTTATGTCTCCATACCTCCATTGATGTGCGTATAATATAGGTATACGTTTTCTTCTGTTTATTATATACAACTCTGTTTCTATATATCTTTTCTTGTTATTTAATTAGTGTTTTATTTCATTGAATGTTGCACGCTTATATTACACATAAAATCAATATCAATAATAGTTAATGCACACACCTTTTAATTTTTTTTCTCTGTAATCTCTTAGGAATACGATTGATAATTCAATAAATGGTGAAGGTAATCACAATAATAGTTTTTTAATGATAATGCAACTAGATTGAGACCAAGCAAACTCTTCGAAAAATTAGCGAATCGCAATGCAGACTTACGTGTACAGCTATACATATTATTCATTCCATTCGCTAAAAATTATATGATTAAGTTGACGATAATAATACATAAATAGAAATAAAGAGGTCTCGAAAGCAAACTTAGACTGAGAGAGAAGAGTTAGTTCGGTCTCAAGAAAGGAAGCCTCACAAAATTAATGCCTAATATATAACTCTGCATTACTCTTTTCTATACAATTGCACAGATATTTACATAAACAGTTATGGCGTATTCTACATCGTACGGTGCCGTTTGAGCGCGTTCTTTTTTTTTCAGAAAACTCTCAAGTCCCCTTTTTATCTCCGTTTTGGCACATTCGTTTATATTTATAATATACTTGTTTAATTTTTTTTTCTAATTCGCAGTCCTTTCTCTGGCTTATCGTAACGGTAAATATTATTGGCACAACGAGTCTCATTTCCTTTTTTTCTTTATTTTTAGCTTTCATCTCGAGCACTACTGCCTATAATATATACGGCTGTTTTTTTCACTTTCGTTTGCCTTTGTTTGTTATCTCTGCTTTACAGAATATAGTATCAAGTATATTGTAAAAATTTAGTTGCAAAAATCGAGCCTTCTTCGTAAATGGGCTTCTCATCGAACTGAGCACTGTAAGAAAAAATCCCTTGAACAATCTCTCGAGTTTTATTATTATAATTATTTTGATTACCTTTAACAACGTATAAAACCCAATGCAGATATAGCGTATTTGTTATAGTTTGTTGATGTTACAGTGCGCAATTCGATTGCTTTTGTTAAATTACAAAATTTTTTCTTCAAAACAGAACTTTGTGTCATCTGTAAATACATGTAACATTTTTATCGGTCGCTTAGATTTAGAAATTAAATAAATGATAAAAAATTATGGACGAAATGGACGTATCAGCGGTGATAAACAGCAGTGTCAAAGTATCTTCGCACCGCTCGAAGAGATGAGTTTGAAACGTACAATATGTGTTTATTTGTAAATTGTTTCTTTCTTTATCAAGCATGCTGAAAAAAAAGTATGAGTACATTTTTTTGTTCTTCGATTGAAACTATTTTTACTTTGCATTCTGTATACGTGATTTGAGTTTAAGCAACATAGTCACGACTATTGAGTCTAAGTTAATTTTTTATAGTTATTTTACCGACTTCTGAGTTTACTTCTGTTCATCTAAACAATCACGAGTTAGCTTATTATTCAATAATTAGTTATCTGCCACTCGCTTAATAAATTTTTTTCCTCGGTAATTTTTCTAGCTTGTACATAATTCATCTTAATTTGTTTGTTATAAATTTAATACTTCATCAGTAAAATGCATGTAAAGTCATTTTTGCTTTCCTTCGGAAAAATTCAACGATTTTTCATAATAAACAATAGAAAAATCCTTACAATTAAACTTTGAACGGAAATACTTAAGGATAAAACTCTGAAACTTATGTGTAACGAACAGTTAATTTAGTACTGTAATTTGTATCTTGTAAACTTCAACAATGACATCGTAAAATTTCACTTTGACAATCTTAAAAGTGCATTATATCGATAATTGAAACTTTCGATTTAGAATATGTGTATCTTTTATATGAATGTCTCGTTTTTCATTCGTACTTCACACAACAATACGCTACTCTTACGAAAGATCAACCGGTTTATCGTTATTAAAGAAAGGAATAATTGCCGTGAAGAAACTCATAATTATTCGAAAAGTAAACAATAATTCGTCACTTCGTAACACATATACATTTTATTGTTATCCAAATAAAGTAAATTAAGTACAATCGTCTATGGTCTAATAAAAATAGAAATATAGATTACAATAAACATTATCAACAGTCGCGTTGTAACCCATGAAACATTGCCTACGTACGAATATATACAATTACTCTGGAGTAGTAAAAAAAAGAAGAAAAAAACACCCGTGAGTAACGTGTCTAAAATTATATATAAGTATATGCGTTTTCTTTCACATACACACGCACACACACACACACGCGCACGCACACGCACGCACACGCACACACACGCACACATACGTACACCACACACACGCGCACAATTGTTTGCTGTCGTCGATCAATGTTCTTGGCGCAAGTTATGCAAAAATAACTGAGCGCTAGTGTGGGTGTGTGTCTACTGCACCCAGGAGGCAGGTACCCATTGGGGTTCGCGTTCGAGCGAGTTGATCTCGGAGAGCAGTTGATTGTATGCCCGATCGGTGTCATTGTTGATAATGATCATGTCGAACAAATGGCCATACTTATCTTCCATTTCTCGTGCTTTCTCGATAATATCTTTGAGCTCTTCTTCTTTGTAGGCCTCGTTGTTCTTTATCCTCTTCTGCTTCAACTTCTCGAGACTCGGTGGCGCGACGAACACGACGTATGGTTTCAGATCGGAATTGCGAAGTATTTTTAAGGATTGCGGGTGCAAGTTTAGCACGCAAATTTTACCGCTATTCACGACCGTACGTATGGCCTCGACCGATGTGCCATAATAAGCTTTTTCGTACTCGCCGTGTTCCACGAATTTACGGCACAGGATATCCGACTCGAATTGCTGCCGCGATATGAAGTGATAGTCCTGGCCGTCCACTTCTGTGTCCTTTCGCGGTCGACTCGTGTCTGCAAAATAAAAGCACAGTCAGTATCAGCTTGAATTACGGGATTGAGAAAAGTTCGCCCGGGTGAACGTATTGGAAAGACAAAGAGCCAGCAGAGCAGGTCGCACGAGAAAAGACGCGCGAGTCAGAGCAAGCGAGAGATGGATCGAAAGAAACTTACGGGGAATTGCAGCTGCAAACTTTTCGCTGTCTTGCATCAATCGCTGGCGAAGCTCGTGCCTACCGATATTGGGCGGACCGATCAACACTATGGGCCTTTTGTGGTTGGCCCTGGGATAGTATAAGGCCACTTCTTCGTACGTTAGCACTTCCTCGCTGTCGTAATCTGCAACGAAAGACAGCGGAGGAAAACCGAAAATCGTAGCTTGGCGACGTGCTTGCGACTCGGGCTGAGGTTGAGCTTGGACTCTCGCGCACTTACCGTCGATCAAGGAGGTCGCGTAAAGAGGATAGCCGTCGTCGTTGAGATTGCCGAATTTGCCCCTCTTCTTTTTCTTTGGATTCTTTCTGGCGCACAGCAGAGTGCTGGATTTCTTCGTTCCGCGCACCGTCGATTTGTCACCAGCTATTGTCTGCTTCATCGATTCGCGCCTGAAGAGAGCGAGCGCCAGTGGTTAGTGGCAACGAGTCGACGCCAAGACAAACAAGTACAAGCGAACAACTCACTGATGCTGGAACGCTCTGCTGGGTATCAAGCCGGCGAGCGCTTGGTCTTCTTCGCCCTCTCGGTAAGCCTGCCACCAGTTTGGATCCTCCTGCGAAATCACGTGCAGAACGTCGCCCTTCTGAAAGCTAACGCCGAGCTCTCGACACGGGATGTAGGGGTCCTCCTCCGGGTCGTAATCGAAATGGGCTCTCACGTTGTGGATCTGAAAATGGGCGTTGGGCTCGCTTACTGTAACTGTCAAGCGCGTCGCGTGGAATCGCGCGAGATCGCGTGGGCCTACCTGCTGAGCGTCCTCCTTGCGGCTGCTGTTCCTCTGCGTGGGCGCGGGAAGTATGAGGAAGGTGAGGCTGCCCTGCATACCGGCGAGTATGTCGCAGACCTCGTTCACGCTCTTGCCGCGCATCTCCACGCCGTTCACCTCCAGCACCTCGTCGCCTTCGTGCAGCAGACCCGACTTGTCTGCCGCGCCACCTCGCACCACGCGACCTTTTTGTGCAAATGAGACACGCGCATTAGTTTGTCCGCGTCTGCACACCTGGCGCAACGCTACGTTCGACGTTTGAGCGCTTCTCAAACGCAAACTCCTCGAACGCGATCAAAGTCCGATAAAGCGGCTCTCCTGATCCGCCGCCGTTCAACGGACGAACAAGAGAAAGGTTCGTTAAACGAGCACTTTGAGCTGCATAACAGGCGCAAGTAGCGCGTTTCAAGCGCGGTCATGCTACGCGAGCTAGCTGATAATAATCGGCATATTCCGCATCCAGCGGTCAATCTTCTCTCGCTGCCGCTTCGAATGAAACGATGATACGCAAAAGTAACCGATCCGAGAATTGGAAACAAAAGCAACTTAACGTGGGCTCGTATTCAAGGCAAGAGGACACGTTCGATCCGCAGCATCCTTGCCAACGAGAACTAAAAATAATGCTCCCCGTTAGAAACGAGCAGAAATCAATCGGTTGCTTTGAACTGGCGTGTGCGCAGGCAAGACTGGTAAATAGGTGGCGCAGCTAGGCCAAAATCTCTCACCGATGATAACGGCGTCGCCCTCGTTCCTCACGGTAGCGCCAAGCGGCTCGTTGGTTTTCTCGATCCTGATAATCTTGATGTTGTCAGCCAACCGCGAGTCCTTGGAGCTCGGCGACGGCGAGGGCGAGGGCGACGGCGAGCTTCCGTGCGCACCTGGCGAGCTCGGTTTGCGCTGCAAGCCCTCGACGCGCACCACCGCCGAGTCGTGGGCGATTAGCAAGCCTTCCATCTCGTAGCTGGTGAGCAGGCCCACGAGCTCCTCCGCCGCGGCGATGTTCTCGCCTTGGCTGGCTGCCGACGCGGCTGCTGCTGCCTGTGTCCATTGCTCCAGCACCTCCACGCACTGGTTGTCAACGAGACCAACGACGTCGGCGTGAGTGCCAATCGAGCAACTGTACTTTTGCGGCGCGAGCGCTGGCGGGGAGCTTGGTGTCGAGGCCAGCGCGCTAGCCGCGCTATCCGGGCTGCTACGCGCTTTCGCAGCGGACGCGGCTCTTTCGCTCTTTCGTCGTACATCTTTTATCCGGTTGATCCGCGACGAGCGAGGAGCGAGAAACGAAAAACGAGAAACGAGAAACGAAAAGCGGGAGAGAAAATACAGCGCGGAAGACTAGGCAATGAGCACGCTGATGGAATCACAAAGGCATTCGTAATCCGACTATCCATTAGAAACTGGACGTTAATTGCCGCGCGAAGCAATAGGCATTCGACGAGAATGACTAGTTAGACGATGCTCGAGCGAGTTTTATTAGCGGTCGTGCCTTTATTTACATTGATTTGAGATTGGTTCGCGACTGCAGTGGAGTGCGGTGATCGGCATTTAGAAAAAGAGTATCAACAGGAAATGAACGGAGGTCGTCAGCTTACATCTCTGGCGAGACTGGACGCGTCGTCCGTGTGAAGTTTCAAGCTCTTGCCAGAGCGCAGCTTGGCCTTGATCGCGTGGTGCGTCGACAGCGCATTGGCGAATCGCTTCTGTCCAAGCAGCGTCCTCACAGCTTCGATTTCGGCTTCGACTCCCGGACCCGATATGCCCAAGCTGCCGCTGATGTTTCGTAGCTGCAGCTGAAGCCTCTCGAGCGTGGCCACCACTTCGCCGTAGGCTGCGCAACAAACAACGAAACAAGCACTCAATGATTGCGCGACTCGGGTAGAGCTTAAGTTATTCGGTCAGCCTGCGTATCATGCAAATTGCACGGACTGCGGCGGCCGGCATATTCCGCGTGCTGCGGATTGTGCAAAGAGCCAGTTGGAGAAACGCGGCCGGTTTGCTTGGCGTGCGCGAGCCGGCGATAACGGAAAGAACGGAAAGAAGCGCTTACTGAGCGATCGCGCTGGCTCGTCAGTGTCCGCAGCGTGCGACGCCGCGCTGGCGGCCGACCTGAGGCTGGTCGCTACGGCGGGCGGCTCGTCTTGAGCGTAGGCCAGATTCTCCTGGCCGGCCAGCGTTGTCGCGTGGCTCTCCAGCAGCTGCAGCTTGCGCGAGCCGCGTAGCGACCGCTTGAGAATCTCTTGCTGCTCCTCCTCATCTTTTCGCTTTCGTATTTGTTCCTGAAAGTTTCGAGAAACGTTCAGTGTCGCGTATCACGTTCGATCCTCGCTTACTGCGATACCGCTCGGTCGATCTCGAGCTCGGCTTGCATCGATAGCATTCACGATTTCGGAAATAATTTTTCTCGAGCGAGCCAGTCCCAAGCTCCAAAACGTCAAAGGCCAGAAGAAGAGGCGGCCGAGAGCGATTTTCCCTTGGGGAGAGAGAAGAGGCATGTCGCGAGCCGGGCCGAACGGGAAAGCGGGAAAGCGGGAAAAACGGAAAAGGATACAACGAGCGAGTGCAAGAAGCCGTAGCGCGAATAATCCGCAAGCGGGGCTTCGAACAGGTATTCCAACTCTGTGGTGAAACTCCTTGCTAAATGGATATTGACCGAGTGCCGCCTGCCTTTTTCCGGCTTTTCGATGTGCCGTCTAACTGTACTTCCCGCATTATTGTCCAAGCGCAAAGAGCGACGAGTGATTGCTCTGAGAACGAAAGCTTGCGATGACGTGCTGCCTGCAGTCGTGATGCCTCGGCAGAACGCTCGAAAAAAGTCGCTCATTAATAAACAAGCGTAACGCCGTGCGGCGATCCCGTTAGTCAGCACACGCGCTCCGGCGCCTGTTTCTCCGCTTTGTACGCTCTCGCGGAGTTTTATCCGCTGATTAAGCCGCGCGGAACTGCTCGGCGCTGCGGAATGGTCGGCGTTGCGGCGCACGTGCAGCATGCACATTTTTCCATTCTCCAGAGCGACCGCCAGAGAAAGAAAACAAATTTAAATTGTGCCTTTAGACTTAGGATTTTGCGCGCACGCCTGTTAACCTCTCGCGATGTCTTATGCCGAGAAACAAAATCGATGATAATTCCAAAGTGAGCGATCACTTCGTCGCGTATTCCTATCTTCAAAAATTATGATTCACAGGCATCCAGCGTTGTGATTGGTTGATGCTTTTCGTATACTTTTAAATATTTTAACATGAATATTATTTTAACATGAACATATTTAACATGAATAATAATCTGCAAGAACGGAAATTTGCCGTTAATAAATCGTTTTCAAGACATAAGATGTTACGTTTTGAAATTATCAGTACAAATCGTTAATGTTATAGCCATCTGCGATACTGAAATGAATATTGTCGTGTTGAAATTTGGTAGAAAGAGAAAGAAAATGAATAGAATGATATAGATGAAAATACATTTTTATCTTTCGTACGTTGTAAATTAAGAAGTTTGCGAGTAAGGGAAACCAATTATCAGAATATTAAACCCGCTAAATTGGAAAAATATTCACGGGTGTTTTTAAAGAGGCAACAGAAAGCATACAATGTTAAATGTATTACTCGTACTAATATAAGATTGGAGCCATAATCATTACCCGAGTATAAAAAGTTTAGTGTTATATAATAGTATAATTTATTGATCGTAGATTTAATTGATCTTTTGGATAATTTATTTTGAAATGAGTAAAAGTTCATTGGTTTTTGAGAAAAAACGGGTGCAAGTTCTATTTTTATCCATTAATAAATATTTATGTATGTAGTACATTTTAAACAGCATAATTTATTCGTGTCCATTAAAATCTTCAATTTGGCTCGTGAAAGGTTCAACTAATGTAATAACAGAAAAATGTAAAAGAGCGCGCGAAGCGTTCTAAATAACACTGGTTTCCATAAATAATCAAAGTATCAAAGGTCACAGCGACAATTCATACCGACATAATCTACATTTCAACCTCGTAAAATCCAACTCGACCAGCTTCGGTCGCCTTATCCAATTGAAAGCAGCAATCAATTTGCATCGAGAAAAGAAATTAAATCAGCACTCTACCACCAAACGCAATGCTCCCAAAAGAGAGAGAGAGAGAGAGAGAGAGAGAGAGAGAGAGAGAGATGCTATCGACAGCTCGCCCTCGAGCGATGCACTGATGCACTACTAAAACCGTTCTTCACATTCCAGGCTGCTAAGCCAACGAAGCAGGTATAAAACGCACTAGTTTGGAATTGATCTTTTACTGCTTTTCCAAGCGCTCGTTGTTTCTCTTTACGACGAAAAATTTGGAGAATCGTACCAAAGACCGAGAGGCCTGCGAATGCCATTACCTATTCAAGTTTTGCGTAATTTTCATACTGGAAATACTAAATATTTTTGTTTTATGTTCGTTCGCGGTGCTTATCGTTTCATTTCATTCTGGAAAAATCTACGCTCGCAGTCGAGCTCCATTCTGAATCCCGAGATTACTGCGAGCGTCCAGTTTCGGAGATATCACTAGGATATCGACTGGCTTGATAAGAGAATCTATTTTCGATGAGAATAAGCATTACCGAAGCGTAACAAAAAGAGCATTGGCCAAGAAAGCCAGGCTCCAGAGAAAATCATCCATCCCTAACGAAAAATGCGTAGTTCCGTTTTTGAGAAAAAGCGCATGGCTTAGACCTGTCGCGTACGTACCTGAAACTTCTTGATAGATGACAGTTCCTTTTCGGTAGGCTCAGTCTTGTGTGGCTCGACGACTGCGGCGACAGGCTCCTCGATGTTGTTGTTGGGTGAGATCGCCGTGGACAAACGCAAGTTATCTTTCGGTGGCCTTGCTGGCGCTCGCTTTTGATCCCTAGGCGGAATTGCCGGCTTGACGCCATTCAGTCCGGCCTGCAAAACATTTTTCCGCGATGCGTTACTCGGGGAAACTGGGCAATGTCATGCGACCCGCTCCACGAGGTCTTTTCTCGACAGTTCTCTCCAACTTAATCAACACTGATAGATAAACTTGAGGATTTTCATATGACGAGAAACTCAAGAAACTGAAGACAGTCTATAGAAAATGGTAAAATGTTATACGAGATTCCACGTGAAATAATGAGGCCTGAAAAGTGACTTGAAAAGCTGCAGCCGCTCGCAATCGCAGCGTTAAGCTGTAATGCTTTGAATCGCAAAGAAAAACATCTGTCCACGTATCCTGCCAATTGGATCGCAACGAAATCAGCCTGCAGGAAAAGTAATGTTGAAACGCTTTCGTATAAGAGATCTCATCATACTTATTTTAAAGAATCCCGCAAGAATTTCGGAATTTCGTAGGCTAAGTAAATGGCAGAAAGAGGAATGGGACTGAATCGCAGCTGTAAAGCGAACACTAAATACATGCAACCGAAAGTGAAAAAAGAGACGAGGCCAGAAGAAGAAGAAGAGGAAGAAGAAGAAGAAGCAATGCTGAAGCAGGAAGCGGCAAAAAAGACGGGCTACGTATGTGTGTGCTCGCGGCAGAGGAAATTACGTGCGCTTACGTGTGAACTCAATTCTCTACTTTACCGTGTCTCGTGCTGAGAAACGTCAAGCTGCCACGAGTACTCTTTCCAGCCTCGATTCTCATTCTCGTTGTTGTTCAACTCCCTTCAATCATCCTCGCTCTCCCAACACTTCTCTCGGCGCGGATTCGCAAGGCTTTTTCACTCTCCGTTTCTCTTGCGCTTGTCCGTCGCGTCCATTATCGAAACGTTCTTCGGCCATTTTATTGGCTTCTTTTCGGCTTGCGTTCGCGATTGCAGTTGCCTCGTTCCTCTTTCGTCGACGGACGACGCGACGCGCACGAGAATTACGTGCAACTTGCAGCTGACAGTGAGAATACTTTTAAATAAATTGTGGACATTTTAAGACGTCGTTACTTCGCTTCGAGCGCTACTTCTGCTGTACTTCGTCGTCCGCTATTGCAATATTTGCCCGTAGACACACGTTCAGGAACGACTCGGCCTGTCGATGGGCTCGCGAGCCGCCACGCGATTTTTGCAATTTATATCAAGGGTCACTTGAAAACATCTCTTGGCCGGGAGTATTATTTTCGTCCAGCAATTCTATTAGCCGACTCTAGAGCGATCAAGAATGCATCGGCGCGAGCGGCCATTCGATTTTTCAGGCCTTCCCAAGCGCTTCGAGTCATGAAAAGGAAAAAGCCTTGCTTTTCCGTCAAATCGTAGCTCGCTGTCAAAATTTACCTTTGCGCAATCGTCGATAGCAGCATCATCCTCATCCTCGGAGCCCTGCCTTTTTCTCACAACCCCGACGACTCTAGGCGGTGAAGAAACGACACTGGCTTGCCTCGAGAGAGCACACTTTGACAAATCCAATTCGCTCTTCGATAGTAACCTACTCGTTGCCGCTAAACCCTTAGCCCTAAATCCCCTCGACTGTCTGTACGCCAGCGACAGCCTAGAGTTATTGAGGTTCTGAGTATTCGGCGAGACTTGATTCGATCGGATGCTACCGTCTCGCCTGGGTGTATAGTGTACTCGAAACTCGTTAACCGAGTTCCTCGAGTTCTGATTCTTCTCCGTGAGAAACTCAGCGTCATCCATAAGTTCAAATCTTACGGGTGGTTTCTCAAAATCGGCATCGTAACCGTCAGCCAGACAAGTCGACAAGTTCCTCAGCTGGCTCCTCTTCGAGCCATCGGCTGGCTCGGAGATTGCAAGGTAGGGATTATCAAACAGCAGCTCATCGATAATCTCGTCCTCGGTACAATCGTCCGCGAAGTCGTCGCACGAGTAGACGAGCGACTTGGACAAGGAGTCGTCCGCAGTGTTAGATGCGTTAATGGCGTGCGGGCGACGCGGCGATGGCGGTGCAAGGTGATGGTTGGAAGTAGCAAGGTTAAGCCGGAACAAGCTGCGCACTCGCGACCTTACCTTTTTACTGGGCGTGGTGGTGTTGGCGTTGGTGGGGAGTCGTTTTTTTGTGGGTTGCGGTGGCGGATACACGGGATGGCTTTTCGTCACCGGCACGAAATCGGCCGGGCAATCGACCGCCACTTCGCGATAACTGCCGCCGACGACGAGGAAGGACGCGTGATCGACTTGGTCGTAATCGTTGGAAGCATCGCTTCTCAGCGTCGAGTAGCCGCTGGACGAGTGCTGCTTCTTCTTGCGGACTCTCGGCATGGAGGACAATTGCACGCCCAACAGCTCGTCGGCGGATCCGACGCGAAGCAGTTCCTCGGCCTCCGGGGCGCCGATCCTCGCGCTCTGGCGCTTCTTCTTCTTGGGCGTGCTGTTGCTCGGCGTGTTGGAGGCCTTCCTGTCGACGCTGATCTCGAGCGCCGGCTTGCGAGCGTTCGGCTTGCTCGAGTCTTGTCCGTCGATGAGCAAGGCGACCTCGTCCGTCATGCCGTAAGCGGGATTGTCGAAGGCGGTGCCGTTGTTCGTAGCGCTGCTCAGCACCAGACTGCTGTCCATGGGCGCCGTGCTGTCGGATCTGCCGGAACTACTTCTCGGGCTGGCCGAGTCGTCGCTGCAGGTCTTGAGCATCGTCGGATAATCCTCTTTGGCGAACGGATAATCCTCGTCCGCGTCGACGCTCGACTCCTTGTGACCAGTCAAGTCCTCCTCGTCGCCGAACGGATTGTCAAGATCCACGATATCCAGCTCGATCCTCCGCTCGTTGGCGATGACGGGATCGTGGCGATCGCCCTCGTCCTCGTCCTCGTCGCCGTCGTCGCCGTCGTCGTCGTCGTCGTCGTCGTCGTCGCCGTCGTCGCCGTCATGCCGAGCCAAGTCGTCCTCGAAGTGGAGATGCAGGTCTTCGGGACTGACGACGGGGGGAATGGGGATTGGCGGGCGTGGGTTTGGCGATTGCGGCTCGGCCCGTTGGGGCATGGCTATTATTACCTTGTTGTTGTTGGGGTAGGCCTGCTGGAGGAGCGTGTCGGGCACGTCGACGGGTAGCTCGCGGTGATGGCCCGAGCCCGGGGCCCACATCTCATCGGGACCCACGGACTCGACTTTGCCTAGATCGACCGCAACCCCGCCAACCTGCTGCTGATGCTGGTGCACGCCGGACGGCACGCCTGCCACGCCACTGTTCGGCCGATTTCGTGACCTGCAATTGCCAAGACAACACAGTCGCTCTATTATTCAACGCTCGAGTTTCTCGTCTTCTAGCTGAAATACGCTAGCGAGTACGGTTTATTAGAGAACTACTCCTTGGAAAGCCGACTGCCGACTCAATGGCCGTTCGATAGCTGTATTATGACAACAATGCCACGTGGAAAGTCAATTCGTTCCCGTAACAATACAACTTTCACGCCTGATATGACTTTGTTTTCCGAGAAAGAAAACCCGTGCTGTCGCTTCGCTGTGCCTGACGATTTCACGATATTGCTACGTGCGCAGGTGCCCGTGTCCCAGCGCCGGTAATCAATTAGGACGTCCTTGATTTTTCGGCACCTCTCTAATCAGGCGAGAGAAAATTGTCGCACGACGCGAGCAGAGCCCTAACTCGCTTACGCGCGCAAAATCGCGGAAAGTCTTTTGTGCAATCTTCTAATCCCATTTCACTTTTCTCCCCGTCGTTAGTTTGCCGCTGACTCACACGTGCACGCCAGGAGAAAGGTTCGGCCGAAGTACACGACGCAATTAGCGGCTCTGATCAACTCACCGCTCGAATGCACACGCGTGGCTGATTCATTTTTGTGTACGTAGGTACGCTTTCGAAAGATTTTACGGGCACGGGGCAGTGACGCATTTGACGGGACAATTGATTTTCCGTATCGCACACCTGCAAATGATTCACTTTCCTTCGTGAAGGGGCTTTAATTTTCGTGCCTGGCTCATTTGCCCACTAAATATGGCGTTGCGCTTTATTTTCAAAATCTTCAAATTGTTCGCTGTAGCTCAACGACTCTTCGAACTTGATATTGTTTGCTCCGCGAATTATTACGATTCCATTGACTTGATCAATGCCCATATTTATTATGACTCTCTCTCTCTCTCTCTCTCAATTACACATCCAATCAGCCGCGTAACAGCAACACTTTGCTTCCGGAAACCAATAGTCGCAATAAGTAAGTAAATATAAATAAGTAAACAAACAAATGAATCGTCAGCCGCCCAACGAAAAATGCACAGTTTGCCGCGGTGGCGGCAGTTCCGCATTGTGCGTAGGTCTCGTTGCGGAACGAAAAATTGTCGTCGTGCTTTCAGCCTTCCCGGAAGAGTTTGCTTTTTTGCAGAGCGCGAGTTGGCAAGCTTGAAAAGGAGCCTGCGTACGGCGAAACAATGGGTGCGGCCACTGTACGCCAGTGCATATATGCATGGAGTTGTTTATTATGGCGCAGGGAAAAAAGCAACTGCTCGGCCGCACGTGGTCCCGAGTGGTCTGCGAGCGCTGCCGCGTGACGCGCAGTTAGCGAGGCATCTTTAGCGCTGGCCGGGGACTCATTAGGCCTTGCTCGCGTTGGCTTTGCAAGACCGCGTTCCTCCCTCGTTCTGCCGGCAGGCTCCGCGAGATCGCCTGGTGCAACGCGCAGCCTAATCGTATTGCAGCCCTGTCTGCGCGTTGGCGTCGCGCGGCGACCGATCATTCCAGCACAAAAGCTTACGGGTAAAACGAATCGGGCGGCACGCGCACTCCAAGTCCCACGACTGCGCGTGGCTAGATGGCGACTCGCCGGATAAATCGCCGTGGCCTACGACCGACTCGACACAACGGGACTTTCCGTTCCGCGAGCTATCGGCGTGCGCGAGGATCGAATTGGAGGTTGGACCGGTGGCGAAGTGGCGACACGCTCCCGAGCTACGTACGCCTGTTCTCTGACAATAGACGCTAGATAGGCAAGCGAACGCTCTCTTATCAAGGTTCATTGGTGGAACCTATTGCAGGCGACGTCGGGCGCGCTTCTCGGCATACTTCACGACAGCCCATGCGTTTCCGGGATAATCGACCGTATAGCAATTGCGCTTTTGTCCGCAGCTGGAGCCTTCGAGTACTCGGCAACGCTGCGTACTCGTTCATGCACAATCGCCAGGAAGGCAGTTACATAATTGTCTTTTCATTTCCAGACGAAAGCCAGCTTAACGACTGTTGCGCGCGATCGTTAAAATACCATTTTAACGATTGGTCGAACGAAGCACGCAGCAAGCTTGCAAATCTGTATGCCTATAATAGCGAGGATTACATTATTCCGATCCGGATTCTATCGGGCGTTCTTGTCTTTCTTGGAGCGGAGTGACGGGACGAGCCAGAACGAGACGAGGCTTTTGATTGGAAGCGGCCAAGCGGCCCAACAGCCCGCTGCTGCTAGTGTCAGGTTTTGCTGGCCTGACTCGACAGTGAGAATTTCTGCGACACCTCGGTGAATTTCGAGCATTCGCTCGCCATGGCCAGAGACAGAATCCATGGATCGTAATGGCAAGCTGAAATTCCGATCGGATATGCAGCGCAGAAAATGACACTCCGAGCAACGACAAAGGCATTCCAGCGGTTTCGTCGAGATACTTGCGAGCAGCAAGCCACATAAGATTAAGCTGCTCAATCTTGTGTGGCTTGCTACTCCGTTGTTACATTAGCCTTATACAATTAGCCGTCCGTCGTCGGCATGCGCGTATCGCTCTCGTCGCCTCGCGTCGTCTCACGGACTAATGGAATTTCAGGCTTAAATAATTCATGTCGCGCTCTCGATTTCAATGTTAGATTATATTTAAAAGCTGTCCTTGGCCATCCCTATTCGCTGGCCGTTCGAGGGCGCTCCGCGGACCTCGTTGTCAATCGAAGCACGCGGCCGCGTGCGCAAGTTATCGACCAAAGAGGAAACACAAGGCGCAGGCTGTCGCGCCAACTGCTCCGCGATTTCAGCGTTCCAACTGTCTCGACTGCGAGCTCGGAAGCTGCCAAAGCTGCTGCTCTAGCGACAAGCATGGGGCTGCGATACGAGTGAGTGACAAACCTAATTGCATTTCGACGCTTCAGTCCTCGGGCCCTTGGCGCCGCCCTCGGCGCTGCCACTTTCGCGAGCAACTCGCTGCGTGCAATGTTATCGTTACTCATCTCTGGTCGCTTTTGCAGGAAAATTATGTAGGCCATGCTTTCGTTTGCTTAATCTAGCTTTCGGTCGTGAAGGTGCGCCGACCCAACTGAAAAGTCGGCGCGACGATCGCGTATCGTAGAGCTTTCACCCTGGTCAGCGAAAATTGTGCACGCGCGGGCAGCGTGCGCGCATCGACGCGATCGTTTTCCGCCGCGGGCACTTGGCGCGAGAGTCAAGTCTGCGAGCCGAGCGAGCGAGCGAGCGACCGAGCGAGCGAGCGAACGAGAGAGCGAGATCCCATCCGGTTTTCAGAGAGCTGCCGCGTTGCTGCTCCGTGTGGCAGGCAGGCCGACTAGAATGCGCGATCGTGGGCGTCGACGCGGCGCCGGCTGGCGGTGCGCCGTGCGACCGTGACGCAGAGTCGCGCAGGATTCCCTCGCGGTGAGTGGATATCGGCAGCACGGCGGGAATCGCTCGGTTATCCGTCTCTTGCTTTCGTGTCGTCACGCGGACCGGACGCCGAGCGAATCTCGACTGCGCGAGCGTGCACGCGCCTTCTCTTTCCAGCCGAAAAACCCGAAAATTAACGACCTCGAACCAGGGATTATCTTGGACACCGAGCAGCGCGATGCGCATCGAAACAAAAAAATCAATCGGAATTTTTCAGCTGCGAAGTAATCAGCGGCTGCAACTCAAGGACATCGGCGTACGCGAGTACGTCTAGACGCGGTCGCGATGAAAGAAAGCAGCAACCGGAAAATCGTTGCCAAGGCGCATTGTTACTCGGTGCTTTTTCGTAAGAAGTATATCCGTGAGAAACTCGGAAAAACAAATAAACAAATAGATTTGAAAGCGAAAGTTGCGTGCCTCTCTTTCTCGCTCGCTCGATTGGTTATTCGTATTTATGAAACGACTGCCGTACCAGTGCAATGTCTTGAGAATCCTCATGGCGTGCGTCCTCGTCGGTTTTTACAACACACAGCACCAGCACCAGCACCATGCAGAGCGTGTCCCGACAAACGACCTCCCACTCTCACTCCAACCCCATTATTTACCATCAACAACCACTTTGCGAAACGCTTACGAGCGACGACTGGCGCACTCGGTCGTATCTGGCGAAAAGCAGCCAACAACACAATCACACCACGATTTGCATAGGCGAAGGAACGCCGTGGCAGCGTAGCGTCGTCGAGCGGAGACTGGCTGGGCGAAGCCAACAAACTCACCGCCGCGGTCGCAGCGCCGCTGCACCTTACCTCCACTACTTGGCGCGGCGCTCACTGTAGCTTAAAACTCTATATGACGCGTCAGTTGGCGTTCGATTCTCGTTTCTGCGCGCAGGTGTGCGTGAGCGAGCCGCCGGCGGCCATTGTGCTCCGTCGCGCAGGTATGCGGCGGTGGCGGCGCGGGCGGCCCCGGTCTGTCCGGACCCATACGAGAAGGCACTCGGCTAGCCAGCGGGGCGCGGGAGAACCGTCGTCGGACGCGTTTTCCGTTGGGACGGATTTCCGCGATCGTTCGCCAAGGCCTAGCTCCCGAGAAATCCTGGCTCTCGAGCACAGGTGAATGGCGAGCCACGCCGAGCAACCACGCAGGCGGAGTGCACAGGCACTGCCGAATTTCCACAGGCCACGAAACACTTGTGGCGTACGGTTGCTCGGACTAAGTAGGTTTGCGTATCGAAGTCATGTGCGTCGCGAGCGATAGAATCCAGTTGGAGAAGATGAAAGAGAAAGTCCGGAAGGAATTGCGCTGATAAAATTGTTGCAGGCAAGCACGTGGGAAGAGCATACGTTTACGAGAAACCTCGTAGAAAAGACGAGTGTGGCTCGCGGTGGCTCGTTCGCAAAACTGGTTGCCGATGCTTCAACGCGCAATGCGCACGCTCCTCGTCGTCGTCCTCCTCGTCATCTGCTGTTGCCTGCTGCCTTGCATTTTCCTTTCCGTACTGGCCGTCTGCTGCGATAAGACAGCGACTCTCGCGTCCCGGCTTCTATCCTGCCTATATCCAGTTAATAATCAACCTACATTTTCGCGGAACCTCACCATGTGATCTCGACAATACTGAGCTACTGCAACGAATTCCCTGCTATTCGTTCAAATGAAAAAGTCACTGTCAACTTAAACACAATGCCAGATGAAAAGCTATTGAATCGTAACATTTTCAAAGTCGCACTAAAACCATATCAGCGAAAGCGTCGAAAATTATTCCAAGACAGCCCTGTCACCAAACTCTCGAGACGCTTCTCTCCCGCACAAGTCTGCAGGAAAACGAACATCACCAGGGAAAATGCAAAAGAGCGCACAAAAATGTCTACGCACGTCGGCAGCGGTGAGCGTTGAAGTCTCTCTCTCTCTCTCTCTCTCTCTCTCTCTCTCTCTCTTTGCTGCACTTTCTCAAAGCAACGACGCTCTGGAATCTCGGCAGCTGATCCTCGATTTCTCTCGCACGCTCAAGGTTGCACTGGCGCATGTACGAAGGATGCAGCGGCGATTATCTCGGCGGACAGAGAATTTTCCTCGGGAGAAAGCCGAAGACACGTACAGTTCTACCGACGACCGGTCGAATTAATATCTCTGTCGGGTGTACGCGCGCGTGCGCTGCTCGGCGACGACCACCTGTCACGCTCGCCGAGAGGCAGCTTCGCTTCTTCTTTTTTCGGGGCAAGCTGTAATGAGGACGGCAGCGCAAAAAGATAAGCCTTGGCGAAAGCTACAATAACGTATACGCCCGCGATCGCGTTCAAGGCGCACGAGGCGCACAATGCGTCTATTCGATCGACGAAAGATCAAAGCGTCTTTGCAGCGTCACGTATGACGAACTGGCCCGCTTGCGTATACCTGGAATTCCGAAGTTTAAAGGTAGAAGCCAGAGGACGAGGCTTTAAAATGGCCTATTTTTGTCGACTATATAGGCACGCAGGTGACGACGCGCCGGCGCGCGGTGGTCGAATGTCAGGCGCTAATCCTCGGAGCTATTGTGCCCAGGAGGTTCTCACGTTGCTGTGGAGGCCAAGGCCAAGTGTTTACCTTCGTCGCTTCTTCAAGCTTATCGCGGCCCAATTATCCGGCCAAGTTGATCATCGTCTTACGACCCGTTTACCTGGCGTCGTTTCGAGTATAAAGTCAATTGTGCTGCTCACGGTAAAACGAGCCGACGCACACGCGATACGCGAATTTTCGAGCGTGTAATAAGCAACGTTCAGCGAGCGTTGCGACGCAGCGGTACTTCTGGCAAGGCACTGGACCATCCCTGCAATTGGCAAGGTCACTCGACGTAATAAACCAATTACTCACTCGGCAGCTCCGCGAAACACCTAATCCTCGCGCAGATTAGCATCGAGGCTTCCGCGTCTGCCGTGTCGATTGCGTAAGCTGCCTCACGCGAGACTCGTCTAAACATACAATTAAACATTAACGGGACGCTGCGCAACGAGTCGTTGGTTTTCGTAGCGAGACAGAAGGTGGTCGATCGAGGTCTTGGGTCTTTCTCGTCGGGCGACGCAGGACATTGCTGCAGCGTTATGAAATGAATGGCGATAAAGCTGCCGGAACGCCTGCTGTGCCGGCACGCTGATAACGAGCGACCGTCGTAAAGCACCTAGGCGTCCGCGAGGCTGTGCTACGCGCCATTTTGACATTCCGCTTGGGTTTCTAGGTGAAGTCTATGAGCGCGGTCGCGAAGATAGTCGGCGAGTCGAGTCGCCGGAAAGACGGATAAAGAATTGATACGACGCCGATTACTCTTCCTAGTGCTTCCGTTTCTCGCGCGTAATTGGGTATTCGGCAAAAGAATAGCGAAAGCCGCGAGTTACGTAACGACGGTCTCCGCGGGCCACAACGAATCTACCGAAATCACCTGCACAGAAGACATAGTCTGGCGAGCCTGCTCGACACGTAGTCCCGACAGCTGGTCAAGCGCTCCCCAGTGCTGAGTGGACAGGCAGCAGCGGCAGCGCTCATCACCGACACCATCGCTCGTCGTCTTCGTACGTTCGTGGCGTTTGTTTGTACGAGGCGCCGCGATTGTCGAGCAGCGACCGAGGCAGCAGGTATAGCGCGACTGCGCTCTCCGCGAGCAATCGTCGCCGCGTTATCGGTTACCGCCTGCACGCTGATAAGACATTGAAAGAGCGCCAAGCTTATCTTCCCTGACACCGAGTCTGCGCAGCGTTCACTCGGCTGCACTCTCGTTTTTCCAGTGACAGCATTTCAGACGTATCGCCCTGCTTTCGTTGTTTTCGCTCGTGACTCGCCGATCGCCGCGCTGCTCTTGCTTTTTCCCAACCAAGACGAGTTCTCCTCGGAGCGGACAGCTTCCGCGGAGACTTCGCTGAGCATCCAGGGCCCGATAAGGCGAGCTGCCGAGCTGCTATCCAGTTGTTAGTCGACGAGCCGACGAGCAACGGCTCCATTTCAGTTGCTTGAGAAGCTTGAGAATTTCATCGCAACAGAAGCGAGCAACTATATCGTAAGCTGGAGCGGCCCTCTCGATCGTGCCCCCCTCCCCCCAGCTGTTGCGGGACTCTATTATCGTCGAGCGCGCAGGTGCGCGTCGTGTGCACCGATCGCTGCACGCGCCTGCAATTCGACGCGTATCCCCGTGGCGCCCGCGCGCACGCCATTCCCGGCCTCGTGATTAACTTGTTTTTCATTGCGAGTCGCGTATCCATCGACTGGCATGCGGTGGACGCGCAAAAGCCCGCCGCTGCAAGCCCCGGACTAACGAACGAGCACTGTGCGTTGATTCGAGTGCGCTTTGTCGTCGAAAGAGGAGAGGCCAGCCAACTCGACGATCGAAAGCAATCAGCTCGCTAAAGATCGCCAAAACGAACCGGGGAGGAAGGAGCGTCGATCGATCAGGCTAACTTACTAACCAAGCCGTGACGTAATCCCGCAAAAGCGCGCTCTCCGCGTCCATTCATGCCTTGCCCCCTCGTGCGCGCGCGCCGCGGCGCAGACAGATAGGAAGCGCGCAGGTGCTCGCAGGTGCTCGCAGGTGCTCGCCGCCTCCGACTGCACCGGCGCTTTTCGGGACTTTCCCCTCGCACGCTCGGGTTGCAGCCGAGAACGCTTGGTCTTTTTTTTTTGCTTGTGTTTCGATCAATGATTTGGCTTTGCCTGACTTTCCAATATTTCTTTAAACTGGCTCTCGAGAAAAGTGCGTTTGACAATTGCGAGATGATCGATGTCTCGGTTATTGGCACAGACAATGCGCAGTGTTCAAATGTTATCCGCGTGTACCCACGGTAGAAAAAGGTCTGTACGTGTGCGCATCAAAAGTAGCTGTCGCTCGATCGATGGCTATCTACGCGATAAACACATAACGACATTGGAATCAGCGAGTCGAGGGCTTTGAAATATTGCCATTTGAAATTAGTGGAATCTGTGGAAAGAACATTTATGTTAGCGGGTAGCTGAAAATTGGCCAATTGAAAGATCATACGAGACTGACAGGCGCGTAACGTAACGCTACGTCCATCTCCCGTTGGCGATCAGTGCTCGAAAAGTGTCCATTGCGCATTGTGCGCGCGCGCGAGGAGAAGGCACTATTGGCAATCAGCCGCGTAAAACCGAGAGAGGATCGTCGCGAGCTATCCGATTGAACGGCGCTATAAGCGCGCAACGCGCCACCTTGACGAACAAGCTTTCGCGTAAGTAGGTCAACGTCCGATTGTTCTCCGGGCCATTATCCAGCCGAAATTCCGCGTGGAACGGCATTTTCTCAAGTTCCCTTGTCGAGCGATTCGTGCGAGCTGCGCGTTTAAAAGCAGACGCAACGCGATGCAACGCCGCGTGTGCAGTGCTCGTCTGTGCATGTGGCTCCTCCACAGCCGACAGGAGGAAGAGGGAGGAGCCCTACTCGAACGAGCCTGGAAAGCGCTCCGAAAACTCGCACACTCGTCGGATCCGTGGAAAATCCCACGCGCATCAGCAGCAGCATCGGCGGCTATAGCCAGAGGTTCTCACTGCTCAATTGGAGTTATACAAACGCGCATCAGCGCAAAACGCGAGACGAGTCCAAGGCCACTGGGTTTAATCATGCGCATATGGCAATCAACAGTTCCCCTGAGGAAGGTCAGAGACAAGCTCGTTGTTTCTCCGCTGGCGTGGCGAACCGGCATGCGCTAAGGGGTTCTTTCGCGAATGCGCTGCGTTTCTTTGGTGTCGTCAGACCCGGCAATTCTGGCAGCGGCAGTACAAATCAATCCACGCGTAAGCTACGAGCTGTGGCCCACTAAAGAAGAGAAGCCAATTTCCCAAAGGGGCCCTCTCCTGTGCGGGCAGAGCTGCATCCACAACAAATAACAGTCGTACCGTAACGATCGTCACTACTTTCCGAAGGTGAGCGGGCCTCCTCAGAATTTTTACTTTCTCCGTTGCTTCTCGCCCACAGCGAGAGAGAGAGAGAGAGAGGGAGAGAGATTCCCTTTGTCGAGCTGCCCCCGTCGTCGTAAAGAATCGCGGCGCGCGCGCGCCGACGCATGGAACCTTGACAATGGGCTATATACGGCCCCCGCGGTTCTCATCCCCGAGAAAAAAAACGAGGCGTTCGTAAAACGTGGCCAGGGCGCAGCAGCACCCACTGCATTGCTCGTCGATGAAATCAGCCGAGCAACACACGGCCTGTCCCGTCCGTTGTGTTTTGCAGTTGGTATCCCATTCGATTTTCATCGATTGCGCAGCTTCGCGGTTTATAATCGAATCCAACTGCCTGCTCGCTTTTCTGAAACGCCCTTTTCTGACGTATATGACATTGAATAATAAATCAGATTGCTAAATTCAGATTGATATTTAATGCTGCACTTGTATCTCGTAATTGGCTCAACGATACGCTAGGTCGTCGTTAAATTGTAAGAGATGTCGCGCACAAATCTCAGAGTAGTAAAACTTGTTACAATTGTGACCAGGTTGCACGTAGGTCTCAATCGACAATCTTCCGGCGTTTCTATAAATCACCTGCAGTAGATATTCGTTTGGTCGATTGTTCTTGGCAACAGTTCTGGTTTGCCGTCCGGCAACGAGGATTATTGATGCCTCGGGTTGGACCCTGCTCTTACAGTGGTTCATTACCGAAGAAAGCAATGGCAAGCGTTTGGCGAGGTCGCTGTGAGGTCACTGACAACTGACAGATTAATTGGACAGTTAGAAGAGTCGATGCCAGCAGGCGGCTCACGCCCGAAGAGTGGCGAACGGCGAGCAGCTCTCGCTCGAGGGCATCGCGTGCAGGCCAGGGGGGCGCGCGCGAGATCATCGACGCAGCGCCATCCGAAGGGCGGAGACAGCCGGCGTCCGTCGCGTTATACGAGCGGCGCAACGGTAAAGAGGCGCGCTCGAGTGCGTGCACTTAGCGTCCGATCGGCGAACGCACTTTGATTTCTGCTTCGAGACACGCGACGGCGAAGCACATTTTCGTCGAAGCGCCCCTCTCCGCACTGCCAGCTGATTATAATTAGCCGAGCTGCGTTGCGCTGACTCGAAAAACCCGACCCAATCTGGACGGAGGTCGAAAGACGAGCAAGCTGGATCGAGAGGGCGTGCGCGTAATGCGCTTTCCTGGAAATTGGGCAGCACGCGGGCGCGGCACAATGCTGCCGGGTGCGTCTCGTCTCCTTTCATTCGCTCTCTTTTATCCACGCTCCTTCCTGCTGCCATGCCGTGCCGGAACCCGCGAAACACCGGAAGCTTTACATGCCACACGTACGCGGACATAATGCAGGCCCGATTGTTGCACGCTGTGCGGCTCGACGTGCGACCATTGCGGCTAGTTTGCTCTCGAGACGTCCTTTGTTGCCAAAAAAAAAAACAAAAACGTTGCGTCCAATTAGTCGATCGAGTCGAACACAACGCGATCCCCAGCCAAATGGCAATCGGTTCCGCTGACTGCGCCAAGCGGCGCTGCGGAAAGGAGCGAGCCGCAGCAGACTGGCTGCAGACTGCGGCGAGTGCGCACATATCGATTTCGATGGCTGGTCTGCGCGCATCGTCTCGAGTCTCTCCTCGGCGATCGCGGTCGCCGTCGTGAGAAAGTCGCGCGGACACCTCCACGGCGACTCCAGCTCGATGCCCCTTTATACGAATCGATCTCTCTCGGCCGCCAGTTCCGCGAGATCGCGAGATCGCGAGATCGCAAGATCGGTACGAAAGTCGGTCAGCTATTTACGAGTGCCGTTCAAAATGGAGCCACTCGAAAACAATGAGCGCGCTCGCGACGACGCTTGCCAGGTTGCTCCACAAAAAGCCCGTTCACGCCTAGACGGGCAGTTCGCGGAGAGCAGGCGCTCGTTGTTTTTGCGTCAATGACATTGTCGACGAGGCCCTGGCGACCGATCGGCTCGGGGTCTCTTGGCCTGGCGAGCTAGCGAAAAGCGCGACGGCAGCAGATCGGAGAGCCACCGGCTCTGCTGGCGAGAGACGCCTCGTCGCGCAGCGGACTGCAGCTGTCGGGCAAAACGCGCCCCGGGACGGCCGAGCACACTTCGCGGACGCGTTCGGTTCCTCCAGAAGCTCCATCGGATCGACTTTGCGACCGCGCGCCACTCCCGGAAAACCCACATCGATCGAGGCGAAAGTCGAAAGAAAAAATGCAACGAAGTCGCGCCGGCCGCGCGCCTGGAATGCCGCGCGGCGCTCGGCACAATGGGGCGCCGATAAAGGAGATACGTCGTCGCGGCCGGTAATGCGAGAACGAGTTCTTCCGTTGCCTCCTCTAGCCCGGGAGAGCCGCGGGATTATAAGACAGGTATGCACTCATGTGCGCGCGCCAGCCGAGCCCTCCGAGTTAAAAATAACGTTGCCGGTTTCCACCTCCGACGCGGCTGCCGGCTGGAGATACGCTCCAGCTCCCTTATCATCTATCTCTGACAATGATGAGAATATCATTGGTCGATCTTTTTTACAAGTTGCGAAGCTATACGCCCGGACTTTTATTCAAACGCCACAGTAATTCTCGTTGATCGTGCACCAGCAGCACGATGATTGCAGTTTTCTTTTCGTCTTGGAAGCTGCATGGTCAGCAAATGAAAGCCCAACCCAGCCTCTCTAGTTTCGCTTAATCGATGAAAATTCATGTCGATTGTGAGGCTCGCGATTCGCCGCAATGATGAACCTCCTCCGTATTACGTTACACGCGCGCACAATAAGTAACAGTTGGAATAAACGATTCAAAGTGTCTTCGTATGGAACGAACGACCGGCATCGTTCAATCTTGACAGGCCTTTATAGAGGTATTAAAGGCTCGCATCCAGATTTAGCTTTCTTTGAAATAATCGATAAACTAATTATGTCATTAGATAGTTCATCAAAAAATCAACAATTTTTCCCTCTACAATTTGTTGGTTCGTCCTCGAAAAATCCTTTAAAAAAATAAAGTAAGTCTTGGCTGCTGAGCTCCAGCACCCAGATACGATGTGCGATAGAATCTAGAAAAATTCATTAAAAACAAAATAATGTACACACTAACCATTGTTAGTTCACACCAATCATTAATTATTTAAGTAAATAAAAATAAAACATTGTTTTGGCCTATCACTGCTGGGCGCTACCTCAGGAACAACCGCCAAAGCGGCGCGCATGCTTTACGCAAAATCCCAAGTACCCATCAGTCTCCCTTATTTGCTCCAGATAGTCCAGATGGAATTTAAAACATTGAAAACTAATAATAACGTACTGTCCAACAGTCCAATTCTATTTAAATTCAATCTGCTAGCCTGAGTAACGATTAATTAATGAGGATGTCTAATAATATATTGTTATTAAGTTCGTCAGCAAGGAAACAATTTTTTATTTTTATTTACTTAAATAATTAATTTATCAACGATTTACCCCGGGTGCCGGTAGTTCATGTCGTGAATTAACGATTAGCGCGTAAATTTGTTTGTTGTAGAATGAATTCTTTTAGATTTTACACACATCGTATCTGAGTGCTAGAGTCTAGCCACTCTAGACATACTTCACTTTTTAAAGGGTTTTTCGAGGACGAACTAACAAATGGTAGAGAAAAAAATTTTTGCTTTTTTGATGAACTATTTAATGACATAACTAGTTTATCGATTATTTCGAAAAAGCTAAATCTGAGTGCTAGCTTTTAAGACCTTTACAGCTATACGAAAAACGAAGCATTGCAGATGTTGGCGCAATACAAGCCTCTGGTAAACAAAACCAGCCAGATCCTTACAGCGACTACAGGCGACTGAGCAGCAACGCCATCTCCCGGCAATCATCCAAGCGAGACGCGTGCGAGTCGGCGACGGTCGATAAAGGAGTTGCCTGAGCTGCACCAAGGTAAAGAATCACTCACCTGACTATGGGCTCGTCGTCAGGCCCAGCGTCATTGACGGCCGAGGATGTGGAGCCCCGGGGCGAGCGCGGGCCACCCTCCGGTTCCCCGATCAGCACCTCCGTACGACCATTCTGGAATGGGCTCGAGGCTCGACGCTCGCTTGCTCGCACGCCGTCCACCTGCAGACCGGACACCTGCACAGTAAATGCTCGTGAACGACCACTCGACAATGCTCCTTTGCCTAATGGAAGAATAGTCGCTTCGCGAAAAAGGAGCAATGCGGCGGAAGCTAACATGCCTCAAGAGTCGAGAGACGCGTGCCGATAGTTTGCAATGACAGTTGGAGCTGCGGCAACGAGCAACAAGCAACAAACATCGGCGATGATGTCGCTCGGCTTTGCATCCAGTCGGTGTATTGAATGAGCCGGATCGCCTGACTTTCGAGAAACGAGGTGCGCCACTCGGTGCGCCGTCACGAAACTCAATCGAATCATTAGATGGACAGATCTCGACTTGTTTTTATCAGTTTCGCTTCGACTTCTCGGACATCGAATCGCGTCGCGGCAGTTTGAACCGTCGAGGCTCGAGGTCGTCAAGGCTGAAGCTCGTCAGAAGCTCTACTCAACTGACCTGAAGGTCCGAATCTTCGGGGCAGCTCTGCTGCTTCTCGAGTGCGCTTCTGTGCTCGCCGACGCCCTTGGGAACAGTGCCGTTGCTGAGCTTGCTCGTCGGGTAGAGCCCAGCGTCCCTGCGAAAGTACAATGAACGAGCCAGTTAGACAAGAAAAAAGGAAAAAATCGGATGCGACGTAATCGCAACCTCGCTCGTATCGCTCGTGCCGCTCGTGCCGCTGGTGCCCTTGTTGCAGTCTTACGTAAGGATCGTTGGCGGGTTTGCGCGGGCTTATCGATCTTGGAGAGGCTCGCTAGCCATTGTCAAAGGAGACGGCCGTTCTATTTATTTTCGGAGGAGCACGTATGCGCCAGACGGATTACAAGACGAGTGGGCATTATCCGCTTGGGACACACGCGCGCGCCCACACCGGCATAGTGCAATGCTTTCAGTCGTACGACTCGGCTTTTATTAAATAAGAGCATTATAAGCGGCAGGGCTCGCGCTCTTTCGTACACAGTTGCACGCTGCCTGTGGATTATGTCTTTTAATACGCCCAATCTTCTTAATTTGTTTCGCTACTCTGATTGGAAGGTGACGATATAGACGCGATCGCATCATTCAAAAACAAGAAAAACATTTGAATCGGATTAAACTGTAAAATAGATCAGTGTCCGCTGTCGATCGCTGAACTTTCTTGATCTTCCCATTCGACGAATGCACCGAATAATATAGTGCAAGAGCGCGTTGTAGGCGTTTCAGTTGTCCAACTTGCTTGAGCAGCCATAAAACTTATCGCTTATCTGCCTTGGCAATATTATTTATGTCGCTAGCGCTTATGCTCTTCATCAAGCGACCTGCAGCCCGTAACTATTAGTCGCGTATAACCTTGTGTCGATTTGGTACGTATCGACGAAAAACATCGCACGCGCCGTTACGAAATCCCGCTATCGATCCACAGTCATCCAGAATAGAACTTACTTGTCGGAGAGTGTCACCGTGATCTCGCTGCTCGTCGCATCTTTGGCCGTGGCGTGCTCCTTGCTCGTCGAGGCTCCACCTTCGAACTGCAACCACACACATCGATATTTCATTTTGTTTTTTCTCCATTGCTTAGCATTTATTTTAGTTAGAGATAGGTAGGGTGGGAGGGAGGGACAGGCGGACAGAACGCGCGCGCGCGCGAGTTTTTCCTTTGAAAAGAGAAAATTCGCTGCGTCCGCTTGGATTTGGGTCAGCTAGGCATGCAAACATATTTTTCGCCCGCGAGATGCGACGCATTCTTTTCGTTTGCAATTTGTCGAGCTTCATTTCGGACTCCGAAAAAGGAATTGTTTTATTTTTTACTCGCGCTGTGCGGATCAGTCGCGACCGATGTCGAAGTCCATCGACACCTCATTTCAATTCGAGATTTTAACGTTGCTCGCACGACTAAAATCAGCTGCTGGCCTGCAGAAAGTAAACAACTCGCCGTACAAGTCTAATTAACCAGTGTGACGAAGCTCCACCGCGGTTATCCCCTGACAAAACCAATTTGTCTCTTGCGCATATTAGCCGCCGCAAGATTGCTTGAATGGTCGGCCAACGCCGTGCCGCTTGATATCAACCTTTAATCCCGGCTGTGCAAAAAAGAAAACTCGAATGCAGCGCAAGTATCTTCCTCCGTTGAGAAAGAGAAGACAAATACAAAGCCGATCGCTGGCGCGCACGGACGATTGCATAAGTGGAAAAAAGCGTCGCTGAGAAAACGGAAATTCACGTCAGCTGCAGCGCACGCACACACACATAGACGGCGTGGAATCAAGGTCAAGTGCTCGATTTTTCATATGCATATACATCTACGCCGAAATTGGCATTGAAATAAGCGAGCGCACATCTGCGAAGCGCTGACTCTGTTTTTCCGATGTTAACTACAATGCTAAAAATCAACTTTATATTTAGCGCTGCTGTTAAAATGGTTGCTCTCTCTCTCTCCCTCTCTCTCTCTCTCTCTCTCTCTCTCTCTCTCGAAATAAACGCTTCCTCGACAATCAAACGTGGACGTGTGCGCGAGCTCCGTTGAAAAATTACAACGCCGTACTGTTACGGCGCCAAGTCGGTATAAAATCCAGGCGCAATGTCATCATGCCAGTAGTTGATTTCACCCATTGTTATTCTGGTAGCATCCGAGTAATACCGAATTGATTTTGTCAAGTGGTACTTAACTCTATTACTATCAATCTAATTAATGATATTTCTGACCTATGTTTGCGTGTTAAAGCAGTGATGTCTTATCGAACTGCAATAGTTATATTGCGATGAGATTAAGAAATTGATCATGCCGGGCAAATGTAATTGTAAGATGCGCCGAAAAACACGGTGCTCAGATTTTTCAGCGTGCTCTGATCACGGCTTGGATGCATTCATTGTTAATGCGTTTCGCGAGAATTTCCAGATCAGCGTCGTGTTTGCCTGCAGACGGCAAAGCCTTCGTTCGCAGGCAAAAGTCTCTACAAAAATTTGTTTGTCGGCCCTCTCGAGATTGCTTCCTGAATACGCGAGCTATTCAGCCTTTCATCCGGCATTACGAGCAGCTTACAAGGCGGGAAAGAAAATTCAAGCTTGCACTCGTCGACGTTTTCTCTCGAGCATTCATCGAGTAGCGGCACCTGCCTGTCGCGGGGCAGCAATTAAGCTCCACACTGCGAAAGGATTTAAAGGCTTCCGCGATGAATTTTCGCAGTGCTCGCACATCGATTATTCCTACTGTACGCGTGTGCAATTCGCAGCCTAAGCACTAAATACATTTTAGTCGTTAAGTGAAGTGGGAATAGAGAAGCGCTTCCGAGATTTGATATCCTTTTGTCGCGTGAATTTTCCTACTTTTTTACACTGCCACTGACGATGACAAGAATGACAAGATTGATGCATTTATTATGGCTGTTGTAAAGTTGAAATTCGGCAAAGTGTCGATGGCGCTATTCGGATATTCAGGGCCAAAGCAATTTAGACGGGTTGCCGGTAATTTTGTACGCCGGCAATCAAAAACGTCCTTTGTATGCGTATAAAATGTATATCCAACGAAAAGGCAGTATAAAAGCAAATTCCATTCCGACGGAAAGATCGCCGAGTGGCCAAGCGTGAACAACATCAAACGCGTATCGCTATTTTCGAACGACTGACCCAAGCCAAAAGCCAAAAGCCGAAAGCCGAGATCGACGATCAATTTTTCGCCGAGCGACAGTCGGATATTGGATCGGTCGAAGGAAAAAATTCTTTAGCGTGGAGTAAATTAATACGTTACCTGTTGATGCAATATCGCCTGGATATCTCGGGGCCTGATTTTCCTGTCGGCAGTCAACCTTTTCAGACGTTCTCTCGCGCCTCTGCAACGACACAAGCAGATAACAGGTTTTTCACTCTCCGCCAGTTGTTATATCGTAATGACTGTATCCGTTGCGCGAGCGCGAGTGGGATGCTTTCATCGCATGGCATGCAAACCGGCCGACTTTTGCACGGGTGCTTACGCGAGTTTTGTCATGCAGTGGCTCGGCTCGTTTCTTTACTACTTGCTCTCGCATAACAATATGTACTGAACGGCTCTAAATTGCACAGATCAAGCGAGCGTCGAGAGTTGAATATTGAAGAACGACGCGTCGTTGGCTTGGTCGCAGAGCCATGTAAAAACGTGCAGTATCGAAAGGGTGTTGAGAGCGCGGCCCGGTGGACGCGCACTTGACGCTCGAGCAAATTGCTTTGTCCCAATCGACGGAATTGGTCGAACGAAAATGCCCAACTAATTGGCCCGTGACCCGAAAGGACTGCCGCGACAAGGACCTTTCGGCCGCGCGCAAAAATCGCACAGAGGAGCCGCCACGCGCATAACAAAGTCGGGCAAAGTGTTTAACGAAAGCAGCCTGGAAAGCTTGCCCGCGAGCAAAGAGTCTCGGCGAACAAGCAGTTGCAGGAGGGAGGAGGGGAGGTGGGCGGGTGCAAGGGACAGCGGCTAAAGTTTGCTCGTTCAAGCTCAAACTTGGCCTTTAATTAAACGACTACGTCGGCGCGCGGGGATAAAGACGAAATAATATTGGAGCTCACCTCTCGACGGCGATCACCCAGGCGTCCTCGATGCCACCGCTGTTCGGCCCATCCAACACTTCTGCCACAAACGGGATTCAGTTAAGCGCATTTCATCGATTGTCATTGCAAATGTTTGCTGAGAAAAATGGCCGGGCCTCGAAGGAGACTCGACGCTTATCAAATAACTCAACCTATCGAGATTCGCACTGCAGCCCCCGAGCATTTTCATTGCACTCGTCGACGTTCCATTTGTCCGTCATCGGTGCAATGACAATGCTCGAGCTGGCAATCATTCTCCAGTCATCCGCATCTCTCGCAGCTGGACCGACAAAGCGACGGCGTCGATTCCATCGATTCGAGAAAATTCAGCGGCGTGCACTTTCGGTCGCTGCTGCCGTTAGAGGATTCGGGCCCAAGAGTCGCGCTGCCTGCGCCACGCAAAGTGTTGGCGCAAGGAACGATAATTATTGCACTTGCCACCGCACAATCGGACAATCGAACATTCGGACAATCGGACGGCCTATGCTGGCCTCGCCATTCGGAGCGTGTTGTAGTGCGAGCAAGGTGAACGAGGCCGACCAGACTTGGCCTTAAACTAGATACAATACCATCGCTATCGGCAGTGTGCTCGGCGGTGAGCTTGTCCTCGTCGTCCTCGTCCTCGTCCTCGTCCTCGTCGATAAATTTGATCGACGACAAATCAAAGTGCTCGCCGACGTCGCTGCGAAGCGCCGTGCACGGCTGGTCGGGCGTACCGGACGGGAGAGAGGTCGCGGCGCCGGAAGTGGGCTCGACGCCGACCAAGCCCGAGCGCCAGGTAGCCTGAGCGCCGAGGTTCGGCGACCTGGGACGACTCGCTACTCGCGACGAGTCCGCCCCGCAGCCGCACCACGAGATGCGCTGCAGGAGCGTCGACACGCGGGACTTGCCACGACGACGGATTACCGAATCGTCGCGCGCCCTCGTCGCCTCCGTCTTGGCGCCCAAGTTCATCGCTGCTGACGGTGCATTCTTTCTGATAAGCATCCGCGCGCTGCGCCACCTCGGCGTCGAATCTTTTCACGGCGGAGCGGCTGCCTTTGCGTAATACGCAACCGAGCTGTCGCTGTCCGCGCGTCCGACTCGGCTATTCCAAAAGCAATCCAATTGCCGAGTAGACTCGCGTTCAATCGCGATGCGATCGACTTTCCACTCGAAAGCGCGCCTCGATTCACTGGATATTGGTCCGGGTACCAGGCGAGGCTTTTCGGCCCGCTGCAAGAATCGACCTAAGTCGACGTAGGTGTGCGCGCGTCGCCGGCTTCTCGGAGAGGACGTGCGTCTATGTGCTTCTGTGTTTTTCAATGGTCTATTGAGCGACGCAACGGCGACCGTGCAAAAGAGCAAACTCGGCCGCGGCCGGCCCGAGGGTTCGAGCAATGGCGATGTGGCCGATTGCCGTCCACTCTGCAGCCGTAACCTCGGCGTAACGCGAGCTAGTATGTATCCAGTGCGCGGATCTCAGTGAGAGAACAGCGCGAGAACAGTGCGAGAAGGCTAAACATTTGTGCGGGGGACGCGATTGGGCCTAGCCAAATTCAATTTGGCCGTAGGCGAAAAAACGGCAGAGCTTGCGCGTGCGCGATCGAAGAAATATAGCTGGCGTGCACCGTTCTCTCGCGCATCCTATTTTTAAAAGCTCCTCTCTTCGTTCTTTTTCCTATAGAGCGGCTCTTCCCGAAATTCCGTCGTTCCTTTTTATTTTCGTTCCACGAGCATTTCGCATGATGAGCGCTTGCGAATGATAACGCGCGTCCGATCAGGCCGCGTGCGCGCGACATCTCATTAGGTCGAGGTCTTTCCGGCATCTGCTTTTCGCGGCTGACTAATGCCCGTCTAACCGTACGACATGCGTATACCGTCGAACATCGATTATTGCTCTGCGAAACTGGCTTTTTCGTTTGTCGGCATTGTTTTCCATTATGGACGCGACGCGATTGCTCGTGGACGCACTCGAACGCCCGTCAAAACTAATTCACTTTATTCTCATTGCTAGCTGCGCTCGCACGCCACTCGTCGCGAACAATAGAAATTCCAACGAATCGGCTCGATCTATCTCCATTTCGCGAACGGCACGTCATTAAAAATAGGGAGACTTCGACAAACGCCAAGGTTCGCGATTGCAACCGTCTCGTCTGGCCTAACACAGTCGGGCATCGAGAGCAGCCGTGACTGCTGCGAAGTCTCGCGGCAGCTTATCAAAAAGTCGCTCGCGCATCAGCACCATGACAATCCAGCCGCGAACAGGAGAAGCACCAAATCACACGGAGAAAAAAAGCAACTTTGCCCGTACGAATGATACAAGGCGCGAGGAGCGCGTTAGAGCCGGGCACGTGCCGCGCGCGCGAGCTGAGTCCAACACTGAGAAGAGGAGGAGGATCGGCCCACGGCGGCGGCGGCGGCTCGTTTATATTTAGGAAGTGCGGCGGTTCGTAAGGCGATAAAAAATAACATGCGCTGACGGTTCAACGCACTGCTCTCCCGTACCATACCTCGCTCACCCCCCTCTCCTCCCACTCGCTCACCCGCGCTCTCTTCATTGTCACTTTTATGGAGACGACGAGAGGGCGGAAGGTAAATTTGGCTGGAAATGTAATCTTTGACTGGCCCGTTATACTCTCTGTGTCGTACCGACTGATGCTGCTGGCTATATTGTGCGTTGAACTGTTTGCCAGCTGTCGGGAGAAGATTTGCACACCGAATTATGAAATAAAGTAGGATCGTGCAACTCATCCACCAAAATATCCAACGGAGCGACAGTCATGAAAATTCAAGTAGCATCTGACTCTCGTGCGCGCGCGCGGGCGCCTTTTAAATATAGCTTCCTCTCGCGCGCGCGCGCCCAGTGCGACAAGTCCGCGACAGTGGAGAAATGAAACGGGCGGAATCATTTTTGGCGTTGTTTGTCGAGTCGAGCGCTCTCGGCACTGTTCGCCGACAAAAACCAACGGAGAAAAGAAGCAGCGATGCAAAGAGACAATTGCGCAAGGATAATTAATTGTTTGGTCGCCGAGGCTGTCGAATCATACGTTCCGCAAACATATAATGGACGATTGTCGCTACCCACTTTCAAACATACACACACGGCTTTCGCTATGCCACTACTTCCTGTCCACATACACTTGCGAGTTGCATACCTCTTTCCTTTTCGACTCCAACGACCGTTACATTTCGATTATTATTATTATTATTTTATTTTCAAAAGAGAGAGAGAGAGAGAGAGAGAGTAGACTGGGCTAGTCCGTCGAGAACTTAAGTTGTGCAACTAATTTGAGCGCAGTTGTAATTTCATTTGGCCTGCACGATATTTTCAAAGTTCAGCTTGTCGCCTTGGTACGTGCCACGGCGACAAATCTATGGCGTTGCACGCGGCGGATTGATGCGTGGGCAAAAGTTTTAATGTACCGAAGCTTTTTGAGACGAGTGGCACGGCGACAAAGCACCACGATTATATTGCTTTGGACGAGTTGTCAATTCGAATGTCAACTTGAAATAAAAGGATCGCGATCCCGTGGAAAAAAGCCACTAATACCATCGAAAAAATCAGGAGCGCACAGCGGCTGTCGCGGAAACCATGGTAAGGTGCCGCGCGCCTACACAAGCGGAAAAGGAGAGAGATAGTGAATTAAAAGCTGCGACCGCGACAGTATTGGTAAGTCCATAGCGGATGGGTCGTACGCTATGTTTTTGCCAGTGAGACCAAAAGCATGTCAGCAAGTGAGCCGCGGCCAGCACATGCTACCTTCGGGCTGCTGGACAAAAATTGCTATTTTTCGGCGCTCATTCGCAGCTAAACTTCATTGCCGACTGCATTACGACACTGATAAACTAGTCGTTCCGTCGTTTCGGCGATACCGTGTTTTTCACTCTGTACTGCTTTCTTGATGTGCTCGTCAACGAGTGAGCTTTGCTTGCTATAGATCGATCGTGATTGTTTAGTTGTACACGCGTCGCGATAAAATTAATCAGAATTTGCTGAAAGTCAATTAGCAAAACGTAAGCTTATGTCGTTGAATAAGTTGTTCGCGAAACAACAGCTGACAGCTTTGACAACTGGCTGGCGCTCTCACTATCAAACGATGACGGATGTAGTCTGTCGTCAATCACTATATCTATCACGAATCCGAGCGCTCGCAATGTTTGTCGCCGTGTGAATAATTGGGATCCAATCGGCATTTAACGAGCGCGCATCCAGTGAGTAGGCAAGATTTCGTCGAGTGGCATAATCCTCAGAAAAGTTTCGGCATAACATTCCGAGTGGCTGCACTTGTGAATCGTTCATTCTAACTCAAAAATCAAGTTGTTGATTGATAATTGTCTCGACGATCCGTCGGCACACAGCATGGACGTCAATCCATGCTTACGCTCAAGACGATTGAACAAGCCGCAGCATTGCAGTGCCCCACGGGGTGCTACCGGACTCGCAACGCTGCGCCGTTGCGATGTGTTGCTTCTGGAAGGTGATCACTTTCACAGCATGATCGATGCGCGCTGAGTCAAATTGTCGGATGACACGAGCATTCGTTGGGCCGGTGGGGGAAAACGTGCAGTTGCGATAAAAACGCGTGGGCTCTCGAATCTTTGCGCCGAAATCCGTCTGCTGGCTCACGCAAATTGCAGCGGCTCTTGGTCATTGCTCGCGAGCAATCGGTAATGCGACAAATCGTGTGCTAACCTTTCGCTCGTTTATTATTGTTCCGGCGTCTCTTTCAAATCGTCTGTAGTAGAGTAGATATTCGTTTGGCTGATGTTTGGCGTGTGACTGCGTTTTTGACGACAGTTCTGGTCCGGCGTTCCGGCAACATGGACTACTGATGCCTCGAATCTAAAGTTCCCTTAGGTTGGGCCATGCGCTTATTGTGGAATATTGCTGAAGAAACTAATTGCAACTGGCAAATGAATTGGATCGTGCCATCAGCAGGGTGTGCCTCCTCCTGGCTGATTTTCACCCTCTAGCCATGGCTAGAGTCACAAGGGGAAAGAGCGCTCAATTATTAAAGTCGATGTCCCGATCAAACCTGTTGTTCGAGATGCTATAACCAAGGAATCTCCGACTCTCTTGCGACTAGCAAGCCGCCCTTTCTACCTCTTTGAGTTGCAGTTACTGGATAGTTAATAGTCACCCCGAATCCTCTATCTCTCTCTCTCTCTCCCTTTCTCACTGAACCATTCTAGATATTTGACTACGGACGCCGTTCGATACATTGGGTCACGACGAGACAGATCAAGTTCGAATGCAGCCCAGCAATTAGGAGTGACAAGAACTCAAGATCAGATATCAAATTTGTGCTCAATTTTTTCTACCAGTTCGCCTCAGTGACCGAGGCCAATAAAGACGATCATTAAGTGAAGCAGTGCTGTGCAACATTCGACTCCTGCGCCAGTGCACTTCAATAAATCTCTAGTTAACTCTTCACGAAGGAAGCCATCCAGGAAAGCTTTACGCGTGAACAATTATTATTTATTCGGCTTGTTCGATTGACGCGCAAAGAAGCATTAGCGATGTACGAGCGAGCGCTCGACACTGTTCTTCTTTGACTACGGCACCAGACTGACCGAGTGGATCGAAAGCAATTTGTCGACAAGCACTTGCATCGTCAGCACTTTTCCTCAAAAACGAAAAGGTCGACAGTAGCCAAGCTCAGCGATCGCCCGGAAAAGGCCGCGCCGTACCAGGTCACGTGCACGAGCCGCCATAAATAACCATAAACTACGAGTTGCAACAGAAACAGAGAGGAAACATCGAAGACTTTTCGCGGCTCGTCTTCGGACGGCCCAAAAGAAAGAGAGAGAGAGAGAGAGAGAGAGAGAGAGAAATCTCGGCAGCGTACCGAGTACTTCGTTTCTCTAGCAGCTCCACACGGAGAGAACCAGTTTGCTAACTGTATATGCCGCTCTGCCCCTCTCTTGCTCGGGCCGAGGCCCTCTCTATCGGTTGTAGTCTGCACTCGCGACAGCCACAGGCCGAGAACATGGCACAGCCGAAAAATAATACAACCGACGGACCCTTGACCCATTTTCGCATGCAAATCGCCTTAACGGGCCGTTGAATCATGCCAAGCTTGTCTTGTTTGAATCCGTTCACTGGACGATTCGGATGGTGAGCGATTTGATTGTAGAGGTGAGGCTCGCGGGATCGCTTTAGTCGAAAAGTCGCCGAAACTTCGCTAAATAACATCTGATTTGACATAATTGAAAGAAAGCCGTGGAGAGCCGAACGGGATACATTTGATTGTGGACCGAGCACACTATCGAAAGAATTTGCACGCAAATGAAAAAAAAGACCATTAAAAAAATAGGTTAACAATCGCGATGATGATCGCAGTCCTCGCGTCGCATTAATAGACGCGCGCCGCGGTTAAACGTCCAAGCTGAAGTTTGCAGAGGTGGATGCGGGAGGTGAACGACCGTATATCGGGTCGTCGGCCATTGCACATATACCTACGCGTTCTATCGTTACGCGCAGGTGTCCATGGCGTGTCCACGTTCTGCTCTGCTGTTTCGTGAGGTTTTCGCCAATCGCGAGGCCTTGAGCCAAACCGATTCTCGCATGCATCGAAAAGTTGGCTGTTGATGAACTTGCGTACAGACCAAATGACCTTGATACCTTTATCCTTCCGAGGGAAATTGCATTTCCGCGAAAGGTGAACGCTCGGAAAGCCGAATTCGTAGTCGGGCACCCGAGCACCCGAGCACCCGAGCACGCGTGGATACGCAGATAACTGCGTGCACGTAACTTTGAAAAAAGCAGTGCTCGCGGCTCTGTTCGCAAGCGCGCGGCCTTATCACAGACAGCCAGTGAAGCGGCTCGAGCGACATTCCGCAAAGTCGATCCCCTCTCGAATCGTCGAACAAAAAACGGCTTCCTGGTCCGCGCAGGCGTCTGCCGTGTGCACGCGGTGTGCGTGTGTGTCGGAAGCAGGTTCCGCTGGCGCGACACGCATGGGCGCGGAAAAATGCCGAGCACCGCATTGTCCGAGGATGGCAATTGCTGGGCATCGGTATGCGTCGACTGTTCGCCAGCCACGTAGAAGCCCAAAGTCTCGCTTGTCTTTGGCTATTGCCGAAAGTACGGATGAGGCAGCTGAAACGCTTGGGCATCGTGTGCACGTCCGCGCGGCGCAGCTTCTGTCGAGTGCTTTTATACGGTAACAAAATGCTAAACGATCACTCTCCGCCGGAATGTTAGGCTCGATAATCGATCGACCGAGCGAAAGTACACTTGGCAGCTTTACGCCCCGAGTTTCAAAAAGCAGATACGACCTAACGGAACGACCGAGCGCTACTCGCGAAAAAACTCGTTCGCCGCGCGCGCGTGTGTGCGCGCGTGTGTTCGCCAATCGTCGTCGCGGCTTCGGCTGCGATTAGATCACAAGGCGATTTTCAAGCTTAAACGCGCGAGTATAGCTAATGCTAATCCTCGGACATTCCGCTTCGCGCTGGAGATCGAATCACAGCCGGTCCGCTCGCGCCTCCCAATATCCTAGCGTTCGTGCGAAAAAAGTCGGCGTCCAAACATGGACAGCAAAGCCAATTGACGCATTAAAGAGTTATTTTAACAACGCTCATTAAAGTATTAGCTCACACACTCGGCCGACAAAAGAACGAGGAATTCGCCTATTTCAGCGAAAACGATAAAACGGCGCTCTGTTGGGACACTGCAGCAGAGCGGAATCCTGCATGCGCGCGAAAAAGGAGGTGCGTGGATGCAGCGCACTGACGGCTTATGTAAAAACCAGAACCACACGGTCGTTCCTTGATCGATCGTTTGGATGCGGCGGCCGGCCGTGTCTTTCGATCGCGCACTCTCCGCGACGTACCAATGCATTCGCTCGCAGCATCCTTTCACATTTCAAGGGCCTCGCAGCGGCGCACAGCGGCGCCGCCGAGGTTCGATGCGCTTACGCAATCTAGTCGAGCGGATAATCACCTCTGCGTCTCTTCCCTAGCGACTGTGTGGCACTTGGCACTGGCACTCTGAACGATCGCGGAGCACAACCATAAACGAACGCCACGGGCCGAGAGAAGGCGGCGGCGACAGCAACATCGCGCAAAACGATCGGCCGCTGAACTGACACGTATGTTCCGCCGGCGCTGCCTGCCTCGCTCGCGCGCGCGCTCTCTCTCGCGCTTACCACCTCTTCACCCGAACTCGCGCGAACTCGCCTGAACCGATAGCCACGCGCGGACTCTCTTACCTGCGACGACCGAAGGCAGCGGCTCCGGGCGCGCTCGCCTCGATTTTGGCGCAGGTGCGAGCGTGCGACTGCTCGGCAGCCGACGCTGCTTCGGGGCTTTCGCTTTTCGGCGGGGCCGCGCACGTCGTAGTGGTCTCCGCCGCCTCGCCGCTATTTTACCGACCGAGTCCGCGAGTAACCGTCGACAGGCTCGATCGCGCGCCTCCAGCGGCCAACGATCGCTCTGTTGAACGGCGACGAAATCGCAACGTTCGAAGCGTCGTCCAGTCGAGCGCTCCACAGGAGCAACTTGTAAATGAGCTAGCTCTAGCGGATCGTGGCCCAGGAGGAGCGAGCTTGTTTCCAACTTTCGACCGCTTGACCGAGTGTGTCAAGTCCGACAAGTTCGCAGCGAAGGATTGGTCGAGGTCGAGAGAAAAGTCGCGTGTCACGATCGACGGCGCCGAGCCTTGCCGATGCATGTGCCGCCGAGTCCCGTTGAACCGGCGACGGCTAGATCGCGAGCACGTGCAGCCGGATCACTCGGCGGCCAAGCGAATCGATGAGGTGCAAGCGGCAAGTGCGAACGCAAGCACGCAGGCGCGCAACGATTAACAATGGAAAACTCTCGTGAATCCTCGGCAATCAAAGTTTCGCTGAGGGCGTCTGCGTCGCTCGGCTGCGCTAATTAATTTGATCGCGCGGCGTACAATTGCCTCAACGACGACGCCCCTCTCTACTCTCGAGAGACGCGAAAAGGCTCTCTTGAACTTTATCGTCGTTCCCCTGCAGCGCCGAACTGAAGCGATTGCGAAGGGAAGTGGCTTGAAGTACTGAGCGACCGACACGCCCCGAGCTCCACTTTCCTCCACCGTCCGTCAGCGCTGACGGACTGTCGTCTCCGTCGCACCTCGCCTCTTCGCTTTATCGACGGATTAATAGCTTATCAGTGGCTCTGCATGGCCTTTTCTTGACAAAGTTTGCTACATTCTTGTACACGCCGATCGCCGATTGTCGATTTGTCCAAAAGTGCAGCCTACTTTCGGAAAACCATGTTCTACTACACTTTGATAAAGGAGCTTGCGCCGAATGGCAGTTTTTTATCGACCACATCGACCGTATCTAGCCGCAAAGGAATGAAGCTTGATGCGTTTCAGGACGATCCACTCTATATAGGCAAAAAAGGCTTCTCTTTCCTTTGTTCCGTGGCTAGCGACAATATTGATTATACCAATCGTAATTATGCACAGCAAGACTCTCTCTTTCTCTCTTACCATCCAAGAACAAACGAATCAATGGAAAAAGTCAGTCTCTGCTGCGACCAATTAAGCTCGTCGAAGCAAATCGCCCGAGTCACTTGGAGGGAAATAGGCAAAAAGTCCGTTCTCTCCTTCTTTCGGTATTTCTTCGGCTGTACGGAGAATTCACGTGACTTACCGATTTTATTGCTGACGTTCCGTTTGAGCCGCATACAAATCGTCCTCGACATGATGCACTGAAACAAATGGGCGCGCATTAACTAATGAACAATTTGTATGCGGAAAGAGCGCAAAGACTTTGGTTGCGTGCGATAAGAGGCTATGTTTTTTTTTTTTCGTCCCGGAATCTCGGAATCTCGGCTGCTAGTTGGACACCGGCCAACCGGCCAACCGGCCAGACTTTTGGGCATTTTTAATCGCTGCTGATCTTTCTCCATGGAGTATTGCCCGGCAAAGTGTGCGCTGATCACGGCAATGATTTTATCACATTACAGGACCTACAGTACTATCGTTTGAGAGCTTTGTTATTTGAAAAAATGATAAGCAACGATCTAAAACATTGGTGAAAACACTTTGAAATTGCCCGTGGCCTTTTCTCAGCTATGCTGTAGCGCAAAGGATAAATGGCCTTTCCTCTTCACTTTCATGGTGTCTCGTTCGTCACTCATGATTTTCTCAGAAATGCAATTTTTCCTCTCTCTGCTCCCTCAAAACGCTACGTTCAAAGTTTTAGCTTCGCCGCGCCGACAGACGGAATCAAAATTGATGCTCCTCGATCCGATTTGATGGGCACTGCCGCGGTAAAAAAAGTCCGACGGTCACACATCCGGCGTGTGAAAAATGCAGAGGAGAGAGAAAACACGAAAAGTGGAGGCACGGCAAGAGATGCACTCTTGCGCAATAATTGACGAAGGCGAAAACTACCTCGTATATGTGGTTTATCACTTCGTCGTGCGTCGCATTTTCAAGGGTGCGTCCGTTGATCTCGAGAATCTCGTCGCTGATCTCCAGGCTGTCCGCGTTGTCCGCTGGTGAACCTGCGAAAAAGATTTTTCCAAGAATCATCTACCGGAACTTTAATGTTCGCGACAGCTCATTAAATTTATTCAGCCATGTGGCTTTTCGACAAACTTTCCTTCCCGTCATTTACAATTCTGATAACGCAATTTAAAACCACTTGAAGCACTTTTTTGCCCAACGTGTCTTTGAATTTTTAACGAAATACCAATCAAAAGTTTTTGCGCTAGAGTACAATTAAAAAAGTCAGAGATAGCGAGAAAAAGAATGAGTTCAGTTTACAAGAAAAAGCCTTTTTTCAACTCCGGAAGAAGAAAAAAAATATTCGAGCTTACGCTTACCAATGAGAAGAGAGAGAGAGAGAGAGAGAGAGAGAGAGAGAGAGAGCGTCTCATTATTTTCACGCTCCATTCTTCTTGTGGTAAAGAATGCAAATACTCGCTAACTTAAAGAGTAAAAGAATAGGAAGAGAGTGAAAAAAAGGCCGCGAATAGAAGTAACACTTTGTGGTGTTGGTGCGTGCGCGCACGCACTCGCGCACGCAAAGGCTCCATACTTTCGACTTATCTTAGAAATTTTCTCATTCCGCGCCGATAAAATTTTATGTAGAGAGAGCATTCTCGAGAGCGAGCAAATACTAGAACGCTCCGGATGCTCTGGTGGAATCTCGACGAATTGCAAAAAAAAGGGACAAGTTTTTCATTCGAGAGCGAAATTAAGGCGACCTGTCCAGTAAAATTCAATGAAACGATCCACGGAAAAATTATTGCACTTTACTTACACAAGATCTTACACAAGCGCTTACACAGGTATCCAAAGAAAATATCGTAGGATTTGACACTATATTGATGGTTAATGACTTGTACACACTGGTTAGCGCTTGCAACGTGAACGAAACTAAGTTTCCTCGAGTTGATGGATTTTTTTTTCTGCCAAGCCCAATTGAATACAAAGGAGCGATGTTTCGTAAGCCTGATGTCCCGAATGGCTAGGATGCTCGAAAGCTCGAGTCAGCTTGGTGCGCCGCAAGCCCAAGTCAGCGGCTAGATCAAAGCGCAGTGCTTACGTAAAGAATCAAATAGCCAGCATGACCCTCTCTAAGTTGACACAATACCGTGAGCCGCTTCAAATAAAGCATCTGTGCATAAGAATAAATTGAAGATTTTATTCTTTTCAGTTGTGCTTCAAATATCTTGGACGATGCTCATTACCAAAGCCGACGAACAAAGTCTTGATAATTTTCACGTAGCTGGTGAAACTGAAACTGCCATCGTATATAATTTTTCGAAGCACGCCGAGTATAACAAGAGGATGAGAAACAAACGCATCTATTATGTCGTCTAACAGTCGAAACGATAAGCAGAGAAAAAAGGAGGAGGAGGGTTCAACGTTCGAACTTTGGCTGAGCGCTCATAAAGGGATGTATATTTATATAGTGTCTCATTGTATATCTAAAACGAAAGAGAGAAAATCAGCGAACAAGGTTTTTCGCAAAAAGAGATAAGGGTCATGAAAAGCCAAGCCTCAGTAGTAACACCGCACGCTATGGTCAGGCGCAAAGCCACAAAACTGGCGAGCAGGCGCGCGAACAGGATCGCGAGGTCGGCCTTTCTGATGCCGGAATTTGCCTCCGCGAGCCGCGCTATATTAACCATCACTCGGCTGATGCGTGTATTTTTGAAATATGCTCGATGCCAGCAAAGAAGAGACACGAGCATCCGTTTGCCAAGGGTGCCTCGAGCAAAACAACAGCTCGTCGATGCTCTCGAACGAGCGCGAAATTGTCGAGTGGGCCTGTCCACTCGAGGCACTCGGCGCAGAGCAACGCCTCGAAAGAGCTGCAGCCGGCGAGAAGGTGGCAGCGCGATGAGCCGATGAGCGCCGAAGGAAAGGGGCTCTCGGTTTGATTTCTGTGCACAGCGCGCTGCGCGACGGTGGCGAGCGGGAAAGTAAAGGAGGCCATGCAGCAGCGAAAAGGGAGGAAGGGTGCGAGGAAGGGCGCGAGCTCTCGATACGCCTCGCCGACTCGGCACTAATCCTTAAAGGGTGTGTAGCTGGCAGCTCGCGCGATGGCCGGAGGATTCCTCTCGCTCTCTTTCTCTCTGGCTCTCGGAAAGTTTGCGCCTTCTTTCGGATGACGATGACGACGACGATGACGACGAAAGACTCGCGCGATATTCATTGAATGTAAAAATAGAGAGCGCCAGACCTTCGATTATCAGCGCGACGCATTGTATCTTTAGAGCTTTCCGTGCAGCGCGTGCTCGCGGCGGGTCGTCCGGCGTGCACATGGTCGCCGAAAAGGGGCCTCGATCGCGGCGCCAGCTGGCCTAGCTCCTCGAGTAATCCAGCAATAAGATTTGCCTTGAGCTGCCAAGTCGATCGGACGGTCAATAACGAGGCTATGCATTTTCGTCGAGCGATCTAATATCGTCGACTTGCAAGCTATTAGTCAAGCCAGTCTTCCGTCAATACGTTAATGAGCACGAGGTCGATTCCCTGCCCGCCGGCTCGACTATGGCTAAACAATTACATTGTGATTGCGTTAACCTATTTACACGCTTGGCTGGACATCTTATCGGGTGCTGTTGCTCCAAATTAAAAAAGAAACACAATCGAGTTTGAATCTCGATCGAGGCGTCACGTTTCGATTGTCGCCAAGTTGGAAACGGTGGAAGCGGTGGAAACGGGCCAAACGCGTCAAATTAATGAAATAGCGCGAGCGCGAGACTTTCCAAACTTTAAGCGTTATTGTAAATCAAATAAACGTTGCAAGGCGGCCACGTGCAGGCTTCTCGGTGTGGCGACACCGAGCATCGAGTGCGAAAACAGAGGAGAAGGCTTTTCCGAGCTTGTACAAAAGGAACTTGTGGCAAATTGAGGCAGCCCAGGGACTAGGGCGCAACGATGCAGCGTACAACGGTAAAGCTAATTTTGTCGAAAGAACAAGTTGGCCGAGAACCGGATGCAGCAACTTTGTTTCGAGCAGAAATGATGAACACGGATGATGATTGAAAATCGCAATTACGATTTGACGCAGCTGCGAGCATGCGATCTAGCGCTGACAATTCGAATGGAAACTTAGCGAGGGTAGATATGAATAATTGGGGGTGGTGTGGGCCGAGCGCGTCATAGCGAGGAAAAATCAGACGCCAATCAAATCGTGGAGGTGGCTGGCGTAGAGGCCAAGTTTTGATTACCGCGGGCCGGGGCGTCGAACGCGCACCGCCGAGGACGTCTTCCCAACAATAGACGCGCGCTCCTTTACGCTCCTTTTCGCGGTCGACGACAGAAGAGTCTGATAAGTCTCCGCGAAAGTCAGGCTGCTTTCACAGCCATGCCATAGCATAGGCGGCGTACATTCTACTTTCGCCGTCGAGCGAACTTACTTGTTCTCCGCGAAAAGCATCGCGGCGCAGTCCATTTGCACTTGCCGCGCCGGGCCAAGCACCTCGACTGTTCAATGAAATCGACTCACCGTAAAGCTTCATCTTGCCACTGACGTTCATGAGAACGATAATGTAGCCGCTGAGGTCCATCGCCGGATCGCTGGCTTGTCGTCGCATCTTGACAAGCGCGCTACAAGTCGAGTCGAAGAGAGCAAGACCGAGTCGTCACTGCTGGACTTCCGTCCGCGCGGTCATCGTCTGCGTCGCCTCATCCTTTTTCTGTCCGTTTAAGCACTGTCGCACCACTGTTGTCGACGGAAAGCGCACGTGTTCACGGGCGGCCGGCCAGCCCACGTGAGGGCCCGACGTTGACCTTCTACATTGTTCGCCAGCGCCTAGTGCGAGGATTGCAGCTGGAACCCCGGCGACCAGTCGATTATCCGCCACGACGTCGGCCAGGCGCGAACGCGCGGCGGCTGTTCCGGGGCTCTCGGCCTGCTCGATTCCATTCCTCTTCTTGTCCTGCGACCAAGCACATTTATCATTTCATTGCACAAATTAGACCATATTCGCTTGCGAGGATCCAGCGGATTTGTCAAAGAAACGCACAGGCAAAGTATGATTGTCTTGCGCTGTCTTGGAAATGCGCGTTCATGCGAAACAAGGCGCGAATAGCGCGACGCTCGGCTCGATGTCCGACTCGTGAGCCAAGACTTGTTTCTCTTTATTTTCTCTCACCAAACAGTCAGTAAGCAGTTTCGGCTGGAAGCAAAGCGCCAAACCGAATCAGGAGATCAGCGTGTGTGCGTTGACATTGTCAGCTGCATTGGCAACATTATCGAGTCAAGGTGTTCTAACTCGGCTGGCAGTTTGTATTCTAATGCGAGGAAATTGGATTTCGCGGACGGCAATAATCCGCCTTGATTCTACCAAGGCTTGCCGTTAACGCGGCCGAAGGGTGAGATCGCACGAGCGTTATCGAGATTGCCGTTCGGAGATTCAGACGGGTGCGTGCTTCGACCTCGTCAGCGCCTCCTCGGCCAACCACGCGAAAGAATAAAGTACGCGATCCGTCTGCAAATTTTCACGGTGCGCGCGACAATGCTGGGCAAATGGCACCTGGGATACCAGCTGGCCTCGTCAAGATGCGCGCCAGCAGCCCTATCCAATCATATAACTTTTCTACCGTTAATCCAGTTCCAAGCATCCTGCGGATTGTTGTTTCCACTCCCTTCGCCTCTCGTGTCACTCGGCGGCGGCTTTTACGAGTCTTCATTCACGCGGGCAACGTTCTAATCGCCTTGGTCGTTCGACAGCGAAGGTGCGATTTTCGCTTCGTTGTTTTAGGCGCCCACTCGGCGCAAAACTGGCGTTGCAAGTCCGCGAGAACGTCACACGTCCGTGCCACGGTTCGCCCTCTCTTGGCTCCGCAGTTGTCAAGCGCAACAGACGAGCGAGCCGAGACGAAAACAGGCGTAGCTCGTATTCGCGGAGCTGGATGTCGCGCTCAGCCTGCGCTCGCTCGCCTGGCGCTCGTGCAAGGCGATATTCGATTGATTTGGCGATCGGGCGCGCGTACGCGTTCGACTTTAACCTCCACGGAAGCATACGAGCGGCTCGCAGGATTGTCGAGTCAGTTCAGCCGAGCAGCAGAAACACGACAGTCCTTATCAGATCGATACGCGCGCAAAAAGAGCCCTGACTCACGCGAGAGAGGCAGCGCAAGCGGGGGCCTGGCGAATGCAAACTGCAGTCCGACTGGTGTTCGCGACGGCTGGCAACGGCGAGGCGCGCCCGCGAGCCAACCCACACCCTGTTTCTCGGAACGAGCTCCCACGGATGAACACTTGGGTGTGACTTACTTGCTCGAGCGGGCAACCCCTCGGCCTGCTCGTCGCTCGTCGCTCGTCGCTCGTCGCTCGTCGCTCGTCACTGGCCTATCTTTTCGAGGTTACGCGACTCGTTCGACTGGCTCACGGCGCTGTCGGGACTGCGACGACGCGCCGCGACATGTCCGCGCGGACACGCACACTCGTCGACTAAGAACGGGCAGGCTCACGACGACGCTGCTCCCCCAGCTGGGAGCCCTCGGATGAAAGATCCGCGCGTAGTCTACCCCCGACGCTCCGACGCCGAGCCGCGCGCGGGTAGATTACGTCCGCGGCTTGCTGGAGCTTGCGCTCTCGGAGTTTGAATTTGCCAGGCGCCGGCTGGCGCGGACGAGTTTCTTTCGCTTCTTCCTTGGCATTGGCGCCGCCAATGCGGCCTCGCGCAATTCTCCTCGGACAGCTTCGGTGCCAAGTGCCAATTGAGAAGCCCAGCAGTGGCAGCTGCAAGCGAGGATCGACCGAAGAGGGTTCGAGGAGCGACTGGTAGCCGGCTAGGATGCACCCAGCTGAGTGGGCGATCAAAGCCATTTCACGCCTGCGCTAGGAACAGTGAACCGAATGGTCGACCGAGCGAGGCAATCGGTAATCCGGAAAATCCGTTCGGTCGTTGAGCGTCGTGGCGCGTTCGACGTAAAATACCTCGCGGGAAGCCAGCGCGGTCGAGGAAGGCGCGCGCATGCACACAGCCAAACTCGGCCGGCGTGGCCGCGACAGCAAGATCCTCTGGGTCGCCGAGCGCAGATCAATATTGAGGATGCTGTGCGCGCGCGCCTCCCTTCCATATACGCGACTCTCGCACGAGCTGGCCCGCTGCAGGACATGCCCCTTTCTTGCCATTTCTTTGTGCGGGTTGTTTTCTCCTGCTGTTTTGCTTTCACGGACGAGCCGCCACATGTCCGTCTTCGTTTCAGTCGTGCCTATTATCGGCAGAGACAGAGAGAAGGCACTAATGACGAGCGCGTACTTGAACAGCCGGCCTTTATAATTGACAGTACTCGAGGCGCTCAAGTCCAGTCTTCGCACCTCGTCAACGGCGCCTTTATTGTTACTTGTTGCTCGTCTTAACGCCCAGACAATCTTTTCTAATGAAGCCCTCGGGCGTTCTTTTATTGCGTCAACCGAGTCTCAGCATTCTCTTTGAAAAATTGACCGACAAAAGCGACTTGCCTGTACGTTCCGATTTTACAGCTTTTACATCTCTTACATGGTACACCATCGATCTGTGACGATAATTTTAATGGCTGACCATTTGTAGCTTCGACTGCCTTTTCTTTATACTCAAGTATTTTTACAAATTTACAGTTCAATTTTACAATTATTAATATTCTACGTAATTTTTTATTTTTCCTATTTATATTTTCTTATAATTTTTAAGAACAAAGAATCATATTTGCAAAATAAATATCATTCATTAAATAACGAATATTTGATCAAATAAACTGTCTTGTATAGAGCAAATTTAAATCTACGATTCCAGCGCATTCCTTGTCCATTCCGCAAGTTCCCACGATCGATAACACATATATATATATATGTGGCAGTATGTTTCACTTTCAACGTTCCTCTTTGCAAATCAATGGCGCCTAAACACTAGTCAGCTGAGATGTTTTTTGTTTACCTGTAATAAATAAAATTGAAGCATCTAGGTAACTGAAAACGCATTTTTACGAAAGACTGAATAGATCTCGTAAGTTTTTCTGCAATCAATAGAATAGCTCGTAAGTTTTATGCGTCGAATATGAATCGGAGCTTTTATTTACATGAGCTTGTAATACTTTCTAGATCTTGCGGATTTCCGTCCTAACCGGGGTTCTGTTCATTTATTTCTAAAAAAAACAATTAATGTTGTGTCAATAAGTACTGGAAACAAACCATTTAATATCAACTTAGTGCCAATCAATACTTTGATGATTCAATTGCAAAATAATCAAAATAAATGCTTATAATAAAATCATCTTGAAACAAGCTCTAGAATCTTTAGTTAATAAATTAATAAAATCTTGATTATTTAGATTAGCAATATGGTGAAAATAGCTCTTCAACTGAAAGCTAACCTGGAGAATGTAGAAAGCCTAACTTCATCAGCTAGCCCAGATTTCCGTTGGTACATGAAATTTGGCTGCAACAATTGTGGAGAAGTGTCTTCAAAATGGAACTACGTATCTCTCTCAGAAGAGACTCCAGCAGTGAGAGGTAGCGCAGTCAATCATTTTGTCAACAAGTGCAAACTTTGTGCTCGAGAGAACTCTTTGAGTATCATACCTGAAACAATTGCTGGCATCAATGCTGATTCTTGCACTGAATTCAAAACTGTTGTGGTACTGGATTGCAGAGGCTTGGAGCCTAAGGAATTTTCAGCCAGAGAGGGCTGGGTTATTAAAGCTGCTGACAATGGGCAAACCTTCAATGATGTGGACCTAAGCGAAGGAGAGTGGGCCGATTACTGTGATAAAACTAACCAACCTGTCGGTGTTTATGAAATACAGCATAACTTTTTAAGGGTTAAATAGATATTAGACTATTGTATGTATACTTATACTGTATTATACAGAATATATGAATTTTTATATTTTAATCAAAAAAAATGTCTATTTGTGATTTTGTGTGCGTGCGTGTGTGTGTGCGTGCGTGCGTGCTTGCATATGTACGTGTGTGAAAGGAAGCCAAAGAATTATTTTAATGGGTATAATAAGAAAACGTTTATTATTGTATTGTAGAACAATCTATAAGTAACCTTATTGCACGTTATAAAATTGCGTCGCGTTTTATTTTATGACGCTGTCGCCGCCGCGCCACTGTGTACTTATCAGTGAGTACGAAAGTTTTGCCATAAAAGACTTATGCAGTCTCGGTCCACCAATTATTCAGACTTTGATGAAGACGCGTCTGAGAGACTCTGTACGAGAATGTTACTGTTAAAATGAGTTTTTTAAATCTTAAAAAATACCAGCGGAGAAAAGTCTTCGAACGCTATCTAAAAACTTGTTTCAATGATTAATGGAATTATGTTTTTCTTTCCCTATGATTTAGAAAATCGAACGATTCTACAATTTCTAACTTGCGCTTTCTCTATAGTAAGTTTTTCTTCATGGTTATTAGTTAAGATTCCTACAACGCTATGTAATAGTTTTCGTTTGGTGGATATGTATATTTTGTATATAACGAACTAACCTACCGATAAAATATTTTATATTTAGTCGTACAGTTTAATAGTTTGGGATTTATTGAAAACTGAAAATTGGCTTTTCTCTGCTGATATGGCCGAAAACTTACAACTTTCAATTTGCAAGCTCGTTACAAAACGTCAATTTTTAGAGACGACAGAAATGCGTCTTGCATCGCAATCTAACGACGAGTCATTAAAAAACTAGATTAGAAAAGGAAGCTTGCGCATGATTGATCGAACCTTTATTTCACCGTGTATTTAAGAGTAATTAAGAGTAATACTAGTGAACACGTCTAATCTAATGTTGGTCGGATCTAATTCAAGTAGTCCGGAGCCCGTCGCAAATCCACTCAGTCAATATAATAGTGTCAAGTACCATAGATAACCCTGTCGGAAACAATTTACACATAAAATTATAATAAATATAAATCATCAGTTAGTAATATTTGCTAACAATTATTTACAATTTATAACCATTTATTAACGTCATATTTTGCACATATATAACAATTATAAGAAGTTTTTTTCTGTTAAAAAACTGTCATTGTTATATTATTGCAGTTTTTTTAAGTTACTAACGGTTATTTGCATTTTTATTCACCAAAACAAATTAATTTCAAGAAATAATAGATGCAAATATCTATAAATAACTCCAAATAACAGTTATCACCAATTACCTATTGAACAAAAAATTAGTAACTATTATTTACAGTTAATTATAATTATTAATTTGCCAATACTGGACACGAAATAAGTACTTATAAGCAAAAAAATTAAATGATAATAACAATATATAAGTGTTTAAAATAATTCTTAATTATCTTAATTATCATATCAGAACTAACTGTTTATTAGAGTTGTACACAATTATTTATATTTTTGAAATTGATTTGAAAACTGTTTATAACTGTTTAATGGCAAATTTCTTTATAATAAAAAAGGTGCATTTGCAAAATTGTTTATAGTTATTAATAACTGTATACAACTGTTACTAACAGAAAAAAACTGTTAATAACTGTTATGCGTGTCTAAAATCTGAAGTTTATAAATTATTTTAAACTGCAAATAACTGTGTGCAACAGTTTTACAGGAAAATTTTTTCCAACAGCGATTCAATGAAAATCTCTATCCGACTATTGTTAGCATGACTGGTGGCTGATGCAGGGACGGAAACGGAATAACTGTGTAAAGTTGCTTTTTTGAGATCTACGTTAAAGGAAAAAAGCATATTGTTACATCTCAGCACCGTAATGGATATTCCAATTGGTATCACAACAACTCGAGGACTTTTCAATGGCAAACCCACAGATGTGGACCCTAAACCCTACTCAACACTACTAGGTATTCGCGAATCGTACAAGGGTCCGATTGAGCTCGATAATAGTTGATCCTAAGCGTAAAATTGTCGTACAGAGTATGCATACGTCGTCGAGCACTCGCACAGAGATCATCATCATGCACACAAGTTTATTATATAAAATAGCTCCAAGGCAGCCTATGTAGGAAGAGAAGTGAGCGAGAATTTTACGACAGCAGTGTCGCTCTTGGCATTTTGAGGTTTGCGGCTGGTCGTTCGCTCGCGGAAGACGATGCTCTGCTGTTGGTGTCTCGCTTTAGAGCGGCCGCAAGCAATTTAGCTTCAGCGCCGCCGACTGATCCTCTAAGCTTTGCTTCAGGCTCTGTAGCGTTTCCAACAGCATCTGCTTGCGAAGCTGCGAGCAGGAAGAGGCTGCCGAGTACGATTGCATCTGTAAAGCAGAGTCGTCATTGTTGTTCTCGGCCACCCTTCTCTTTGAAGCTGCATCTCTGTGTGCAGGCGCGTACCTGCGACTGGTCGTGGGCGCAATCGCTATCGGAATTGCGCAGCCAAGTGTTGCTGGCAGCTTGACGCTGCAGCAGCAGCCGGCTGCTGTCGTCGCGGGCATCGTATACTTTGCGTCTCAGTGGCTCGCTTTGCGGGCACGAGCGGTGCTCCGCCTCGTCGCCTGGAGCTGTCGACGACGGCCTTGCTGGCTCGGCGACTGCACTGCACTCCATTGATCTGTCGAATCCCAAAGCCGCGACTCATCGTTACTTTCGGCTCGAGCGCCAAGGTGGTTGAGGCTTCTGTCAGAGTTACTTACGGCCAGCCCGTGCGATCGTTGTCTGTGGTTTGGCCAAGCGTCGACATCACCACCGATTGCACCATTGGCTCGATCATTTTCTTCTGTTGCTGAAACATCGCGGAAACAAAGGTCAACGACCAATCGACAATCGGCTGCTTTCGGTTTGCTTTCGTAAGCACGATCACCTGCTGTAACAATCTCTTGGGACTGGAATGACCCAGTAGATCCTTGATGCTGCCGCACGACAACTCTGGCTGCGAATTTCGGCTCTTCGATAGTGCCAATTCGATATTCAGTTCGGCATTCTTGATCAGCTCCACGCGTTTGTTAGGCGCAATTATGCAGTTCTGCTGCTGGTGATAGAGCACTCGTGGCAAGCGCGAAGGCGAATGGTCCACGGTTACCGAAACTGTCGAATCGCGACGGCTAGTGCTCGCCGACGATTCGTCGCGTTGTAGTTGCTGTTGAACGTTGATCAACATTCGTTCGGCTTCCATGATCAGCTGCTCGTATTTCAGATCGGCTTCCTTGTCGGCCTCGATTAGCGCCATTTCCGAGGCCGACATATGTTTCATCGAACTTGTCGATTCCTGGGTACAATGGCGTGCGATTGGGAAAAGGTTTTGAATTTGCCCGCGATGGCGCTCCAACTAACGAGCTCGCAGATTCCTGCTTTACCCACACCGAGAGCCACCTTTCTTTTGTGCAAAATCTTTCTTAATAATTTGCTCGAATCACGACGAGCCTCATTATAACGCAAGTGCTAACTTTTTTTTAATTTTATTTGTTGTAGCGAATTCGGACATCGACAATAGCATCGGCCCATTAGCTCGGTTGGTTAGAGCGCCGTGCCGAGTCCCGTGACAACGGCCGCGCGTACAGCTCGTATAGAACGTGCAACGAGACGCTCGCGCTGGATAAAGACAAGTATTTCAGCAGGATCTTAGCGATGTTGACCTCGCAGAGAATGGAACCGGCGCTGTTGCGCAAAGTTAGAATGAATCGATCTTCAACCAACACGATGAAGGAGATCTGCTTATTCACGCTAATAAATCAGTGATTAATTACGAACAATGCCAACTGAAATATGTTAAGGAGCTAAGAAGAAGAATGATAGCGTAAGGCAACCTCGCATACATAGTTGTCAAATAAGCAAGCGAACGGAAGTCAATTGCTTTCGTGAACGTCGCAGACATGCTGATCATTCCGCAACAAAACGGATGAAATGTTTGCGAGTCGTTTGTCAAAAGTTTCGCTGCGTATGATTGTACGCGACTGTACGCAAGAAAGCCGAACCGAGTATACGTATGCTTGTCAAGCGGTGAGTGTCCGGGCGCATAGGTGATACATTGAAATTGTCGGATTTTAATTATGGCGAGTTGTGCAATTAACAATTTTATATGTTTGCGTGAGAGTATCCTGCAAAAATTGAGTTTTGTACGTTGTATACGTGTGTTTGCGTGAAATTACGAATTGCAATAGCAAGTCGTAGTAGTTTTAGTGGCTTGAAAAGCGCCCATTTCGCAGCGTTTATGAAGTTATTTGCCCAATATCTTGGAAAATATTGCGTGTACCAGGAAACGCACGTAATTTTTTTTCTCTGGCGGAACGTTTGAGAAATCTGTCTATTTGTAGTCTGAAGAATGGTTTTGGTCGAAAGAAAATTGCAAAACAATGTGAGATTTGATAAGGCAGGGTAGTAACGGTATCAATAAAATAAATTCAATCTATGGAAAATATACATGCGGTTATTATTACAAATACACTCGTTTCTTAAGATCTCAAGCTAACCGAACGCTGGTAATTGCAAAAACGCCCGCTCTTTAACAGTAAAGGACCTGTTACGTCATCACGTTGAGGATTTTACGACACCAATTTCCATTAAAAGTAACAAACGGTTACTCTTTTTTAGTTGAAATTGATGCTGATGTAAGCCCAAGCAACGAATTAACAAGCTTAAAGTTATTATTAAATAGTGTGATAAGATTTAATAAGCTAGAGAAAATTCATTATACAATCTGCACCAACTGGCAACGTTCTGGCAACACAGCGAATAATTGTCAGCTTGAATATAGATGTGTTCAATGTATGTATAAACACGGACCAGAGAATTTTCAATGAAAACTGATGACAAAATAGAACGCGAAAGTAGTATATTACCAACTAGCGCGAAAAAGTAGATTTTTGTCTCGCGTAAAGTTTACGCCCGAACTACCAAATTACCGAACTACTAAAAGCACGAGACAAGATAAAGACGCTATCTTTACGATATTCAATAAAATAAGTCTATTTAATAATCATAATTCTATTACAATAGCATGATTGCGAGCGTTCTAAGAATAAGTGACCATGCGATCTATAGAATATAAGTATACCACTGTAGTGCATTATTCAGCATACCATTTACAAAATGCCGATATACACATATTTTCACGAATAAACGAACAATTAAAAAAAATTAGAAACTCAGTCAATAACGCGGTGATCGCGTGTTCGATCCTCTCATGGATCACATTTTTTGGAGTCTTTCTTAATTGCCAACAAATTTTAAACTCCGTTACGCCCTAAATATTTTAATCAGCAATACGCCGCGGACTGAAATATGATGGTTAATCCAGAGAATCTTCGTATGTTTCGTAAATTGTTCACGAATTTTTCTTCAAAATTTGCGTTGCAAAAACGATAATTTTTGAAATATTAAAGTCATTTTCTAGTTTATCCGTTTTCTTTAGAAAATAGAAGACGAATTGTATTTGGCATGTTCAATATGGTGATACAAGGCGACTTTTTCAGAGATAATAAAATCTATACTAAGCTTAGATTTGGATAAAATATCCATAGCGAGGAATTTATTTTGACGAATTGAGAATCGACAAGCAGCAAAAGAGCTGCGTGGTCCAACTGAACCAGAGTATTGGATAGAAATGCAAAAATAGATTCCATCTCGAAGAGTTGATAGAAATTGCTCTTAGATAATTGAAAATTAATGCGCAGCAATAGAATCAGATTTGAAACAATTGATTTTGACAACTTAATTTGCAGCCTTGTCTTAGCTCCAAAAATGACAATTCAATGCGATAGCTTTTAAAAGTAGCAAAGCATATTTCGAAGGCATATTTCACTGCAATGGTTTGAGTCGCGCTGAGACTGCCAATCGAGCGTCAGACAGCGGAATTTGAAGAATTCGGCCGGAAGTAGAAAAATCAATGGGAAAAGAGGCAAACTTACCGCAGGACACAGCTGTCGGCTGAACGTCAACGGCGACAATAGCGCTGGTCTCGGGCTCGTCCGTCTCCTCGAGCAGATGGGCGTCCCGCCAACGCTGCGACTCGCTGCTGCAGGTCGCATCGCCGAGGACCAGGCGCGCCTACCGCCGCCTGCGACCGCTTCGCCAGCGGCGCTCGAGTTCTTCATCAGCAGCCTTTCCAGCAACGCCCGCGACGTTTGCGCCGAAGACTCGCTGCTGTTCTTCTTCAATCTGCTTGCCGGCGTCACCGGTTGATAATTTTGCGCTTTTTGCAGTGTTTTTAGATTGGCGAAGAGGCGTATCATTGCCGACATTCGCGGGAGGAAATCGCGGGGAGGGAGCAATGGAAGGGCGACTCACCTGCGACTAAGCGCCTCTTGCAGTAACTCGAGCTCCTCCCGGTGCTCCTTCTCGTCCAATTGATCGGCCACGCTATCGTCGTTGGCACTCTCACGACCGTCCAAGCGTCTGCGCTGGCTGTGTCGTCGACTGCGACGCGGCCGACTCGTCGTCGTGGTCGTCGTCGTCGTGGTCGTGTAGCCGAGCCGGTTGCGCGAGCTGGACCTGCTGCTGCTGCGACTCCTTCGCCGCGGCTCGCCGTAAGCCGCGAACTCGAGCTGCAGGTCCAAGCTGCTAGCACTGGCGCTCGCCGAGGAGAAGTTCGCCGACGAGCTCGCGCCGTTGGTCGTCTCGCGAGGCTCCGACATCAGGTCGGTCTCCTTCTCGTACAAATAGTTGTCGTCGTATTTGCCCATGACCTGCGTCGCAAACGAACGAAAAGAAAGTTGGACTGGACGAGCGTTCGAGTAGTGCATCCGCTGGTTATTTCGCGGCAATCGGCGTGGAAATCGATGCCGACAGCTGCTCGACCGTACTCTCGGGCCGCTCTCGGATTCAAGAGCTTAAAGAGGATTTTCGGCGTGTGCTCGCGGCAGAGCTCTATGAAAATCTGGCCAAGCCTTTCCGCAAGCTTCTTTGTGAAGCTTGACTCGCTTCTTTCACTTTTTCACGGAGGCTATTAGCAATCGGCAGGAGCGCGCTTGCTCGTACCTCGTTCAGAGTGATGTCGTCGCTGCTACTAGGACTACTGGCTGGCCTGTTGCTGCTGCTGTTGCTGCTGCTGCTACTGCTCAGGCTACAGCTTCGACTGCGACTGCTGCAGCTGCTCGTGCTGCTGCTACGTTGCTGATGGTTTCGCTGCTGTTGCTGACGAGGACACCAGTTAACCCTGCCGGTCAAGTTCATTCGCTCGGTCGTCTCTTGTCTCTATTCATGCACGCGTGCAGCTCTAACGGGGCTTCCCATTCGCTCTCGGCCGTGTATTAATCGGATTGGGACTCAATGAAGCGCGCTTGTGGTTTTCTTTGGTTTCTGTTGCACCGAGAGATACACCAGTTCAATTGCAAGCTCGCGAGAAACTCCAGAGTCTGGCTCATCGCTAATAACGGCTAACAACGGTCATTACGGTCGAGACAGAAGCTGGCAATGCTGTTCGTTTCGCGGGCGCAGCTCAAATTCAGCTGGCAACTGACGCGGCGCACGGGACTTTTGGAAAATACCAAAAGTCGGCTTGAAACCGGCAGTGACAAAGTTTAGCCGCGACTGGATACCCGACCAAGCGACGGGTAAGCAAGGAGTTGACGTACGGGCTGCGTCCCACGCTGAGGCTCTCCTGTCGACAAGCGTACTCGAGGCCGACGTTGCTCTGCTGCCTGCTCCAAGGTCCTGCGGCGCTGCTGGCGCTGTTCTCGCAAGTGGTGCTGGCGCGCCATGGATCCGTCGCTCGCGGTCCCCCTGCGCGGCCCGCTGGCCGCTGCCGTTGCGACGTCCTCATTGGCACCACCTGTGACGGTCGTTCGAGCATAGTTGCCGCTCGTTAAAAGCCAAGAGAAGACGCGACTGGCGCGGTAATTGCGAGGCATTCGAGACCAGAATCGGAGTGGCAATGACCTTCTCGAGTAGTTGCGCGCGCGACGGCAATGGCGCTGTCGCCCTTTAAGCTCGTTGAGGCTCGACAGTACTTTCGTAACTAAGCTCCGTAGAGCCCTCTTACCTGAGTCGACGTGGTGGCGACGAGAGGCATGCGTCTCGGCGAGAACAGCTGCATCGGGTAGCCGGAACTGTGGCAAGTGTCTTGGGCGACGAAGTGCTCGCCCTGGATCTTCGGCGAGCTGCATGCCATCGGGGGTGGCGCTGGCTTGCGCCACTGCTGCTCGTACTCGGGATAACGGCGACGCGCCAGCGAGTACGTGGCCCTGTTGCGTGCCCTCATCTGTGGGAGCACGAAAGGTTGCATTCGCATCTCAACTGGTGCTCGCTCCAAGATAACCACACAACGACGCCTGTTTTACAATGGCACTGAATTGCGAAAAGAGTTGGATGAAAAAAGCCTCCACTAACGAGCTACGCTCGACCATTGTCACCCCGGCCAGCTTGGTCTTTGGAGCGAGCCAAGAATGAATTATTAATAGCATTTCATTTGCAATAGGCAGCTCTCGCAGATCGATATTTTGGCCGTTTCTTGACTTGTAAACTCGCTAACTAGAAAAGGAGAAGAATAAAGGCAGAGAGCGAGAGAGAGAGAGAGAGAAAGAGAAGTGAAAGAATAGCTTTGCTTCAATTAACTTGAAAGTCACTTTAGTCGAGTTAGCTGCTGTCTGCTGTCGGCGAAAAGGGACAATGCGCGAGCGGAGCCGGCAACATTATCGAGCCGCAGACAGCGCACAATGGGACTCGCGAATCAGCAGTGCACAAGGTTGGCTGCTCGTATCTGCAACTTCTTTTTCACGTGAAAGCTAACTGGCCTACTCCGGCGAGCCGGAACTTGGCGAAACAACAGCTATGGCAAAGTCCGCGTCGTTAAGTCGGTATGCAAGCTTCCGACTGCACTGGGCCCGGCGTAACGGATTCGCGAGGGCGTCTGATCGCGGCGCTGCTCGAGCCCGAGAGTCAATGAGCATCTCTTACCGCCTCGGTGTTCGGCTCGTCGATCGCCTCGTCGAGTCTGCCAGCGTCTGTCCTGCCATGTTCGATATCCCCTCGAGGCGCTTTCGGGCAGCTTCGGCTTGCATCCGCGACCTTCTGAGACCTGACGTTGATGTAGTACTCCGGGGCGTAGGTCGCGCACGGCGAGGTCCCATCGGTCGAGTAGCCGGTGCTGTAGGCGCTTTCCGGGGACGAGAGGTTCACCGCGCTGTTTCCCTTGACTTTCAGATTGCCGGCGTTGTTCTTGCTGTTATTGCCGCTTGGCTGCTGCTGCTGCGTGCTTGTCGTCGTCGTCGTCGTCATCGTCGTCCTCGTCCTCATCCTCGTCCTCGGGCAGTGATCATGATGGCCGCAGTTAGTTTGGTACGGGCGGAAGCTCGACGACGATATCGCTAGCGCTGGAAAAATCTGCGAGCAATGCAAGTAATGGCATTCTTAATGTTCAGTTATCGCTTTCTATTTTTAGCGTTCGCATTGTCACATTTGAATTCAACGAGACATATGATCATCTAATGAAGCAAATTACTAGTGCACGACAACCTCATTCGTATAAGTATGAATACTCTAAATCGACTCTTTTACACGATAACCGCTTCACGTGATCGATGGAATTATTTATCAATAAACGAATCCTTCTGCAAAAGCATCCATGACAATTTAAATAAAACAATAGGGGTATTTTAATGATCTGATTTTAAATAAATGATTTTTTAGCATTCATAAATAAATTGATTGAGCTAAATAATAAAATGGCTTCAGCAGCGGCTTATTGCTCATTTGCCATTTGTAAGTTGTAATTGGTATATTTAATACACTAACATCGAAAATTGTTAGGAGCTAGCCAATATTTCGATATTTGCAAGATTGTGTCTTTTTCTTCGGCAATGAAAAACGTATTATTTGGCATTTGCCGTCTGTCAGGCACACGATTCGTCAACGACTTTGTCGCAATCTGTTCGATTTTCTTATTGGCGACGCGTAAGCCACGAAATCGCGAATAGCATATCCGCATTTCTCACTATAGAAACTGCGCCCGCAGGCAAATATTCCGAGGCTTTATTCTCGACGAAATTCAAATCATCGTAAATATATACGCCTAGCGTGCGAGCGTATGGGCACGAATTGCCATAGGGTTACGTGCGCCGAAACAATTTGGCACCTCGGGCAATTTTTTCCCTCCTGAGTGCTGCCCAACTCGAAAGTTTCCCACGTAAAGTTGAAAATTACACCTGCATTTGAAATTCTATACGCGCACTTGGAATATTAGCGCTATAGGGAAAAACAAGAGCAAGCTCCTTCGCCAATCGATCCTCAGAAGACGTTTATTGGGATCCGAAAAGTTAGCTTCAGCGCCCTTACCGGCAGAAATCGCAAGCCATGAGACAAAGCTCTGAGTGAAGTTTTCATGTAAATAACAGCGCTCTGCTGTGTAAATACATTCTGATAAGTACATATAATCAATTGATAATAGTCAACGGTTTTAATAACAATAAGTAATTTTACTTAGGTTAAATCACTGCGATCGTTATAATAAATTCTTTCAGGGTATGCGAAATATCTTATACCTATTTTCAATAAGGTGCTAAACATTACGTATAATTCAGCAATAATGTTGTAAAGTGAAGAAGATATCAAGTGGATGTTGACGTAGGCTCGCGAGTTGCAATTTTTGACACAACAAACAACTCTACTTTTTCTTGGTAACTGTTTGCGTTCTAGTTTGTAAGGCATGTTTATGGATTTCAGAATGAATTCAAGTACTCTCTTCTATAAAAAAATATATATTAACACAAGCAGAAGCTTTCTACGAGCCTTGTCTGAGGCGCTGAAGCTAACTTTTCGGATCCCAATAGAACAGCCGGGTAGCTTCGGGTACGCATTGAAAAGCGAGGATCGATTGAAAAATATCGAGATCGTATCGAGCGAGAGAGTCGCAAATAAAGTCGTAGAGCGCTGAGGAGGCATAAAATCCACTCCCCTATGCGAGGCACACGACAAACATCTCTCCCGGGGGTCTGAATCTCGCCGCTCGCCCTGCCGCGAGCTAGATCAGCGGCGTATGAGCTAAAAATCATGTCATCGCGTGTGCAAGCCCCTTTGTCACGGAATTTCGGCCTTTTTTTTTTTTTTTTTTCTTTCACGAAAGCAACCTCTTTTTCCGTCGACGATTTGTTTATTATTCGAGCGGTTGCATTGAATATTTTATCTGGTGAAGCGTGCTGCAAGACTTGAATAGATACGCACATCAACATACGCAACGATGTTCGTCATGAGCTTTCGTTTGTTGCGGAATGAATTAAGTTTCAATGCTTATTCGTTGGCCAGCTGATGTTAACATTACGCATCTGAGTAAGTGCGCTTGTTCCGAACAATTTTTCAAACATACATTGCACGGGTATTTTGGTATATACTGCTATCTCTTGTTTGTATTCGGCAAAAGAATCTAAAATATTTAGTAGTTTAGCTCACCGATTTTGCAGTTATTTCAAATCTAATAACGCAACGGATTTTTCGCTGTTGGACGCGCACCAACATAATTTTTCTTAATTCTTCTTTTTCAAATAAATAAGACCATCAGATGCGCCTGACAATTATTTAATTTTTTAATTATTTAATATACTGCTATATGATTTCAAGCTTTACCTAAGATATCTCCATATCAATAGATGTCTTATTTTAACTGGCTTTTCATCTCTTATCATTTCGAGAGTTATTTTCATATAGAAATTTAATTTAAAAGATTTTTTACAGTAAATTTTCTTTATTGCTGGTAATGCTTATTCAAGATGTTTAATAAATTTAAATGTCCTATAAATAAATGTAATTGCATTAAGATTACTTGATCGTATTATTTCAAGTTCTGACTTGATTATAGAATACACAGTCAAGTCAAAACGTTTTCCAAAAGTCAGTACAATTTATTTGTTAGCAAAACGTTTTCAGTCTCTCGGCTACAATTCTTGTAAAGTACGAATTGAAAGGAGCTTTTTCGAGGTTGAACATTGATATCGATGTTTGACGAGATGCACCATATTCGAGAGTTCTTTTAACGGACGCGAGGGAGAGGGAGGATCGTGCTGTGCAGAGGCGACGCACAGGCAGCAATAAAAGTATCAATAGTTACTATACGAAGCACGGAAGCACAAAAGCACGGAAGCACGGAAGCACGAAAGCACGGAAGCACGCGAAAGCACGACAGAATCGCCAAGGCATTTACGAGGCAATATAACGAGCAAGAAATACTGCAGCCGCAGGCGAGAGTTCATCCAACCGGCTTTTCGCCGTCGCTGATTAAACACTGAAAATCCCAGCAGGGAAAGTCTGCCGGACTGGACTACTTTTTAAACCGATCGGACATTACGCGCGTCCGTTGCCTCTTTGCTGCAGCTGCGGCGTTAACGAGCAATGCAGAGTCGGCCAGGTCTCGTGCCAATAGGCGCCGAACAACAAGACATTGTAGGCGAGCGCGCGCCTAAGTTTTTACGGTGGCTCCAGCGGGCAAGCATCGATTGGACTGCTTCCAATTCGGCCTTTCGAAAGTGCCTTGGAGCCGAGTCTTTTACTGCTCGTCCGAGATGCCGCGAGCTTGATCCGAGAGGCGACTGCGCTTGCTCATCAAACGCCAATGAATTTCAGCGTTTTGCCTTGCTTCGGACTCGCAACGGTAGCGATCGCACGACACAATTGCAACGCCACAGAACGTGACAGCGCATCGATAACCAGTTGTTCGACTTTGCCCATTAAAAAGGACTTGAAAATGCACTGAGCGGGCGCAGCCAGCGACAAGGCCGGTCACTCGATTGGGAATAATTAGAACTTGCCGTGTACTGTTCCAAGCCAAGCGTTAAGTCGTTCAAAAAAAAAAAAGCAAGCGTTCCAGAGTTACGAGTTCAGCCATGTCCAAGCTAAGACGGATTGCTGGGTGAAGGAGAGAGGCTGCAGGGTCTACGCGAAATAACGAGCTTGAGAATTCTCGTCGCGCGGCAGTTAGTTGGCACTGAGCATCGCGAACGCGCCCATCTCAAAGACAAAGGGAGAAGTAGCGGCACTCACCTCGCTGAAATCACGCTCGAAGAAGAAAGCTCGGGCGGTCGGGTGTTCCTGCAGCGGCGCCGCGGCCTTGCGCTTCTTCCTGGTGCGCGCCAATTGCGCATCCAGCCAACTTCGTATTTTCGCCCCGAACATCGCTTTTCCTTTCTCTTGCCGTCGTCCAGCGTCCTTTAGGCATCTGCAGTCGTCGACGGCATCCCTTTTTATTTGATTATATTGTTTTTACCTGGCCAGCGGTTCGCCGACAAGAGGCGCACCAAGACAATTCCTTTCCCGAACGCGTCATCTATGCGAATCGTGCGGATCACGCGAATTACCCGTCGCGCCGCCTGTAATCCGGCCGTGCCGAGCCGTCTGTCCGCGTTGTCAATCAGCAAACATTTCATCGATTTAACCTTTGCTCGTCAGGCCAAGCTTAAAGCCTATGAGCGCGTCTGACCTAAGCAACAGACTCACTACTGAAAATATTTGAAGGCGTCTACATCGCCCACCACGCGCTTCATCGGCAGCTCTGTTCGTAAAATTTGCATCTTATTATTATTTGTCACGATGCGCGTCCTGTGTTTTATCCATCCCGATGGACAAACGTCCTCGCCGAACGAAGAGCGGAGCGCTCATCGCGAAAAAAATGGTTCTGCATCACGCGAGAAGCTAATTCTCCAAACCGGGCTTACTGACAGAAGGAGCACGGCGGTGCACATACTCACGCAGATGAGTGCTAGCTGGAGGCGGTGCTGCTGTCGACAGCACGTCGTTGGAGGCCAGTCTCGGCCTGGCTGGCAGGAGCCCAGTCCAGTCACCGCCCCACATACCGCGGCCCGTCCTATCGGCGTTGAACCTGCAAACACATGCACCGAGCTCAACGTTCAACTCCCCGTCTTCGCCTCCTCGTCTCTCGTCGCTTTGGCCAATCTTAGGCGCGAGCTTGGACGTCGACTCGTCGGACATACGGAATAAACTGGACAACGAAGAGTCGATAGTAACGATAGCCAAACAACCAAGACGCGACTCGATATTCATTCGTGCTTCTGCTGGCTCTGGTGATTCGGCGATTCGAACTTTTTGGCCAACGCGGCGCTCTCTACTCCGCGAATCAGCTTGAAATTGTTCTCCGGGCGGTTGGGGCCTGGCGAAAATATAATTTCTCAGCCGCAACGTGACAATCGACGATGAATAAGAACACGAGACTGCTGGAATAATGTATGCCTGGGCCGATAGCTCGGCATTGATTACGAATACAAATCTTGGAATTGCTATAGTAGCTGAACTGTAAGGATGAACAAAGTGTGAGTGGAAAAACTTGATGATCAATCACGAAGCGAAGCTGATTACAGGTGCAAATCGAATGAGCGCAAATTTCGCACACTTAACAATAAGAGCTCCAACTGCTGTGCTGGCAACAGCCATACTGTTTCAGCTTTTTTTGGCAGCAATGCCACACGAGAGCAACTCACTCCTCAGCAGCGAGTGCAGACAATTCACGAGTGTGCGTACGCAGAAATTACCGACAGATCGATGCAACTTTCTGGCAACGTGTCAAAACCCGTCGAGATTGCTTGCTAGCGACGCGGAAAGCTTTTGGATAATTAAGTTCCGTTTACAACAATCAGGAATGCTATTTTTTCAATAACTTCCGAGACAAAGCCACCAGTCTTTTCAGTCTGCATTATTTCGTCGGATCAATGCAAATATGCAGGTAGCAAAATTTATTCAACGGCACAAAGCGATCCCTTCAATGGCCATGGAAAATGCAAGCGAACAACGTTAACATTAATGCGAATCAAGTTGAGCGTGATTCAAGTTGACGCGCGACATGCCGCACGTGTGGAACGACATTTGGAATAAGTGGCTTAATTGAAATTCGTTAAAATCGGATCGGCCCTCCAATGAACGATCGCTGCCGCCCGCTAGTGATCAATAGACCGATCGTTATCTCCTCCCACAAACGTGCGTCTCCATTTTGCCGTTCGCGCAAGCCCAGCAAAACGAAAGAAAATGAACGGTGCGCGCGCGCGGGTTGGGACTCGGACGAGACTCTCTCTCTCTTGTCGTGATAAATATTATCGGGCCTCCGCGGAGCTTTCCTCGATAATTAAGCCGCGCTCCAACGAGCTGCCGTCGCTGCTTGTTCATTCTCCTCTGCTCGACATTCCAAAAAGCTACGCTGGCTGGCGCTGCTATTGCACCCACCGCGAGCAAACACCGTCTCTCTCTCTCTCTCTCTGCACGCTCGCCTTTTAATCACCGACGTATATATACGTGCAGACGGCCCGGCGCGGCGGAGAGATGCAGTCGAGAGCTTCCGCATTTTCCGAGCTGTAGTTTGCATTTTTTCCTTTGCGCCGGCTTTCTTTTTGCGAACCGCTTTATTAGCCGGATAGGTATCTATGGGTACCTGCTGCGATTTGGGCAACAAGCTTTATTGACATTGACGCTAGAACGCAGCGAACTTGCGCGGCAACTTTTAATGCGCCAGCCAAAGCTTGCGGTCAGAGGTTCTCAGCTTATGAGCTTTTGCCTCGATATACTTATCGATAGGTGCAGTAGTATGACGATCAGGGTAAATATCCAATATTTGTAGGTCAATTGGTCAAACAAACACGCGGACAGCTATCCATAAGCCGGTGCGTTATATTAGACCATGATTGCTAATCAATCGACGATCATAGCGCGGCTTAGGTGTAATCAGCTCGGCCTATAACATCCGTGTAATCTCGTACTATTTGCTCACCAAAAGCAAATACAATATTATCGATAAAGAAGAAGTAAAATCCGAGCGATCCGCTCGACATATCGCTGCATAACAAAGTGTTCTTTTCTTTGTCCTTACGGGGATTCGCAAATTGATACAAAGCTTCTGCCGTACGTAACCTCCTTTTATGCCGTAACTGCAAGCGACGTACTATCCGGTAGTTGAGTACGGTGTGTGCGCGTGGGGCGCGTGGGGCGCGTGGGGCGCGTGGCATTTCGTTGCTCGGCTGCGCAACGTTGGAAATCGCATTAGCATGCAAATGTTGACGCCTTCGTTTATTTCGATTCCCAATGCTAGCCAACTATTGCTACTGCAATCGCACAGTCGGGCGAATAGTCGACATAGCGAGCGCGTGCACAGTCCGGAGAATCGATCGAACGCCTTGTAAAAGTTCGTCATCGAAATGACGCTCTCTCCCCGTGTGCGAGCTACTCTCCGGGAGAGGACGTAAGCTCGGAGCGCCGACGGAGGCCGGAAATGTCGCGCGGAGACTCGGCGTGACTCGGCGTGCGCACCGCGACGAGAGACTCGGCTGCTCCGATGGAAAGGATGTGGCTGGCACGGGCGCCCAGTTGAGCTCGAAAAAAGCGCAGCCCACGCGCGTCGCATCCCCGAATCGCGCGAGCACTCACCCTCTCCACCCGGACGGCACTCGCTCGTCCTTCGGCACCTATCGTCGCCGACGCACAGCTCCTCACTCAAACAACAGCACTGTAGCAGCGACGTCGCGACGCGTGTGCGCGCGCGAAGCACTGCCAGTCTGGCGGCGGAATCGCGACTGCAAGGATCGAGCGTCGTCAGCGTCGTCGCCGTCGTCGCCGTCGGCGCCGTCGTCGGTGGGGGTTGTGCACTGCTCCGCGTTCTCCCCTCTTTCGCGGCAAGTAGCACGCCATCAATACTATTACAGCGCGGGGTGGCGCGATTATACGCACTGCTATTCCCCCGCGTGCACTTGCGCACTGGCTCCAGCTGGCTCTCCTCGGTCGCGCGTTGTCGTCGCTTCGTGCCCACTTTTTGACTTTCCCCCGAGCTATCGGAGGCTCGCGACGAGGCGCGCGACACTTTCCATGAATATATTGATGAGGGCGCCCGCGAGGACAGCCTCTTTTTCTTCTCCCAATTGTACGGCCGCGTGGCCGAACGAAATCAACTGCCAGACCTCCCCGCGAGCCATCCGCTGGCCCAATCAACAACATCGACGTCATGTCAGTTGGCACATCGATTATGTATTACGCCTAAGCATCAACACATCTTATAAACCGACGTTTTCACGGCTACTCGTCGGCAAACAGCCAAGAGTGACATAACGACGTGAGTAGCGTCGTAGCCCCTATAAACAATGCAATTGTTTATAACACGGAGCAGAGCTAGCTGTTGGTCAAAGCCTCACGGCGATAAAAATGACCACGTGTGTAATAATAAAAGCCCGCAGGAGCGGTTTAACAAAGTTTCAAGGGGCGGCGACGCTGGCACATCATGAAACATCGCTCGTCCCCTCCTAACTTGGGCTATTAATGAAATTCCGTGACAAACTTATCCAACACCCTATCACAATATCACAGAAGCCACCGTTCGAAAAGAACAAAAACAAAAAAGAAACACATATAATAGACGTTGACACGTTCATTTATCACTTCGACGAGTCGCCGTCGTGAATTGTAAATATGCAAACATTAGAGAAAAGAAAGAAGAAAGGCCAGAAGAAAGAAAAAAATAGAGGATGGGGCGTCTTTTCGAAGGGGGAAATTTTCAGAAGGGAGGAGTAATCGTGAAAGCTCAAAGGAATAGGAAATGAAAACGGCTTTAGTGATTGGAAGCTTATCGCTGTAACACGCTTGATTTATATTTTATCAATCCTTTTTATTTGGATTCTTTGCCTGGGCGTCTCCTTCGAACAATTTCCTCATTTTTATCGCAGGCATTCATCGACAACAATCAATCGATTAAGCAAATATTTTTTAATTAAAAAATATATTTATTTGTTCATTACTGATTTGATCGGACGATTGGGAACGTTACTGCCTAGCGTCACTTGTCAAATTTCAATTTAATACTAACCAATAGTGGAATGATTGCTTGATGTAATGCTTATCAATATAGATTGGATGAAAAAAGACATCGTCTTGATACCTATCGAAATCTTTAAAAATTAATAATATGAACGGGGATGTGACAGTTTGTAAAAATTATAAAAAGTAATCCATAACGTTCAATTGATGATTGAACAAGCGTAGCGTCGAGATGAAAAACTTGAAAAAATAAATACTACTAAAAAGCTATCGACAAAAGAGCTCTTTGCTTTTCCGCACCACCTAACTAATAGTCGTCGTGGCCTCGGTCAAAGTGGTAGTTCCCTCGAGCGTGCCAAGATTGGCTCTCAGGAGTACCTCGGCGATGACCTTCTCCGCAATGATGCTCTGCTCGCTCGACAATCTTTTGAGCTTTGCCGCCACGTATACACCGAATCGATCGAGATCCGTGCATGGGAAACGCTTCGTGATGCGCACAGTTTAGTTTAACAGCGTTGGATGTAGCGCATTTTTTCGGGCAAATCGACATGATTTCCACACATACTGGTCATCGTGAGTTGCGCCGTGAATAGCCACGGGATGACGAGGACGAAGGCGCGAGTGGCTCGACTTAAAAATCGATGGTTCGGGGATGCTCTGCAAACGAAAAAGGTCAATTTTTATAACACGGTGTTTAATGAGAAACGCATTAGAGGGATTAAGGCGTGGTACGCCCGTACGGCGTTTTTACCCCTTTTGACGAGCAAACGCGAAAGAACGTTAATTATCGACAACCTGCCAATCGAATGCGTCCTTTTATTATTTATACAACGAGACTGGTTACGCTTCTGTAAATGGACTATAGATTTGATAGATTTGGTTTAATTCATTGATATAAATAGGTAGAGGTCGCGTGAATGGAAAAATTTTGCATCTGAGGTAGACAAAAGGCACATCGAGAAGGACACGAGACGAGAAGTCGCAAAGTATGTATATCAAAATCAAATTATTATCTTGTTAGCTTTCATTCGGTTAAAAAGAAAATAATTTGCTAAATTATGAGTGACCCTAACGACGAAGGGAACGGCAGATAAGGATTTGATACTTTCGTAATACACACTAGCAGTTCAAGTGATTCAGCAGACTGCCTCTATATACTAGTGCTCGAAACGTATAATAATGAAATAATATTTTCAGTGATTTTAGTAAAACCGAGGGGAATCTAGTCTATCGAAAGAAAGTCATACTTGAATACGTTGAAAAATTGAATGATTAAGAAAAATGTTATTTTCAACTAAATGAATTTTTTTCATTAAAAGCAGAACACTCACAGCCCGTTATACGTATTTGCTCATACGATATTGAAGTTTCAAGTGAGGCTTGTTAGCAAGAGAAGTGAGCGAGAAAAGTAGGCCGTATACCATGGTCCGTTCGTTTCTGTACTTTTTTCTCGTGTTTGCCAGGGAAGCGAGCAGGCACAGGCGATTTGTTCGTTCACCCTAGCCAAGCTTTTTATCAATAAAATTTATTGCGTGTGCATCACATAGTTAACGGATTTATCGTTTTTGGGCTTAAATTACATTCTCGCGTTATTATCGTTAAGCGGATATTTCCTGGTATGTGTCGTAGTTTTCAGCCACAAGCTCGCGATGGCGGCGAGCCGGATGCCAATTCTTGAGAGAACAAAAACTGTTTTGTTGTAAATTCGCCGTTTACTTCTTGCGAGAGGGAAAAGAAATTGCGGCTGTGGTCGGCAATATTAGCGCGACGAGTGTTTCCAAGCGATTTGACATAAAAATATCAAATCGAAAAGTTCGCTGCCGAATGTCACTTAAGGATTAGGCTCCAAATAAAAAACCAAAACAATTGCCGAACTTTCAAAATACTGCGGAAGCCTGTGGTTCTCTTGCATGCCCATCGAGTTACTGGTACGCATTGTTCGTACGATCTCGTTGCCACTCTATCACTCCATCCAACCGTTCGGTCAAAGCATCGTCAGCGATTGCCTGACTGTTGTTTACTCCTTTCTGAAAGCCGTCCTTACCGCGTCGATCTTTCTCCTCAGGCTGTTTCTATCGGCCCACGGCTCACTTTCCTTCTTCTTGCCCATCAAATGTCGTAAGCGCGCTTCTTCACGTGGCAACTGCGATCTGCCGCGATAGTCTTTGCAGCCGAGCTTCCAAAGACAGGGTACACGGGTATCGACGGTACATCGTACTGTACACATTACGGCCAACTCAATCGAGCTTCAGCTCAAACTTTAGCTCCAGCAGCGTTTGAGGCATCTCGTCGCGCCTCGGCCAGCTCGGCATCAGACTCGGCACTCTGTCGGTGTCGTTGCCCATCGTGCTTTCGAAAACTGGCGGGCTCAGTGATGAGGTTAGGTCGCCCGCGTGCGCTCGCAGCAGCATCGGAGCGGAGCGCGACTGTCTTAACTTTGCCCGGAGCTTTCCTCTCTCGACGAGCGAGCTTATGATTATTCGACATCTCTGGCGAATCAAAATAACTACGTGAGTATACGGCAAGACTCAACTGCAATCAGTGTCCGACTTATCGTTACGTATCCTCCTCTCTAGCAATTGTACAGACATGCTACGCGGTACCAGTCACACAAGCTTTCGCTCTTTCAATTGCTTCGCATCCAATAGCAAAAATTTCGCGACGTAGACTTATCTGGCTCTCGATGCATTTTTCCGATCGATTTAAACTTGGCAGTTTCGACGATGTCAAACTGCAGCAGGCAGCGATTATTAGTCGATGGCTGCCGTAGGTTGCGTCAGGCTGCAGGCTGCTGATGCTATTACGCGCTCACTGACTAGACAGTGACACAACACACAACTACACACAAGGACACAAGGCATCGCACTCGCAGCTACCGGCGCTGTGTCGCACGTGTCGCTTACCTGCGCTGCATCGTTGCAGGTGATTATTTACCGCGTTCTATCGACAGGATACACACAATAATTGGTGCACAGTTTCGTTATTAAGCGGGTCTTTTTATTGTTTTGCTTTGTCGCTTTGGTACAATGTTACGAGGGACTCTTGTTATTGGCGAATTGTTGTGCTGTGCATTCAAGGTTAAATGTAGTCTATTGAATTTTTCTCATGGCCCAAAGTTTTTTCGACGCTTCTCGTTCGCGTGTTTTCGTCTTTTCTTCAAAAAGAGTAACAAATTGAAGATAAGCTCACGCTTAGTAGTAATTTATTTACGACTAAAAATAATCGGTCATTGCCTTAGGCATGCATGACAGATGTGCTATAACCCTACGCCATCAGTCTTATACTTTTGCGCAGTTATTCAAATGATTAGAGCGCCAAGCATCAGCTTTCTCGTACCTTACGTATACTTGTATTTTGGAGACTTCCAAGTCCAAGCGGTTGTAAAAACAGAAGAATCATCAGTAGGCAAAAATAACAATTGGCGTTGTTTCATTGCCAAGAATTTAAAACACTTGCGCACTTTGGAGTCGGAACGAACAATTTACAAAAAATATAAAATCAATATTCTGCAATTGAGCCTGAACGAGAAATTTTCTCGTCTGGTCGTCGCATTGAAATTGAGGCAGCAGGCTCTACAATAGTATACGTGGTAGCAATTCGGATAACGTATGCATCTCTGTGTATGACGCAAGATTCAATGGGCACGGAAATGCTGCGGATTTCTTGTGGCCCTCTCTCTCTCTCTCTCTCTCTCGTTCTCTCTCTCTCTCTCTCTCTCTCTCTCTCTCTCTCTCTCTCTCTCTCCTCTCTCTCTCTCTCTCTCTCTCCTCTCTCTCTCTCTCTCTCTCTCTCTCTCTCTGTGCGAACTAACAAATGTATTTATTTCGAATAGGACCCTTGGTCCACGTCATGCGCCGGCTAGAGAAATTCGGCGACTATTTTTATTTCTATCGACAGAACGAATAAATATAATAATACTAATAATACTAATAATAATAATAATAATAATAATAATAATAATAATAATAATAATTGTGACGTCGGGGTCACTCTCAGGTACGCTTGGAGCAAGCGTAAACTCAGGGTTGCTCTGATTTGGCTATCGTGTAACACACAAGCCGGGACGAGCAATATTGTTGCGTTGAGAAAACTGTATGCTAACGGGGAATGTAATAACCAAATGTTATTACGAACACACCAGACTCACGCTTAATGTGTTCTTAAGGGATTTTAATGGAAATTCACCAGACTCACGCTTAATGAATTTCCAAAAGAAAGGCGGATTACTTAAAGAAAGAAAAGGATAGCCAGGTTTAAGATTTTACTTACTTTTATTTTATCAATTTAGTTATTATTAATGTTGCGTTCTCTCTCTGCTCTTTGGCCTCTTTCTCTCTCTATATGTTCTGAATATAGTTGGGTGATTTGATGCTTGCTCCGGGACTCGCTCACTAGTAAAAACTTCTTATTACGGACTTCCTGGTGCTCACTCCGCACTTACTCTATCTGAACTTGACTTCCTCTAACTTAACTGACTGAACTGAGCTTAACTTCACTTAACTTCCTCTCCAGCCTTGTACAGAGCTTTTTATAAGCCGTGGGTGGTTGGGTGGAAATCCCTTTCCTCAGGCCCATGAAGCGATAACGGCTAAATTTTGTATTGGTCGGAAATTTTCTAATCATATCCAGAATTTCTTTATTGGTCTGTGGGCGTGAATTTTCAGAGAGAGAAAGGGCGGTCCCTTTTTAACTTGGGCCCTTTTCTCCAGAGATGGCTCTCGGAGTGCCACTTTTAAGAGCAAGAGTAACGCTATAGCTTATAATTACTTATACATAATTGTACTAAACTTAATTAATTATGACGATACATAGTGACTATTATGAACATTCAGAAAAATTCAAACCTTTTACGATTTATTATAAAATACATTATTGTTCTATTTATTGGTTATTCGGTGACAAAAAGGTGCGCATTATAATGGCTTACAAAATTGATGAAAATCTATTTAATATTACGGATATTTTCTTAAAAATCGGTGGGAAAAAAAAAGATAGATTGCATTTTTATGGTCCCCTTCCATTATCGGCGTGATAACACTTCACGATGTATACGCGATGATCGTAGGCCCCTGTCAACACATACGTGTGGGACAAAGCAGGATAGAGCGTTGATTGTAAGCTTGAGTACGCAGGCTCGGGCCACTATCAAAGTTTATATTTCGAATGCGTTTTCATCGTGGGAAATCAGGAAGGTTCCCACTCCGTTCGTCATATTTAATAATTAAATATAAAAAAAACTAAGTTATGGCTAGCCGTCACATAATAATAAAGTTTGTTTCGTTCGCATCGAAAATTAGCCTGGAAAAAATTCTGGCATGTACGCACAGAATGACTCAGCGATGAATAGACCTTGGGTCGATGTTGAAACGTGCAAACAACTCGGAATTTCAATAAGAACAAAAAGAAGGTGTATGGTTGAGTGTCCGCGAAACAAACATCTGCTCGCAAGCGGTTGAGTAATAATCAAGTAAGTCACACACATGCGCCGACACGCGCTTTCTTCGGCCTTTCCTTCGCTGATTGCTCTCCCTTTCTTTTTCTCTCGTTTTGTCCCTGTGGGTTGCAGGTATGTGGGCTACGCGAGTCCGAAGTCACGCTCTTGAGCCGATCGAACGAAGAACGTTGCACGCGCGATTGTGTGATAACAGCACAGCGTCACTTGTGTTATCAGGAGTCGCGTCAGCTCTCGATTGATTATTACATATGATTTGACAGACAAGAGATGTATCAAGGATATTTTTATTGCAACAATCGAAAATCAACATGATGATCATCATCGACGGTATTGCTCGTGATCTGCTAGTCATGGTAGATTTTTGCTGGAGTCGACGAACGTGAATTGAGATCTGTGTATGATCGAATTGAGCTTGATGTTGAGCTTGCTTATTCGGTACAGGATCATCCATTCTATTTCTTTCCTGATAGTATTCAAGAAACTGTCGCGGAACGCGCGAATAGCCGCTTTGATCGCCAAATTGTAGATGTAGTCGAGGCGGTGGCCTACTAGAGTCAAACTGATGTTGCTGTGAAATATCGATTCTTGAAAATAACCTTACCACTCGTTGATTGGTAAGAGCGTGCAACGCAGATTGATTAGCGATCGACACTTGGGATCGTTATCATCGAAAATGTACTTTACCCATTCTCCACGAGGTCGAGTTCGTTCAGTGTAATCTGATAGTTATTGAAGTCGACTCTCATATTGATATGCATGTTCAACTTGGTCATCTGACCGTGCAAATCACCTTCTCTCTTGAGCAACAACATTTTGATTAGGTATTGGTAATCGAACTGTTGACCAAAATGTAAAAATGTAAAGAAGGCTTTTAAGCAATTGGTAATTTATTGCTACTTACGACAAGGTTGTCCCATCCTAAGTTCAAATCGATGTCGAGCTTTTTGTTCGAGTACCTTATCTTGCACTTGCCAGCGCGCTGTAACTCTGCTAAGTTTTGTGCCCAGCCGTCATAAAGAAGCATGTAAATCTGAAATCGCCAAAATGTCGGTTATTAAATAAGGAGACACGTCTCCAAAAGATAATGAACAATCGATTATTTACGGATGACGTCACAGGGAATTTCACGTTGTCCAACTTGATGGGGTCCAATTCCGATACTACTTCTCGAATCCTTTCTATATTCTCATCAATGAGATTGTCGATGTCCATCTCGTAGACGATTTTTCTCAGCGCGCTCCTGATTGTCATACAACAAATGATCTGCCATTTTCCAAAAAATTTTTAAGCCGATAATATCCGAAATTCCGCGTTTTATCGTTTTATTCATCACTGATAAAAATGCTTATTTTTCATTGGCTTTTATCGCCAAAAGATATACTCCTAACTCAAGGGTAGTATATTTTTTTATTTTTTGGCTTTTTCAATACGAACTGAATTTGTTAAAATTAGATTTTGTGTTTTTTTAAAGCGCAGAAGAGAAGGAGAAAAAACAGCCATAAAGGCAGAAAACTCCGAAATCGATTTTATTTACTCACCCATTGTTCGTGGCAATACCTTCCGCTCGACTAAGTCCAAGAAGGATGAATAGGATAGCTTGTGTTAGCATTAGAATGCGCATCGTCTGTACGAGGGACTGCATGCTTAATTGCCGAGACCATAAACCGAGACTGAACCGCGTATTACCTTGATTGACTTTATTTAAAAGCAACAATCAGACAAGTGTTTATATCTTTGGAAATTCGTTGCCTTGCTTTCTTATCGGATTCTAATCTGGGATTAAATATCCCGATTGATCGAATGATGCATATATTTATTCTCTCCTTTTATTGTGGAAACAAATAATGCCGAGTGTTTATAATTAATTGAAGTTGATTGAGAGAGTAATAGAGTGTTTTGCTGTGTTTAAATGTTCTCATTTAAATTTGAATTTAGCATCTCTTGTTTTACATCCTTGAAACATTCTGCTATCGATGTATTTAGTGTACCTCTAATCGCAGTTTAAACTTTGATTTCTCGTGCCATTAAACAGCAAGCGTAGCGCAACCAGTCACTGTTACGTTATTTATATCTTAATCAGGCTAAGCGTATATGCGCAAACTTTCCGCAGCTACTTATCTGGTCGTTAATCTTACACTGAAGGTCAAGGTATCTTACGAATTATATGCTGCCACCTGATCTCGGATGGACTTTAGATGCTGAAACGTCCAAGAGATCAGAAGAAAAGCCAATCAAACCATTTAACAATGAATCCAAATGCAAAAAAAGCCGAAGCTGTCAATATTTAGGAGGATTATAGGGATTATGTTACATCATAGAGCTGCACTCCACGTGAATTTTAGGATGAGGTGAATAATCACGCGATTAGCCAGGTGCTGGTCGTCCAGCTGCATGCGGTACTACTACAAAGGCTGCATACTTGAGCGGCCGACTGCGTCGCATGCGCTTTCGAACCTCATTTTTCACAGCCACGCAAGCTGTTTCAAAGAAGAGGAGAGAAAAGGGTGGCAATCGATTTTCCATCCGCGTAGCTCGCTTCAAGTGTGCACCTCGTTCCCGAGAAACAACGTTCCGATCCGCGCGCGAGACCGAAGATGAATTATTCATTGAATTCGTTGATCTTCGTAACTACTTGTAGCTGTATATCGACAAAGCATCCGAAATTTATTGCTAAGGCTTGTCGAACGCCGAAGCCGCCTCCTCGTCTAGCAAAACTGCGCCGCGCGAGTGCCAATTCCGGAATGCCTCAGCATCGTGTAATGGTGGAGAAGGCACGCCGCGAGAGGCGAGCCTCCAAGCTTATCGCGCTGGCCATGAACGTCAAAACTAATAATTATAATCTTACGTTCGTGTGACAGACGCGTGCAGTTAGCTACGTTTATACGACGCTTTTTTTTTCTACGTAAATACTCGAGTAGATTTGTTTTTGCCGGATTATCTGCGCAGTGATTATAGATGAGCCAGTTTTTCCAGCGACTGACCTTCGCGTTTGCGTTTTCTTTCTCTCGTTGGTTCGCTGGAGCCAGACCATGCTGAAGTAGCATGTGCATGAGATTCTTTTTGCAAACATTCGTCGTTAATTTGTGTGAAATTTAGCCTTGCTTGTTCGGACAATTATTTATATTATTATCGGGACGCGATTAAGTCCCACGAGCATAATTTTGTTGATGTAACTCAAAGACTTGTCCACTGGTGAATCAATAACGATGACTTCACTTTTATACGAATTTCCCTGCAAAGATTGAATTCTTCCGACACGAATATTCGAACGTAGTACTCTATAAATTGTATTATATCAAATAAAATAACTTTACATTGGCACCCAACGGTTATGTAACTCACGTAATTTTAATAAAATGAATGGCTGACGATTTGAACTATGTGACAAGGTCTGGAAGAAAGACAACGAAAATATTTCCTAATTCTATTTTGTTTTCCAAACGAACGAGAAAGAACAAGTCAACAATGAATGTTGTACCCGATGACCCACGCTTGGAGCAGAGGCAGCGCGAGGAAGCGCAAGGGCATCGCGATGAAGTGGCACGTTTAGAGCGGCTTGTAAATGTTGAGTTCGAGAGAGCCAACGGCCTGGTCGAGCAGGTAGATCAGCTACAGCGAGAGCTGGACGCTGCTCGTGTTCTGCATGAAAATCAATCTGAAAACATTGTCGCTCCGCCACAGTCTATACCTCAAGATGCGCAACGATCGAACAACGAACGGGGTGATGTGCTTGCGGACGTTTTGGCGATTTTGGGAAATTCAGGTACAAATCATATTGATGTTAAAATCCCTGAGTTTTCTGACGAGGATACTCAAAATCCCCTTGAGTTTTTGGACGGACTCGAACGATATTTTCGTTTCAAACAAATTTTTGAAAATAGAAAAATAAATATTGTAGGTGTTATTCTTCACGGTAAAGCGCGCGATTGGTATGAACTACAACCTGACTTTTCGGATTACCCGTCGTTCAAGGTTGCTTTTATTAAAAAATTTTATACTATTCCTATTCAAGTAAAAATTAAAAGTAAATGGTTATCGAGAAAATTTAGCAAAGAGAGAGATGGAAATTTGCAGTCTTACTTTTTTGCACAAAGAAAACAAGCAAAGTTTTTAATGCCACCTATGTCAGATTTTGAGATGAATCATAATATAGTATTACAAATGCCCTATCAGGCTCGACAATCTTTAGCTTCAGTTGCTTGTGATGATTCGAATTCAATTGTTGCCACGTTGTCGACTCTTGACACTCTTTTCATGGAAAGGAAAAATCAATTTAATAACTATAAAAACAATCAAAATAATCAACAACAAGATTGGCAAAATTTTAAAGTACAAAGTATGTACGCTAATCAAAGTAGAAATCGTGGTCGTTATGGTAGAGGTCGTGGTCGCGTAAATAGAGATCGTAATCATTTTCAGGGTCCGTATGAGGATCATCATAAATGTAATTGTTTACAAAACTCTAATGGTCGGTTGCACGGCCAGAGTTTGAATTCGAATCAAGCTACAATGAATTTGCCTGATCTATCACATCCCCCGCCAAACTATCAAAATGGGAATAATAATAATAATAATCAGGTTTCAAACAATAATTTAAACTCAGTATAGACGTATTGAACTCTGACCCGCCAATGCGTCTATATCACGAATTAGAAAACGATTTATCATATGGAGTAGTTAATGATAAGGGTCAAATTGAGAACATAAACAAAAGAATACCTGCTTCACCACGCATTATGATTAATATTTTGAATAGCTCTGTTTGGAGTTTAGTGGATAGTGGGAGCCAAATTACTGCTATTTCAGAAAACTATTATAATAAATTAAAAATTGACTTTGAATTATTAGAACTTCCAGTTTCAAATGTAGTTGTCTCAACAGCAATAGGAAAAAAATCAACTAATATAAAAAAACAAATTTTGTTGCACATAAAAATCCATAATTTTCAAATTGCACATTATTTTCTAGTTGTGCCTTTTTTGTCTACTGATATTATTCTGGGAAATGATTTTAATTTAAGGGCTGGTTTGGTGATTGATTATTGGAAGACACAGCTTAGAATTAAACATGAAATTATACCATCTGAAATCATAAAATTTGAAAAATGTGATTTAGAAAGAATCATACTATCAAATAAAGATGAAGTGACGTGTATTCATATTGTTCGAATAGATAAAGAAAAATTTCAAATTAATAATGTAAATGAATCAAATTATCAGCTTGAAGATAAGAATGAAGCGCGAAATAAAAATAAAAATAATGAAATAAATGAAATTATAACGAGTGAAAAAATAAATACGTATAATATTAATATGTTTATGAATCAAGCAGAAGAAAGTTTATTATGTATAAATAGTGATTGCCATCAAAATGATAAAGATAAAATATTATGTAAAAAAGATAGTATGACTCTTAATAAAAAATTAAAAAACATTGAATAAGAATTTGAACGAAAATGAAAAGAGTGTTTTCCGACAATTATTGAATAAATATGAGAAACTTTTCTCAAACAAAACAGGTTGTGCAATAGGTTATGAACATAAATTAAAATTAGCTAAACCAAATCCGAAAATTAATAGACATTATTCAGTGCCTTTGGAATTTAGAAAACCTCTTGCACTTGTTATTAAGGAGATGTTGGATCAAAGTATTATAGAGCCTGCTATTAGTCAATATTGTAATCCAATTAGGATAGTTATGAAATCGGATAAAACTCTTAGAATATGCCTAGACGCACGACAGTTAAATGATTGTATAGAGGATGATCATGAATCTCCTCCAATTATAGCTGAAATGTTGCAACAATTTTTTGAATGTAAATTTTTCTCAAAAATAGATTTAACTAATAGTTATTGGCAGGTAATGTTACATAAGGACTCGAGACCGTTGACAGCTTTTAGATTTGAGGGAAAAATGTATCAATGGATAAGAGTGCCATTTGGTGTTAAAACCGCTGGAAGCGCTCTTATAAGAGCTTTTAACATAGCCATGTTAACTCCTCTTTCACAAGATTTTAAATTTTTAGTTGATTCAAATGAAAATTGTTGTGATGATCCTTTTGATATTTATACAAACTCGCAGACTTATATTGATGATACTGTTGTCGCAACAAGGAGTTTCAATAGACACGTACAAATCCTTCAAATTATTTTCCAAAAATTGCTTCAAAGTAATTTTACGGTTAGAATTGATAAAACTGAATTGTTTCAAACTGAAATATTGTTTTTGGGGTTTCGTTTGTATACAAAAGGCATAGAGCCGAGTCTTGAAAGAGTAAGGGAGATAGTTGACTTTGAGCCGCCCGAAAACCAAAATCAATTACAATCTTTCTTTGGTATGTGTAACTACTATAGAAGATTTATAATAGCACATAATTCATATATTACACCTTTTCGCGATTTATTAAAAAAAGACTCATTATGGATTTGGACTGATAAGCATACGGAAAATTTTGAGAAGTTAAAAAAGAACTTTTTGAATGCAGTGTGTTTGAATCACATAAATCCTAATGCTAAGTTGAAGGTACAATGCGACGGAAGTTTGATGGGAATAGGCGGTATTTTGTATCAGTTAGATGAGAATGAAAGTCACTGTATTGTGTCCATAGCCAGTCGTTGTCTCACATCTGAGGAATCGCGATATACGACGACTGAGATCGAGTTGCTCGCAATTGTGTATTCGGTGACAAAATTTAGATGTTACCTGATTGGGACTAGATTTGATATAGTTACGGATCATAAAGGCTTAATTTTTATGTTATCCACTGTTTATCATAACTCTCGCTTAATCAGGTGGACTCTTTTGTTGCAACAATATATGTTTGACATTAAGTATTGCAAAGGTGTTGATAATGTCGCGGCAGATTTTATCAGTGGAAATCCAAATGGAAAATTTCGTACACAAATCAGTGATAGGTTGTTTATTAATCTGCTTAATCAATTTACACTGCCATATTTAGAAAATGAGATCTCTCCATTGTTAATATTGTCAATTAACAATCGTGATATCTCATTAAAATCAGTTTTTAAAAACTTGCAAAATGAGCAAAGTATTGATAGGGTTTGTAGAGATATAATAGATAGCTTGAACAAACAAACAAATCAGAAATTGAGTGAGAATTTCCATGTATATGAAAACATACTTTTTCACAGTGAAAATAAAATCAGCAATTTTCGCATAGTCATACCACTGGTTTTGAAACAAGGTTTAATTGAGCATACACATAGGAAGCTTGGTCACCCGGGAGTATTTAAGACGCTTACGTATATGAAGCGATTTTATTACTGGAGGTTTATGCATCGAGATATAAAAAGTTTCGTCTTGTCATGCGATCTCTGTCAGCGAGTTAAGTACCTGTCGGTCGCGATGGAGGGTCCATATAACCTTGTGACTTCTGAATTTCCTTCAGACTTGGTTACCGTGGATTTTTATGGACCCCTCCCTCGCGCCCGGGGGGGAATGGAGTACTTGTTCGTCGTACTTGATGCTTTCTCAAAGCTTGTGAGGCTCTACCCTATGAAAAGAGCAACAACTTTAGCTTCAGTCAATAAAATCATTAAAGAATATATACCGGAATGTGGCAAGCCCAAAAAGATTTTAAGTGATAATGGCACGCAGTTTACCTCAAACCGATGGATAAACCCATTGGAGGAAATAGGCGTGAAAGTACTATTTAGTAGTATTCGCCATCCTCAGTCTAACCCTACAGAGCGCGTCATGCGGGAAATTGGTCGCCTTTTTAGAACTTTTTGTGTGAAAAAGCATACAACATGGATAGACTCGGTTAAAACAATAGAAAATTTACTAAATATTACCACCCATTATAGTACAAACTTTGCTCCCATAGAATTACATTTCGGACAGCATGTTAAGGATGAGATATCTAAGATTGTAAAGTTTCCATCTCCTCAACCAATTGATAAGGCGTTAATGATTACATTAGCAAGAGATAATATTCTGAGAAACTTTCAAAGAAGAAAGAAAAATCAAAGAAATAAAATATCTAAAGTAGTCTTGAACGTAAACGATTTGGTGATGTTGAGAGTCAGGCACTTATCAAATGCGCTTGACAAAGTCACACAAAAATTTTTTCACCTATATGAGGGGCCGTATAGAATCTCGAGAGTTATTGGCGAGAATGCTTTCCTTTTGGTTGATCCAAATGATCCATCAATCGAGAAGGGTGCCTTTAATCGCCTCAATCTTCGCAAGTACAAAAATGCTGTGAATCAGAGTTCTTTATGCGTTGCCTTTCCGATTTCCTCGCAAAGTCTTTGCTATACCTTGCTGGACTAACGAATTATATTTTAAGTGAAATGTTTGATTTGTTTTGTGCGTATGAGTATGAGTGAGTTTATCTTGTGAAATGAATGACTGAAATGTAGTATGCTATGAATGTGTATGATGTTAAGTGCATGTATGATGATGAATGTCTTAAAAACAGATAGATTGAAATGTATTATCATGATCGAGATATGATGAATTTGTGAAAAGGAGAATTATATTCGAAAACCTATAAAGGGACAAAAGAAGAATGATATGATTAAATATGTATTGCTTTAAGCGATATCACGTGTACACCTATGTAATTACGAGAATATTTATTATATTATGTAAAATTAACTTGCGCTAATTACTCCGGAGTTATTTTTTAAGTCGACTTAGAATAGTATAAATAAGGGTTAACTATGTGGTGTGAAATTTGAGGTGTATTAAAGTAATTATAAGATTTAGCTCTAATGCATCCACTGAAATACGGAGCATTTTGTTCCTGCGATTCGTTCTAAATCTACGGAGCATATGTAACGCATCAATTTGAATTACTCAAATTTTGTGTAAGTAAGTAAGTGGGGAGTCGTTCCATGTACGCGCTCTATTATATAAGCCCCTCTCTAACGCTGCTCGCTCTCCTTTGCTCGGTTGCCACTCAGCGAGAAACATCACAGAAGGCGGGACCTTCTGACTTACAACTATTTGACGACATTCCAACGGCTATCTTCTGCGACAGAATCCGCTCTGGGATCAAGATAATTTCACTGCTTGTGTTGCAAGATATACTAGTGCAGTTTAGTGATTACCTCCTATATTGGGAATTGTGACGAGATGTGTGGCATAGAAGAACCGAGCATTGCGAGCGAAGAACCATGAGCATCTTAGTGTGAGCTAATCTTTTATTATGTATCCGAGTTGACGAACCGTAGTTTGAATGTTAAATATGGAAATGTTTTGATTTTAATCTATACATCTCAGGTCTCACCGGGAGAGTGTAAGCATGTTTCATTTATTGATTTTAACTAAATAAATAGTTTTATAAGTTCTGATTTAAATTCTAATAAACTTCATTTCTTGTTATTTGGTTCAATCTGATTGCCCGAGTCTTGCTCTACCGACTTAACTATTTTAAGTTAACTAATTTATCTTTTATATCATTTTCTCTTTTATATATATTTATATCAAATAAAATAACTTTACAAAATGTGTGTCTGCCTACGGAAGTTAAGACTTTTCATTGAAAAACTCGTTGAAAAAACCTTAATAAGTTTTCAGCATACAAAGTCGATCAAGTTCGAAACAGGTTTTTAAGCCGAGAGCCAGATGCGCAGAGCCTCTGCCGAAAAGAGAGAACTTGACAAATACTAAGATTTGATTTATTTTCCCAGTACAAACGAAAAAAAATAAAGTCACAATAACAAATCTTTCATCTGTCACTTTTCCAAATAAAAAGTCCATCAACATCCCGCAACGTTGGTCGTCATCGAAGAGGAAATATCGCATTTTCGACTACATGCACATACACACATACACACACACACACACACACACACTAGAAAAAAATGTGTTGAACACAAATGTACCTCGCCCCCACGCGTGGTTCGATCGCGCGATCTTGTTTCCCATTTTTATCGGTAATCGCGCGATCGCGAACGAATGGGGCAACGAATTTTGCTTGTAAGTATACACAACGCTACTCCATCTTTTTACTACTCCAACCAACTCGTCTATACAGTCATAGCTGGTAGTTTGACGTTGCTACAAACATTATTTTTTCTCTTCGCGCAAACGTCATTCTCGTAGATTCGAAGCTGCGATTTGTCATTCTGTAATCGCGTAATTTCTATTTTCTAGCGTTTCCTTTTTGGCAAAGACTTTGCATTGAGTGCCAATCGAATGCAGTTTCGTAACGCTGCATAATTTCGGGAAATTCTCATTGCCGTGGTTTTAAGTGTTATGAAAACTGAGCTTCGCGCTCTGAAACAAGCAGAAGCTTGCAGTGTAGTAGTGAATACGTGAAATAAATTGAAAAAGCAGCTAGTGTACTATGAAAAATTGCACAGTGTCGGAAGCTGTAGAATTATAGTAGAAAGTGCTCGGCAGATAGGTATCGACGTGAAGGAAAAAGGCATCGTTTTGCTTCCCAAGAAGCCGAAAACTCGGGGAAACGGCGAAAGTCCAAAAGCGAATTCAATTATTCCAGATTCGCACGAGTGTGCAGTGTGAGATGTTACGTTGCGTTGCCCGCTGCTCTTATTTAACAGGTGAACCAATACCGAGCTGCACGATACTTATCGCAGTCCAAAGTCTGCATATGTCTGCTGGAGATAGCCGTTGGACAACTACTCAGCAAACAACCAGATTCTTTAGATCTGTTAAGCGGCAATAGGCAAATGTTGTACAGCGTCATTCTGACTAATACTCGCTTGTAATAGATATTTTCTCATTTGCTTGCGTGCACAGATCGCCTCACTAATCGAAAGTCAACAAAATTACCATTAATGTTTCTCGTTTACTTATGGGCAAAAGTTAAATTCATCGAGGCAATGTGATCGATGCAACCGTTACACGCTGTCGATTGTCTTGTCCTGTTCTCCCCTGACGAGACTTTTTCTTCTCTTGTCCAGTCGAGGCCATCTGTCCTTTTCAATTACGCTTAAATTTGTCTTTCGCATGATTCTTTCGGCGCGCGCATACCTCTCACTACTGTTTTTCCGGTATTTAACGTGAGAGAGAGAGAGAGAGAGAGCGAATGTAAAAATAGACCTCGTACACAACGACGAGTACCCGTTGGGACAGCAGACAGCAAATGCAAATGATTGCGAGGTGTAAACTTGGAACTATATACATGGGTGTTGTATAAATATGGTGGTCGATTGAACACGTTGAATCGATGGCCAATCGAAGAGCAATCACGAAAAGACACGCTATGTGCTTGGGCGAGCACTGATAGCGACAGATAAGAAGCTGTTAGTTTGTGCTTTCACTGGTGACGCTGCCAAGAGAGCTCGGGTGTCTCGCGCATTGGCAGCTCGCGGTGATAAGCAAACGTCATTGTATAACCGATATTGTTTGGAGAGGCGAGCTACAAGCTCTGATACGTGCACTCGTCCAAAAGGCTCGAGAGTCGCGAGCCCTTTGGACTCAGCAGGCTACGAGTCGGCAGATTAGAAAAACCCAAGCCACGCGCCGCGGAAGAAATGATCGAGCGCTATCTGCGTGAGGCGCAATGTCCTCGAATCACCTCGTCCGTGCACACTTCGCGTGGTTAGTTTTCTGATAATGTACACGAGCCAGCCCCCGCGCGTGGCAGATTGTCAAGCCTGGATGAGCAGTGCGCCGACTCCGTTTATTTTTACCTAGTGCGCTTCCTAATGTAGCATAAGAGCGCGCCTTCTTATATCTGCCACGTGATAGTGTACTCGAAGAAAATCCCGATTCATTCATTTATCACTAAAAGCTGTGGCTCGTGGGTAAGCCAATTTCTTTCGGTTTCTTTCGCGGGTATCAACAGCCGCACGTTACCGTTCGTTTCTTCTGCATTGACCCATTTCTTATTTTCAAATTAGGCACGCTGCGTGGAGCTTTGCGTATGCATTAGAAAACACAAATTCCGCCTGTATACTCGCGATCTATAACGCGATCAACTAATTGTGCCTCGCGAACAATTAACAGCCAATGCGAAGGCATCCGTTGCGTGACGTCAGCTTGAGCGAGTTGCACGTTGCAGCTGTTAAACAAACGTCGTCGTCGTCGTCATCGCCGTCGTCGTCGTCGTCGCATGTCGTCGTCGATAGTACATGTGTACGCACGCCAACGGCTTATATAGTCGATCGCCGACCACCGAGGAGCTTCAGTTGCTCGCCAGCTTTCTCAAGCGATAGATTCCATGTTTTTCGCACACTTGTACCGCCTTGATTTTGCACTTGAACTTGACAATCCTAGCCACGCGAGTGTGACAGACGTTGACTTTTTGCTTGTGCGCGAGACGATTGCAACCAAAACGTTTTATCCATTTGTTGTTTTGCCAAAATGTCAGTTGGATGTTTTTCAAAATTTCTTGGGCAAAGCTTCCGGCAATCGATTGAGCAAGTGTTCTATTGTTTCTTATATGTATTATCCTGTTTATGTGCGATTATTTTTCTCTGCTTCGTGGCATTTGCTCTATAACTCTGTTGTGAGATTCATTAGCAAGGAGAACTTAGCATACACAAGTTTTGTGACGTGCGATAGATGAATGCATGGAAAATCCACGTAAATAATCATTCATGTTACTCATGTTACTCGTAGCGTTGCAAAAAGTCGCGGAACTCCAAAACTCCGTGCCTCGATCGATTACTTTCGTTCGTGTCTACGCGCATTCGGCTCATTTCTGAACTCGAACATGCTATTACACAACGGTTTTAGTACATTAACAAAGAAAATTCACCGCGTCCTCGAATTTCACTCATACTGCTCGCCCGAATTTTCAGTTATCTCTCATAAAATTACCTCTCACTAGCAGTCGCTTACGCAATGACGCTATTTTTTTCTTCAATAATTGTTGCTGAAACGTTCTTTTTAAAAACTGACATTCCCAAATAAATACATAAATGTCAGGATCAATTGATTTTTGTCTCATCGCGAAACCGCATAAAAAAACCAAATCAAATTACCGCGTCGAAACCTCACAAACAAAGGTAAGTGCAGCAATATCGTCCGCCGCGCGATAAACATTACACACTACTACAATCGGCGAACGTTCGTACGTACACGTACGCGAGAGAAGTAGGTACACGTGTGGTTCGATCGCGAGGCGCCTTTCTCTCCCGCGTCCATTCTCGTGATACAGGAGGGAGGTGAGGAGGTGTTTACCGTATAGCCGCACACGAGCGCGAACTGCGCACCCGTCAGGCCTTCAGTTGTGTCGCGGAACGCGCGAGGAAAAGGTATACTATAGCTCGCGTTCGTAGACTTTTCTTTTCACATATTTCGTCAAGACAAAGAATCGATCGCGCGCTTAGTTACTGACATACACTCAGCTGTGGTCGTAGTGGTGGGGAGAGACGCGAAATTCAAAGAGACGATTCTTCAAGGTCCCGCGAACGTTCCAGATCGAGAAGAGAGAAAGAGAGAGAGAGAGAGAGAGAGAGAGAGAGAGAGAGAGAGAGAGACACACACACACACTTATACACACGAGAGAGAGAGAGAGAGAGAGAGATATCTTTCTCTTCGAGTTTCTAACCTCGAAAAGGTTACAGTTCAAAGGGCGCGCTCGCTTGCGCCGAATTTTTCGAGTGTCATCATCGCCCCCCGACGAACATTTGATAACGTTGTGATGATTCATTCCGCTTTATATCGTAATTACAGGAATAGTCATGTCTCTTGTTGTGTATGTGCGTATGCGCTTTGAGAGACATTTAAAAATCGAGACAAAAAAATCGATAGAGCTCCCGAGTAGTGTTTTACAGCTTGTTTGTTTCTTTCAACAATGATGGAATTGATTGTAATGATTAGTGCAGATGCAATAGAATTTTAGAATAGTGATTGATAAGTTGGAAAGGATAAAATTAAGAAAAGTTCGAGTATTAACATATCTAGCTGTAACTGTAATGTAATTAGCTTATAAGTCGTTGTGTTGGTCAGTCATGCAGAAAAAACAATTGATTTATATAATTTTGCATTTCAGGAAGATAGAATAATATAGAATAATAAAGTGATTCTCAAACAACTCTGCAAGTGACCTTGAGGGAAGAAACCACACCAATAAGGCAAAACCAACAAAAGAAGTGCAAGTGAGGGCTAAGGACTTGCTAAGTTAGGGGTGGCCACAGGCAAGTCTACATTATGTACAGTATGAATTATATCGGAAAGTTCATCAGCAACTTCCGAGACTTCTACAATGAGATCAATGCAGCTACTCTCACTGGTGCCATCGATGTTGTTGTTGTCCAGCAGCCTGACGGATCATTTACCTGCTCACCATTCCATGTACGCTTTGGCAAACTTGGTGTATTACGTTCCAGGGAGAAAGTGGTTAATGCTCATTATTAATTTGTACATTTGTTATGATCTATTGTTTTTTATGAAAGTTGATTGAATATTGTTATATACTTCTAGGTTGATATTGAAATAAATTCAGAGCCTAGGCAGATTCATATGAAATTGGGAGATTCAGGGGAAGCTTTCTTTGTTGAGGAAGTTCCTGGATATGATGGATCACCTAGCGAAGCTGAAATTCCACCACATTTAGCGTGTTCACCTATTCCTAATGACGATGATGTTTTCCCAAATAACAGAAGGTAAAAGAAAACTTTGTAATACTTCATAAAACATAATAAAATACTACTGAATTATAACATATTATCTATGTAACTCATTACTTAGCAAGATTAATTTATAATTTAAGCAATAAAGCTTTTTTTATTCATTTATCTTCCTAATTTAAATTTAGTACTGTACTGACATCAATTGTGTAGGTTCAATGTACTCTCTGATCTACCTCAAGAACAGCATGAAAAGATACTCAGAGATTCAGTACTGTCTATTGAACGTGAAAAATGGGAGCAGATGTCGGCTTTACCACCAGACCAAAGAGAAAACTTCTTGATTGAGCATTTCTCAGACCTTCCTCTTGAGCATCGTGAAAAGTGGTTGCAAATTGCATCACTTACATCGGAGGAGAGGGATAAAATATTTCAAGAATATAATAAAACTATCTCAACTGCACAGAAACAACGCATGATTAGTGAGCAATACTGCGCTCTCAAGACCGAAGACAAAGAGAGGCTCTTTAAAGAGAATTTTCCAGAATTGCCTGCTGAGCAGAGACAAAAATTTGAAAAAGCATTGCTGACTGAATGGAAGAAAAAAGACGTGCATTATTCGCCTAAGAAATCAGTAAGTAGTTAGTTTATGATCTTCTAGAAACTATTACTACCTCGTTGATTTTTGAAATTAATTTGTGCAAATGTGTGCAATTGATTTTTCAGAGCATTATTAGAGATGAGACTGCTGATGACGAAGAGGAGGATGTCGAGGAAGAAGAGGAAGATGACGAGAAATTGCGTTTCAACGATGACGAGGAGATATTTGATATGGATAACATTAATCAAGATGAGGAACCAAAACCACTAGTATCCAATCCAGTATCGAATCCCAAATCTTTTATCGCAGTCACTTCAAGTGAAAGAATTCGCAAAATCAGCGTCGTTAAAAATGATTTTCGTCCCATTGAGAAGCCTCAGTTCGACGACTCCAGTAATCCCATGACGTTGTCATCATCATCCTCTTCTTCGGGAACTAAAAGAAACTCGAAAGATGAGTCAACGACTGAAGAATCTAAAGGTGGTAGCAGCAGCTCCAAGAGGAGAAGAAAGAAGAGAAGTATTATGAAGAGAAAAAGCGTATCGAGAAAGATCAGCGTAAACGACATTGATGCTTCTCAGGGTAAAGATACTATATCTGTGATCGAATTTGATAAATCTCAATTAGAGGAATCTGTAAGCAAATATAAATTTTGAAATACATACTTATTCATTAATGAAAGATCGAGGTAATAACATGTATTTAATATTTTAGGACAGCAAATTTATCGTAAAAGATGATGCAAAAGAAATTCCAGAAAAAGAACAGCTCAGTAAAATTTCCGTAAGTCACACGTCGATGGATTTCCATTTCTTCAGCGACACTGAAATCACGACAAAGTAAATCTTTTTAGATATTTTTTTAAACTTTTCATAAACGTGCCATTTACTCGTTCTAACGAATCACATTCTATTTCTTTATTGTAGAAACAAAGAATCCAGGCCTAGTTCACCAGTGCAATCAGATACCGAGTTCGAAGTTCAAAAGATAACGCAAGAAGCTAAAGCTGAGAATGATAAAACCCACACCCAAAGTTGGAGATGGGGAGAGTTGCCAAGTCCACCACATGATATCTCTTTGGAAGGTCAATTGAATGCCGTGGTTACAGCTAGTACTGTTAACGAAAGTAAGTACCTGGCATAAGTTTAATTGTCAACTCATTGTCAAAACACGTTAAAAACTCACTGCTTACAATCACTCACACGATAATGACATCCTTTATACTTCCGGAATCATGACGCTAATCGTAAACTTATGAATTGCCGTTGATATGCAGCTGCAGAAGCACGTAGATCGATGCTAGGAGGGATGTTTTCATTCATGAAGAAAACCTCGCGAGTGAGACACAATCCGGAATCCGAGGGCATTTACCTGAGCGACTTGAACGCCGATGAACTTGATCCGGAGGTCGCTGCTCTTTATTTTCCATCTTCGCATCGTGGCCCGGGAGGTAACGTTGTTAAAGGTATTAACCTGTTTGTCTTCTGCCTAACTAGTAATACTAAAAAAGTAAACAATTGTGGAACGCTCGGGAGTCATAAAAGGTCATTCGCTTCTGCTTGTGTTTTTATCAAAATACTGTGTAATTGACGTGTGAATTTTTTGTTACTTTTATTTATTTATTTTTCGATCGAGTGATTTTTTTTAGCCGATTGCTTTATGTACGTGACTATGTGTTTTTTTGTGTGTGGTGGAGACAAGGATTTTCCTTAAGGCAAACTGGCCTTGTGAGTTTATTTGAAAGAAGTACTTATTTTTATTGATAAAATTACATTGAAGAGATATTTTGCTTGTCTTTTAGAGGGAAAATGTCACTATTATTTATGGATCACTAATGAATAAAAACTAACATATTATTGTGATTAAAAAAATTATTTTGTGTATTATGTATTGTTAACTTACATGTATTGTAACTATTTCTGTAAGATTTTGATTTTGTGTAAACATATGAAAACTTTAAAAAAAATGTTGATACTGCTTTCAATTACCATTTTGGCATGACGTAGTTTTGCACGATTCCTTAAAAAAAACTATGCTTATTATAGTTTAATTTTTATTTTTTTCCGAAAGAAAAATTAGGCTACGAAGAGGATACAGAATCGGGTAATGGACCATCCCTACCACAAAGTCCAAACAGTGTAGAAGGTGCAATCGGCGGACCAAAATCACTCGACAGCGACTTCGACGAATCATCAAAACACTTTGAACCACCGCTCGACGTCACTTTCTCGCTTTGTGGTACTGAGCTCTCTGACGAAGCCTTCCAACGTCATGCTCTACGTTATGAAGATGCATGCAGCGATCCGAAGATCTTTGAGAATCCAAATCTCGTCGTCAAAGTCAATGGAAAATTTTACGACTGGAGATCAGCCTGTGCTCTCGTCATGACGTATACCGCATTCAATAGGCACTTGCCTCGAGCTACTATCAACGATAAGAAGAGATTGAGCAAGGCTGATGATCCTAACGGTAATACTACTGAAGCTTCCACTGCTCCGGGAGGTTATAGCTCATGGTTCACTTGGAGACGTTCAAGTCAGCCTACTAAGAAGTCACCTAACTCCAGCTTTATTAAAAGTAATGATGCACTTTCTAATTCAACAATTGTATCGACTAAAATGAACTTACACATGTTTCGATTTACTTGTGAACTTGATTAATTTAATCATATTTATCAGTTTTGATAGTAATAAACGATTTTATTTGTAGCCGATGAGAGTCCCAACATTACGTCTCTCGAAATCAGCAGTACCGAAACAGCTACAGCCAGCAAAGATGAGAATCTAGAGCCTAGAACTACCACGATAATCGTCAGTGACGAGAACAACAAGGACATCGTCACCGAGGAAATTACCAACAGTGTTGAAAGTACTAGCCAGTCACTCGTGAGCTTCAGCGATGCTGTCGAGGATAAATCAGAATCGGCAATGCATTCGTTGCCGAAAGAAGTAGAGCGAGTTGACTTGTTCAGTACTGGAAATAATTATGATTCCGATGAAGAACGTTCAAGAATCGGCGATGTTGGTGTTCCAATTATCACTTCAAATACATTATCTGCTACAACGCCGGCCACTAACGTACCTAAAAGATCGTATCATGAAAGCACGCAGAACTGTAGAAAAACTTTAAGGCTGTCATCTGAGCAAATTGTAAGTTTAAAATGAAAGTTTCTTAGTTGATAGAACTTTATCAAATGTACATTAACTTTTCTTAAACTTTTTCAGGCTAGTCTAAACTTAAAAGAAGGCGTGAACGAGGTGGTTTTTAGCGTGACAACAGCGTATCAAGGAACAACTCGTTGCAAATGTTTTATTTACAAGTGGCGCTGGGACGACAAAATTGTGATCTCAGATATTGACGGGACAATCACTAAATCCGATGTACTCGGCCATATTCTGCCAATAGTTGGCAAAGATTGGGCTCAATCAGGTGTAGCTCAACTGTTTACAAAAATCAAGGACAACGGCTACAAGTTACTTTATCTATCAGCGCGAGCCATAGGTCAAGCAAGAGTCACGAGAGAATATCTCAAGAGTATCAGACAAGGCGATTTATCATTACCTGACGGACCATTACTTTTGAATCCTACAAGTTTGATTTCCGCTTTCCATAGAGAGGTTATCGAAAAGAAGCCTGAAGAATTTAAGATTTCTTGCCTCAGCGATATCAAGGCTTTGTTTCCTGAAGGCTCGCAGCCTTTTTATGCTGGTTATGGGAATCGTATCAATGTAAGCCTTTATAATAAAATAATTGATCGTTTTCTGGTTAAGAGAAATTTCATCAGATTTATTTTCATTTTTATTTGCAGGATGTATGGGCATACAGAGCTGTGGGAATTCCCACTACACGAATTTTCACAATTAATCATCGTGGTGAATTGAAGCACGAACTGACTCAAACTTTCCAATCTTCGTAAGTATACCTATTTCTTAGTTCAACGACGGAAGACGACAAAAAATTATTTTTATTTTATAAAAGAGCCGTTGTGTTACATTGTTTGAAGAATAATTTTTGTATATATTTGTACAGACATGTATAAAGAGTATCTTTTTATACTATTTTTTTTGGTACCGGTGGCTCGTTTTATAAGAAAAAATCAACACGTCGTTGAACGAACATATTTTTATATGGTTACAGCTACTTTTCTCAGAGTAAATGTGTGGATGACTTGTTTCCATTGCTGCCGAATCTACAACAATCTCTTCAAATTTCGTGAGAGTACGTTAGAGTTCCCAAATAAAAAAGTAAAACCGCTGACCATCATCTCTTTCCTTAATCCGTTTGTATCGTTAGAATTTTATGTTGATATTGTTTCATATGCCGTGCACTTATATCGAAATATGATTGTTGAGAATTGAAGAAAGTTTAAGTACTTCTCTTTAATCGTTCATAATAATTAACTTTAATCTACCTCTCCATTCTCATCCACGTTGTTGTTTTGAATGTTTTGAATTGCTTCTTCTATGCGAGTTGTGAATTTCGTCTGAGACTACACATCTCGCTTAATCTTATTTGCTGAAAATTATTTTCGTCGTGAACTCTTTCTTTCGTTCAGACAGTTATTTCTCCACGCAATGGCAATAAATTTTATCCCACCACTAACAAAAAATATTTCTAATTCAACACTAATGTACTTCGTTATAGAATACACTTTATCATGCGCATTAACATGTTTAAACAACACTGTTGAATCTGTCGACCGCGAAGTTATTTCAATATACTAAAAAGATTTCCGATTCATTCGCTTTAACGAAAACAAAACTTTAATAGAACAAGATATAAAAGCAATCTCGAATTGGATTTCAGCGTAAATAACTATACATTTTTCCGTTTGCTTTCAGGTATTCAAACATGAGTTTCATAGTGGATCATCTTTACCCAGCGTTGCGCGAAGATGCAGCCGATGAATTCAGCAATTTTTCATATTGGCGTGAGCCAATTCCCGAGGTGAACAACGAGATGCTCACAGTACAGAGTTAAATACAAAATGAAACAAAGTATTAAATGGTAGTTAGGATTGACTTATGGTTTTTTAAATTTATGTACATGTGATGATCGAAAGATTCTAGTCTCAATCAACGATTGACAAGTTGCGCATCATATTTGAAAATTGAATTGAGCTTGACTTGATTTTATAATAGGGCTCGAATTTATGGGCTGCCTCTCTATCTCTCTTGTTTTGCGTGGTTGCATTCCAAGGCGTGTGTGAGCACACTTTTCTTTCCGTATGAAATAATTCATTATCGACGAGACATATATATATATATATTATATTTTTAATATTCCTTTTCAAACAGACGATGTATGTGTAATAATGTTCTTCGATTGTCAAAGCGTTACCAATTGTGTGTATGTTAAGGGAGTCCTGTAGTCGAAATATTTGAAAATGTAAATTAATTCTTTTATTTTGGTAATCGTAGATAGCTTTTCCATTTAGTACTTAGGAAAAAATTCATAATTAAATTTTTTCAAAGTACGCGTTGATAACTTTTTGTGATAATTACTTGGTGCATAATGTTTTTGTTTATACGTTAATGTAAGTACTTATCAAATTTTGCGTGGAAATTATATATTTATTATACATTATTTTCTATCAAACATTATTCCACTCCCCACAAAATAAAGTTTCAAGTAATTATGCGCCATGAATTTATTTTATCGATTAATGTAAAAAAACGGAATCAATTTTATAATAATTATGTTAACGTATTTATGTTGTATTTATGTGTAAAAGTAGCGTAAGACTATAGATATATAAGACTCCATCAATTTAATTGACCTTAGAACACGAATTTATAATAGCATGAAGAACTTTCAGGCGAAATCCAAATGGAGATAACATTGTAACGTTGACCAAAGAGAAATGCCGTTGGTATATAACTTATTTAATATACTGAATGATGTAACCATTGCACTATAATGAGAGTGAATCTAAAAGGCCGCTTTATGGAATTTTTTTTGCCCTAATTATAGGCTTACATAATAAACCTTTGTTAGATTATGTAGTCACAACGTTTAAAAAATTAACTAGTCGTAATACGTGGCGGACGAAAAATGAGCAGGCCTCTAAGGTTTTGTAAGTGTACAACAAATTATTCGTTCCTAGAACTCGTGACGACTTTAGTTTAGTATATTTCGATACTAGTACGAGAAAATGATTTGACCCTCGTGTCGGCGTATGCGCCCGAGCGAAGCGAGGGAGAAAAGACCGCACGAGGGTGAAATCATCTTTTCGCCCAAGTATCGAACAATATTTTTCGATACAATGTGTGTGACACGAGATTTTAAACACGCTGTCTTTTCCGAGCGTACGTAAAATCCAGCTTCGCGCACAGCGTATCGAAAAAGTTATTTACGTAGGATAGATAGATATATAATATGCAAACAATGTACATTAGAAATTTCTTTTCGCAAAGCGTTGATCGTTTTTGTCTTTCACATGTAAGCAAGAATATTTGTTATTACTTTAGCTATGTTATTCCTTTTTCTTTTTTACAAGTACCAATATTCTTTTTTATGAATAAAAACTTCAGTTCCTATAAAACGCGTTACACATTAATGCTTCAACCCTTAATATTAATACGATAATTTGATTCTGTAGAATACAGAATTGACATTCTCATGGATTTTCTTAGTTACATTAGAATTCAACGTAAATTGAACATGTCTGTTTTAAAATCATGCGTCGCACACGTTACATCGAAAAATATTATTCGATACTTGTGCGAGAAGTTGATTTTACCATCATGCGGTCTTTTTTGCCTCGCTTCGCTCGGGCGTAAACATCCACACGAGGGTCAAAACATTTTCTCGCACTAGAGTATCGAAATATACTATTATACATTGCTACTGTTATTTAGAGGTTCAATTATTGATAGAGGGGGGGGGGGGGGTACCAACAATGTCTTATTTTCAAAAAGTGCATATACCAATAAAATTAATGCCGTGATTCTGGTAGTTCGAATTATGCTTTAAAAGCTGTAGGTCCTGTATTCAGGTTGGTATCCTGAGCTGGGTACTGCGGGGTTTCTGACACTTTCTGTAGAAGCGATCAAATAACTATATATTTAATAGGTCTGAATGCTTGTCGAGAAGGCCCTTTCTCTTTTATTACACATGTAATAATAAAAATCATGCTTGCGTATTGGCATATTCGCTCTAAATGCTACCGCCATCTAAAGACTAACTAATTACAATGAATGATACTCTAAAAAACTTTATTTATCTTTTTTTAGAGTATACAAATTATAATTTTTGTATTTTTAGCTGGTACATATTACACAAATTATAATTTTTGAAATTTAGTTGGTACATATTAAAAGGAATCTATTAGCATTATTTTTTTCTTTTTGAAAATCCAACATTTTTGTGCCTGAAGTATAGATTTTCCGAAATCTCGTTATTTTACCTTTTTTTTCGATTTTTCGAAGGATACAAACTATAAAATTATTATTTTCATATGATACAAATTAAATCAACGCTAATTACGTGTCACGTTTTTATGAAAATCAATTACTTTTGTGCCAGGAGTCTCATTGAAGTAAAGAGTAGAGACTAATAGATATCTTGGTGTAATATTTGATTATAATTAAAAATAGTCTATAGTCATATTAATTACATCGTTAACAAAGATAAATATTGATAAAGTATTTATAAAATACCGCTCCGAGCGCTCAGAGAGTGATCGATTTATTTAGATGCGTAATGATTTTAGACATGGTGCTATTACGTTAATTAACATGTTTAACATTTTCTTATTATGAAAAAACTTATTTTCATAGATAAGTAGTAGTCCTTAAAAAATGAATAGTACACAATGAGTAGTTAAATAAATTGAATAGTACAATATAACAATAATTTTATTCGCTTTATGTACTTTATATATATTTGCGAGATCTTATAAATAATAATTTGATTTTATATTTTAAACATAAATGAACATTATTTTTAATTTTTAGTAACAAATTTATTAGTAATATGTCATAAAGATATAGTAAAGGTGCGATTTCAAGGCGGTACTGCGGTAACAGGTAACAAAGTCGTGAGGACTACTGCTACTGCGTCAATTCAAATCTGTTGACAACTCAAAGTATTAGTAGGGTTGTAATTTTAATCGTGATTGAATATAAGCTATCTAATATAGTTAGTATCATATGTAATTGTAAAATGTAGTTGCATTACGCTCCAGCGTATCATCGGTGATACCAAAATGTTACAAATTAAATATAGTAAAATAATAATCAGTTCGAAACTTTGAACACAGTCTATAATTTATTATTCACTCAGTTGTATATTAATAAAAAAAGAAAAATAACTGCAGTCCCTGATTTTTTTTTATAACGGATGAAAAAACAATTATTATACAATACATTGAAATTTTCAATTAATTTAAACTAAGTAACTCACAGTAACGAGTTGCTGCAGATGTAATAGTATTGTAATATCCCCACTCTTACCGTTGGCGCGAACAATGAATAATTTGTATTTAGTTGTAAGCGCGTGATGAGTTTGAACGTGACTCGATAAATAAGGAATGAGAGCGTTCATTGACCGACTTTATAATTTGGGTAGCGTGGAAAATTCAAATGAAAACAGAGATCAGTTATGCTTCAAACTGCCAATTGCTTTTTAATGACGTAAAATATAAGAAAAATTTAACAAGTTTCTCTCGTGAGGGCTCTGCTCTGACTGCCTTGTCGTTGTCCTGGAGCGTCCTCCACGGCGCTCCCCTCTGTCACTCTCAAAGGGGTAGGTTTAGCATCAACACCTCCAAAGAGAGGGAAGAGTGAGAGTTGTTTCGGCATCCAATCATTTGATGAAGTGGACGTCATCCTTTCTTCGAGAAAGGCCTCGAAGAAAGGGTGTAGTAAAAAGGGAAAGTTTTCGCGGCACGTTCGGACCTACGTGCTTCATCCTTTATTGCCGGATTAGAGCATTTTTTCTGCTGTTTGCTCCGATGCCAATCTTGCGCTCGCAATTTGCCCAGGTGAGCAACATGTGTAGCGCAGACGTCGGCGCGCTCGAGTAGATGCCGTAGTCGAGATTGTAGTGCAATAAATCTTTCTTTATTCGTTTGTTTTTCCCTTTGAATATTCTTACTGAGCGTTGCATTTTCAAGTGACCATTTACACGTTTTCGCTTATATTATCGACGTTCATAAATCTCGCGGGTGTACATATGCTGTTTGCGCTTGCGCCTTATTTCATACCTGTCATATACATATGTTATAGACGCAACGTGACGTGTCCGTTTGTCACAGTATTGAATCTCACGGTAACATTCCCCCACCGCCACTTTTTCGTTCCTATATAACCTGTTGCCCGTTCCCTGTTGCTTTCTTGAAATCGCACCTTCCGGTTAGCGTAACGTGTTTACCACGTGCTAGAATATTTGTCAAATATTATTTAGCATGCTTTTGATTTAAGTAAACAATTCATTATTTTACTATTGTTTAATTTTCATTTCAAATCTCAAAATGGCAAAATCAAAAAGGGATAAGAAAAGTAAGTTTATCAAACCTAAATCTCTAATACTGTCAACTAGAATGTTCCAAAATTTAGGTTAATTATATTTAAGACTATTAATATCATAATTTATTGCAGTTTCACTCACCAAAACTAAAAAAAAAGGTTTAGAATTAAAGCAACAAATTGTTAATGATGTTCGATCGTGTGTGGAACAGTTTAAAACCATTATATTGTTTTCTATGGATAACATGCCCAATAACAAACTAAAAGAAATAAGGGAAGAATGGAAAGGTAGTAGATTTTGCTTTGGCAAAAACAAAATTGTAGCCCTGGCCTTGGGAAAAACACTAGAAACTGAAATTTCAGAAGGTCTTTCTAAACTGTCAGTAAGACTCAAAGGACAATGTGGATTATTTTTTACAAATCAAAACAAAAATAAGGTAATATTTTTAATAATTTTCTTGTATTGACGATCGTTAACAAAAATGTCATATTTATATTTTTATCCTTATTCAGGTCCTTAAATGGATGAGGGAATTTGAAGCAAATGACTGTGCTCGGTCAGGGTTTGTTGCACCTAATACGGTTCGATTATCTGCTGGTCCTTTGCCAGATTTTTCTCATGCCATAGAGCCACATTTGAGGCTATTAGGTATGCCTACTACTCTGGACAATGGTATTGTAACACTTTTGAAAGAATACACAGTTTGCAAACAGGGACAGGCCTTAACACCAGAATCAGCTAGGATATTGGTAACTTGAATGGAATTTAAAAACTTACAGAATATTTATTAAATAGAAATGTTTTTTAAAATACTTATTATGTCTTAGAAACTCTTGGGAAAACCACTGGCTACATTCAAACTAACTCCTATTGGAGTTTATACAAAGAAACATGGTTACAAAGATCTTGCTATAAGCAATACAGAGGAAGAAACGGAAGAAAAGATGGAAGAACAATAGTTAAGATTATAATAACAATAATAATAATTTATTTCCTGTAAAGTGTACATAAGTTGCTTATAATACTATAAGTTTTTTATCAGTTTCTATATATAACAAAAAGGAACGACATCGAATCGTATTTAATGTTTCGGTATTTTATCAAATTGGTTGTTTCAAGAATAATTTCATAATAGTATTCAATTAAACAGGTATTTATCGATTTTAATATACGATGAATGACAATATCACATCGAATCGTAAACCTAAACTCATTTACCATACATTGAAATCGATAAATAATTGTTGTAATTTTCTTTATTTTTTAACATAAATATTAGTATATGGTTTGAAGTTTTTTCTAGGATATCTCCATATCAACAGATTATGTTATTTTATCTTTTTTTTCGATTTTTCGAATGATACAAACTATAAAATTATTATTTTCATATAATACAAATTAAATCAACGCTAATTACGTGTCACGTTTTTATGTAAATAAATTACATTTGTGCCAGGAGTCTCATTGAAGTAAAGAGTAGAGACTAATAGATATCTTGATGTAATATTTGATTATAATTAAAAATAGTCTAGTCATATTAATTACATCGTTAACAAAGATAAATATTTATAAAGTATTTATAAAATACCGCTCCAAGCGCTCAGAGAGTGATCGATTTATTTAGATGCGTAATGATTTTAGACATGGTGCTATTACGTTACTTAACATGTTTAACATTTTCTTATTATGAAAAAAACTTATTTTCATAGATAAGTGGTAGTCCTTAAAAAATGAATAGTACACAATGAGTAGTTAAATAAATTAAATAGTACAATATAACAATAATTTTATTCGCTTTATGTACTTTATATATATTTGCGAACTCCTTTAAATAATAATTTGATTTTATATTTCAAACATAAATGAACATTATTTTTAATTTTTAGTAACAAATTTATTAGTAATATGTCATAAAGATATAGTAAAGGTGCGATTTCAAGGCGGTACTGCGGTAACAGGTAACAAAGTCGTGAGGACTACTGCTACTGCGTCAATTCAAATCTGTTGACAACTCAAAGTATTAGTAGGGTTGTAATTTTAATCGTGATTGAATATAAGCTATCTAATATAGTTAGTATCATATGTAATTGTAAAATGTAGTTGCATTACGCTCCAGCGTATCATCGGTGATACCAAAATGTTACAAATTAAATATAGTAAAATAATAATCAGTTCGAAACTTTGAACACAGTCTATAATTTATTATTCACTCAGTTGTATATTAATAAAAAAAGAAAAATAACTGCAGTCCCTGATTTTTTTTTATAACGGATGAAAAAACAATTATTATATAATACATTGAAATTTTCAATTAATTTAAACTAAGTAACTCACAGTAACGAGTTGCTGCAGATGTAATAGTATTGAATCGCACGGTAACATTCCCCACACCGCCACTTTTTCGTTCCTATATAACCTGTTGCCCGTTCCCTGTTGCTTTCATGAAATCGCACCTTCAGGTTAGCATAACGTGTTTACCACGTGCTAGAATATTTGTCAAATATTTAGCATGCTTTTGATTTAAGTAAACAATTCATTATTTTATAATTGTTTAATTTTCATTTCAAATCTCAAAATGCCAAAGTTAAAAAGGGATAAGAAAAGTAAGTTTATCAAACCCAAATCTCTAATACTGTCAACTAGAATGTTCCAAAATTTAGGTTAATTATATTTAAGACTATTAATATCATAATTTATTACAGTTTCACTCACCAAAACTAAAAAAAAAGGTTTAGAATTAAAGCAACAAATTGTTAATGATGTTCGATCGTGTGTGGAACAGTTTAAAACCATTATATTGTTTTCTGTGGATAACATGCGCAATAACAAACTAAAAGAAATAAGGGAAGAATGGAAAGGTAGTAGATTTTTCTTTGGCAAAAACAAAATTGTAGCCCTGGCCTTGGGAAAAACACTAGAAACTGAAATTTCAGAAGGTCTTTCTAAACTGTCAGTAAGGCTCGAAGGACAATGTGGATTATTTTTTACAAATGAAAACAAAAATAAGGTAATATTTTTAATAATTTTCTTTTATTGACGATTGTTAACAAAAATGTCATATTTATATTTTTATCTTCATTCAGGTCCTTAAATGGATGAAGGAATTTGAAGAAAATGACTATGCTCGGGCAGGGTTTGTTGCAACTAAAACAGTTCGATTATCTGCTGGTCCTTTGCCAGATTTTTCTCATGCCATAGAGCCACATTTGAGGGTATTGGGTATGCCTACTACTCTGGACAAAGGTATTGTAACACTTTTGAAAGAATACACAGTTTGCAAACAGGGACAGGCTTTGACACCAGAATCAGCTAGGATATTGGTAACTTGAATGAAATTCAAAAACTTACAGAATACTTATTAAATAGAAATGTTTTTTAAAATACTTATTATGTTTTAGAAACTCTTGGGAATACCACTGGCTACATTCAAACTAACTCCTATTGGAGTTTACACAAAGAAACATGGTTACAAAGATCTTGCTAAAAGCAATACAGAAGAAGAAACGGAAGAAAAGATGGAAGAACAATAGTTAAGATTATAATAACAATAATAATAATTTATTTCCTGTAAAGTGTACATAAGTTGCTTATAATACTATAAGTTTTTTATCAGTTTCAATATATAAGAGAAAGGAACGACATCGAATCGTATCTAATGTTTCGGTATTTTGTCAAATCTTATGGTTGTTTCAAGAATAATTTCGTAATAGTATTCAATTGAACAGGTATTTATCGATTTTAATATATGATGAATGGGAATCACATCGAATCGTAAACCTAAACTCATTTACCATACATTGAAATCGATAAATAATTGTTGTAATTTTCTTTATTTTTAAACAAAAATATCAGTATATGGTTTGAAGTTTTTTCTAGGATATCTCCATATCAACAGATTATGTTATTTTAACTGTTTTTTCAATTTTTCATCCTGGACTATTTGGAGACTGTTTACTTTTGTAAATTCAATTCTAAAAAATTTTTTCAATAAATTATCGGTATCGAATGCACCGAAATTCATTTTCAGAATTTCATGTGAAATATCGATTTATAATTCTCTTCATTGTTGATGATAGTTATTCAAAGTTAAACTTTACAATAAAGATTTTCTATAAATTTATATGTCCTGTAAATAAATGTAATTAGAGTGGCTGTCGAGAGAATGGAAGTGGACGCTATTGTCTTCTGAATGCCTACAAATTATTATACTTCTTTTTATTCGTTTAATTTGATCGAGTATTAATCGATGTAAAACGCCACAGTCTATTATTTAGTTCCGATTTACTCATAACAATGTGACTACATTTAGTCAATCAGATGATAAATAAAATGACTTCACTCGGCAAGCCATCACTTTTTTATATAGGAAAAAAAAATATATATAGGATCAAACATGCTTAAATTTTATAAGCGCACATTTATCTTTCTTTTTTATTTCTCATTGTTATATTCATTAACATATTTAACATAAATTACTGTTTTTAAAGATGGATTTTTCAATCTCAGTAGAAAAATGTGTATTAGTGAAACCGTTCCGCATATTCCAAATGATTTATCACATCGAAAACTGCAATAAATAATCTTTCAGTTCTTTTCAACAATATAGGCCAAATTATTATCAAACATTCATCCTACTTTTTGAATAAACATTGCGAAGTTACGACAATTAGATTATAGATTAGCAATAGAAAATAATTAGAACGACTTGAACCTTTTGTTTTTAGGCAACGATTTATTCGCTTCTAGTTTCACAAAATGAATGTTAAAAAATAATGCTGCAGCCTACTTTTTTTACTTTTGTTATCTTCAAAATGATCTATATCAATTATGATAAATTAAATTTTTATTGCTAAAATCTCAACTTGAAACCTCATATATACGCTCATTTGCCGCTACATGATAGTACATCACGTGACCGTATCTCATCTAATTAGATTACGAATAAAATGTTTCAACATGGCATCCATCACTTTTTTATAAAAGGGAAGATGTTACAATACTTTCATTATATAAACATTCTTATATATTTGATTACAATTAGACTTAAGCCATCTGATTAAATAATTTTGATTTAACATTCACTATGGCACTGCGAAACAACCAAACAAATTTATTAATTTACTTGTATTAATTCAACTTGTTATCTGCTTTTCGAAATAGTAGTTTATACTTATTGGGACCTAGTAAGAACTTTTTACGATAAATTCATCAAGTAAAATTTATTACAAGTATTACTAGAGGTAATATTATAACCGTGTGATCCTAAATATAATACGCTTACTAAACGACTAATGATTATAATAAATGTTTAAACAGCAGACGTTTCTTGACCTGGAAATCTTGATCGATAATTTTTGTTTCATATTTTTGATTAAATTAAATAAATCAAAATTATTTAGGCGCTGGCTACACATACGAGCGTACGCAGGGGCATGCAAGTTACTGGAAAATGTAGTGCAGCCAATTGTTGAATTTGGACGAACAGTATCATTACTTATTCGGATTAAAGAAGAAAATACTTCAGACCATGAATAATCACACACAAGTTGAGGCTATAATTATGTGTGTAATCGCTTGCTTTATAACTACTTTTTTTCATCCCAATTTTCGTTGGGGTCTGATAACCGCTGCTACCGTTAGTCGCGGAGAACTATGACCTAGATAAAGTCGAGTATTTGCTAGAACAAAAGCAGCAACGGCCAGACATTTATTACAATCTTATTTATGAATAGGTTGTAAAAAGAGACGAGGAAACGAAAGTCAGCGACATCCTCGAGCTGCGCTTGCATCACGGTGCCGACGTTCAGGATTTGTTTTTGCGCGTTACATCAGATGCTCGACAAACCGATAGACAAAGTTGAACGCAACAAACCAATTGCAATTTTGTTTAAATTCAAACGTTTAATATGACGTCACCCATAAGAAATACATTGTCCTCAATTTTAAACACTTCTAAACGTTTAAATTCAGCGGCAATATATTTCTTATGGGTGACGTCACAATTACACGCTTGAAACGTTTAAATTTAAACACATAGGATTTTAAAGTTTCGCCGTGATAATGTATCAAATATTTGATTATTTGGATAATGGAGATGTAGAAATTTTGCGAAAGACTTAAATTGTTAAGAGCTCAAACGAAAGAGAAACTTTACATTTATTTTACAATAAATCATTATAAGATTAGTTTAAAATCGATGGTGCGAAAATTGCAGTCAAAAGGATTATCGCGTTAAACGTGCCGAACGGTATCGCTGGCTTAATAGCCCAATAACCGAAATACCCAGGGGTAAAATGGAAAGCATTTTCCGAATAAAATATCTTTGGACTAGCGATCTTTTGGCGATATGCATTTGTTTCGAGTGTATAAAGTTAGGCCGTCTAGATGCTGATCCCCATCTTGACCTTGAAGTATCGAGAAAACAGAGAGAATATAAGAGACGCCGGGGATCGCAGTACTGCCTGTATTGCTTTAATCTTCTTGATTACGGCAATTCAGCCTTGTTGATAAACAGCTGTGTATCTAAGATCTCGTTTGTTCTAAGGTGCACGGCACGAAACGGGAGTTCCTCAAATGAGCCTGAAGACAGCAGCGTAAACGCAATAGATAGAATAATACAGTAAGTGGAAAGCGCTCGCCGAGCCCCTTTGAGACGTGCCGGTTATTTATAAGTGGAAAGAGCACAATAGTTAAATTAGCACGGCTCGCAACTTACCCTCGGCCGAGCGTCTTCCAGCTTAGTGACGCTGCACAAGGCGGTCGAGCGGTAGGACCTGCGGGTCGCGAGGAAGAACGCACGCAACTGGAACGGCTACACGGCCGTACAGCTGTACTAACTGCGGAATGATGCCTCCATCATCCTACCGGTCAGGCCGATCGCGAGAACCAAGTTCCAGTGCTTCGAGTACACGAGGACGCTGCGTCTGCTGATGAGGTACCCCTTGCACGCCCCTCGTCCTCTTGATGTACAACCGCAACGCCCTGGATCTGGGGCCGTGGGCCAGTTGGGACGTCTACACGAGCGTTTGCGATCGCGAGGGCAACAGCGTGCTCGTGCACGCCGTCGCGGCCAACGGGGTACGCGCGCTGCACATCGCGATCACGGGCAACTTCCGGACATCCAAGAGAGACGCGAGGTTCGTCCACCGGCTGGCCAGCGCCGCGCTTTACCCCAAAAATCTTGGATACATCGTGTTCACAATTGTCGACTATGCGAATCAATAAACTGCGGACAATGCAAACCCATCTCGCTTGCCATTGTCGTTCCTGTGTTTATTGTAACGTGCTCGTATTGAAACGCAACGGTATCTTTTCCAATCTCGGACAATTAACTCTTGTCGACAAATTTACACAGGACCATTTAGTTCCGTTTTGTCTTTCTCTCTCCCTCTCTCTCTATCCTTCCCACTTTCTCTCGGATAGTAGCTTCAAGCGAACAGTTGTGTACAACGGTCAATAAATATTTAATGCCGCAGTATGACTCTGACTTATGTCATTCTTTCTCAATTGTTCCAGTGGGACTTATTTCCAAAAATATAGATTCGTTTTCGTAAAAATGTTGTACTACGAATATCATTCTGTTAGTTCGTTTGAGATGAACTATTCTCGAATATCTGGCATTCAGCTTCTACTACTAGTACTCTCAACAATTCAGCCACTTGGATCGTGCCAAAAGATTGCCCGTGGCGGCATTTACGTAGAAAACGATGAGAATCAAACCGTTCCTCATCAGTTTGTTTCCCGGCGGGAGAAGCGAGCTTTTGTCAAAAAAATTTTGAAAATGCTCAATTTGCCAACCAAAGTCAATCGCTCACGCAATGCAACTCTGCGGCTAAACAGTCCAGCTGCTCGTTTCGTACATGACGTTTACAGAATCAACTTGGGAAAACGTGACGGTTGGTACAATAATTTTGTCGCGCCTCCAAGTTGCACTCGAATTTGTATCATTAACAATCATTCCTCTCCCCAGATGCATCATCGTTCAAATTCACTGACGCAGACCTCAAAACAATCAAAGATAGCGATGTGATTTTATCCTACTCGGCTCTTTCGAGGAACGGGAGTCAGGCAAAAAATAAGTTATGGTTTGACTTGTCCAAGAGGCCAGAGTCCAGCAACGCATTCCGGTCAGAACTGCAAGTCTACGTGAAGCCAACTGTCGGTAGCACTTGGCGAATTTCACTGTTCGATTTGGAAGGTTTCGTCGACTCGATAAACGTGACCAAAGACGGCTGGATCAAGTTTGATACAGGCCGAGTTTTGAGACGCTGGTTGAGTTGCGCCAATTGCAGTTTCGAGGTACATCTTTCAACTGTCAATCTGGAGCACGACGATGACGACAGCCAAGTGTTGGTACTGGACGAGCCACAGAATAAAGCGTTTCTCGTTGGCTACTTCGTGAAGCTATACCATGACTCAACTCACATGACAGGTACAGTCGGCGTTTCTATAATGTCTGGGTTGGCGCTGGTATTTGTTGAGCAAGCGACCAAGCGAGTGCCGCGAATTGTTCATGTTTCAGAGGGGAGCATAAGGAAACAACGCAGCACGACGACGAGGAACTACCTGGAGAATCCGTACTCGGGAGTGTACGAAAACCAGCGTCATCGGAAAACAAGCTGCTCGATGTATTGGCTTCACGTGCGTTTCAGCGAGTTGGACTTCAACAAGCACATCGTCGAGCCGGACGGCTTCGACGCAAACTACTGCCATGGGGAGTGCCGTTTCCCGTTAGCCGCGCACATGAACGCCACTAACCATGCCCTCGTGCAGACTCTCGTGCACTTTATCGAACCGGGTCTGGCTCCCCGCGTCCTGTGCGCACCCCGCAAATACGACGATTTGCCCGTTTTTTACTCCCATGATGGAGACGATTTCGCTTACAAGATCTACCGCCAGATAGTTGTGAGAGACTGTGGTTGCTGTTGAAAGTCATACTGCGGATGCCTAACGATTTCATTAGTGCAGCAGCCTTCCGACTAGTCCCATCGGAAAAATCACGCTACGATTACGAGATCAGATTAGAAAGAGCCGATGCAAATCCCTAGCGATCCTTAATTTTTAATTTTAATTTTTATAACAAATAAGAAGACGACAAGGAAGACAAGGTGAGCAACGCATGCCTTCGGCATCCTCTTTAACTAGATTTTTATTATTTTATCTTCTATTACAGAACGACATTGATGGTAAGGAGGAATTGATGGCATCACAACTAAACTGGTGCGGCCCTTTCTCGTTGGAGACCGTGGAGGAGATAAATAGGCGCTTGCACCAAGTAGACATCGGAAGGACCACTCTCCGGCGCGCAGAGGACAACTCGTTACCAGCTCAAGCCGTCAAGCCGATAATGGTCGTGCGGCCAACCGTGGCCACGCAAATGGCAACGACGACATCGGTTGAGCTGCAGAAGTCCCGATCGTCATCGTGAAAGAGCGCCCCGCCAGAAGCAGTCGAGCCCAAAGTCAAGAACGAGGAGGGGATCGGTAACTTGCCCGCAACGCGACGCCACTCCTCGCAGTGATGAGAATCCGATGAGGTTACAAAAAATTTCATTTTCATGAAGTTGTATCTTATCTATATGGAGAAAATTCCACCGACACATTTGATTTGAGCACTTTTGGTTTTCTCTATAGAACCATTCCAATAACCAGCAACAACTGCATTTATGATGGGAAAATTGAAAGTGACCGGAAATATTCAAAAGGCCATGGAATTAGAAAAACTGATGGACAGTTTGAAATCCAAATTGTAGTCTGAAAAGTTACAAAGAATGTTGATTCTTTTTATAAGCAAAGTTTTGTAAAAATGGTTAAATTAGGGTACAGCAACAATGCAGAATATTTATCTATAAAATTTTATTATATTTTATACGTAAAACTTTATATTAAAATAATAAACTATTTTATATAATCTTTTAAAATATTCAACATATTTTTCTAACGAAATTGTAATTAAAAATATTAATTGTAATTATCCAAAACAATTAATCTAATGAACATTGAACGAAGGTACAAACAATTTATAAAATCATTTTCCAGTTAGAAATCCAAAATAGCTTTGGACTTTTTGTATATACCAAAAGAAAATAAATCCACCTATTGATATCCAGGTCACTCTAGGAACTATACCAGCAAATAAACTAAAAAATATAGAATATATATCATTTAATTTCACTCATTCTTCAAAATAAAAATAAATAATATAAAAAACATACCCAGATGGTCCATTAATTTTATAAACTGACAAAAGTATGTTTACATTTATAATACGATTATTGCCCATCTTCAACTGAATAATCACTATTGAATCCATCTGAGCCGTCCTCTTCTATATTTTCGCCTTCTTCCCCACCTAATATCATTTCAATTTTTCCACCACTTCCTCTACTTGCTTGACTTAATTTCTGATTCCGTTGCACTTCTTTTTCAACCATTCTTGGGTCTATTTTATCGATATCTAGGAAGAAATCCAGCATAAGGTTATCAGCATTTGCTATAAAAATAAAATTTGTTATTAAAAACAATATAATTCCACAAAATTAGCAATTTATTAGATATTGTAGAATGGGATTACGTACATGGATCACAAGCATACTGAACAAAATCACTAACACCTTCATTCTTCAATAGATCTTCATCCACAAAGAAATTGCCAGTCACATCTTTACTGTCCTTGCACATAATAGCATAAACAGCATTAGCTACAATTTCTGGTTTCCGACTAATTCTCGCTGATTCTGAATCTGCCAATATTTCCATGGCTGCAGTGTGAATAGCTGAAAAAAACAAAATAAATGAGTTTTAACTAAACTAATTATAACAAAAAATTAAGTTTTAAATATAATAATTATTACCAGTCTTAGGCCACAGAGCATTAACAGTAACTCCTTAATCTTTGAATTCCTTTGCCATACCAAGAACGCACATAGACATACCATATTTTGCTATTGTATAGGCAATATGATTCTTGAAGCAGATTGGATGCATACTTAGAGGTGGACTTAAATTGATTATGTGTGGATTTTTACTTTTCAACAGATGAGGTAGACAAAGATTTGACCTATAAAATTACATTTTTTATAAAAGATATAAGAAACAAGACTCTTCAACCTACATTAGAAAAGTTCCTCTTGCATTGGTTTGATTCATGAGGTCATATCTCTTCATTTCAGTATTCAAAGTATCAGTCAGAGAAATTGCACTGGCATTATTGACTAGAATATCAATTCCTCCAAATTTATCCACTGCATTTTTAACAACATTAGCAACTTGAGTTTCATTTCTTACATCAACTATACATGGTAGAGCTTTTCCACCAACCTTTTCAACTACAAAGCATTCACATAATGAGCGTGAAATAAGATATTCACTAACAATATGTTTGAAATTTTTAAGTTCGCTTACCTTCATCAGCAGGTGATACTTCTCCTTTAATAGCACTTATTAATTTTGCTGATATAAACATCAAAGGGGCAGACAGGATAGTACACACAACCATAGGCGAAACAATCAGATCAATATCATTATTATAATGCAGTGTGAAAATAAATAAAGCTGGAGCAGTAGGAATCAAATCAAATGTGTCTGTGGAATTTTCTCCAGTATTCAGTAGTATCACAGATTCTCTAATAACTAATGAAAGGACTAGAAGTTTAACAGAAATGAGAATTCCTGGTATTACTAATGCTACACCCTTGAGCTTGTGAATTTTGCCAACCATCATGAGTTCAAGCTAAAAGAGAGCACTTGCTGAGAATGTATTTCCAAAGACTTCTAGAACTTCTTCGAGCAAAGTTGGCAACTTATGACTGAATATGAGATTTCTAATGATTTCGAGAACAGTCATAACTAGTATAGGATTTAAAGCAATCCCTTTGGCAATTGCTTTAAGCATGTCCCAATCACTTCTTTCAGTACGATTGTCTACTCCTTCACTGTGCTTAGCCACTTCCAGAAAAACAAAACCAATGGGATTCAAGGCAACTAGTGATATTGATGTTACTAAATATAAATATACTGAATACTCAGGATGTGCTGAGGCATAAAGAGTATTTACTGAAAATAACAACACAATTTATTAATTCTAAATGCTTAATTTTCACAATTTTTGATAAATATTTTGAGTTTTATGTCATGCACTAGTTTTACTATTTTTATAGTAAATTTTGTAAGATTATTTTTATGAATGTAATAAAGCCTATATTAAAATAAAAGTTATAAGTCATTTGATCTTAAACTCGATTGGTAGTCTAACCTTTTTTTACGATGGTAATAACAATACAAAATGTGGCATTGCTGATTTACCGGCACTATAATTTTGTACAATTTTTACGTTTGCCTAACAACATTGATAATAAGAAGGAGTTAATGTCGTCTCAACTATATTGGTGCGGCCCCTATTTATATATGCCGCAAAAATATAATCTTTATATACTGCATACAGAGTAGAACAAGAAACACAAGCTGGAAAACAACGCCTCGCTTATCAATTTTCTTTCACTAACGTAAAAAGAAGAAAAGGTTAACAATTAGTTATTTGAACGTGGAAATAAGGGTCATTGACCGATTCATTTACGTCGTCTACCTGCGGTTCTCTGTAGGGTCTGCTACTGGCATTCTGCACAAGACCGCACGCGCGAATGCAGAGACATCGTCGGCCGTCCGCGGGACTTCTCGCTGGCGTGGTCATGCCTTCGACCATCGAGCACGTACTACTAGAGGTAGCTCGCAGGGCTGCCGAACCATCATCGGGTATAGAAAGAGATAGCGCGATTACCCTGATAGGCTATCTCTCTCGCACCGCACGCTGATTGGCTGAGTGCGCTCCCCGCCATTAGTTATATATATAAATGTAGTTTTATATGTTGCGCACTTCCAGTTCCAGATTGTATACAAAGCATGTATGGCTTTATATACCAGTTTAGTTTTTCATACTTTCTGTTTTTTTCTCGCGTATGCTATTGCAAAATGCCTCATCAAAGATCAAAAAAATTTGAATCTGTTGAAGAAACGCATTCGGAGGAAATGAACTAAACTGATATTACGTTATCACGATTAAGACTGAAATTATTTCACTAAATAAGTAATTGTTATCCGTTTTCAAAGCGTGAAGTCGACTTTATAAGTTACCGAACTGGTATAATATTTTTATAAATATAAGAATAATGAAAGTTATCATCACTAATGTACCGATATATTGTTGTTGTTCTGGTTGCCTAAGTAATGATTTCAATAAATATTGAAAAAAATAATGTTTTTTACATATTTATTCGTAGTAAATATATTATAATAGGAAAAATTTTATCTATAACGACGTTCATCTTGTTATACTTCATAATTTTCAGTAAAATACTTTTTTTGAAATTCGCATAAATATTAAATGAGAATAAAAAATAACAAGTACAAATAACTATAAATTACGATACAAAAATCCACATATTATACACACATAAACGCTCGGACATTTACACCGTAAGGGTGCTCTTACATGCGAGCGGACAAACGTTCGAGCGGACAAGCGGACACCCAAAACTCATAAAATTTTGTCCGCCGGTCGAAAATTTTTTGTCCGCTGGCGGACAGAACTTTCTCCGCTGGCGCACGGAAAACTGTCCGCCGGCGGACGAACAAAGGGTTCTCCGTTGAAGGCTCCAGTATATTGGTATCTCGATAATTATCAATTGTTTTTTTTTTCAATAATGCCATTTAAAGCCATTCTCACGGCGTGCGGAAAGTAGCCTTCCACACGCGTTTATCGAGTTCTTTTTAGTACTTTTAGCTCTGCGATTTGATAACTAATGATTTTAGCAGAAAAAGCTTCAGATAAAAGTTGTTCCTTATTATATTATCTACAAAAAAGTCAGTGTAGCCATTATTGTAAATACATTAGTTTACTTGCAAATTTAGAAAAAACATGAAATTTTGTAAACCATTTCAGGTTTTCGTGATTTTTTTGGTCAAATAATAATTTTAGAATAGTGCCTTCACTGACTTTTTTGTAGATAATATAATAAGGAACAACTTTTATCTGAAGCTTTTTCTGCTAAAATCATTAGTTATCAAACCGCAGAGCTAAAAGTACTAAAAAGAACTCGATAAACGCGTGTGGAAGGCTACTTTCCGCACGCCGTGAGAATGGCTTCAAATGGCATTATTGAAAAAAAAAACAATTGATAATTATCGAGATACCAATATACTGGAGCCTTCAACGGAGAACCCTTTGTTCGTCCGCCGGCGGACAAAAAATTTTCGACCGGCGGACAAAATTTTATGAGTTTTGGGTGTTCGCTTGTCCGCTCGAACGTTTGTCCGCTCGCATGTAAGAGCACCCTAAGCCTGGAAGCGCGCAACATATAAAACTATATCCATATCTACGGATAATGGCGGGGAGCGCACTCAGCCAATCTGCGTGCGGTACGAGAGAGATAGCCTACCCGGGTAATCGCGCTATCTCTTTCTATACCCGATGTCAGTTCGGCAGCCCTGCGGGCTGCCTCTAGTAGATATATGCTCGAAGCTATACACTCACAATTGTTGTCTATTTAATTGTTTGTGGTGTGTGCACCTTGGTGCTTGGTCGTTTCCTAACCACTCGACAGTACTCGAGACGATAAACAACGAGTATGCACGGTTTAGCTGCGAAAACAGCTGTATTGCAATGACTTCAAGCGTCGTAACGACAGCGTACTGTGCAGCCTATTGACATATGAGTTTAGTGCAGTTGCAATTACGCCTAGCCTAACATGGTGGTGAGTAACTTTTATACGTGTATATGCAATGGTAACGACAAGTTGTTCTTATAGTTTGCAGCGGATTCCTTATAATTAACTTATGGCTCGGCGTGTACAGCTCGCGACTGCATAACGAGGTGTTGATAATGATTTGACGACTTGACGACAATGAATGATGTTCTGCTTTTTTCATCATATATATCAGTGATGGTGGTGATGATGACGAGTGCTTTCTCAGTTACAATATTGCGATGATACTGCGGTACCTATGCAGAAAGTGATTTTACAGTCGCCTAGCCATCGTTGCATATTATACAAGATTTATTATATAAGTCATTTTTGTGAACATGGCTCGAATGTTGCTATAAATAGTGACCTATGAATGCTGCTAGTGAAGCCTTCTCCCTTGGTGTCGATATACACATATAAGATGTGTGGGTGAAATTGGTCGCGTTTTCGTTGTCAAGGCTTGAGTGTCTAAACTGTTGATAATTCGGCTTGGAAAATATTGTCGCATCGCTAAGTGATGGTATTTGAATATGTGTGCATGCATTTTCTACATTATCTTGAATGATTTACGCACTTTTTAAATAATTACACGAAAAGTTGGGCGATGTTTTTTTTCTTTTTTTTTTCTTTTTATTTAAATGTATGTAGTGCTTGCTCGATTGATGGCTTTGATCATAACGTAAGCTCGGGCAACGGGATTTCGTTGGTTAGTTAGTAACGGCATCAGCGCTGAAAGCATTGCATCTAGGGGCTTGAAGTTCTTGTTTCAGCTGGTGAAAAAATGCCAGCCCCTGGTTAACCGCGCCGAGACAATAGTACAATCGTATTTATGTATTTATTATCGTCATATTGCCGGAAGCGATCACTTGAGCACATCAGAATTGTAAGCATTAACAGCAATTCTCGTTTAGTTAGATGAGCTTATTTGAAAGACGGTGGAATTTGTAATGATTTGTTGTTGCAGTATACGAGCGAGCATGTATAATTTTGTTGCAGTTTTCCATGATAGACGGTGAGCCTCGATTCAACGAAGCTCTATTGGATTACGTACAGAACGGAAGTATCAGGGTGCTCGAGTCATTTTTCCGAAACGAGCATCCCGACGCGAGCGATTCATCGGGAAAAACGCTGCTGCACTACGCGGCCAAGTCGAACAACGTCTCGATGACGCAGCACCTCATAGACAGTAACTACGAGGTGGACGCCAGGGATCATTACGGCAACAGCCCGCTGATGTTGGCAGTGCAGAGCGACAGCGTCGACACGGCGAGGCTGCTGATCAGATACAACGCCAGCGTGTACTTTCGCGACGCGAGGGGCAGAAGCATTCTGCCGCACAGAGCGAAGTATAAATTTCGGAAAAACATACTGCTGGACGTGAGCGAGTCCGAATTGCTGAACAAGTATCGCGAGCTCGTCAAGATAATCTTGGAGAGGGTAAGGAGAGATTGTTGGCACAACGAGCAGCTGCTCATCTCAAGACTGACCGAGATTAATTGCTCACTCGTTAAGGCAATCTATCTCGGAGATGCCAATGTAACAAGACTGATGCTGGAGTACGGCCGGTCGGTCGACGAGCGCGAGCTCGAGACTAACGAGACGGCGTTGCACGAGGCCGTGAAACTGGGCGATTTCCAAAACGTGAAGGTACTCTTGGAGTACGGTGCGGACGTGGGCGCTCAGAACGAGGACGGACTGTCGCCCATTTACCTGTACAACCAACTCTCCAAGGACACCGATCAAAAGATCAAGATCTTGAGGACGTTGATAGAGCACGGCGCTTTGCTCGCGCCAACGCCGGAAAAGTGCATGACGCCGTCGCAGTTCATATTGCAGAACGGCAAGCTCTGGGCAATCAACACCCTAATGCAATACGACTTCGAATGGGACCCGCATTGCTCGCTGCTCGCTTTGGTTTCCAACAACGACCCTGACGCTCTAGAGGCAGTGCGCGGCAGTGGCCTCGAGTTGAACGCGACGGCCAACCCAATCAAGATGCCGGTACTCTCGTTCGCAGCCACCTTTGGCCCCCTCAAAAAAGTGCAATTTCTGTTGGAATCCGGTGCCGATCCAAACGTCGTGAGCGAAGATGGACAGACGCCCTTGACCTCTGCGTTCAGCTACACCTTCGGCCAGAGAAAAGAGCACTTGCCAATCGTCTGCCTGATGTTGCAGCACGGCGCCGATGCCCAGTACAGTTTCCAGGATGGCCGGACCGTTTTCGACGTAGCCGCGCAGCAGTGCCATGAAAATCTGCTCGAGCCCGTGATCGCGCATCTGGCAATGAGAGAAAGCCTCGGCGAAGCTATTACCGACGCCATTCGTAGCAAGATTTATTCTCGGGATACTTTCAAGGCGCAGTTCGAAAGATGCGAGCAGCAGATCCGAATGTTGAAGAACACGAGCGTGCACGAAACCGTTACGATGTATAAACTTCTGACTGAGAGCCAATCAAAAATCACGAGATATGCGCGTAATAAAGAATTTGCTCCAAGGTTTAGAAAGCAGTTGAAAAATCTCACTTTGGAGCCTTATTATTCAATATGTTTACGAAAGCGAGTTGGCAAGGCAATTCATCTAGCGCAGCTAAATGAACAAGCGGTCATTGTGATGAATAAGCTTTTTAGATATCGTATTAAAAATTATCACGAAATTCTGAGTGAAATTGTTGACTATTTTAACTGTGATCAATTAAAGACTGTCTGTAGCGTTTACAGCCTTCAAGAATCGGAACCCTTCCATTTAGATAATCTTTTTGTACAATTTTAATAAATTTTCATACCATTTTATAATCGTAATGCTTCTGCTACTGTTTTCCTTCAACCCAAAAAGCTACAATTTCGTGCAAATTATTGCTTTCTGCGGCTGACAAATTGACAATAAAGTTAGTGCCTAACTAATAACATTGGCAATAAACGTTAGTGTGCGGTTAATACTATTCTATTAACTTTCGAATAAGCAATTGCATGTATACAATTCATGTTTTTTTCCCAATTCATTATTCGTAGGTTAACTTAACTGTTGTGTATTAATAATGACAATAAATCGAATGCCCAACTTGTATTTCTAGCGTGTTTTATAAAATCTTCAAAAAATATTAGAATAAAGGATTCTGTGCGAATTTCATGTTTATTTATCTAATTGAACAATTGTAAGTGGGCTGTGATGTTTAAATACAATTGTCAAACTGCCACACTTTTTTCAAATAAAAATATTTTATTGATTGTTAATATTCACGATAAACTAAGTCTCTGATAATATTTGTAACGTATTATGTAAACTTTTATATGGCTAATATAAATAGAATAGCCTGAACAATAAAAATGTGTTTGAAAAGTGCTACTGCAACACACAGAATAATGTTACCAAAACGTCTTTGGAATTCTAATTATTATTTTTCATTTTGTTAGGCAGCCTTTGTGCCATTTCCTCAATGTTAAAAAAAATATGTTAAAGTAAAGCCAAATCCTGACAAACATCGCGTAGTTAATGTTTTGTTTACATTTCTCTCGAAAGGTGAGCATCGTACAGTCAAAGTGCGCCAACCAAGTCGGCCAAATTCACATGGATACACAGAACCTCGAAATCGCAAACAGCAAGGTGACGCGTCGAGGATCGCGGCAGGCGATACTATGAATAGGTGCAGCGCCAACGAGAGCCGCGCGACTCTCCCGGCAAAGGTGAGTGGGCCGAATGCCGTCGCCGTCGCCGCGGCAGTTGGGGTCGAATTATCATCAGCGCAGCAGCTCGAAAATTGTGCCGCGACAGCGCAGCCTCGCGCGCCTGGTCGTCGGAGCAGGATGGAGGAGCCGGAGCCGAAGTCGGCGCAGCGCGCGAGGAAGGAGCGGGCCGAGGCCGAGGGGAGCTCGCGACGGCCGCGATGCGTGTGCGGGCCGAGCGCCGGCGCGCCGGCTGCGTTTCATCTGGTCTGGTCGGAGCTGAGGTTGGCTCGGTCTCGCCGCGGCCCGCCGCGCTTCTGCCCCACTCGCGCCTCTCTTCCGCGCCTCACTCCCGCTCTCCGCTGCGACCAGGTCCCGGGGGCAGCTCTGCGACGGCCAGCTGGTGAGCTGCGACCAGCGCGAGTTCCCCGTGCACCGAGTCGTCCTCTCGGCCGCCAGCCCCTACTTCCGCGCGCTCTTCACCAACGAGCTCAGTCCGAGCACGTCGCGCTCGAGGCTCGACGCCCCCGGCCACGCTCTCGGCCTCGTGCTCGACTACGTCTACACCGGCAGCTGCCGCGTCACGGCCGACAACGTGCAGCAGCTGCTGCCGCTCGCCGACCGCCTGGAGGTGCTCGGGGTCGTGCAGCTGTGCTGTCGGTTCCTGCTCGACCAGCTGAGGCCCGACAACTGCCTGGGTTCGTCGTCGCTCGCCGGGCGCAGGCTCGGGCGCGCGTCTGACGGCTCGCTCCTCGCCAGGTATCTGCAAGTTCGCCAGGCACTACTTCTGCCGCGACCTCGAGGAGAGGGGCCGCAAGTACGTGCGCCGCCACTTCCGCGAGATTCTGGAGGAGAGCGCCGAGTTGGTGGAGCTAGGTAAGCGGCCGACCGGCCGGGTCGCCGACCGCGCGATGCTCAGTTGGCGGCGCTGCAGAGTGCGACGAGCTGGAGGCGATCCTGCGCGACGACGAGCTGAACGCGCGCACGGAGGAGCTGGTGTTCGAGGCCGTGCGGGCGTGGACCGAGTGGCGCCCGAGCGAGCGCGCGGCGCAGCTGCCGCGGCTGCTCGGCTGTCCGCGCTACGGGCTGATGAGCTCGCGCTTCTTCCGGGAGCGCGTGCACGGCTGGAGCGTCGAGCGCAACCCAGTAGGCGCGGCGGCGCGGAGGCGCGGAGGCGCGGAGGCGCTCGGCCGATCACCCGATCATCCACTCGGCCTCGTCCGCGCAGGGCTGCAGGGACGTGCTGGCGCCGGTCTCGGCGTACCTCAAGGCCCGCCACTGGAAGAGCGGCTCGGTCGACCGGATGACGCGGCCGCGCGTGCCGCACGAGATCCTCTTCGCCGTGGGCGGCTGGACTTCGGGCTCGCCCGTCAACTTCGTCGAGACCTACGACGGCAGGGCCAATCGCTGGTTCCTGTGCTCCCACGTGGACGCCCGGCCCAGGGCGTACCACGGGATGTGCGCCTTGAACGGTCTGATCTACGTCGTCGGCGGCTACGAGGCGAGGAAGGAGCGAGCCATGTGCGCGACTCCGCCGGCTCGTCCGGTCGCTGACGCTTCACGCCTCCTTCTCGCTCGACAGAAAGTGCCTGAATAGCGTGCGCTGCTTCGACCCCTCGACGAAGCAGTGGACGGAGAAGGCTTGCATGTACCAAGCCAGGTGTTACGTGAGCGTCTGCGCCACGGGTACGGGCTTCGCCCGGCTTTCGCGCGCCTTCGATCCGACGACGTCGGCTTGCAGGTGGCAAAATCTACGCGCTGGGAGGCAAGGGCGGACTGACGCGGCTGTCGTCGTGCGAGCGCTACGAGCCGGCGGCTAACCAGTGGGAGATGATTGCACCGATGAACTGGCCGCGATCGGACGCCAGCTGCGCGACGCTCGACGGCAAGGTCTACGTGGCCGGCGGCTACGACGGTCTGTTCATCTTGAGGTCGGCCGAGGTCTACGACCCCGCGACCGACCAGTGGACCTACCTGGCGCCGATGCGCGTGCCCAGAGCCGGCGTGTCGCTGGTGGCCTTCAGAGGATGCCTCTACGTCGTCGGAGGCTTCGACGGCCGGCTACGCTTGAGCTCAGGTGAGAACGTCGACGCGCGACCGCTCGGCCGCTCGATCGCTCGACCTCTGTCACGACGATGACACGGCCCGGCTTTGTCGAGTATCGCAGTCGAGAAGTACGAGCCGGGGCAGCCCGACGCCTGGCAGCCGGTGCCGGACATGTACGTGCCTCGCAGCAACTTCGCCAGCGTCGTTCTCGACGAGCTGATTTTCGTCATCGGCGGATACGATGGTACGCTCGCTCGGGCCGTGGACCGCGCATACGTGCTGATTCGCTGGCTGCGCGCAGGTTGGCTGCCGATCTCGTGCGTCGAGTGCTACGACGCCGAGAGCAACCAGTGGTACGTGGCCTCGTCGATGAACGTCTGCCGAAGCGCCCTCGGCGTCTGCGTGATCGCCGGCCTGGACAACGCGCGAGACTACAGTTATCACAAGCAGACCCCGGCGCCGAGACTCGTCAAGCAGTACAGGCAGAAGCCCCGGAGAGTCAGCGCGACGGCGGTCATCGCCAGATGACCGCTGCCGAGCCGCCGCTTGTTGAGACTTTCACGAGAGATGGATCCGAGACGACCGAGACTCACGGCGCCACCAGTTGTTTTACATTTTAACCATTGATTTTTGATTTTTGTCGTTGGCTTCGCCTCTCGAATCCGCGCTGTCGGCTATTTTAACCCCGCCTTCTCTTTCTAGCTTGCCTTTTCGCGCGATTATTTATTTTTTCGACCTGGCTTTTTCTGTCGAGAGAGATCGATAGAACCGAACACTCGTGACAATCGATCGTCTCGGCTCGATGTCACTTGCCATTGCTGTACAATAATTTTCATTCGACAGTTTGTATTTCACGATTTTTAAGCCCTAACGAATTCTTTTTGACAATGCCGGCAGATCGATTGCCTTAAACTCGTTAGATTTAGATATACTTTACTTCAAAACACAAATTCTTTCTCTAAACGCGGTGTCCTCATACATATATTTACAATAAATGCAATACTACGAATTGACTATTTGTCAGCATTTCCGACATTTATTATTTATTAAGTAAGCTTGAGCATTCGGTAAGCTCGGCACTTTTTCTACTGGACGGAAAACGATAAGACCGAAAATGTATACACGGCAAAACCTTAAAATCCTATGTGCTTAAATTTAAACGTTTTAAGCGTGTAATTGTGACGTCACCCATAAGAAATACATTGTCGCTGAATTTAAACGTTTAGAAGTGTTTAAAATTGAGGATAATGTATTTCTTATGGGTGACGTCATATTAAACGTTTAAATTTAAACACATGGGTTTACCGTGTATTCTATCAATTGTTCAATGTTATTTTGTCTTTGTACGGTGAATGAAAATATATTTCTAAAATAAGTGATTGATGGGATTGCATGGCGCTGTGTGGCACTGCCGGGTCATTCACCTTATTCTCCGATACTGGCAACTGAATAGAAGTTAACGGATTATCTGGTAGTCGCATCGGTCGCTCCTCATTTTGAGACGCTATTCTATCGACAATGCTTAGTATTTGATGACATGTATATGTAACATGTAGGTAACCGAGAGGCAAAAACTCGATGATAATAATAATCACAATTTTATTAATTTATTACACGTTCGCATTTGTAAAACAATGTATTCATTGAAGACTTGAGATGTATAAGTACATGTTGCACAGGTACATGGCTACACGCACTGTGTACGCCATAAAATGTTCGTACGTTGCGTAACATGAAGAGTTTTTTGGCTCTTCCGCTTGTTCTCTGCCGATCATTGATGTTGATACGCTAAACTTTCGCTCACTACGAAGACTCATCTCTTCCTACCTACCTCCCTCCCTCCCAATGATGTTGACACTTAGGTGACAATTCCTTGTCCAGATTGAGCTACAACTGTCTGGCACAGAATCCCTAATCGGGTTGGTCGATCGACAGACAAGTCGACATCCAAAGATGTGCGAAATCGCCATTGTCTTAAGCTACAAGCTATTTACGCCACACTCGTCGCGCTAGATCTTGTTGACGAAAGTAACGAAGAATTGTGTTTCCAACGAACCTAATTGCGAACGACAAGGACAGCATTGGTCGTTTGATGACAAGTACAATTTGAATGGTATTCGTGATGCGACACAGCGAGGTGTAAACACAAATCCTTGAGCCTTGTCAATGATGCGCGTCGAGTTGCTTGTAACCTTGAAAACCGGAGAATATTGGGCTCTGCATCTCCTCTGCTTGTCCGATGAATGGCGATCAAGTCCGTTCGTTATTTCACTAGATCGAGCTTATACAAATGGTTTTTCAAACGATTGGTATTCTTTGATTTCAACAGATGTACATATACACCTGGAGTGTGCGTATATTCTTATACGTCAGTCGATAGTCAAGCTTTTCCTTTTGATATCACGCTGTGAGCGTAATATATAGTGGCTGCTTCAAAAACAAAAACAATAACAGGATTTTGTTTGCGATGCCTTCGTCGATTGCGCGCCTTCAAGTACGAAAATAACGAGCATACATTTTGTCTTGTTTTCACGGTTTCATAGCCGAGCGAAAATCATATGAAATTATTTATACATTTGTAAGCGCAGTCCGCGAAGCTGTTGTTTGCGTGTACACCATCGTGAAAAACAAATCTCATCAAACGTGATTTTCAGACAATGAATGAATTCGTAGAAATAACGTGTATAAAACGCATCAATACTTCTCTAATAATATCGTCTATAAATATACGAGCTCGAAAATGTTGTGTGTGTATCCTCACGGTGTACCTGATAACTTTTTGTTATCCACGCAGCGATATTGGAGGGATTTATCTCGTCGTAGAGCTTACATGCTTGTCTTTGTTGATTACACCACTAGCGCAGCCAATGTCGAACAAGTAAATTATCAAAAAACATACGTAACGAGCGAGAGTTCGAACGGTGTCGCGCAATAGCGAATCTCCTTTACGTGAACAACACGCAGCCTATAAATTTATACACATCTGAAGGGGAGAACAATTGACATGCGTTTCGTAAACTTTCCTAACAACAAGATACTTTTTTCTTTATAATCTTCGTCGTTGATGATCTCTACACGCATACATCAGACAATCTCTTTCTCTCTCGTTATTCACATATTTTTCCATCCTTCGCGATCTCTTTAAAATGCTTCATCACGCGCACAGATTATCGAGCATTCTTTTTCTTAAAAATCTGCGCTGAGCATTAATATCATTTCTTTTTAATTCTCAGCTGGGATTTATAGGCAACTTTCTTCACTTTGAAAACTACAATTGATATCAAACTTGTCAAGAATAATTTACAATTCGTATACGTGAATTTGCTTATTAAAATTTTTTTATATTTTGTCTCCATTTACCGACGCTCTACTCGACAGCGCTCAGTATTCTCGCTCGGATAAAATTTTCAAAGCAATGAAAGATGCTTTCTTCTTCTTCGTCTTCTTCGCCTTCTCGTCTCAACATTCGACGACGAGGCCAAACACCGTTTCTCGTCGAAAGACCCCCATCGCCAAAATGGAAAGGCGCATCCACAATTGCCAAACGACAAATTATCCGGTTAATCGTTTTAGGATAATCGTACAATGTAACAAGTCGATTCGTCATATACATATCTAATAAAAAATTTACAGCACACGAAAAAGATGCTTAGACATTAATATAGGAACATAATATTCTGCCTCATGCTTCGGTAGACACGAACAGTATTTTTCCAAGATACATTATACCGAAGGGAATGCGAAAGACGAATCTTTTGTTTGTGCACAACTGAAACACCGAGTTTGCGTGTATTTACACAATTCATGTACAGCGAATATTAAGCGAAAGTTTCAAGTAAAAAATCGTGCGATAGATTATCGTCGAACGAACGATGCCGAAGTGTGATTCGTCAAGAAGTTACAAAGAACGTCGGTTTATATATATATATATATAAACGGACAACTTTTTGTTATAAAGTTGTCGGAGAAGCATCGCGGTGAAAAATCTGTCCGCGACGAGCAAACGAGGAGAACGGAAGACAGAAAGATGGTAAAACCAGAAGAAGGACGACGCTCTTATCTGAAGTACTTGAGGCCCGTGACCAGTAGAAACTTCTCGATGAAGAGCTCCGAGTCGAGGACGGCGATGTGGGCGGCGCGGCCGATCAAAGCGTTTGCCGTTGGTGGCAACGCATGATGTACGTCGTAGCGGATGAAACTTACGTTTGCCGATGATATTATTGGGTAGAGGATGTTTTGCACCATCTCCCTGTACGCCGCGCCTGTCAACAGTAACAGCTAAGAAATATTTGGTCTGCAACGGGCATTCTATCGATCGAGGGCACGGCCGCCGTCGACCTTCCCGTCGTCCTTTCCGCCGTCTAGACTATAACGATTCACAGAAATAAACGAACAGTTTAATCCGATTTGACGAAACGAGTTGTACGGCTTTTGAAGGTCTCTGCGAACAGCAAATCAGTCGATCCGTTACTTTATTTGAACGTCGAAGTATACTCGACCGGGTAGATTGCAACGAACGCGATTACTCGCGTTCACGAAAAGTCACGCTCGTCGACTTGGCAACGCGGAGGCGAGCGCTCTCGGAGGTACGAACCTTGGTCGGTGGGATCGCGAACGGCAGCTTTGCAGAGCTCGATCCGCGCCGAGTGCAGCGGCACGTAGCGATCCTGCGCGCTCCCGCAGAGCAGCACGTGCTTGAACCTGTGCAGGTTGCTCTTCTGGCTGAGTCGGAACATGAACGAGCGGCGCACGTCGGTCGCGTCCTTCATCGCCAGCTGCAGCAGGGAGCCGCTCTTCTTCCACTTCTGCATGAACCACATGCCTGCGAACAGCAACGCTGGCTGGCGTGATCTCGCGAGCCGTCAACTCCGTCGAGCGTCGATCGAGCTCACCGGCGTTCACGAGCCCGCTGGTGTTGTAGAGCGTCCCCAAGTGCGGCCCGCTGAGGCTCAAGAAGGTGTGCAGCCTGGGCAGCAGCGGCCTCAGCTGCGGCCTCGTCAGCGCGCTCCTGATGATGATGTTGCCGAGCGAGTGTCCGACGAAGCTCACTCTGCCCGGCTCGATCCCGGAGCTGTCGATGTGGTGCAGGATCTCGCCGACCAGTCTGTCGGTCATCGTGTCGAAGTCGGAGAAGGTGTCGCCCTTGTTCTTCTCCGACATCAAGAAGTCCAGATGCATGCCGGGCAAGCCCAGCTCCAGGTAGGTCTTGACGAGGCGCAGGTCGGCCGCGTTGCCGTCCAAACCGTGCACGCAGACGATCAGGTGGACGCCCTCGGCCGAGAACAGCCTGTACTCGTCGCCCGCGTGGAAGTAAGGCAGAGTGGAGGCCAGCGACAGGCAGTCGCTGTACGTCCTGCCGGTGAAGCACATCTGCCGCATGAACTCGTCCTTGCACTTGCTGAAAGTCGTCAAGTCGTCCTGCGTCGACTGCAGCAGCTGCTTGCCCTCCTGGTAGCAGTCGGCGCAGATGTCGCCGCGACTGCCCATGCCGTAGGCCAGACTGTCGCTGATCCTCTGCTTGTTGCTCTGCGGACTGCACGGCGCAGTCTTGGTCTGCTGGGGACTGCGCGACCGTCGATGTTGCTGGTGGTGATGCTGCTGCTGCTGCTGCTGCTGCTGCTGCTGCTGCTGCTGCTGCTGCTCGTGGCGATGGTGGTGGTGGTGGTGGTGGTGGTGGTGGTAGTGCTGTTGCTGCTGCTGCTGCTTCGCCGACTCGTACACGTGGTACAGCGGATTGTCTATCGTGGTCGCCGACGGTGCAGGGCCGAGCGACGGTGGGTCGCGGAACTCCTCGGGAGGCGGCGGCTCGTCCCGGAACATCTTTGGCGGTGGCAGCCGCACCTCCTCGTAGCCGTGCCTCGCGGCTGCCGGTGCCGCGGGCGCCGAGCGCTCGGTCCCGTCGCGGGGACTGCCGTGGTCCTGAAACAAGTGGCGCGATCGAGCACTCGCCGCTTCGCCGACCCGAGTCTCCGGGAGGCCAACCTTGGCGCCGCCGTGCTTCCTCGGCGCGAGCTTGGCCAGCTTCTGGCGCAGCTGTCCGCTCGACAGCTTGGCCTGGCTCAGCTCCGAACTGGACGTGTCGCCGCTACTCACCCAGCCGCTACACTCGGACGTGAGGTTGCTCGAGCTCGTGCTCAGAGTCGGACTCGACGGTCTCGACGTCGGCGGCGACAGCCTTGCCACGACTTGCTCGGGCGCGCTGCTCGCGGCGGGCCGCTGCGACGCGGCGTCTCCGATCGGCATGCACGGCATCGAGACTGCCGAGCGGGGCACGACGAGCTTGTTCTGCGCGACGGGCACGCTCGCGCAGCGCAGACGCTTGCCGCTCGGCGTCGGGTCCGCGTCCCCGGTCACCACCACTGCGCACGCACAAGCACGCGCTCGTGAGCTCGCCGCCTCGGCCGCCGGCTCGATCGCCCTCCTCCGCGACTCACCGTTGAACGAGTTGACCGACGGCAAGGAGATCGGCGACAGTATCGCCGGACCGAGCGACTCCAACTTCGAGCTCAGCCTGCCTCCGCTGCCACCGCTGCCGCTGTGGTCGTCGTTCTCGACGCTGCCCTCGTGGTTCTCCAGCTCGAGGACGCGCGCGCTCGCGCTCGGCTGCTTGGTCGGGCTGGGCGAGCGTGGGTCTTGGTAGGCGACGGGCGGCGGCGGGTGACCCAGCTTCTTGCCGACGGTTTCGCCGTTCTTCGCCTGCTCGTCGTCGCACTTCTCTATCCTGATGCTGGGAGCCGAGCGCGCTCTGCAGTTCTGGTTGCTCGGCTTGGGGGCTCTCTGTCGTCGGCACTGAACGCTCGGCCTCGAGTCCTTGCTCGCGCCGTTCTGATTGGCGTGGTTGGCGTGGTTGGCGTGGTTGGCGTCGTAAAGCGGCTCTTTCCGACGCTCGTCGGCTCGTCGTTTGTTCGCGCCGCCGTTGCTGTCCTTGCAGATTTGGTGGTTCCGCTTCCACGGATCGTCGTGCTGTCGTTTGCGGAATAATCCGAGTAGCGTCACTTTGCCAAGAAGCTCGCTTTGATACTCACGTGGTCGAAAGCGCGGTCGGAACTCTTGGGCCTCTTTGGCAGCGAGTGCGCGCTGCCGTTGGTCCTTCTCGCCTGCAGAGTGCCGTAAGTCGGCGACTCGTGCGCCTGACTCGTGCCGTTGTTCATCGGCTGCTGGCGAGCTCGCTGAGCGGCGCTCGATCTGCCCACGGTGTTGTACTTCCGCGGCTGCTCTAGCGCCCCATTGTTACTCGCCCCGAGTCTGCAGTTGGACGCGTAATTCAATTGCGGAACGCAACGCGGCCGTTTATCGTCGAACCAACTTGCAGCAGCACTGCAATCGAACGTCGATGGGATTCGAGAGACGCGACGAGCGTGCACTCGAATCGACTAGCCGGCCGCTTCCGCGGAGATGAAAACTCAAGAGAGAGACTGACCTGCCGACCGACTGCTTGCGCTGCCCGCGGCAGCCGGCTCGGTCCGGATTGGCCGTGTACAGGACCTCGGCGTTGGCCCTCGGCTCGGCGTCCAGAGGTGGCCGCTGCAGCGGCGAGCGCGCGTCCGCAGGGCTGGCCGTCACTGCGCCGGAAAACCCATCGGTCATTGCCGGCCGAGCGTCCGGACGACGGCAAGCTCGGGCGCCCGGCCGGCAAATCACCATCGGTGAAGAAGGCGGTCTCGGCGTACAGAGACGTGTTGTCGGCTATCTGCGCGAGGTCAAGGCTGCCCACGCAGCCGGGCAGCTTCACGGCGGGTCCGGCGGCCGAGGGCCGGTAGCCAGGCAACTGCCCGCCGCGCGGAATCTCCGGGAACATGGCCGCGAGCAGCGAGGTGATGGACCGCGAGCGCGCGCCCTCGCCGCGGGCCTCGCCCGTCGCCGGCTGCGAGCGCAGGCCCTGGCGCGGCAGCGTCTGCGTGGACTTGGCCCGCGGCAGCGTGGCCAGCGGCGCCGGGGGGCTCGGGGGGCTCGGGGGGCTCGGCGCGGCCAGCCTGCCGGCCGCGCGCTGGCTCCTGGCGCCGCCGCCACCGCCGCCGCCGCCGATCAGCTGGCTGGAGGCGCTCCGCGGCAGGCCGCGGTTGGTGGGCGACGGCGCGGCGCTCGCCGACGCCGGGCGGCGCGCGGCCGCGAGCTCGGGGCCCAGCTGGTCCAGCGACTTGCTGTGGCGCGCCGGCAGGCTCGCGCCCTCCGAGCTCGGCGACCAGCCGCCCCGGCAGTCCCACGGGCCCGCGCCCGTGCCGCAGCTGCAGTCGTCCAGGCCCGGCACTGCAACACGCAGCCCCGATGCAGATGCCGCCAGCCGCCGCGTCGCCCCCCTCGCGCTCGAGAGAGCGCACGCACCGCTGCTGCACTGCCGCGGCTGCGCGTCGGCGTAGCGGTCCTCGAAGATCAGCGGCAGGCTGTGCAGGTCGCCGTCGAGCTCGGGACAGTGGACCGGCAGGTTGGGCAGCGCGGCCAGGTATCGCGAGCGTCTGGCCGCCTCGCTCACGGCCTGGTACGTCTGGTAGTTGGCGTCGTAGCAGCCCGCCGCCGACGTCCGCGGGTTCTCCTGCACGAAGAAGCCCTCGGCGAAACGACGCACCTGCGGGAGAGGAGAGAGAGAGAGAGCGAGCGAGAGGGGGCGAGCGGCGGCTAGCGGGGCGCGAGGGCGGGGCGGGTCTGGGAGCCGCGAGCCGGCGGCGGCTCGCGGCCCGGCACGAACCCTCAGCTGGTGGTGCACTCGCGCCAAGTGCCGGTGGACCGCGTCCCTGCCGGAGAACGCCTCCAGGAAGTGCTCCCAGAGCAGGATGTTCCGCGCGCACAGCTGCGCCACGTCCGCCTCCTCGACGTCCATCATCTGCGAGCAGTCGGGCGACGCCCGGTCAGCTGCGCTCGCTCGTCCGCGGCGGGGACGGGGCCTACCTACCTTGGTGAGCTCCTGGTGCGTGCTCTGGGCGAGCTCGAGCGTGCGCTGCTGCCAGGCGGGCAGCAGTCTCGCCATTTCGGCCAGCTCGCCGAGGAGATTCTCGCGCGCCTCCAGCAGCAACCTCGCCACCTCCTGCTGCACCAGCTTGGCGCTTTGCGTCCGCGGCGTCGTTTCCTGGAAGCCATCGATTCGCGTGGCCGACCCGACAGCAGACCGACGTCCGCTCGCCGACGAGCGCGACGGGTGCCGGCGTGGCTCCTGTTCGGAAGCTCGGAGGAACGGCCACAAGAACGGAGCTGCTCTCTCTCTCTGTCCGATCGACATTGCGTCTCGGAACGGGAGCAGAGCGCGAACGAACCGAGCGGTAGCCGTGCGAGCAGAGAGCGCAACTCACGGGATATTTGGAGAACGGATTGCTGTCGGCGCCGTTGGCTGTCTGCTTAGCCTGCGACCAAGACTTGCCTCCCCTCGGCGCGCTGCAAACAACGAGCGACAAGGTCGTCGGGAGAAAGCCACGATGAGCGACATACGACAAGCATGTGCGGGTCGACAACGAAGCAGCGCATCGATTGCCGCGCGGAAACCCGACAACGATCTGGCGATCGATGGATTTTCGCGCGCCGCATCGATAGTCGACTTACCAGCTCTGTACGTAATGGAGGATGCTCTTCCTGCCGAGCGTGAGAGCAAAACAAGAGTTAGAGCAGTGCGCTCGATGGATCGATGGACTGAAATGCTCGACCGAGCATTCGCGCAAAAGGAAGACTGATACAGACTTGATGTTGGGCTGATGGAGCGCCACCAGGCAGCAGTGTACGGTGATGGACACGGCCGCCAGGTGGAAGTAATCAAAGAGTACCGGCAGGTGATAGTGAAGTCCCTTGGTCGGCGTGAAATTCAACTGCAGCGCCCTGCAATCACACGTTCTTCTTGCAGGACGGCAAGACGCGCGAACCAACTTTCGTGGTCAACGACGACGCTCGCGAAGCTTTCGCAACAGCTGTGAAATACCTGGATGAGACGCAGGTCATGCTGGTCGACTGTCCGGGCTCGCCGAACCACAGATCGACGCCGAGGTGGAAGTTGGTCCGCGCGAGGGCTTCCTCGATTTTGTGGCTGTGGACGAGGACGTGTGCCCGAAAGAGCACCGAGGTGCCCAGCGTCACCTCCTCGTTCCGATAGAGTATTTGGAAACGCTTGCTCGTGCCCGGCGCCTCCAGCGACTCTGTGTAATTGGATTGCAGAGCAAAATTATCGCCGACTGGATGCTTCGTTCAGCCAATAGTTTGCCCGTAGGATTTCCGATCGCACGCGACTCGTTAAATCTTGTTGCGACACTGACAACTATTCTAAGGATATCATAAGCGGATTTCGCCCGATGCTTTCAACTTACTATGGTTTGCGTTTGCGTCAATCGCACAATTGCACGGTGCGCGTATATACCAGTTTCACTGCTGCGAGCCGTCTGGCGAATTATCCTTTGGCAAACAATTGGCTGAGTCTTATCAAAATGGAGTTACAAAGCTAAAGCCGCATTACACATATTGATATTATCGTAAACAATACATCATTCAATAGATGTTACAATTTTATTGTGCACTTCGAGTGGATGGAAAACCGTACCTACAATTTAGTGCGCAATCACGTGTTTCGGGGAAATATTACTACAGTAGCGAATTTGCTGACTATAATTAATCTTGAGAATGAGAAAATGGTGCGTTTGAAAATGCGAATGGCAATGTTAGCAGGTGAGTGAATAATTTGCATAATTTCCTTTCGCTGGTATTGATCGACAAACACTCAGAAACAGAAAATAGTCGAAAAACAAACATGTGTAACATGTGAATCATAGGCATCCAAATACTATAGAGGACAAAAACACCGTGCACGCGGAGAGAAAAAATGGGCAGACCGGAGTGAATGAATAGTTAAAATGGGGGGAGGCGTTAACCGAGTCGGCGCCGTCATACCTTTCTTTTTGTCCCTGCTCTTCGTGACCAAGCCTACGACGAACAAGACAAAACGTATTGAGCTGGCGTTTGAAAAGAAAAAAGAAAACAGATGCGATATCCCGCGTCTACGAGGTGGGGAAGGGGCAGAGGAAGGGGCAGGAGAAGTGGCGGGAGGGGGGGGGGGGAAGAGAGAGAGCGCACGAGAGTACTTACGATTGGAAATCTGGTTGACTTCGACCTTGATAGGCAGTTTGGGCGAGACTCGCAGGGAAGTCCGGATCTGGTAGAAGCTTCGGCGGGAGAAAAGAGCGCATTGATGATTGAGCCGCGGGGCCAAGCGAGTTTCGCATACGTACCCGCGTTGGAAGAGGTCGACATTGTAAAACTTGCAAAGCTCGAGGGAGAACTCGAGGGTGGCCTGTAGCTCGCTCATCTCGCGGAGGAGACGCCGCGCGTTGCTGCCACTGCTGCCGCTGCTCCTGCCGCTGCTGCGCCCATGCCTCCGCACGGACTGCTCGTGCCTTTGCTAACGCTCTGCAACAAAGTTCAGCGGGCTTGTCATTCGCTTGTCGCGGGCGGGCGAAAACGCCCGGAAATCCAGATGAAAAGGAAAAAGCAAACATGGATTTTTCCAAAGGCATTCGCTTGCTCCAGGCGCCGCACTCGGCTGTGCGCGCCTTTCTCCGCGACTCGCATCATATATATCGCTCGGAGGTGCAGTTCATTCGGCTGATAAGCGGATGATGGTCGTGTCTCGTTCTCATTCGGCTAGCTACGCCTTCGCGAGCAAACGGATAGGTAAGAAAAGCGCAAGGGGCTTCTGTTTCGGCTGTGAATTGCGTATTGGCGTGGAGCGCTCGAATCGTTCGAGTGGAAGCGATCAATGCCTGCCGAACCTGTTCCATCGTGGAACAACAACGACGCCGATTAGCGAATAAATAAATAAAGCATAAGCAAGGCGAGACATGTCTCGTTGCGCACGTTCATAATGAAAGTATCACTAACGAATCGATGGAATCTATGGAGAAGCCGGAGAAGCCTGAGAAGCCGTTCGTACCTCGTTGGAATAGCGCTGCGACTGACTGTCGACGGATTAATGCGCACAGACCTGCAGTGCGCTAATGTGCTGATGCGCTTGTGCGCTTCTGGGCGGCCGAGCATCGAGCACAAATGCCGGCTGTAAAAGGAATTCGACGGGCGCCAAGCCGTCGCTTTCGCTGGGGCGTACTTGGCGCTCGGGCCCTCCCATAACTAGTCTCGTCGAGTGCCGAGCGCCCCAAAATAGTCGATTAGGAATGGGAGCGGCGCGACGCTTTTAGATCGATGCTCTCCGGCGAGCCGCGGGGCTCGATGACAGTCGCGATGAGCGCTCTCGTTCAGCAACGGTAGCAACAGTTCGTTGGGTGTAATGCCTCCTCAGCGGCCCATTCCATGTTTTATTCGGTTCTTCGGATTCTGTTACTAACCAACCGACCAACCGATAAATCACCGAAAGCCCGGGCTGCTCTAGAGGCAAGACCGCGAGAGGACAACCGCGCCAGCTAAGCGACGCCTCGAATTCCGCAGACAAAGGCCCTGGGAGCATCGTCAATCTCTCGAGCACCTTCGCTCTCTGGCTCTCTCGCCCCCCCCCCTCCCTCTCTCTCTCTCGCTCCGGCAAAGAAGAAACTGCGCGCCTGTGTGCGCCCGTAGTGCTATAATTTGGTCTATTCAGCGGATGAATCGCCGTGTCAAGTGGCTTTCGCTCTCGCTCTATCGCCAGCTGGCCTTACCGCGTTCTTTTCATCGCTGTAAACAGAATAATCGCGTATTTCATTGGTTAGTGCAGCCTTTCTGCGCCTCGCGGAGGAGGGCTTGCAGAGATTGTTTCGCCGACTTCTTAAACCTAATAGCCCCGTGCTCGTGCTTTTCCTGCAATTACGTCGCGTCATCCAATTAATCGATAAAATGCACCCAAAGAACGTTGAGAAGGCGAGTATAGAACGAGCTTAGTCAAGTTCGATCCGACGCGACAGATTGGCCGTGCGTTGTCTCGCGGAACTAGGCTCAAGCGGAGGCAGGAAGCCTATTGAGTAGAAAAGGAGAATTTAAGCGAAGAATAGAAGGCGTCGAAAGAGCCCATCGCAAGAGTGCGCGATAAAGCAGCCAATTGCTACGAGACGGAAGCGGGAGAGAGCAAGGCTCGAGGGCAAATTAGCTTTTCGGCCGGGAATAAGAAACTACCCGTGAAAGTGTTTTCGCGAGTTAACGTGGCCGCGCTCGCGTTAATTGCGCTTTGCCGAGATTCCATTTGCGAGCGCTGGAGCTGCAGGCGTCAATCGGCAGCCGGCCAAGCCAATCCGATAATCGAGTGTAAAGGCGCCCGATAAACGGTAAACGCTCGGGCACGAGCCAACCTTAACCTTGCGAGAGTCGCGCGTGCAAGTGGCGACGGTGCGTATTTGGTCAGACGTCTAGACGCGACCTCCCTCTCTTTTCAAGCCGGCCGCCCCTTTGATTCCTCGCGCACCGGCCGTGCCAGATTGCAAACGGATGCTGCGATCGTACAAGTACGCGAGTACGTGCGCTAGTTTTAGCCGGGGCGCAGCTGGCAATACGGTTGCACACTTTCCCAGTCAATGCTCCGTTCGACTTTCATAATATGGGTTAACTGTCGACGATCCATCGGACGAATATAAAACGGAAGCTTCGCGTGGCTGGTAACTCAATGCTATACTTGCACATACGAATTGACAATACGTAAGCCCGTGCAATGCGAGAAAGTGAAAGCCCTGTGAAACATTTCCACTACGCTTTCGGGCTTCGTAATGAAAGGCTGATTCTTACTTGTTTGTTAAATCTACTGAAATCCACATTACCATTATCGCGATATTCAACAAGTGCAACGACTCGACCGAGCGAGAAGCTCCAACGACGTGCTTTCGTGCGCCTCGATATCAATTGCAACAGTACCTGTATTCGGAACCGATGGTATATCAAGAAAAAAACCTACGATGTCCGTTGTCGAATTTCGCTCGGTGTCGTCATCCTAGTACTCAAAAACTGCACTCGCGGCTTGCTCTTCTCGATTTGCGAGCGAAGCTTGGAGTAAGCAGAGCCAATTGGTTCAAAGTTCAATGCCAGGCATTGGAAACTAATTTAATTAAAAAATACTTGCTGCTTGCCCAATCAGGCTGATCAGGGCCTCATAGCCGGTAGTACGCGCGTTCACACGGTGCGACCACTCTTTTTGTCGTCGATATCACGTAAGAAAAGCCAGTTGAAAATTTGAAGAAGCACATTCTCGCGTGATGCCCAACACGTGTGATACCCAGCAAATCAAACACTCCATCAACTTTGCAACTTTATTCACCTTTCAAGTTTCGTTGTCATGTTGTACGTTTCACGACTTCATCGGCACACAAACAACGAATAAGAGACCAGATTTATACCTATATCGCTATATATTTTGAGTTGTTCAATTCGAATCTACCCTTAGAAATCCACCGCTCTATCTGTGATTAGATTTTCAGCAATCGCAGAAGCAATCATTGAAAAATACGTTTTTCAGCGAAAAAACCACAAAATATAGATTCTTTTTACATTTCATGTTTAAATAGGTTTCTGTATCACATAAAAAGCTCAAATATCTATAGATTTTCGGCTGAATTCGAATTTTGTCCGTAAATTTGCTCTAGGAGATCTGATATCTTCAGCATTCAGAATTTCATTCAGCATTCAGCATTCAGTCATTACGTAAATGACTGAAAAACGTATCTTAAGTCATTAACCTGGAAACAATTTTTCGTCCAGAAAATAACACTTTAAAAGATAAAAGAGTTTTATGTATTTTAATCTTTAATATTTGAATCGACAAGCAAAGCTATACCAAAATATTTCAAGTCAAAAAATTTCTGAAAGTAACTGAGAAATACGTTCAGTCCTATAAACATAGCCGAAGACTAGTGTGGCCAATATTTTTTCTTAAAAGTGAGTGTTATTGATGTTTAAAATGACTTATCTGCATAGAACCAGGAAATGTATTTTTGTTTACAATTGTCATCATTTTTTTCTAAATGTGAAAAAGTATAAACAAACCAAAAATATTATTTATACAATTGTTTGATTTTCGTCACTAATTTTGCAGCAAATAAACTATTTGTATTTAACAACAATATAATTACGTTTAATTGTACAACTAAAACAATTAATGAGTTATATATTTAAAGCATTCGCTTAGTTTGAAATTGAATACATCTCTTTTATCTATTTTACTATTATAAATGTCATCTATTCACGATGCAACAACTCAAAAACCCTCCATTGGCGAATAGTTAAGGTGAAAAATTATTATCACCATCAGTTTCATTGACACTAATTAACTGTTTTTTTACATTATGACATTTATGAGAAACACACTTATATGAGTATAAATTCGGAGCAAGGCTTCTAAGATGTTTTTCTAAATCACGACAAAAACGTTATAAAAGAATATTTAACCGCGATGTGATCAATCAAAAATCTGAATGAATGCCTCGTACAATAGGCAACAGTTGTCGTACTATATTCAATAGAGTCGAAAAATATGATCAAGAAAATAGAAAAGAAAATAAAAGAAACTGTCATCGTAAATTTAAAGTGCCAATGATATGGAAGAAACTTGGCGGCGCGCGATCAAACGATCGAGCGATGGCTGCGGGACACGCGAGGCTCTCAAAATCGAGGAGCGTTCACCTCGCGAGGCACTGGCCCGACGAAAATAGGCAGTCGCCCAGTGAGACTGTTTAATTCAAGTGCTGTTCTTCGCAGATACGTTCGCGCGCGCATCCGCATCGTCACGGCTTGGCTTTGCGCGCAGCGGCTCCTCCTCGCCTTCCTCGCGACAATGGGGTTTGATGGCCCTGAGCAGAGACGAGAAAAGCTTCTTTCGCCTGTTGAGCCACGCTTTGCAGAAGCCAAGCGATGCGCGCCGTGCGACGACAAACGTGCGTCCACTCGCTGGTTCATCAAGCAAAAAGAACGGACCTCGCTCGGTTATCTGTCTGTTGCGTGTCTTTTGATAGCCGGTAAAACGACTCGATGGAATAAACGGAGAGAAGAAAGCTCTAGTGACTCGACCGAAAAAATAACAAATTGAGCGATATTTCGGCGATCAGTCTATGATGCGTGAAAATATTTTGTCTTGGGAGTGCGCTCGCGGAATATTAATGCCTGGAAATGGCGAATGGAAAATCTCTCGCCAGCCGGGGCACCAACAACAAAACGTATCGCCTCAATCAAATAAAAGCTGCATCCCGTTTCTACTGCTCTCTTCCGTTTACTCTCGAGCGTTAAAAAAACTTTGCGCGCCGCGCGTTCCCCAAAACTTCGTAGTAAAATTCCTGAGATTGAACTTTTACGACGGATGATTTCTCGTTTGCGCGTTTTCACGCTGCTCTTCGCTTGCCGTCCGCCTGCCTGTCCCGATGAGTACGCGCTCCTGATTTTTCTCCCTTTTATTATTGCATGCGCACAGCACCAACCGGTCAACCTTATGCCATTGTCATTGCTTTCTCAGCTCTCTTTCTGTTGGCTTCCAACACTTTTCAGTTGTTGCAAACCAATGCCGTTATGCGCAATTCATTATCCAAAATGTAAATCGACCAATACCAAGGAGAAATATCACTTGCGAGTTTGCGAGTTGTCGACGAGCAACAGTACCCCGACGCCCATCCTCTTACCGAGTAGTGTCCACGACCCATCGCGAAAAGAAAGATATATTAGCGCAATCGGGCGTTCGTTATTGTCTTGCGCTTGCGCATGGGGGGGGGGGGGGAGACAGTTTACGGCTGAGGGCAGCGCCAATAAAGCAGGATATCTTGCCTCTTTCTTTTTTTCCTCTCTCGCTCTCATATCCGGAGTCGAACTTTTTTACGTTCCGAGACGCCGCCATCACGACGTGTGTATATTGAAAAGAGTCGCGATCTCAAGGTACGACTCATAAAAAGGGCGGGGTTTTGATCGCGAAAATCCTAGGTTGCATTTCCGACTTTTCTGTTTTCGAACGGCTCTTCTCCTCAGGTTATATGCGCTTGTTATCGATTGCTACAGGGAGAGAGAGAGAGAGAGAAAGCGATTGGTATTTTTTCTCTAACGGAACTTAGAATTGTATCAAGTTGCAAGTTGCAAGCTGCAAGATATGAGCTTCGTATTGTAACGTGGCGCTGGTTTTTGTAATTATGCGATTGACACACGTGATTATTAAAAAAGCGAACAATGCCAAGTGTACTCTCATTGTAAAACAGAAATTGGTTTTTCCGTTAATTAATTTGGCTCCAAATCTAATCGGTCAACAGCCAACCGTCATACAAACGCTCCATACGCTGAAATTAACGCTCTTTTGTCATTCAAAAGATTGAATTTAAGAAACTCGTAAAATTCTCATTTCACGGATGTACGTAGCATGAAAAAGCTTAATATCGCCAAAAACTGGCAATTTTCCGTTCGTCCATCTGGTAAGTTATGTTAGCAAAGTAAGTTGTTGTGGCAAGTAGGTCTTTGCCGGGCGCTTAGATTGGCACTTTCGAGGAGTTGTTTTGGAAATGAAAATACCGCAGCTAACTTGTTAATGTCCGGGAAAGAGATTGTCATCTGACGCACCTCTCCAGCCTCGCTTCGCTCGGGCGTAACCCCGCACACTAATTAGATAAGTTTGTTCTCGTACCGACCACTCGATTTCTCATGTAATCGTCCGTTGTAACAAGACTTTTCGGCGCGATAACAAGTCTTTCCAGTAGCGACACAAAAGTCCTCCGACACATACGCAATGATGTATCAGTCGCAAGGGTCGGGCTTCTGTTATTCAGACGCGCGCGCCAGTGAATTATTGGCCGAGCCTAGCGTCGTGATTTCATTGAGACGCCACCCACCGCGAGGGGCGCACGCTTTTCGCGCACGAGTTGAAGGCGCAGAGCCTTCGGCGAGGGGCAACGTGCGCTCCGAAACGCAAGCCAGCGAGCGTCGCAACGAAGCGAGGAGGCCTCCGAAGAGGCTGCTGGCGGCGTCCAGCAAGACGCACACACTCGGAGCAGCTCGTAGCAGCTTACGGGAGAAGCACCGCCGAAGACGCACACGCCCTGCTGGCCTCGTCATTCGCCGCTCCGGCCGTCGCGCCGCCACTCGCTCGTCACTCCGGGGCTGTTCCTTCTCGGGGCTCGCGGTCCTCGCGCTCGGCCCCGAATACGGCACTCGTGCGCACACACGCGTGCGCGCGCTAGGCGCTGCGGGGCCTGCGAGGCAGGGCGCGCGGCGCGACCGTGCGCCACAGCACCAAGGGCCAAACTGCTCTCCTCTTCTCTCTCCGCGGTCCGCTGGGCTGCACCGAGCGCTCTGCCCGTCTGCCCGAGTGCCCGATGCTGCCAGCGCACGCATGCGCGCTCAGCCGGAGCGCGTGCACGCCGTCGCCGCCGCGGCCGAGGCACACGCCCAGCCCGGCTCGCGTGTGCGCCGCCCGATGTTGACGACCAGATCGATATATCAATTTTCAGTGCTAACTGTTGATTCGATGTGGCCGCCTCTTTTTCGCCTCTTTTTCGCCTTTTTTCGCCTTTTTTCGCCTTCCTTCTTCACGTCCTGCTGATTTTAGGTATGCGGTCGATGACTTCTATATTTTTGTTTTTCGTAATCAAGTACTTCCTCGTTCCTCGGTAGAAAACCCGAGACCGGGAAAATCATCTGCTTAATACTTTCGAGACACACTGGTTTCGTTATCGGTTAGCCACTCCAAGGCAAATTTACGAATCAATCAAGACTATGTGGCAATTGCGATACGATTCTTTTGAAAACTAACTGGAAAGCTAGCCATCAAACTTATTCTCTGGATTTCGCTCTGTAATTACGTTTGACGTTTTGTTATATCAATTCCAACTGCATGGCAAACTATAAACCAAGTTACATCGCCGTCGAATCAAAAGTGGACCAACTGCAACTCTCGCTGCGTTAATTGCAAGTAGAACTGCGCCATATCCAGTCAGACCTTGTGGGCAAAAATGTCCAAACTAATATATCACATAAGGTTTATATTAATAAAGATATCTATCTCTGAGGGAACAAACACTTTCAGCGGGACATCACCTTCAAGGACCATTTTGTGCATTTTTGATAACTAACATCCGTTTTTCCATTATTCAGATAAATAAAGCATTCTTCTTGCTATTTTTTCTCGAATAATTAAGCGGCATTATTTGGAGTACAGCTGGGACAATTGCGACAGCACGCGTTACTTAGCTTTGACGAACCTCTGGGAGTAGTTCACTGCTGCACGCGCGATTTGCGTCTTGAATCTACCCATTCCTATTCTTTCTTACTCTCTCTCTCTCTCTCTCTCTCTCTCTCTCTCTCTCTCTCTCTCTCTCTCTCTCCTCTCCCTCTCTTCTATTTCTCTTTATTTCTTCTTTGCCCTATGATCTATAAATAATTCACGTTTATGCCAATTGAAGTTTTCATTTGAAAATTTTCATCCAGTCGTTAGACGACGATTCAGAGTTTGCTAATTGCTATACCGCTGCTATGCTATCCGAGTCTGTCTAGATGAGTTTCAATTGCAAATCGTTACGTAGCAAGTTTGTTGAAAAATACTTTTTTTTACATGCGTAAAATTATTGCTAAAATTATCTGGTATTTTGTATGTCTGACTAAAGACGAGTTGAACTACTGATTGAAATAAAAAATGTTTCAATTACTTGGAATATTGCATCCATTAATAGGAGCTGTCACCTTTAGTCACAGTTCGGTATTCGACGCATCAGTTGAGAGCGTAGATATTTGACTTTGTCTTCTTGCGATATTGGTTGGTTTTTATGCGAACTGAAGGGCAAGTTCCTTTTTTTAAGGTAAAAGTTAGGTATATTGCTTTTACTTTGTTGATCGTTATCCTTCATTTTTCAAACCCTAGTTGAGCTATTTCCAGGTACTATCTGAATATTTGTAGAGGATTGTCTTGCATTAGGATGTGAGCTTAATGTATCATCTGCATAAATATAACGATACTTATACATTCCATGTTTGGGAAATCACAGGTGTGAATTAAATATAACAAAGGACCGAGAACACTATCTTGTGGGGTACCGGCTTCCATTGAATATAATTTTGTGATTTCATTATTTAATTTTACATTCAAAATCCTACAGCTTAGGTATGAAATTATAAAAGAAAGTAAAGGTTTTCTTGTTTTTATAGACTTCAGCTATCTCAAGTAATACTACAGTGTATATTACACAGTGTATTGAATATTAATTTTTTTAAAGGTTTTTCTAATTTTATTGCTTAATCTATTAATTTGCTCTATGAACGCATGCTTATTATGAAATTAAAATCGGTCTTCAGCTATATTATATTTTCTTCTATTAATATTTTATTTAATCTTTTAATTATTATTTTTTCATATCCTTTTTACGTATTCTGTCGGAAATAATTTATGCATAAAATTATAATAAATAGAAATCATTAGTTAGTAATATTTGCTAACAGTTATTTACAATTTATAATCATTTATAAACATCAGATTTTTTATACGTATAACAATTACAGAGTTATTTTCTGTTAAAAAACTATCGTTCTTTAAATAAAAATATTACGTATTGATTTGGTTGAATATTTAAGGATTTGACTATTAATCGCTTTATTTATTTTTTGATATACTTTTATTGAAATTTTCTATTGCAGTATCTATACCTAGATTAGCTTTCAGCGATATTTTACACGTTAAATTTTCGTTTGTATAGTCTGTATGTATTTCAGTTTATTTTTCTGTAAAAGAGAGATCTACTATTTGTATTAGATATTATTTCTGAGAAATAGTGAATAATTATTGGAGAATGATTCAAAGTTAACTCTAGACATGATTTGGCTATTAGTCTTTTGGAGCATAATCTTTTGACAACTGCAAAGTCAATGAAGTCAGATAATCGGAGGACCTATTGATCAGGTAGGTTCACTTATAAATATTGACATTCGTTTTCGTTGATTTTTCTGTTCGTATTACTGAAAATAGATTGGTTTCTTTTGCATTTGGAGTTATTGACCTTGATTCTCACCATGGATGTTTCGCGTTATAGTTTTTTACGTTCTGCAAGAAATCGATACACCAAACTATTAAAGTATTTTTTGTATTGTTCTTTAGCGATAGAGTCTGAATGAACGGTATATGGCAGAGAACATAAATGGACCTTTTTTTTATCTTCGACTGTTTTTAGCATTAATTATAGTATTAAACATTAGTAGTTTGTAGATAGTCGTGTGTATAAGATTCGTTTACATAATGTTTGGTATTTTTAATATCAATTGACGTTTTATTGTGGGCTTTATTGTCAGGATAATATTTATGTTATATATAGAATATTATGGTATTTAAAAAAAATTGTTGTATGAAGTGGGTTTTAGATATTAATATTGTTTCAGTATTATTGTTTGTTTTTAAGGTTTTTAGTTCAAGATTTCTTTGATCTAATGCGTTCCAAACAATTCTTTTAATTTCTGCGTTTATTTAATTTAATTTATGTGTGTTCTAGTCAAATTAAGCATTGTATCCATTCTGTTTATCAGATGCATCATCATAGTTTCCAATTGACTGTTATTTATCGGTGATGCTTGAATCTATGTTTGTTTAGATTTCTCTTATGTTTTGAAAACATTACTGTTTACGGCATGCGTATACATAAAGTGTGGCTTAACGTTTTCGTTAATTTGAATTTTTCGTGGTAACTGTTTTGATCTTAATGATGGAAATAGCTTTGGTGGTTTTCTCACACTGCATCCTTTATGATTTGCTACGTGATTGCAATTGCAGTTTGCACACTTTGCTTCTTTTGTTTCTGTTTGTATCGGACATTTACTGGTGAGTTGATTTTCGACGCATTTAACGCAAACGAGAAGTAGATTTTGATGAGCCAACATTTCACATAAGTCATAATTTATTAGCACGACACACAACTAACATGCTTTATCAATTTAAAATAACTTCTAATACATGATTATAACGCAAGCCAAGCCCCTTTTCACATCAGTTGCTTTACATCGCGTGGGGAAACTTAATTTAAAAATATATTGTGTGCGAGTGGTCTTTTACATTTTTATTCAATTTTGCTAAATGCTCTACATCCGTTTACATTTGCCGTGGCGCTAGAGTACTTGCACGTACATGTTTAAGAACATGTCAGTGTAAATATCCATGTATTATCAGCGGCTCGCGCCGATATTCGCCGCTTAAAATTAGTTACATTAACAATTACTTAAAACTTTATTTGAGGTGAGCGTTGTCTGATGTATATCCATTTGGTAGGTTTTTGGTGAGGTTTGCAAAAAATATATTTATATATCTTTATCTCATTAGCTGTGCAAAACTTTGTTATGCAAAGAAGATAATTGATTTTCATTGACTGACCATTACAGAGAAAATTTGCAGATGGTCATACACACAAACCCACCCACATACACACACACACACACACATACACGTGCGCACGCGCGCACGAGCATGCATACTGTAAAACGCTTTGATTTCTAAACAATGTACATCGACGTATATCCCATTGCCACTCTTATGAAATTCATCATTGAAAATCTGGCCGGCGCAAACGCTAAAAAACATTAAAATTGATACAGTGATCATACAGATCCCGTTTTTTAATATTTTAATTTTGTCACAACAAAGAACAACAGTTAGGCTCAGCCATACGCCTGCGATGGCTTTGCAATTATTTTCAATTAACCGACTTGTTGAGGTAGACCAGTATATTATCTTTTCATCGCTTCTGAAACGTGATACTATAGTAACTATTACACTAACCAAACGATGATAGGTTAAATTTTTGTTAAATGGCAATGGAAAATAAAACGGAGAACACAGTTTGAGTAGTTTAGTTTTTGTTCATCTAAAAATAAATGTATTTCTTAAACGACTGTTTAATTTTTCGTTTTTGTTCTGTATAATAATACTCATGGAAAGGATCCACGGCACTTTGATCGTGCAATTGAACTAGTTTGGTTAATAAAAATATATAGTATATATCATTTTTGCTAAGGTCACGCTTGTGAAAATATACATTTACGTAATTATACGTATTAAATGTAACAACATAGCGCGCTTGTCTAAAAATTAATGTTTCTCACTGTAAAGCAGTGCAACGCGATGAACATTTTATTCCAGAGATTATAATTTATATTTCACGAAGTGAACAGCTCTTTACTAACAATAAATTGTTAAACTTTAATTTTTTCCTCTGAAAAGGAAAATGAAGAAAACGAACGAGCAACGTAAACGACAAATAGATAGTACATAGAAAGTTTTAACGGAATACTGGCTAGGAAGTCATTTAAAACTTAGACGAGAGGCGCATCGTTGTCTTTGTCCATTTCTTCTACCGTGATGTACAAGCCTTCCTCCTCGTAAGTCGATTCGTGTTTCGCTAACACCTTTAGGAGTGGGCGTAGCTTCATCCACCATTGATATGTTGGTATTCTATGCCTTTTGAAGCAAAAAATTTTTAGTAATGTATATTAAATTATACTTTTCGGTCATAAATCATTTTCAAATTTTATAACTAGCGTAGAAATAAGTGGATGTGATAAGCTGAAGAGAAACTTACTCGAAGTCAGTGACATCGATGAGTTTGATGAAGGGGGTGTATCTGTATTGACGCCTGACGATACCCAGCATGACAGCACTCTCGGGAGTGGTAGATACTGATGTCCCATCGGGCAGAGCATCTTTCTTCAGCTGATTTGTGAACCATTCTACTGCTTTTGCACCCATTTTTGTACCTGAGTTGGATTTAAATTTAGATAATTTAACTCAAATTTGCATAGAAAATGTAATATTGTAAAATGAGGAATTGAAACACACCTAAGTTACGATCGAAAGGTGTAGGCGAACCGCCCTGTTGCATATGGCCGATAATATTCATCCTGCAACTGAATAATCCTTTGCCTTCCTCGCTGAACAGTCTGTGCATGAACTCGGCATTGTAGTTCTGATTAGAACTCTCATTGCGTAGAATGAGACCACGTTGAACGCCTTCAGACATCTTGGCCGCCATAGCAATAATATCCTGATTGAGATCTTTGATGTTGAATTTTTCCTCGAAAATATAAGCTGCATCGGCACCACCTGCTAAACCTGCCAATGTAGCAAGGTAACCACAGTAACCACCCATCGTCTCGATAATGAAGACACGACGTTTCGTTCCTTGAGCTGACTGTCTGATACGGTCGCAAATCTATTATTGATAGTGAAAATTAAAATATAATTTAAAATAAAATTCAAACTACGTTTTGTAAGTATGAAAAGGAATGTACCTCCGTAATTTCATTGAGAGCAGTATCACAACCTAAAGAGAATTCAGTTCCTGGAACGTTGTTACTGATCGTGGCAGGAATCATCGCAATGGGAATACGAAATTCGGGGAACTTATCTCTAGCATTGTAGAAGCTAAGACCTGTTTGGAATCCCTGAAAAAAGGAAAGAAACATTACCGTCTCATGCATGATCTTATTGCATTGTATTTTAAAAACCTTACTTCGAAACCACCAATGATAAGAAGAGCCTGAATACCAAACTCCTTAAGTTTTTGCGCAATTGCAGGCAGTTGTTCATCCTTTGGCGGAGCACGCTTAGTACCCAAATAAGCACCACCTTGAGCTACCCAACCAGTCACAGAAGGCCAATCCATGAGCTTCAATTTGCCTGATGCAAGACCTAGCACACCGTCTAGCACACCATATACCTACGATAAGGTTATAAATTAATTTCCAAATTTTCATTTTTTTTTCTAAAAATGAATCGTTTAATGTTACCTTGTCTCCCCGGTAAATACAGTTCCTGACGAAGGAACGTACTGCAGCGTTCATACCGCATGACGGCGAACCAACGTGCATAACCGCAAGTGTATAATGATCCTGTAAACATAATATTTCAATCAATGAATTGTGTTTATTTTTGCCAGAGTTTGCATATTCGACGTGCTAACAAGAGGTAGCGTGCAGATCCTAGTCGTAAGAGAACTTTGTTTATTTTAAATTCAGCTATGATCACAGAATTATTTTAATAACATGTAACCAATCTCAAAGATGAAAAAAAGATTTGATACATAAATAAACTATATACTTTGACAATAATAAAATAATGAAAAAACGATATTTATGAGGAAATATCAAATCAACATAGATTTTTCAATGACACAATGATGATATTTACACCCAAATTTCAAAAAATGTGAATAAACATGATTGGATTGGAGGGTTATTAAAACCATCCTGTATCATATGAAAAAGTAATTGATTAGTGACACTTGAAAAAAAATGATGTATGGATCGGCTGCGTGGTACTCGGTGACTGCTGTAATGTTTCACACCATACGTAATAATCGATTGAAAAAAAATATTTATGTTATGATTGGGTTATGCGATTTTTTTTTGACAGACACACACAAACTCAAATGATGACACTGACAATTAATTAGTTCTAGCTATTAGGAAAACGATACTATTTTTTTGTCACTTACTTGTCCACACATTGTGTATTGCTATCAAAAGAGGATAACAGAAAAACGAATATTAGTTAGAGAAGGGTATGCACGTTGCTAAAATGTTTTCAGGAGGGTTAACGTAATTTGTTACGATACATTATAGATGGTCTATATCGTCATTTCAAACACTTTGATTTCATTTACCTTGGTCAACTGTGGATGACCGCCCGCCTGTAGTAACAATTCATAAAGGTTTTCTTTAGTCTCCCGAAAATCAAAATTGATAATTATACCAAGTATTAATTTACAGGTTACTTGAAAGAACAAAAGGAAGAATCTAATGAGAAGTGGACTTTAAAATGTCTGTCAGTATTTCATCTTAGAATAACTCTATTCTAATTTTAACCTGTAACTTAAATACACTAATGATCTACTATTTCAAACAAACCTTGCTCTGATCGATGTCAACGGGAGCCTTCAAACGGGTCAACATCTTGTAGGTCTCCAAATTTCGGACAAAACCTCTGTAAATACAAAATATTCCCATGATTTGCAGTAGAGGAGAAATATCATGTTTAGAAATTGGAAAAACTGACGTACTTTCCACGAAGCTGTACAGCAAGATCCCAGTTTTTCTCTGCCATCGCTTGGGCGACAGCTTTAGTACGTTTGACACACTCCATGAGCGGTAATCTCACAGCTTGATTACCATCCAGAGTTACAACACAAGCTTCAGTAGCGGGTGTTGCTTCTACGAGTGCCATCACAGCTTCAGCACCCATACGACAGCCCTAAAATATTCACCGAGTAATCAGTTGACTTATTTCGTTCATATATATACCTACATTCATTATAGCTTACCACCAGCTATAATTTAATATTAATTTTGAATTTTACTAGCGATTTGACACTTGAAAACTACTATCGCAGTAACGAGTATATCTATTAAAACGGCTTCTCCGTAAAGTTTCTCAAATTTAAAGCTTAGCAGATATTTTTTGCTTGAATTATCAATGTGACTAAAGCAACGTAGGTGTTTAGTATCACTGACCACAATTCACAAAAATTCATTACTCGATATTCAAACGTATCAATATCGAATATAACAATAATTTCATTCTTTCTTCTGTAAGTTATGAAGTTCTGTTTATACTCACAAGAACACGATCGAAGGCAGATGGGTTACCACCACGCTGAACGTGACCCAACACAGTGATCCTCGTGTCCTGCTGAAGCTTCTCGACGACGACCTGACGAACTTTTTCAGCGGTGATGGGATCGCCATTTCTATCGACGGCACCTTCTGCCACGATGATAATGTTTAGACGTTGGCCAGTGAGACGCTCCTACGATTCGAAAGTTTTACGTTTAATGAGCACCGAGGATCAGATTTTTGTTTATTTGTTCACTTGAAAGCTTTAAAATACAGAGAGGAGTGGAAAAGCGCGGAAACTTACTTTACGTGATAGAGATAGATTCTGGAATTTTTTTGATTAATTTAATCAAGCATGTTAATAATTATTATGAACAAGGCAAGTGTTATACTTATCGGTACTTTGAGCAAATTCATTTAGAACTACACGAATAATTGCAAACATCAGTTCATTTTATTATAGCCTGTGCTTATATCGCCTAAGTTATAATACTTTCCTTGATAATAATAAGTGAATAAATTTCAAAAGCACATGGTAGAAGATTACAGTAATAAAATACATTGAAATACATGTTAGTGAGATAAATAACGAAATATAAAAGAGAGATAAGAGTCAGAGAAGTCCATAGAAACAACCAAAGCACAGATTACACAGTTTCAGCAGCAGCTTGACGATTTAAAGAGGGAAACGCGTGTGTGGGAAGATTTATGAAGATGCGGAGGACAGGAGTAAAATTAATGAAGGGATCGTGGCTAATAAAGATAGGTAGATAGAGAGAGACAGAGAAAGAGAGAGAAAGAGAGAGAGAGAGAAAGAGAGAGAGAGAGAGATAGAGAATGGATAAAAAAAGTAAAAAAAAAAGCAATTGGTCAGATTAGCGAACCTGAATCAACTTTTTGCAGAGTTTGTTAGGCCATTCCTGCTCAGGCGGCCACTCGGGGATGAAGACATAGTCGGCTTCGCAACACATTGCCGCCACCAGAGCCAGATAGCTGTAACGTGACAATGATCACTACTCAAAACAAACCAACAAAATGAGAAGTCTATCGTCTGTCTCCATATGCCTTGATGATGTGCAACCATAAGTGCAAAAACTAAGTATCGCGTACTCGTGGAGTTCAACACTGCTTCCGTAAATGAAACAACACTAGCGCCACTAGCAAATATTATACATTAATTGTTAAAGTTAAAAGGAAAGAGAAATAAATGAACGACGGGATAAATTGCTTGATGAAGGTGAATTTAAGAGGTAGATAGAGAGCAAAATTCTGTGCCTAAGATCTATGTATATAGCGCAACATTGATATATTTATAATTGGTAAATCGGGATGAGAAAGGCGCAAAACCATTTTTTTTATCAATTTTTTTTTCAAAAATCAGTAAACAACTTGGAGAATAAACCAAATTCAAACCTAATAGTTAGTGTACACTTACACACCGACAGCACGAAAAACAAAGTAAGGGGAATATATAATTATACGGAAGTATCAATTTCTTTTGTTCAGGATCAAATTAATTCAAAAAAGTAAAGATACATAAACGAGCTCTCTGGCAAAGAAAAATAAAATCCAAATAAAAAATATGTTGTGACATGCCTGCTCCAACTTTTTGCAAAGTTTCACAGGCCAGTCGATCGGCGGTGGACATTCCGGGAAAAACACGTAGTCCGCTTCCGAAGCTAAGGCACCCACAATTGCCAAGTACCTAATTCATATATTTCATAATCTCAATTAATCGTTTCTTCAAAGGCAACGTCTCTCTGTATACACCTGATCACTTATGAATATATATAATAATAATAAAGGACTGTTTTAAGACATCGTCGTTATTTCACTAGAGAAAGAGAGAGACATGAGAGTTTCAAGTCTTGAGAATAAATTCTTTCTTTCTTTTTGCTCAAACACAATTAATATTGTCATACGAGTGCGCATTGTACAAACATTCAATGTCATCTCTCTCTATCTCTCTCTCTCTCTCTCTCTCTCTCTCTCTCTCTCTCTCACGCGCGCATTCATTTCAGTCACCTCTTTACATAATCATGTAATGCGTACCCGCAATGACGGCCCATAACTTCCATAATGAAGGTGCGCTGATGTGAGTAGGCAGTGCTAGCGATAGCGTCAATGCTTTCAATTATCCGATGCAAAGCGGTGTCGGTACCGATGGTCATGTCCGTACCACAGAAGTCATTGTCGATTGAACCAACCATACCAACGATATGCAGATGAGCATACTTTTCCGCTTGTTCCGGTGAGATTTGACCTATAGAGTTGCATTTTTTGAGGTTAGTAATTAGGTGAATTGCAAAATGTAGCTATTAATTATCCGGGTTGAATTGAGTTTTGCAAATATTGATTCAAACTACGCTGTCTTTTGTCCAATAATTATTCGTTGGTTACTTTAAAAAGTTATTGAACTTTTTTCTGTTAAGTTTATTAAAAAATCCTTTCATACTTTTATGGAACTTAAACGAATAAATACATTCAAAAAGCTATGATTGATGGTTATTGAAACCTTTACAAGCTTTCATTGTGCCTTTAGTTAGTATTTTCATCACGTTCTTGTGTCTTGAACAAATTAGTACTACTCAACATTTTGTGGATTTTTGAAAAATCTCCATTACATTTTATTGGTATATACTTAACTACAAATATTCAATGCTTAAACAATTTAAAGAAATAAATGGAATATCGATTTGTTGTTAATTTTTTTGAACAATTTCAATTAATGAATACTTTTTTATTTTCTTTGAATGGAAATTGCGTACTTAAATGATCTTAATTTGTAATTATCAATTGTAATTGAACATCATGATCCTCAATTATTCTACTTTGGCTGTAAATCAAATTCAAAAAATTGAGTATTATGTTTTACAAAAGTACAGTACTCGTAAGTTTTTCATAGAGACAAATCGTATAATATCCACGGCTCATCCACCTCATCATCGTTATTCCGACTGGCCATAATCGAAATATCGCAGCTACTAGCGGCTGAAAGTCATGACGTCACACGCGGAACGAATTGCGTGTAATAGAGTTATCTATTACACGTTAACGATTTTTAAATTGTTCAAAAGTGTGTCAGATCTACAACTACGAGCACGTTGACTGGAAATATCGTCGATTGCCTGATTACATTACGCAGTTCAAAGTCTCAACTGTGCGCGTTTATCAAATTCATCGATGGCGATTACCTTCTTTTTGTAATTCCTTGAGCAGATCGGACCATTCTTCTTTGAAGAGATTGGCACCAGTTAACGACCCGTCACCGCCGATTACGCACAAATTGGATATACCACGGACAACTAGATTCTTGGCTGCCTTCTTCCTGCCTTCGCGTTCTCTAAAGTCTTGACTGCGAGCCGAGCCGATGACCGTGCCACCCTAAACAATTATTTTTTTATTTGTTTTTCTTTTGATCCAACGATTGAAATGAAAATATGGCAGCCGCTTGGCCTTTGCTTGTGTTTTTCTTGAATGCATTCCAAAAAAAATTATGAAGGCATGAGAAAACACATCATGCATCACTGGATATCTTGATATCTGTTGATTATTTCTCTGTACTGTACAATGACTTTGCAATCAAAATACTTACACGATGAATGATGCAAGATACAGACGACCAATTGGCTTCAACAATGTTGTCTCCACCATCGACCATTCCCTGATAGCCTTCCCTGATGAAGAAGACTTTGCAGCCAAGGTAGATACCCATACGAACCACAGCACGTACAGCAGCATTCATACCTGTACAAGCATTACATGAGATCAGATAATGTCAAAATTTATTTAACTTCCTGTAATCAATGACACTTTATCGCTAATAGTCAAATAAATTATTACTGCTTAAAAATAATACATTTCTTTGTATCATCAAATATATGCACAATCTTGAAAACTATTCAAATAGGTTTTAGTTGTCATTACATCATTGTTATGCATTTATATTTTTAGTAGAACTGAAATAACTGCATAACATAAACAATTCAAATTTAATCTGCTGCAACTTAAGTGATAAACGAATGTCAGTCAAATATAACTATTGCCAAGGATAAATACTAACCTTGAGAGTCACCACCACTGGTAAAAACAGCCAAACCTTTACCCCTGTGGCTGCCAGGTTTAATAAACCTATGTGCTACTGGCTCCTCATCCATGATTGATGATAGATAATCAATTGCTTCTCAAAATTAACAAAAAATTAAAATACCAGAGAGAGAGCGCCGGATAAAGCACCTGCGAACATAACATCGACGTTATTGCATCGTGCTACACTCACTAACGCAAGCAGTCGCACAGAACACTGCTTATATTCAATGTCAAGGTTTCGTGCGGCGCCCGTGGACGACACGAAGTGGGTCGAAACGAGAAAAGAAATAAGACGCGGAAGTGCAAATAACTACTACCACTATTTTTTGATCATACTGAAATGTCGATCGAACGAAAGCAAATAACGTTAAAATTGTCGGCGAGCGTTAACAAAACGATGACACTCACCGTTGATGACAAGAGCAGCAGCTTCTATGTCGAGGACTGCAACCAACCAAAGTGTCTGCCTACTGCGATCACTAATGTGCTTTACACTCTGAAGGTGACCTTTACCGGGACCCGTTCGTCACACCACTATCTCTAGCTGCCAGCCAGCACGAACGCGGCGCTAGCAGACGATTTATTCCTACCACTCTCGCGCGCATGCGCGCTTATTTGTCGACATCATGGTCATATATATGTTTTTAGAATGTCTACATGTGTGCGTTTTTTAAGTTAGTGTGCAATTTCTCTTTTTTTTTTTACGACGCTGCGGAAAAAATTCGGCGCGGAAATTAACAGTTAACAACTTTTACGTAACTGCTGATGTATTTTCGGAACTAAAGGAACCGTTGGATTAAATGCCGGTTACAATTATCAGGAGTTTACGTTTGAGGAATTGCATTTACACGTAGTTTAGAGTTGAGAAGTTTAAGTGAGAAACATTCTGAATATAATTAGAGCGGAAATTTAATTTAAGAGTACCGACTTTAAAATGTCGTCAGGCACTTTCGCTATATGACGCCATAAGGGGCGTTTCTGTCGTTGCCCGTCTAAAATCTGTCTGAAATCGATACAAACAACGTAACCCTGGCGAGTTGAAGCTTGAATTTCATAAATTACTATTGAAATTGCACGCTGCATTGTTGAAATTTATACTTACCTTCAATTTTCATCAGCATGATACAGAAAAACGATACGTATCTTGAACTTATAAAAGGAGCGGAGAAACTTTATATACGGTATAAAGAACATTAAAGTTAGAGGTTTCTTAATTTATGCTCTGATTCTAATGCAACGCAAAAGAAAAAAAATATTCCGTCAACTCGTAATAATTTATTGATGCACAAAAGTACGAGGTAATGGAAAACCTGAAACCACAATCATTTCGGAGCATTTTGACGATGATTGTCCAATAAATAAATCTTGCGAAATAATGCGCGAAATTTTCATGTACATTTTCAAGCAGTAAGAATCGTTTAAAAAACGTTACTGCAATATGCGTTTTGCAATTTTTTGGCATTTTTTACAACGTTTCCAACATTTCTGGCAACCACCAATAAAAATGTTGCAGAAATGTCACTATAACGTGTCTACATTTGTTTCCAAGATTTCTATAATTTTAATTATTAGTTTTCATTTTGTGAGGCGGCCTTTGTACAACATTTCTACATTTTTATAAAAAGTTCATGAAACAATGACTTAATCTTTTTATAAGCTTATCTCAATGTTTAGCAAAAAATGCCTTGTTTGAGATCAACATTCATGTAACATTTCTGTAACATTTTTGTTGGTCACCGAAAATGTTGGAAACATTGCAATACATAGGTTGCAGCAACATTTTTTAAACCATTCTTAATGCTTGGGTTGTCATAAATTTTGAAAAGATTAAAAATCCAGCGTAATACTTACGCACGTGTTTTTTCAGACATTTTATCAGAATTTATTGTTTCGTGTAAACGTTTATAATAATAATAATAATAATAATAATAATAATAATAATAATAATAATTTACAATTACGATGGTTTTGACGATGGTTACAAGTACAGAACAACGTAATGTTTTTTGTCATTTTTTTTTCAAGACGCGGATTAAGTGGTAGCTGATCCAGTCGTGTTTTGTATATTTTTATTTATTTATTCACATAACCTCAAATAGTATATGTTCAGTAATTAAGTTTTCATCCATTTGTCATGTCTGTCCTTTCAATAGAGCTATGTGGATTTGCTCTATTAGCTTAATCTCGCTTGATTGCTGGATGTATTTTATTTACGAATTGATCATGTCTTCCTCTTCGTCGAATGGTTTTATGCTGGTTTGTGGTGATGATAACAATGATGAGAGAAAAAGTAAAACATAGGATATCTGTTGACTGGAAAAAAAAAACAAGTCGAAATCGGCACGTGAACGTTCGAAATTCGCGTGTTCAGCTTGACCACGTTAATTTCGAACTCGATTTGAACTAATTACATGCGTTTAAGTTTGCCTTATCTACTCACATTTCTAACATGATATATATTTTCAGTTCTTAGTTTTGTTGATTTTTCGCTGTTTTAAAAAACCACTACTCCTTCAAGAAAAAAGTAAAACAGGCGTTTTCTATTCTAGTCGATTGCGAGTTTGTAAAAAATAAACGAATGAAAAACTAAATGTGCCTCCTTTCGGTTTATAAATAATTGTATATTTGTGAAAAGAAGACAATACAAAACCGTAAAGTTATCCAAAACAAAATCCAAAAGAAAAAATGCGAATATGACAACAATGTATAGAAATAATAAAAAAAGGAGAGAAGACAAGTGTTTGTATTCGAAAATTGCAAGAAGTGAGAGAGAAAGAGATGACTCGACTATTTAAGCTGTTTTTGTTAGTTTGATTTTTTTTCTTTGGTTCCCCTTGTATCGCGCGCACTTACAAACAATTAGTAAGAAGAGATGAGAGAACACTCGATTTATACTTGATTTGCATTAAAATTCTTATTTGTTAAAGCCTCCGGTAAAGAAGGTCAAGTTTTACAGGCATTTTTAATTTTCCGTGGCACTTGACAATGCAAAATAGGCACCTACAATACAAAAACATAAATGACTTATTCCAAATCCATTGAAAATCGCAACATCGATTAATACATCGATTCAATTGATTTCCATTTGCTCTCTTAACTTACTTTTTTTTAGTTTGTTTTTCTTTTTCTAATTCTGCATGGTAATGGTGGGAGACAAAGACACCGTACACAGAGACATATCGATATTACAACGACAGTAAAACGTTCATTCGAAAATACGCGACCCACTTAACACATTTATTTGTTTTTATCTCTCTCTCTCTCTTTTTACTTCCTCTTCCACTTTTTTATTTTCTTTGAAGAAGTTTGTCGCGTACGCACGCATTCGCAATACTTTGGACAGACATGTACACACTTGATTTACTTTGTTTATTTTTTGACATAGAAAAGGTGCTCGCATTTTACGTACATATAAACGAGTAGAAATGTACGACTACAGCGAACGACGGAAGGTTGTTTTTTTGTTGCAATTGTAATTTATACTTTTTGCACGCCCCACGATTTTTTAACAACACGGATTCAATTCCGAAATCCCTTATTCTGTCACCATAAGCAACTTCTCTTTCTCTCTCTTTGTATTTTAGTTTCCTCACAGGAAATTTGAAGACCCTCGAAGCGGCACAAAATAGTAAGTTTTTCATTTCCTCTCTTTTCCTTGTTCTCAAAAAAAGGCATCTATTTTTAGAATAAAAATGCGTGCATATATTCGTTTGGAAGAAACTTAAATAGACGAGAGATATACTCGAAATTCGAGTTTACCTCACTTTATAACCATATTCCTCTCTCAACCCTCTTTCTTCTTTCTTTCTCTCTCTCACGTATATCAATATTTTTGTTGTAATTAAGATGACACTTAATTTGGTTTTTTGTGGAATTTTAATCTTCCATAGTTTTTTTTACTTTGTTACTAAAGTACAATTACAAAAGTAATAACGACCGCGAGAATAATAACGACAAAGTAAAAATTACATTCCAAGAGTTTTTTTTTCGCTACCGGGGCAATGCAAAGAGGCTCGAGATATACATTTTATAATCCTTAATTCCATGGTATACTTCTGCTGTTTAATGATTATTTATTTATTTATTTTTATGTTGAAGCGCTGTATACTTTAGTAGAACGCGATTCATACTTAGTAAAAATGTTACCGTTATACAATGTACTTAATTTTTTTGCCTTAACGGATTTTGTAAACTAACGTGATCGTCTATTGCGCCGATTTGCTTTTCTTTCAATACACTTAAATGTTACAAAGGAAAAACGAAGTATACAAATCTTGGTTTTGGTTTTAATCTGTAAGGCTTGTCTTTGACAAATTTAATTACAAATTTAGCAGTTTTTTTATCAATGGAGAAGACGTAGGAAAAATATAATAATTAAAAATAGTATAATTATAATAATATTAATAATAATAACGGACAAGTAACACAAGGAAAGGAGGGGAAAATATCCGAAAAAGAAAAGAAAAAATGGTAGAAGAACGATGAATAAGTGACCTGCTTTGTTCTATTCGAATGCGAGAATATCGAGCCGCACGTTTTACAATATATAAAATACGCCTATAATCATGAAATGACAATAATTTTGTTGAATAGCTCGAGAAAATAATTGTGGTACGCTTTATCTTTTCTCTTAATAATTCACATGACACATGTTGAATTTATCATTGCTATTTTGTTTGTTTTTGTTTATCAGCGCTAATATATAAATCTATTCTCTCGTTGCTTCTTCCTTCACCTGCACACGCGTCATCCCTCTGCCCGCTTGCTTCTTTGCTTTCTCTCTTTCACGTACATCATGTGAGAAATGAAATCGATTGTCATTATGACAGCGTTTTCAATAATATTACAAGGAAACTATTTTTAGATGTGTGTTTGTGTAAAACGATTCTTATGAGTGTGTAAATCAGCCTTTCTCTCAATCCCTTATTCTTCTTTAACGTCCTTCTCTTTCGAATAGCCGATGATTGTCGCTCGGCCTCTGCTTTCTCGGCGCACGGAAAGAAGAGACGAAGCGAGATGGAGCAGAAACAAAAGAAAGAGAGAGTGAGAGAGAGAAAGAGAGAGTGAGTGAGTGAGAGAGAGAGAGAGAGAGAGAGAGAGAGAGAGAGAGAGAGAGAAGAGAGGAGAGAGAGAGAGAGAGAGAGAGAGAGAGAGAGAGAGAGAGAGAACATGTTCATTCCCATCGTGTTGTAGAAAGTTGTGAATGAGAAAGAACAGGGGAGGAGAGAGATGGAAGAAATTGAGGTGTTTTAACCGGGAGAAAATGCCGGAAAAGAGGAAGGCTTCGAGTTTTTTTACGTGATTGCGTGTATTACTTGTTTGTGAATTTGTTGCGTGTTACAATGAGAAAGAGAAAGAGAGTGCGGATGGATTTTTTTTTCACCAATTTATCTTTATTCACAATGAAGGGACTAGGAGAAACGGGGGGAATATGCAGAGTCGGAAACTGCATTTAACACGTTTACACACACGCACCAACACATTAAAATCATACGAATTTGATTAGCTGGGCGAACTTTTAGTGTGAGCATGGAAATACAGCCTTTATCTCGATATGTATGTGCGGTGTGGTAAATATGGTACGTACGGAAAAAACACCATTTGGTTTTTCATATTCTCTTTGAATTTGTTTGATAAGGTGAGAAATGAAATATAGAGGAACCAAGGTTAAAAGTTGTTGGTGGTAGGTAGTGTGAAAGCCAGGGGAGGGAAGGGAATCGAGGAGGTCCGAGGATTTATATCATTTTTCATGGTTTTTTCTTCTTGTTTTGCTTCTCCTCTCAATTAATGGGCTCTCGCGCGCGCGTAAAATGAGAATTTATGAGGGTTAGTTGTCGCCGCCCTCTTGTGGCTCGTCTCCGTCGCCCTGCGTGTCGCTGGTCCACAGGGTCAGGTTGTCGCGCAGCAGCTGCATTATCAACGTCGAGTCCTTGTAACTATCCTCGTTGAGTGTGTCGAGCTCGGCGAATCGCGTCGTCGAACGCCTAGATTACAAAAAACCAAAAATATTACGTAAGTAAAAATGACTTTAATTCAACGTCGTAGTCTGCTGGCAAATATATAATTTCAAGGTGACAATTTTTATTAGATTTTTGGAGAAACGACTTTGGATGTTTGAAGGCTACAACGAGAAAATTAAGGTAGTTACAAATTTCGTGGTAACCCACTCGTAAAATGAGACTTTTTATTATTAAAAAAATGCACTTTTACGAATACTAAATCAATCATAAATAACTAAGTCGGGTCTTAAAAGTGACTTTCATTACCTTCAAATGTCCGAAGCGCAAATAATGTAACCTGAGCGAAAACTTCGATTAGTACTACAATGTTTTTGTCGTTTAACAATATCCAGCAGCAATATAAAAAATGTAATTAAAAAAAACGCTGTTAGTGGCGTCGTCAGCAGCAAAGAAAAACAAACAATACAAAAGCAACCACACATAGGTACACACATAGACAAGGGTGAAAATGCTGTTAAAAAAAGTTACGAGGGCAATAAAGGCGACACATGGAATATCTGTCTCACGTTAGTTATTTTATATAGGGCGCACAGCACAATCGTCGAAGGCCAAACAAACGAGAGAGAAAAAAAAAAACTTGGACGCGCGCGGAGCGCCTGACCTGCTTCGCCAGGTGGCAGGCCCTAGCCGGCGAGTTGATGATCTCGTAATAGAACACGGAAAAGTTGAGAGCCAAACCAAGCCTTATCGGATGGGTCGGCTGCATCTTTGCCTTAGCGATGTCGAATGCCTCCTGGTACGCCTTTTGAGAGTCCTCCACCACTGCTGTAACCATACGTTTTTCTTACCCCAATGGACTATAAAAACCTTATCTCCGAAGGCACTCATTTATTTAACAGCTCTCCGACTTATCGATGCCTAGGCTTGTAGAACTCGCTGAAATTTTATTCGAGTCTTAGCTCTGAATCGCTAAACCAGCTATTGTCCGTGAGGTAACAATAAGAATAAGTCTAGCTGCACGCGATCCCTTGCCGCGATAAAATAAAACAAACGAACAATTCCTTGCTCAAAATTCTCTACATTGGAGCTAGGCAATTTTCAACGAATTAAACAAGCAAAATCTACCACGTCCACTTTGCCTATGAAAAATATAAATTTTCTAAATCAAAATCCTTCCTGCAACTGTCAATTATTTGCGCGTGGTATAATATTCTCTCTCTTTCTCGATAACGAGCTTGTGCGCGTGCTGCAGTAACAAATATAAATCAATAAGCTAGGAAGAGTAAGTGCTAAAAAATTTTCCTAGCCATGTACATGTGTGTAAATATGTGGGTGGGAAGACTTTTTTTCATTTCTTTTTTTTGCGCCGCCAACGCCACGAACGTTCACCGTTGTTCGTGGTACCTGTTTGGCCAACTGGCATGCCTTGTCCTGGCGAGTGAGGATCTCGTAGTAGAAGACGGAGAAGTGAGTGCAAGACCTAGCCTGATTGGATGAGTTGGCTGCATCTTTGCCTTGCTGATCTC